>NC_140955.1:112501467-113101467 GCF_014529385.1 Adiantum capillus-veneris
GATTTTGTATCAATTGTGAAAGATGACAAGTACAAACGTTATGTATGGCTGAAAATTATGACACCAAAAAGAGCACCCATTTTTGTAGCCGGTTGCTACATTCCTCATCATGATTCTCCCTTTTATGCTTGCATGGATAGAGATCAACCATTTTCTGATTTGGAAGAGGACATTGCTTATTTCAAAGGTAAAGGTGATGTTATTGTATTTGGGGATATGAATGCTCGCACAAAAACATTGCAACATGATACTCAACAATTTGATAGGCCATACATTTCAAGGGAGTTGGAGGAAGTTCACTTGTATGATCGTACTTCAATGGATGAGAAAGAGCCGGATCACTATGGAAAGTTACTTTTACACATGTGTAATAGCACGGGTATGCTCATTGCCAATGGTGTATCTTTGTGGAGTGGAACCAATGGATTTACATGTAGAAGACATAATGGGGATAGTGTGATTGACTATATGCTACTCTCTGAAGCCATCATGTATCGCATAAAGAGTTTTATGTTTGGTCAATGGACCCCGGAATCCGACCATCGCACCTTATGTATTGACCTTTCATGTGGAGAAGCAACTAAGCATGATAATCTCAGCTAAAGGAAAGAGAAGTTATCACGATGTATGGATTTCAAACGGGCACCAATGTACATTGAAATGGTTGAGCAAAAATTATGGATGACAAAGCTTCAATGTGATGCACCATTGGAAACTAAATGGGAAGCTTTCAAGAAAGCTATTTGTTCTTGTGCGGAAGAATGCTTTGCCATAAAGCATCTCCATGGTATCAACAAAGATAGATCACGCAAAAGGTGGTTTGATAAAGAATGTCAAGATGCTCGAAAGTCCTTGATAAAGCTTGATGCAACTATGGACAAAGACAACTATCAAAGTCATTTGCATACATACAAGGCATTGATTCAAAAGAAGAGAAGAAGATGGGAAGTAAAGCAACAAGAATTTCAAGTCCAAGAAAAGGCACATGCATGTGGAAGATTTTGGAGAAACTTGAGAGGCAAGCGGGTTGAGAATTTTGGTAACTTGAGTCTAGTGGATATGTACACACATTGTAAGCAATTATATGAGCAAGAAAATACTAAAAAAATGCCATTTTATGGTTCACTCCCATGTATGCCGTCTTTTTTTACTATTGAGGATGTATGCGGTGGGCTTGAAAAGTTGGCCACTCGCAAAGCGGGAGATCTTCAAGGTATCAAGCCGGAGATGATCAAATGGACGGGAGATTTTACCCATGAGTGGTTGTGTGATATGTTCAACCTTGCACTTCAACATGGTATGCCTTATGATTGGAGTACTAATTGGGTTAAGCCTTTGCATAAAGAAGGGGATGTAAAGAATGTAAGCAACTACCGGACTATAATGATTGGGTCTCTTATGGCTATGTTATTTGGGTGCATAATGGAGATGAAATTGAGTGATTGGGCTGAAGAGAATGACAAGCGTGCAAAGGGACAAGCGGGTTTTCGTCGATGCCATAGCACCATTGATCATCTTGTCACTCTTCGTGTTCTCATGGAGGAAAGTCGGTTGAAAGGCAAGCGATTGTATTGTTGTTTTGTGGACTTTAAGAAAGCCTTTGATATGATTCCACGTAACAATTTGTAGAGAAGGATGGAAGAACTCCAAGTGCCAAGTGAGTTTATGCTTGCGGTTTCTCGAATCTATGAGAAGGTGATTTGTCAATTGCGCATGGGAAGAGAAATTTCAGAAATTTTTGTAAGCACTATTGGGGTTAAACAAGGATGTCCATTGTCACCAACTCTCTTTGGTCTATGCATCGATCAATTGGAACAAATGGTACTTGACTTTATGCAAGAAGAAGGCATTGAAGAGGTCACTATTTGCAATGTGGTAATCATGCTTTTGTTGTATGCGGATGATGTAGTGCTTCTAGCACACACTTTAGAAGATGCACAAAAGCTTATGGTTGTCCTTGAGAACTTTTTCTTGCATAGTGGGCTGATTGTAAATGAATCCAAAACAAAGGTTATGCTTGTGAAAACCAACCATAAGGAGAAGCCATGCATTGTGTACAACAACGAGACACTTGAAGTTGTTGAGAGCTTTAAGTACCTTGGCCTTGAGGTTCCATCCAATCACAAGTGGCATGAATGTGCTATGCGTCGTTTGGAAGCGGGAAAGAGAGCATATTATGCATTTGAGAACATGTGTAATGCGGGAAACATCAAGTGTTGGGTTCTCAAGAAGTATCTTTTTGATGCATTGGTGACACCGGTTCTTCTTTATGGAGTTGAAGTGTGGGGTGGGAGCATCTCAAAGTCTACTTGGAAAGAGTTTGAGAATGTCCAAAAACGTTTTCTTACAAACTTTCTCCAAGTTAAGACACAAACACCATATATGCTCCTACTTCTTGAGTCGGGATCTCTTCCAATTGAGGTTATGGGCATGGAAAGGGTTGTGGAGTACATGATAAAGATGCGTCAAAACCCCTCACATCGACTTCCTACAATTGCATGGGAAGCAAGCAAAAAAGTTCAAAAGACGCATAAAAGCAAGATCTTGAGCACGGGATGGATGCAAGACATAAAGAAGTGGTTTGGGAGATGGGATGCATTACACTTGCTACATGATGCTTCAATTGACTCTCAAGTGAATGAAGCTTTTCTACAACGCCAATGTATTACGGCTTGGGAGAAATCCGGTGGGTCACGCTTCATACATTACACCACCTATATTGCCCCCAACTACAAAACCATGTTCTTCGCTGAGAGAGAAAACCGTACTCACACTTACATGCTTGAGCCTATTCCCTTGTCCGCGATACGCACTATCGTAGCAATTCGGCTTAGCTCCCATTTCCTTCGATGCGAGATAGGGCGTTGGGGCAATGGAGAAGAGTCAAATCGATTGTGCACATTATGCTCACTGCAAGTTCGAGAGTCTGAGTACCACACACTACTAGAGTGCTCAGCTTTTGATCACATCCGAACTTGCTTCTCTCACATTTTCAGCCATAACTTAGACCTACACACTTTCCTCTCCCAGCCAAAGTGTGGGCTCTCCATTGCGACTCTCATCACTACAATTTTGGAGCATCGAGAGTCACTCATCAGCCATACACATACTACATCACATGTAACTTTGGTCCCATAGGTCATATTTGACCTCCGAGGACGATAATAAAATCTATCTATCTATCTCTCTCTCTCTCTCTCTCTCTCTCTCTCTCTCTCTCTCTCTCTCTCTCTCTCTCTCTCTTTCTCTCTCTCTCTCTCTCTCTCTCTCTCTCTCTCTCTCTCTATATATATATATATATATATATATATATATATATATATATATATATATATATCAATATCACTCTCTATTTCTCTATCTCTCTCTCTCTCTCTCTCTCTCTCTCTCTCTCTCTCTCTCTCTCTCTCTCTCTATTTCTCTATTTCCCTCTCTCTCTCTCTCTCTCTCTCTCTCTCTCTCTCTCTCTCTCTACACGAAGTCCTCTACGCATTGATGTAAAGACAGAAATTTTCAGAGTTATGGAAGGCGTTTCTGTAGCAGCATTTCCGAAGTGAACAGGTTCAACAAAATTGATTCTCATCTCCTATTTTACATACAATGTCTTCCGGCACTCGCAAGGGTTCTTCTTCTTCAACAAGGTCCACAACCATTGTGGAAAATGATCCAAAATCTCCTAAGTGTGGAGATAGCAACACAACCACCCAACCAACGACATCGGAAACCATGATCATGGCGTACTTGGTATCATTGCAAGAGACCATAAACAAACAAGGCAAAGACTTACGAGCACTTGCAATGGAGAATGGCACACTAAGGGTACTTGTGGTTGAGAATGAGAATCTCAAGAGAACACTTGAGATGCAAACAACACGTTTGATGCAACTTGAAGAGGAAGTCAAGGAATGTAAATGCTCTCTTGTGGACTTGAATGCTTTGAAGGAGCGGATGAGCAAAGTAGAGCATGACCATGTATTGAAAGAGGAGAAATTTGACACTATGAGCCGGGATGTATGCGACATGAAAAATGTATGCACAAACAAGTCTTGGGTTGATGTATGTGGTAGCAATGTGGTTTCTAATTCCTCACTCATGCAAGCTATGGTTCAAACAAAGAATGTTGAGGATGTGGATGTGGAGTTGAAGGAATGGGAGCGACGTTCCAAGAACATTGTTATTCGTGGAATTCCCGAAGAGAAGTTAGAGACACCTCCTTCTCTTGCCATTGTTATTGAAGATTTCTTCAAAACCCACTTTGGCATGTTCGGAGTTATGGTCTATGGAGCACATAGAGTGGGGAAGCAAGGAGCTCCTCGCTCGGGAGAACGGCCAATTGTATGCACCATGCCGGATGAGACCAAGCGAAAGATTATCCTTGATAATAGTTGGATCTATTTGAGGGATACAAAATATTTTGTATGTGAAGATCGCACTATTAAGCAACAAAATATGCGTCGCAAAGCATATGAGGAAAAGAATAATAAAAACAAGGAGATCTCTCATGAAGAAAATGTGCCCAAGGAGGAGGCAACTCTCTCAAGCAAATAGGGATGCGTGACCTATGAGACAGAGTTAAAACTGAAAATATGCTTTTGGAATTGTAATGGATACCCATGGAATGCGGGGGTTGGCATTGATGAACTAACAAGCAAAGCTGATGTTGTACTTCTTGTTGAAACTTGGGAGCATGATACACAAAGGATTAACGGCTTGAAGGATTACAATGTACATTCATTGATGTGGTCAAAGAATCTCAAGCAATGAAGAGGACAAGGAGGGTTAGCATGTATGGTTAAGAAAGGATTGGAAGATTTTTTATCAATTGTGAAAGATGACAAGTACAAACGTTATGTATGGCTGAAAATTATGACACCAAAAAGAGCACCCATTTTTGTAGCCGGTTGCTACATTCCTCATCATGATTTTCCCTTTTATGCTTCCATGGATAGAGATCAACCATTTTCTGATTTGGAAGAGGACATTGCTTATTTCAAAGGTGAAGGTGGTGTTATTGTATTTGGGGATATGAATGCTCGCACAAAAACATTGCAACATGATACTCAACAATTTGATATGCCATACATTTCAAGGGAGTTGGAGGAAGTTCACTTGTATGATCGTACTTCAATGGATGAGAAAGAGCCGGATCACTATGGAAAGTTACTTTTACACATGTGTAATAGCACGGGTATGCTCATTGCCAATGGTGTATCTTTGTGGAGTGGAACCAATGGATTTACATGTAGAAGACATAATGGGGATAGTGTGATTGACTACATGCTACTCTCTGAAGCCATCATGTATCGCATAAAGAGTTTTATGTTTGGTCAATGGAACCCGGAATCCGACCATCGCACCTTATGTATAGACCTTTCATGTGGAGAAGCAACTAAGCATGATAATCTCAGCCAAAGGAAAGAGAAGTTATCACTATGTATGGATTTCAAACGGGCACCAATGTACATTGAAATGGTTGAGCAAAAATTATGGATGACAAAGCTTCAATGTGATGCACCATTGGAAACTAAATGGGAAGCTTTCAAGAAAGCTATTTGTTCTTGTGCGGAAGAATGCTTTGCCATAAAGCATCTCCATGGTATCAACAAAGATAGATCACGCAAAAGGTGGTTTGATAAAGAATGTCAAGATGCTCGAAAGTCCTTGATAAAGCTTGATGCAACTATGGACAAAGACAACTATCAAAGTCATTTGCATACATACAAGGCATTGATTCAAAAGAAGAGAAGAAGATGGGAAGTAAAGCAACAAGAATTTCAAGTCCAAGAAAAGGCACATGCATGTGGAAGATTTTGGAGAAACTTGAGAGGCAAGCGGGTTGAGAATTTTGGTAACTTGAGTCTAGTGGATATGTACACACATTGTAGGCAATTATATGAGCAAGAAAATACTAAAAAAATGTCATTTTATGGTTCACTCCCATGTATGCCGTCTTTTTTTACTATTGAGGATGTATGCGGTGGGCTTGAAAAGTTGGCCACTTGCAAAGCGGGAGATCTTCAAGGTATCAAGCCGGAGATGATCAAATGGACGGGAGATTTTACCCATGATTGGATGTGTGATATGTTCAACCTTGCACTTCAACATGGTATGCCTTATGATTGGAGTACTAATTGGGTTAAGCCTTTGCATAAAGGAGGGGATGTAAAGAATGTAAGTAACTACCGGACTATAATGATTGGGTCTCTTATGGCAAAGTTGTTTGGGTGTATAATGGAGATGAAATTGAGTGATTGGGCTGAAGAGAATGACAAGCGTGCAAAGGGACAAGCGGGTTTTCGTCGATGCCATAGCACCATTGATCATCTTGTCACTCTTCGTGTTCTCATGGAGGAAAGTCGGTTGAAAGGCAAGCGATTGTATTGTTGTTTTGTGGACTTTAAGAAAGCTTTTGATATGATTCCACGTAACAATTTGTGGAGAAGGATGGAAGAACTCCAAGTGCCAAGTGAGTTTATGCTTGCGGTTTCTCGAATCTATGAGAAGGTGATTTGTCAATTGCGCATGGGAAGAGAAATTTCAGAAATTTTTGTAAGCACTATTGGGGTTAAACAAGGATGTCCATTGTCACCAACTCTCTTTGGTCTATGCATCGATCAATTGGAACAAATGGTACTTGACTTTATGCAAGAAGAAGGCATTGAAGAGGTCACTATTTGCAATGCGGTAATCATGCTTTTGTTATATGCGGATGATGTAGTGCTTCTAGCACACACTTTAGAAGATGAACAAAAGCTTATGGTTGTCCTTGAGAACTTTTGCTTGCATAGTGGGCTGATTGTAAATGAATCCAAAACAAAGCTTATGCTTGTGAAAACCAACCATAAGGAGAAGCCATGCATTGTGTACAACAATGAGACACTTGAAGTTGTTGAGAGCTTTAAGTACCTTGGCCTTGAGGTTCCATCCAATCACAAGTGGCATGAATGTGCTATGCGTCGTTTGGAAGCGGGAAAGAGAGCATATTATGCATTTGAGAACATGTGTAATGCGGGAAACATCAAGTGTTGGGTTCTCAAGAAGTATCTTTTTGATTCATTGGTGACACCGGTTCTTCTTTATGGAGTTGAAGTGTGGGGCGGGAGCATCTCAAAGTCTACTTGGAAAGAGTTTGAGAATGTCCAAAAGCGTTTTCTTACAAACTTTCTCCAAGTTAAGACACAAACACCATATATGCTCCTACTTCTTGAGTCGGGATCTCTTCCAATTGAGGTTATGGGCATGGAAAGGGTTGTGGAGTACATGATAAAGATGCGTCAAAACCCCTCACATCGACTTCCTACAATTGCATGGGAAGCAAGCAAAAAAGTTCAAAAGACGCATAAAAGCAAGATCTTGAGCACGGGATGGATGCAAGACATAAAGAAGTGGTTTGGGAGATGGGATGCATTACACTTGCTACATGATGCTTCAATTGACTCTCAAGTGAATGAAGCTTTTCTTCAACGCCAATGTATTACGGCTTGGGAGAAATCCGGTGGGTCACGCTTCATACATTAAACCACCTATATTGCCCCCAACTACAAAACCATGTTGTTCGTTGAGAGAGGAAACCGTACTCACACTTACATGCTTGAGCCTATTCCCTTGTCCGCGATACGCACTATCGCAGCAATTCGGCTTAGCTCCCATTTCCTTCGATGCGAGATAGGGCGTTGGGGCAATGGAGAAGAGTCAATTGATTGTGCACATTATGCTCACTGCAAGTTCGAGAGTCTGAGTACCACACACTACTAGAGTGCTCAGTTTTTTATCACATCCGAACTTGCTTCTCTCACATTTTCAGCCATAACTTAGACCTACACACTTTCCTCTCCCAGCCAAAGTGTGGGCTCTCCATTGCGACTCTCATCACTACAATTTTGGAGCATCGAGAGTCACTCATCAGCCATACACATACTACATCACATGTAACTTTGGTCCCATAGGTCATATTTGACCTCCGAGGACGATAATAAAAATCTATCTATCTATCTCTCTCTCTCTTTAATTTCCTACACATACATTTTTCTCTCTCTCTCTTTAATTTCCTACACACACACACACACACACACATACACATTTGTCTCTCTCTTTCTCTCTTTAATTTCCTACACACACACACACACACATTTCTCTCTCTCTTTCTCTCTTTAATTTCCTCTACACACACACACACATTCTCTCTCTCTCTCTCTCTCTCTCTCTCTCTCTCTCTCTCTCTCTCTCTCTCTCTCTCTCTCTCTCTCTCTCTCTGATTTCCTACACACACACACATTTCTCACTCTCTCTCCCTTTCCTACACGCACACACACACTTCTCTCTCTCTCTCTCTCTCTCTCTCTCTCTCTCTCTCTCTCTCTCTCTTTCTTTAGTTTCTTACACACACACACACACATTCTCTCTCTCTCTCTCTCTCTCTCTCTCTCTCTCTCTCTCTCTCTCTCTCTCTCTCTCTCTCTCTCTCTTTCCTACACACACACACACACACACACACCTCTCTCTCTCTCTCTCTCTCTCTCTCTCTTTCCTACACACACACACACACACACCTCTCTCTCTCTCTCTCTCTCTCTCTCTCTCTCTCTCTCTCTCTCTCTCTCTCTCTCTCTCTCTCTCTCTCTCTCTCTCTCTCTCTCTCTTTCTCTCTCTCTCTCTCTCAAACTACATCGTGTGTGTGTGTTTGTGTATTGAGAGAGACAGAGGGGGGGGGATCGATAATACCTGCACTACAGGTTTCCAAAGGCCAGATCTGTGCGCACACTCGCAGGCGAAAATGATCGTCTGCGCATGGATTTGGTTTTTTCCTCCAAATTTTTGTCATCGATATACGCGTGGAAATATGTGTGGAAATAGCCAACTTTTGACAGGCATTGCCACGTGTATTTCCACGTCTATATCGACGCGTATATCGATGAGCAGTATGCTCGTTGATATGCGCGTGAAAAGGTATGGTGCGTCGAAATATGGTGCGTCAAAAGCTAGGTATTATGTTGTAGTGGAAGTTGTGAGAAGAGCCAGGGTCAAACAAGATGAAGGCATCATGCTCCCTTACCTTTCCCCAAGCATAGGAGAGAGGTGATCCTTTGCAATGAGAATCCTCTTTTGGATCTTCGATATTGGAAGCTCTAGGAGTCTCATTGCTGGCATTTCTCTTGGGGCAAGACGATAGCCATGTCCTTGCTCCCCACTCTTCAAAAATTTATGGTCCTTGCGAAAAGCTTCAAGCTCTTCAAGAGAGTTTATTTTTACCTTTGTAAACTCCCTTTTCCTTGGACCGATTGTTGTTGTTGTTGTTGGAATTGCCTTGGGAAGAATTTTAGGTTTTGGTTTTTCCCTTTGTATCACTTTATCTTTGCTTTCCATGGGATTGATATTCCTTCTATCCCATTGTTGGAAATTGATGCACAAAACAACCATAGTGTGGTGGATTACTTTGGTGATAAAACTAGGCCATTGAGAGTTGACGTACTTCGCCATCTCTTTAGATAATCCCACATAGACTTATTGCTTTTGCTTGAAAAAATCTATCTTTTGAAAGACAATAGCTTTGCGATGTAAATCCCAAAACTTGTCCACATATTTTTGGATAGACTCATGGGAGAGAAGCTTCAAACTCCATCATTTGGTAAGTGCTTTGTCCTTTGCATTGCTTGCAAGGAATTGCTTCATGATGGAAACTTGTAGAGTTTTCCATGTCTTTCATGTTGCCACGAAGGCTAGCCCACCATTGACGAGCAGATTTTTGGAAGTGCATATCTACATGGTGTAGCTTGGAGGACTCCATGAAGCCCTCATCTCCAAAGGCTGCATCAAATTGCTAGATGAAGGCCAATACTTTTTTGGTAGCACCAAAGGTGCCATCATAGGTGAGAAAAGAGATACTCTTTCCTCCCTCTTTGAACTTCTTTAGCTTTTGGGAGCTTTGCCATGCAGGGTAAGATTTGCAATGTCCTCCCCTCTTGTATTCTCTAGGAGAATAGCTATTGCTTTTGTCGAAAGAGGAGGAAGGTGAAGAAGAGGGAGAAGAGGGTGGCCTCTTTCTTACCCTTTTCTTCCTTTGTTTCCTCTCTTCCCTTTTGGAGTGACAAGGAGAAGGAATGTGGGTTGACCGTTTCCTCTTGGGAGGAGTTGGCGATTGTCTAGACTATCGTCTTTGTGGAGCCACATCTTCAAAGGAACTTAGGGATTTTCTTCATTCTTGTTCTTTGGATTCCTCTTCTCTTATGGGAGAGAGTCTTCTTTTGGGGGTCTAATCAAGAGGCTTACTAAGCTCTCTCTACTCTTGGAGAGGAAGGGAAATCCCATAAGCACGAAGTTGTTCAGTAACTTTGGCTTGCAAATCAAGGTTGCCCATAGCTTGTTGCAACCTAGTAACAAGGTAATTTACAAACATGGGGGCATCATCATTAGCACCTTCATGTGCAAAATCAAAGTTATCAATGTTCATTCTACTCTCTTGGTTATTGTCAGTCATGCTAATTATACTTATGTATAGAATTACTTTGTGTTTTGATACCCTCAAAAACCTTAGTCGCTACTCTTCTTTACCTTTGAAAATCAGTTCTCAAGCAGCCACACACATGGTTTAGACATTTTTGATTGCAAAGACTAGTGGAGAGGGTCTAACATTTCTTGATTGATTATGGTTTAGACACTGTTGATTGCAAAGACTAGGAGAGAGGGTCTAACATTGCTCGATTGATTATGGTTCCTATTGAGCTTGCTTGTATCTCAATAATGGTTAAGACAAAGGCAAGCCCCGAGAGGCTCCATTATTAAGACTATAGTTCCCAACGGTGTACCTTGAACTAAGTCCTTCACAACCAAGATAATAGATCCCAGTTCCACTTACCCTATTGCAATAAACAGACCCAACCTTTCATGGACAACTTAAGGACCTCTCTTCTTAAGCAAGAAAAGAGAAACCAATAGCTCTGATACCAATGTAATGGAAATGGCCTATGAACTTTGAGAATAGTGGGATTAAGAGAATTAGGGTGAAAATTTTTGTGAGACTACTTTGAGAACATAGAGGGTGGACTTAATTAGCGGTAGCAACATAACCATAGTACTTACTTAACTTGGCATGAACAATACTTTTGCAAGAGAGAGAGTTTAGAGGACAATAGTTGAGGACCAGATTTATGTGGAGCCGGTCCCCCCTCCAATAGGCTTTTGTATTATAAATTCCCCATCAAGAGAGACTTGGTACAATACAGTCTTTGTGTTCCTTGTGACCTAGGTGATGCGATGAAGATGGAAAGCTTCATGCATCACGAGCATAACAGAGACTCTATAGAAGCATAAACTATCCCCGGCCTCAGGCCCAAGGCCTCAAACGCCTTCAAAGGTGGAGAGAGCTAGCGGAAAATGAGGGTAGGGAAGAGAAGAAGAAACATTCCTAGGAGAAAGAAATAGTTCCTCACTTATCATCACTCTTCTTGCTTAGCATAGATAATAGCACAGTAATGAAGATGGAGAAGATGGTAATCTTAAGCACTGGAGCATGGCTCTTGGTTGGATTTTCATTCCATAGCCAAAAGTGTTGGTGTAGGCTCTCAACTTCTCTACAAGCTTGGAGAAGGAAATGGAGCTCTTGCACACAATGTGTGTGTGTGTGTGTGTGTGTGTGTGTGTGTGTGTGTGTGTGTGTGTGTGTGTGTGTGTGTGTGTGTGTGTGTGTGTGTGTGTGTGTGTGTGTGTGTGTGAGAGAGAGAGAGAGAGAGAGAGAGAGATTATAGCCCCCAAGCTAAGCCCCTCCTTGATTTGGTCGACCCCCTCTTCTAGCACTAGGTTGCACTTGATTGGACCTCCTCATGCTTGGCCAATAACATGCTTAGTTCATATCAAGCAACAAGGGTAGCATTAGGGCAAGTGTCCTTCTTACCCCTTTGAGAGAGAGGACTTGATAAATGCAAAAACAATTAATTAAATTATCATTGGACCCCTTGGGAGGCCAACCAATAGGCTTTAGGCACACTATGAGGGTAACATGAAGAGGAGCTTGATAAGTGTCCTAGATGCTTTCTTTATACCAAGCTTGCCTTGTGTGAGGGTGTGTGTGTTCTCTCTCTAGCTCCTACAAAGAGGGCTCGCCCCCTCATGAATAGGGATATTCTTTGAATTTTTGAACACCTTACCCCTTAAGCACCTTAGTCATGGAGCACCTTAGTACCTTAGTCATTAAGTACCTCAAGCACCTTAGTTAGCAAGCACAACTAGCACCTCAAGCCTGAGCCAGGTTCCCCCCTCAAGCACAGCTCTAGCTTGCCTAAGGTCAAAGGACTTTTAACACTAACCTTTGGAGGTCTTTAATGAAGCTAACCCTAAGGTCTTTGAGCTCGCTTAGCTAGTCTCGATCTTTGACAAACGATCTCTCATTTGGACCCCTTTTACCATTGGCCCCATGTTGAGATAGATCCATAAGCACATGTCTATATTCTAACCCTTATTCTCGTTTATTCTCCCACATTAAATGATTAGTTTAGTACGAGAAAATCATTTGGGTTGGTTAGATATTAGACTTTATGACAATAATCTTTCAAAGAATATCATCATGTTGGGTTTTATAAGCAAGGTTGATGCTCTTACCAAGCAATTACTTGCAAATATTTAGGAAAGTTTTATCATCAATTTTTCAAAGTTGAGTCGTCTATCTTCATTGGTGCACCGAGGACCTACAAGAAAGGCACATCATATCTCAAATTCAAGTGGTCTCAAACCGCTTGAAATACATTGCACATGTAGTTGAAGCCGAAGCAAGGGCGGCAAGGTACCTCTAAGCTCTCAATGCGCTTGACGCCTACAAATTTTGAGACCTCGATTAAACAAGGTCAAGGGTGTGCATTGTCTAGGAGGGGGAACTGTTTGGAGATGCCGCCATGACCCCTTCTAGATTAATATTCTTTGTAAAAGCCACATTGTTACATCAAAGTGGCCCGAACCCAATTTTTGATTTTTTTACCCATAAAAGCCAACTCTTATTATATGAACTTTTATCCCATGGGAATGAATCCTAAGGCCGTTTTGAGTACAGCTAGGTATAACGGACATATTTGTAAAAGTGAAGAGTTCTTTTGGAAAATATAGCATTGTGTGAGAAGAAGGCTTCTCGTGTGGTTCCATTTTTAACCCTTCAAAGTGTTCATGAATTTTTATGTAGACATTGATGTTGGAGTGCCCTTATTGGTGTTTCTAAAGTTAGTGCATGAGTATTTGATAGTGTCAAAAATAGAGGGTTAGGTGACTTACATTGATATCCACTTTTCAGTTTATTATGTGCTTTGCTCCACAGTTGATGTGTTCTCATTGTCCAGATTCTTGGGATAATCCTTTGGTAAATGTCCTCCTTTCCTTCCACAATTTGAACAATATATCGTAATAGGTGACATTTCAATATGCTCATCCATAAAAAGCTCCGGGTATGTTAATTTCACGAGTTAAAGCATCCGAGCTAGGAATGACGAGCTACATATAATTCGTCTTGATGAGATATATATTTCCCTTTGAAATATGTATGCTAAGGAAAATGTGTAAGTAAAGTGAACTATAGTGGAAGTGCATATCTAATATATACCATAAAAAAACAAGTTAAAAAAACTCATATAAAAAGCTGCATTTTGCAACAGATAATATGTTAAGGATAGCTTGCAATTATAGCCTTTGGAGATCTATGTTGCAACATAGACTACAACCAAATTTCTTTGCAAAGATTAAGCTATAATCCAAAGAAAAATTATATATCTTTGAAGAAATTTGGTTTGAAGTAGCCACTTTGAGCACTCAACAAAAGAGAAGAAAGTCAAATTAGTATGAAAAAAACTACCCTAGAGTCCAAGAAAAAGCTAGCCACCACAATTATCTTTCTTCAATGAAATTATATTTTAGTCTAGCTCACCGTCATATTTTACTAAAAAAATGCATCTTGTAGTCCAAGATTAAACCATATTTTTTGAGAGAGATTATATATAAGACAACCAAATTTTAGCTCACACACCTATGTTTGGAGAAATTATACTACAACAGATTTTTTTGCAAAGATTAAGCTACACAAAGAAAAATTCATATTTTTTGTGGAGAAATCCATGAGTAATTTTTGGTACTCCATACTTTAGCTAGTTTTTTAAAAATATAGATAGTTTCATATTATATTGAGCTATTTTTAGTCTATAAATTATATTTATAAGTATTCTCAATACAAAGAATTGTTTTTCAATTTCATAACGAGAAAGTCTACATTAATTTTTCATAAAAAGTAGCACCATTGGAGGTCCTGCAAGCTAATTTCGCTGGCGAAATTACTCTAGGCGTGCACACTTTCAAAGTGTCACAACTTTCACATCCGATGTCAAAAAGTAGTCATCCAGCCACTCAAATCGAAGATAAAATGGCATTTGAGCATGATGTTGGGGTCAAAATGTGCATAAAACATCAATCAACATATCAAATCTGAAATATGAAATTTCTCTTTGGCTTTAAATTAGTTATTGATGTAGGTTGCTTTATGTAACTTTACTATTATAGTATATTGATATTTTCTTTTTTTTTAATATTCTCTAATCATATTTTGGTTTTCCAAGTTTTAATATCAAGGTCTTTCTGTAGACATGTTTGAAATACAAAGGAGAAATTTTGGATCATAAATAATCTTTCTTTAGGAAAAGGTTTTCAAAGAGCAAGCAAAGCTGATATTTTTAAGATTAATGTCTTCGAAATATATCTTTTTATGGAGGGATTTGGGAGAAAAACTACTTATAGACATTATTTCACATAGAAATTATACATCTTATATGTAAGATTTTGCACCTTCTTTGATACCCTAACTCGGTAGCTTGTGGCTGGGTTTTAGCTCATTAAATGGCCACCCCGAAAAGATCCCATTGAGTAGTTCTTGCTTATGTGCTCGCAAAATTGTCGGTGTCATCTTTGAAGATGCTTAACATCATGCTATAGATTACTTTGCCTTAACCTCAATACCACGTTTGACTTGGTTCTCCAATCAGGCTTTCTTCTCTTGGTCGATCTATGGGATTTTCCAAATGTGACTAGACCTAAGCATTGTAGTCTATGTACAACAAACCGGACTGCATGTGTACAACTGTATGGTTTTCTAAAATTGTGCAAATTCTTAGATAACATCTTAAATTAATTTCTTGAATATCTACCTACATTTCGTCTTTGAGTTTGCAGTACCTAGGTCTACTAAAACCTTAGCTAATCTGTGTTGTCTCCAAACCCGACGATACCAAAAAGCGGGATGGGATCCTTGACAAGTCTCTAGGCCTAATAAAATCAAAGTCTCTAAACAAGAAGAATCCAAGGAATATACCTTTACCATTAACAATGGCTTGGGTTTATAGCCCTAGAAGGTGACCTAGTCCTGTCTCGCAGTGGAAACGGGACAAGTTTTTGAATTTTTCTAAAACTATTTCGGCCCTATAACTTCCATCATTTGGATTAAGGTTTCCATAACCAACACTTTTTTCCCCCCTAACATATATGAGGGCACAGCCGCTGGTGGACTCCTCTTCCAAGTAGAGAAGTTTCTAAATGTTTTTAGTGCATGGGAATGGATAGTTACCTGACTAATTAGGTCCACCCGTCCATGATTGACAACCTTAGTCAATCCCCACTTACCACCCCGCACTCACACATGATGCTTTGTTATTTAATTACTACCACATTATTATCACAATTAAAATAATGATTACTTTTATCCATCATAACCGGATTTCATTAAAACAGCCCTTGAAAACAATGTTGAAAACATTCTTTTAGCAAACAAATATCTTTAGACTTAAGACAAGGTACTGTCCTTCTGAAGTAACTCTGACCAATACTGGCTTGTCTCAAGTCCACCTATACAGGGGTGAAAAAAAAATGGCACCCATTCCTTATTTATAAAAACCGGGGTGGAAAAAATCATCACCCAAAATCCGGGCGCCCATACACCAATCGGTTGCCCATACAATCGGGCGGTTCCTCTAGGATAAACACGATATCCTAAGTAATATCCACAAGCACAGACAAGCACGGGGTAAAGACTCCACGTGCACTGAGGAAACCGACTCATCCATGGGTGATTCGCCATCATTACTCACTGGAGTAAAATATTCCAAGGAATCAGAGGTGTCTTGAGACAAACTGTCTCAAGGATGATCAAACATTTCTTTTCTATGTTGATCAGTCGTAACCCAAACATTTCTTTCCTGTTTACAACCAATGCTTCTTGGTTTCTTGGAAGTTACCTTCCGTTTTCGGCCAATTATTCCTTCCTAGTTCTTACGTATGCGATGTTAATTTATATAAGAACTTTAGGCTATTTAAAGACTTAAGTGAATAAATGGAGATCCACCTAAGACTGGTCAGCCATCTGTTGTTGTACTGGTGCCCCCAGACTCTCCTCCATAGGCCTATGACTAGGCCCAGCCTCATGGTCATGGGTTGCTCTAGTCCTTTTGTGTGTTGTGTCTTCTTCATTGGAAAGAGGATTTCCTCGGGTCCTTTTTGGAGCCATAATGGTAGCCGTGGATTAATCAACTAGAGTTTTTCTCTCTAGTGATTTTTTAGTAGAGTTATCTCTAGGTGAGAGAGAAATGGCCAGGACTCCGAGTCTGAATTTATTTGTGAAGAGGGGGGCCTTTTTATAGGTTTTTAGGGCTCCTGGGATGATTCTGGCAGGTTCTTGCACCTCAAGCTAGCCCCCAGCTTCCCCAGCACCACCTGCTGCTAAATCCATCTTGTACAAGCTCATCATTGTTATCGAGAATACAATTTGGTTGGAGCTCAAGAATTCCTTGCTTCTGCATCACAATCTATTCGTCGTCTGGAGTGTGATTGGGGTTTGGAATATAAGGTTTTAAATGACTGATATGGAATACATTATGGACCTTGAGGTGTTCAGGTAACTTTAGTTTGTAAGCTTGATCATTGATTACTTTTATCACTTCATAAGGTCCACAATATCTGGGACTCAATTTTTTGAATTTTCCCAAGGATATATTGCTTCTCTTTGGCCGGACCCGAAGGAATACTTTATCCCCTTGTTTGAAGAACCGATCATGTTTTTGGCGGTCCTTAGCTGCTTGAATGTCCTATCATATGGCCTTAGTTTGGACATCCATCTCATCCAACATTTGTTTTGAAGATTCTACTCTTGTAGTGGGGTTAGAAAATTTCAGGGGTGATATACATTCACGCCCATAAAGTGCATTAAAAGGTGACATCCCAATGCTTTCATGGAATGAGGATTTATAGGCAAATTCCACCAAAGGAAGAAATTGTATCCATTTTTGGGGTTCTCTACTACAGTAAGCTCTAAGGATGTCTTCAATAACTTGATTCACTCTTTCTGTCTGACCGTCTGTCTGAGGGTGATAAGCTGTACTAAAACATAGCTGGGTATCTAAGGCTTCAAATAAAGCTTTCCAAAATTTTGAAGTAAATTTTGCATCTCTGTCTCACTGCCTATTCTTTTTGGAAGTCCGTGTAATCCAAAGATCTTTTGACAAATAGACGGCTTATGTCTGATGCAATATAAGTTGTTTTCACAGGCATCAAGTGAGAAAGTTTGGTCAGCATGTCCACTACCACCATAATGGAGTTGTAACCTCCTTGAACGGTAGGAAGTCCTGTTACGAAGTCCATGCTAATGAGTTCCCACTTCATTTGAGGAATGCCAAGAGGTTGAAGCTTTCATGGCATCATTACCCTTTCAGCCTTAATCCTTTGACATGAAAGGCATTGTTTGATTCCTTTCATTTCTGGCCAAAAATAGTTTTTCCTTATGGCATTAAGGGTCTTTGCATAGCCAGGATGGACGGTTACTGGAGCGTTGTGTCCTTCATAAAGGATTAACTCCTTCAAGGTTGGGTTCCTAGGAATGTAAAGTCGATGCTTATAATAGAAAAGCCCATCTTCAAGTGAATAATCCTTGATTTTGTCCTTCTCTTTCCCCTTTACGTCCTTTTGATTGATAACTTGTAGGAATTTTTTATAATCCTCATCTTCCAGGGAGGCTCCCTTAACCTTGTCTAGAATTGTCAATTGTGGAAAGGGTCCCAAGAAAAACCTTGCGGCTAAGGTCATCAGCAACCACATTCTCCTTTCCTGGTTTATACTTTATTTCAAAATCATACTCTTGTAAGAGTTCTATCCATCTACGCTGCCTCATGTTGAGTGTTGCTTGAGAAAAAATCCACTTCAGACTTTGATGCTCAGTGATTAACTGAAACTTTCCTCCTAGAAGATAGTGCCTCCAGAGTTTGAGAGCATGATGACGGCTAGGAATTCCAGATCATGAGTTGGATAATTCAGCTTGTGGATTCTTAATTTTTGAGAAGTGAAGGTGACTGGTCTGCCTTCTTGGTTTAAGACTCCTCCTACAGCAAGGCCGTTGGCATCGGTTACTACTTCAAACTCTTGAGTGAAGTCAGGGAGTTTGAGTACAGGGGCTGATGTGAGATTTTGTTTTAGTTTGAGGAAACAGTCCTCCTGCTCTTTTTTCCTATGTAAGTTTGGCTGTCTTTTTAAGTAGCTGAGTCGAGGGTGCAACGATAACTGTGTAATCTTTAACAAAGATTCTATACCATCCTGTAATGCTCCGGAATCCTCGAATCTCACTGACCGTCTTGGGTTGTGGCCAATCTATTATGTCCCTAATCTTTCTGGGGTCTACAGAGATTCCTTCAGGGTTTATTACAAATCCAAGATAGCTAACTTCGGGAGTAAAGAACACACATTTTCTCATCTTAGCATACAACTAATGTTGGCGTAGGAGATGAAGTACTTTGCGTACATGGCCTTCATGCTCTTTTTCATCTTTGGAATATACCAAGATATCGTCAAAAAATACCAATACAAAATTATCCAGATATTCTTTGAATATATCTTGCATGAGTCGATTAAAAGTAGCCGGAGCATTCGTAAGACCGAAAGGCATTACTATGAACTCACAATGCCCATATTGGGTGTTGAATGCGGTTTTATAGATATCTACTTCCTTAAACCGGATTTGATGCTAACGTGATCTGAGATCAATTTTTGTGAATACCTTGGCCCTATGGAATCTATCAAGTAATTTGTTGATGCAAGGAATAGGATACTTATTATTTACAGATACCTGGTTAAGTCCCCTATAATCGATGCAGAGACGTAAAGATCCATCCTTCTTCTTTTGAAATAGAACAGACGCTCCCCAGGATGAAATGCTTGGTCGTATGAATCCTTGTTCAATAAGTTGACGAAGCCATTCTTTTAATTCAATAGCTTCAGGGAGGGACATTTTGTAGGGTCTTTTTGAAACTGATTCACTACTTGGAAAGGTTTCTATTTCGTGGTCTATGTCTCTTCGGGAAGGTAAATTTGAGAGATCTTTTGGAAATATATCCAAAAATTCCTTAAGCCATTCTGGAGTTGGGTTATCCTTGAATCATCCGCCTTATTGAGTTTTACTACAAGGATCTGTTGCCCCTTGCGTAACCCTTTCAGAAGCCAACTAGCCTTAACTAAACGAGCCTTAGGCTTCCCATTAGATCCTTGCACTAATGTTTCTTCACCTAAGTGATTTTTGAAAGATAGGTTCCCTTGAGCACAATGAATATGGGCTTGATTTTTTATTAACCAATCCATTCCTAGAATACTGTCATAGATTCCTACTGGTAGGGTCCGAAAGTAAGATGAAGTGAGGGTTCCTCCCAGTTCGAATTCAACTTCCCCGGCTGTAAATTGAGTTAGAACCTCTTTCCCAATTGCTAGTTCTACCACTAATTTATTGGTGGGATATTGGTTTAATCCGAGTTTCCTTAAGTATTTAGGGGAGAGAAACGAGTGTGTGCTACCACAATTTATAAGTTATTCAAAGTTACTACCTTCTTTGTTTGCAGTGGTTTAAATGACTGCATACTGTTGCCGTCGAGCTCCAGGGTTATCAATGGCAGCAAAAAGAGTAGCTCTTTCATCTTCTTCATTCATCAAGGTTGGCTCTCCTACTGCAGCATAAGCTCTAGCTCCTCTACATCTTCCTATGCCTCGTCCTCATTTCTTCCTCCTCTTTGATTATTTCCTTGGTCTGTCTGAGACTGAGGAGTGGTTCCAGCAACAGCTCTGGGATTTTTCTCCTTAGGGCATCTGCTCTTGTAGTGCCCCATCCGATTGCATCCATAACATATGATATTTGGAAAAGTCTATTCTATATTAGTTGCAGCTGTCACTGCCCTTCGTTGATTTCCTTGGTTGAAATTTCCCCTTGCCCTTCCTCTAAAGTTATTGTAGTTATGATAGTTTCTTGTACGGGGGTTTCCTTCAGCCGCAAGCGGTTTAGCTCTGAGAAGGGTATCTTGAATTGATATCGGCCTCATAGCTTCTAAGTGTGTACTTAAAGGTTTTTTAAGGCCCTGGCAGAAGCGAGAAATCTGTTGGGCCATAAGGACACATGTTTGGTGTAGTATTCTTCTAAAGTAAGCCCTAACTGTCTGAGGGCAAAAAATTCATTCATTCTTATAGCTTGATGAGCCGGAGGAAGATATCTCTCTTTCACTGCCTGTTTCATTTTCTCCTAGGATGGACTAATGGAAGGATTATCCCTACAATGTTGTTTCCACCAGAGTTTAGCATCTCCAGTGACTCAAAACATTCCTAGCATTGCCTGATTTTCTGAAGCAGTTCTTGCTGCCAGAAAATAGTCATCCATGGCGTCAAACCATGCTTCAGCATCAAGTTCTAAGTTGTTTCCCTCTCCCTTGAAGGTTGGGAGTTGAACCTGTTTTAGTAGTAGTTTCTTCTCCTAGGTGGGAGTGTAAAGGCTTTTTGCATTGCCCTGAGTTTTTAATTGATGAAAACCTTTTAGTGCTAAAGTAACTTGTTTTGTCATGAAAATTTCTAGTCTATGTATATTCTTTCAGACTTTTGAATAAAAAACAAAATCCAACAATTACTATAATCATTCCATTTGAATTACACAAAACATGTCATTCTCATAAAACCAGGGTATATACAAGAGTTAATACAATCACTGACTCATACTATGTACAAGATGGATTCTACTATATACAAGATGGACTCATACTATGTACAAGATGTAACTCTCTATACCAAAATTTTCTTAACTACTGGTGGGTCTGACAGGGGATCAAAAAATATAACATTTTGGTCCTCTAAACTTAGGGCCTACCCTCATGGGTCTGATCCTGAATGGGTATATAACTATAGCTACCTGATCAAATACCCACTAGTTTTGAGACACCTCTATCCCATCTATAGTTATAGTCTGATCTTGATCTTCAGTCCCGCTGAAAAAGAACTTCAATGGTTCTAAGTGTTTCTGCCCGTTTGAGTCTCTTCAAATTTAATGTCAATCCTTCTATCTGTCCCGCATCAATCAGGAAAATTCTGCCAAACTGTGACCAGTTGATTTCCCATGTAGGAGGAGGGAAAAACATTTCGTCTAATAATTGCATGATGCTCTTGCGAAATAGGAATTTACTAGAGTTGCAAGCAGTCTCGAACATGATTTTTAAGATCACAAACTTCCTGTAAGCTTGGCGGACATTTTCTTGTATTGATAGGAAAATTCTCATTTCAAAATATATTACAATTATAATTGCAAACTTACTTACTAAACCTCAATTTTATCAACCTTTCCCCCTAGGTTAAGGACCTTGTTAACTCAGGCTCTGATACCACTTGTGATGTCTCCAAATCTGCCGACACCAAAAAGCGGGATGGGATCCTTGACAGGTCTCTAGGCCTAATAAAATCCAAGTCTCTAAACAAGAAGAATCCATGGAATATACCTTTACCATTAACATGGGTTTGGGTTTATAGCCCTAGAAGGTGACCTAGTCCTATCTCGCGATGGAAACGGGACAACTTTTTGAATTTTTCTAAAACTATTTCGGCCCTACAACTTCCATCATTTGGATTAAGGTTTCCGTAACCAACACTTTTTCCCCCCTAACATATGTGAGGGCACAGCCGATGGTGGACTCCTTTTCCAAGTAGAGACGTTTCTAAACGTTTTTAGTGCAAGGGAATGGATAGTTACCTGACTAATTAGGTCCACCCGTCCATGATTGACAACCTTGGTCAGTCCCCACTTACCACCCCGCACTTACACATGATGCTTTGTTATTTAATTACTACCACATTCTTATCACGATCAAAATAATAACTCTTTTTATCCATCATAACCGGATTTCATTAAAACACTGTTGAAAACATTCTTTTAGCAAACAAACATCTTTAGACTTAAGACAAGGTACTGTCATTCTGGAGTAACTCTGACCAGTAATGGCTTGTCTCAAGACCACCTATACAGGGGTGAAAAAAAAACGGCACCCATTCCTTATTTAATAAAACCAAGGTGGAAAAAGTCATCACCCAAAATTCGGGCGCCCATATGCCAATCGGTTGCCCATACAACCGGGCGGTTCCTCTAGAATAAACACGATATCCTAAGTAATATCCACAAGCACAAACAAGCATGGTGTAAAGACTCCACGCGCAGTGAGGAAACCGACTCACCCATGGCTGATTCGCCATCATTACTCATCACCTGAAGTAAAATATTCACAAGCTGTCTTAGAGATGATCAAACATTTCTTTCCTAGGTCAATCAGTCGTAACCCAAACATTTCTTTCTTATTTACAACCAATGCTCGTTGGTTTCTTGGAAGTTACCTTCCGTTTTTGGCCAATTATTCCTTCCTAGTTCGTACGTATGTAATGTTAATTTATAAAAGAACTTTAAGCTATTTAAAGACTTAAGTGAATAAATGGAAATCCACCTGAGATTGGTCAGCCATCTGTTGTTGTACTGGTGCTTGTGAATAAATGGAAATCCACCTGAGATTGGTCAGCCATCTGTTGTTGTACTGGTGCTTGTAGACTCTCGTCCGTAGGCCTATGACTAGGCCTAGCCTCATGGTCATGGGTTGCTCTAGTCCTTTTGTGTGTTGTATCTTCTTCATCGGAAAGAGGATTTTCTTGGGGGGCTCTAGTGATTTTTTCTCTCTAGTGATTTTTGAGTAGAGTTCTCTCTAGGTGAGAGAGTAATGGCCAAGACTCCGAGTCTAAATTTTTTTTGTGAAGAGGGGGGGTCTTTTTATAGGTTTTTAGGGCTCCTGGGCTTATTCTGGCATGTTCTTGCACCTCAAGCTAGCCCCCAGCTTCCCCTAGAGCCACCTGCTGCTAAATACACCTTGGGCAAGTTCATCACTGCTCCACACAACACCCCAAATACCTAAAATTGATTTTGTGATTTTTTTTTACTTTTAATGATTAATTTTTTGAAATATCTACAATTAGGATAAAAGTCTTTTGCAGCAATCATTACTAAAACCTTTCAATTTTATTTAACTAACTTAATTTACAGTGTACCCTTTCAAAGCCCGTAACTTTACCAGTTTTTATCAAAATTCCGTTCTGAAAATTCCTAACCATAGTAAAGTTATAATTACGGTTCCAAAAATACCAATATTTACCACAGTTGGATAATTCTACATTGTTTTCTTAACAGCCAGATTAATTTGATTATGCTTTGTACAATTTCTAAGGTTTCAAAAACTGAAAACCTTACATAATCAAGGCATCAAAGACTATCAATATAGAGTAAGAGAGGCACAATGAAAGAGAATTGATTAGTGTTAATCAATTTCACATGAGCATGAAGAAATCCATAGCCATACATAACATGAGCTCTCACTGCTAAGTTACATTTATACGCCCATATATTCCTCTGTGTGTGTGTGTGTGTGTGTGTGTGTGTGTGTGTGTGTGTGTGTGTGTGTGTGTGTGTGTGTGTGTGTGTGTGTGTGTGTGTGTGTGTGTGTGTGTGTGTATAACACTATTTGATGTTCTATACTTGCATTATATGCAAATATCCATATAAAGCATACTTTGATTGAACTATACTTTGATCAAAATTTGGTTTTTATATTAGAAAAAGGCATCAATAATTCAAACTAACTAATAGGGGCCTTTTATTGTCAGCTTGCCATAGCTTTTATCAGCATCTTCCACATCCTCTGATATCTTCATTTTTTGCTTGAAGTGATTTATAAACTTTTTATATTCAATAATTTTTTACAATTAACAAATTTTTTTGCTAACCCTATTGTTTTTTAGCATAGTCTCACACTTTGGGGTTAGTTTACATGCTAGTACCCTATCCTTGATTGTGTAGACCACAACCCTCTACGCAATGTGACCACAACGGCACATTGCATAGAGGGTTAGAGCTGAGGTATCCATGTGTGGTTATGTAGACCTTTGCATCACACTGCAGGGGGTTAAAATAAATACTAGAAACTTTATCCTTGGCTATGGAGACCATCGTGTTGCACTACAAGGAGAGTTTAGGGAGTGTCAGATTCCTCATCTCTAGCTGTACATACCACTATGTTGCATTGCAAGGAGGGCTTAGGTTTAAATAAACACACTATTGCTAAATGTATAGACCACCACGTTAAACTACAGAAAGGCTTAAGGAATGATACACACTTTTTGCAATGAAGTAATTGACCACTTGCTCAATACAGTTCATTATAAACTCAATAAGAAATTGAAGATGTCCACAATTGTTATATCTGCCATGTTTGTGCACATGCACACCTACTTAAATAGTTGCATAGCTAGTTGTGAAACCCTTTAAACATGTTTGTGTGTGTGTGTGTGTGTGTGTGTGTGTGTGTGTTCAAATATAACAAATGTGCCAATTCTGCAAAAAATATATTTCTCATTGAATTTATAATTAATCGTTTTGAACAAGTGGCTTTACTTCAAAGTTCATATATGTGTGTGTATTGTTTCCTTGTTCATGACTATGCACACCACGGTGTTTCACTATACCTTTCGCATGTTGCATTGGAAAAAGAAACTTTGGAGGCAGACTGAGGTCAACCTCATTTGCCAAATCCTTACACACTTGTCGTAGTGTCACATTGCCTTGAATGCTAAGAACAATTATCAGATCAGGTCCACACCATACCTCAAGCATTCTCAAAGGATTGTTCAGGTCATCAATTAAATCTTGGTCCAAAGCTACCAGATGACCATTCACTCGATTCCACCTTATGTAGTGGAAGGAAGCTATGAAATTTTGAGAAGCTATCATGCACTTACACACAATAGACTTCTTATTTACTTTGCATAAGATGCCATCAGAATCATGGACATCCCAAGATTCATCCGAAAAATAGAGGCATTTATCTTTCTTGCAGAGTAGCATAGTTCCAATCTTCCTAATCTCTTCATCATGGAAAAAGTCGATGAACACGTGCATGGGCATGAAGATTGAAATACGTACCAATTGACTAGCAATATTTGGTCTTAAGCCCTTTTGTATTTCCTGATGGAGCTTTAATCTAAAAGACTCACAGGTTTCGGATGAAGGGACTGGCCACTCTGGACTGTCCTTTGAAGGAAGTGAGAGATATTCTAAAGTGCCGAATCCAAGCGCAGAACGTGGAGCATTATAAAAGTGATCGAAGAAGAAAACCCCCCTTTCTATCAACGCTCTTCTGGCGCTAGTTTTATAGAGTAGCTCTCCGATAGTTGCATGGAATGCATCAAAAATGCCAATAATGCAATCCACTGGCTGCCAGTCTTCTTTGTCGAGAGGATAAATATCTGCAACTGGCATGTTAAACACACAATAAAGGATTGAAGAGTAAAATCTATTGTGGATGTAATAAAACTTACAATTTGGTCGGTTTGTTGGAAATCCTATTGGCGTTGTTCGTAGACGCAACTCTGAGTGCATATATGCGTGTTCAATGAAAACCTCTTTGACTCTTTTTCCCATTTGTGACAGGCGAAAGTTTTTCAGCCTTACCTTTATAACTATCCACAAACTCGTTGCCCATGCGCTTTCTCTTCTTCCTCTGCAAGAGAACCCAGCTTCCAACTGTAATGGTGGTGGAAATCCATCGACCGTTGTCTAAATCAAAGCTGTTGAAAATTTTGACAGACTTAATACTTGCATATGGTCATCGAGGTCTTCTGTTCTCCATTAATGATTCTTCTATGGAAATATGCACAGCACAAATATGAGAGGGGGACTGTTTTTTAGCACAAACACAATACAGTCAAATGCGAGCAGAATAATTAGTTGCACACAAATAAATGAGAATGAGTGAGAATACTATGAAGTCTCTCCTATATCAAAAAAGTGCGCTCAACTGCATTGAGTGTGAGTTATGGTACATTTGTCCTATATTCGGTCCTGACAAGAAAGATTCGAGCAAATCACAATGTATATTATCGTTAAGGTTTTTTATGAAACTAGAAACTATTTTTTTTAAATGTTGAAATTTGAGATAAAAACAAGGAAAATCCGAGCTACCGTTACGGTAGCCCGCCATCCATTGGTCGCGTTGCATTCTCTCTCTAGCTCTAAAAGGACCAAATTTGAGTCCAAACTTCCCTATGAGTGTTTTCCTTGAGGAGAGCAGTAGAGACGAGGCTGACGAGAGCTTATGCGGCTTTAGGGAAGATGGAGAGGATGTGTATGCAAGTTTATTTTTAGGAACCTTGAACAAAACTATGGCTTTTCGACACTTTGGTCACATCATCTATGCTTTATGAGATGCAGATTTGGGGGCCGTTGGTGGACCGCCATAGTCGGGTTGGCAGTACTGATCGATGGAAGTGCATGGAGAGGCCTCTAGTCTCTATGATTTCTCGGATGATTAGTGCCAAGCCCTCTGTACCACATGAGATTATCCGTGCAGAGCTCGTTGCTCCACCGCTAGTCATTGAGTTACTCACCATATCCGTTTCTTTCATGCACAGTATTTGGGATCTCCCCAGAGATAGATATGTCCATCTAGCTTTGGAGTCTTCTCGACAGCTTTCCTCATGGGGAGACACCTCTTGTTGGTCTGCACAGATGACATCTTGGTTTAAGTTGCATGATTCTGACATACATAGATTGCCCCCTTTCCAGTATTCGCTGGATGCATCCTCCTTGTCTCTCAAACGGACCAAGATCACTCAGCTCATTAGACAGGACTTGATTCGGTTAGACACTAGGAGGACATGGATACAACTGATGTGTGTGCTTGGCATGAAGATGGCTTTCTACAGAGATTATCTCCTTGAGCTTACAGAGGATGGTTTTATGATCAGACCCGCCTACATGGACACTCATCTATCCCATGGATTATGATGTGCTATTAGATAGATGCGCACATCATCATACCAACTAGAGATTGAGACTGGTAGGTTTATAAGAGTACCAACAGAGGCCAGGATTTTTCAACTATGCCATA
Source organism: Adiantum capillus-veneris (assembly GCF_014529385.1). NCBI lineage: Eukaryota > Viridiplantae > Streptophyta > Polypodiopsida > Polypodiales > Pteridaceae > Adiantum > Adiantum capillus-veneris. The sequence goes on from NC_140955.1 coordinate 112,528,737, forward strand.
TCATCACACTAGTTAGAGATTGAGACTGGTATATTTATAGGAGTACCAGCAGAGGCCATGATTTGTCAGCTATGCACACATCATCACACCAGTTAGAGATTGAGACTGGTAGATTTATAGGAGTACCAGCAGAGGACATGATTTGTCAGCTATGCCATATAGAGCCAGAGACAAAGTTACATCACATCAATCAAAACCTAGTCTACTATGAGATACGAAGTTGTTTCCATTGCCTATTTAGAGAGGGTTTTGGACCACTGGCCAAAGTTATGAGATATCACGACTAGAGATGCTTGGGGCTATTTTTATTACAACTGCGCAGACATAGGGAGAGACTCTTGAGGAGACCACATAGTAGGAGACACTCACAGAGGGAGATCACTGGGTTTTTTAGACTACATGGGCGACATTCAGATGAGCAGGCATCACACATCAGACTTCACATGTACTAGAGGTACACTGATTGACAAGGCCACCGAAGTTGGGAGATCCAGACACCCATGATTGTGAGGGTCATCGAGACGTCGATAGAAGCTGCATCAAAGTGTTCAGACTATTATGGCTAGACATAGGAGACACCCAGTCAAAGTACTCACTGAGGAGGACATTGATGAGCTCCCCAAAGACCGATGCTAGATATCATAAGATAGGATCTTGATTCCAGCATCTCAGTCTTTCGTTTCATTTCATTTCATCCCATTCCTTTTTGTTCCATTTCGCTTTAGCTTAGTTCAATTTCACTTTTTCAGTTTTTAGTTTGTCAGTCTTTTACACAAACATTGTATTAGATTCACCATTTGTAAACTCTTTTGTCTGATAGGTCAATTTGGCCTTTTGAAGACGTTAATATATCATTTCATTTATTTCATCTCTCTCTCTCTCTCTCTCCTCCCCCCCCCCCGTGTGTCGTCTTGAAGCTTTGTCTACTATGCAATCCTTTATAGTCTAGGATTATGTGGGAATATGTAGCTGGCTATGTTGCTTGCAAGACAATTCTCAAAGGTTGTTGATGGATCCCGCTTGTAGACAAGCTACCTATTTAAATAGGTGAGGGGTTGTTTTACTCCCTGACTTAGCCTTACAATTTTATTTTATTTTCATATATAATTGAAAGAGAGAGAGGGTCGCGATGGTGATTAACTCCTGCAACATGGACATTGTTGAACAACCTACTACCTATCAGGTTTTCCTTTGTTTTCTCTGTGAATAAATCTTTTAAAAGTTTGGATTATTTACCAGAGATCCATCTTCTAAAAACTCTAGATCTAAACTACGGATTTGCTTTTTTAACATTTGAGCTTGGAATGTTGATGAACTCAGCTCATTGCTTTAGTACTCACCTACCGGTTTTCATATACTATGTCATGGCAGGTTCATAGGCCTTGTTTTTGGGTTTGAAAGCTGAAAACATCAGTTGTTATAGGAACATAATAATGTTTACCTAAACTCTTTTGAAAACACATAATAGCATGATGCATAAATCTTGATGATATTCCTTGAAGAATATGGTTTAAGTTTGATTATAAAAAAACTATAAAATGTTGAAGAATAGATTACGATTTGCCTCTTGCATCAGGAGGGGTAATGGCCTTTTGATAAGTTACTACATTTCTAGGTGAAATTTAACCTATTTGGTTAACTCGGATTATGTAAACTTGAAAAGTGATTAAAAATGAATTGCAATGTACAAAGCCACTTACATCAAAAGGGGTGATGGCCTTTTGATGATTACAAAATCTTTGAACAAATAAAACTCTTTGTTTAAGTTAAAGTAATTTTAAGTAGGACTATGATAACAATTGATAGGTTCATTGACACCTGTAATACGTATTCAAAGCTATCAAATCTATTGTCTTGTTTATATGGATACATGTGAGAATTCTATCTTTGCCTAAGAGTATTTTGGCTTAGCTATTGTAGCTGTTGTCCGACATTGAAGATCCTAGCTACTTCCACATATAGGACTTTTGAACTCAACTATTTCTTGTATAAAAATACTAAAATGATATACCAATGGACAAAGGAGATGGTACACCCCCATAGAACCATTTCCATTGAGCTCTTAGCTTACGTCAAAACTTGAGAAGGAAGTGTTGGAATGAAAGATTGCTTGAAAGAGCTACCGTGGCCATGATGGATGCAATTTGTTTATAGTGGGATGGATAAGCTCTAGAACATGGAAGTTAGAAATCTTTATTTACATTCCCAAATGAAGGCATGTCTCAATCTCCCATGTATTGATGCACATTCTCGGATGTTTTAGGGAAACAAATTGATAAATCTATGTTGTAATTGGCATTTTCTTAAACTATAACCCCCTCAAGATTAGGGGGTAGTAAATAATTCTTGATGTCCCTTTTTGTAAATGTTTCTCTCTTAATTTTATTCTCTCCTCCTCGTAGAGTCAAAATTCTCCTCGCTCTTTTGTGTGTGTATTGAATGTTTCCTTACACAAAACTAAACGTTTCCTTATAGTTAACAAGAACTACAACGGTGGGGATATATGTGAAGGTCAAGAAGATGAAGGGGAAGCTCAAGAGTACACAACGCAAGAAGTAGTATTGCTTAGTGTGTAAATACAAAGATAAGTCACAATACAATTATCAAAGCTAAGGCCTACCACATGTTGTGCCCTTCGCACATGGTAAAGGTTACACTGTTTGATTGAGAGCGAGACTCGTATACTCTCAAATAGTTTGCAAGCAAAAGCAAAGCATACTGCATGGCATGAGATGATCTACACCTATCTCTGCATACAATGAAAAGATACTAACATAGATTACACATATATATCATAGGTGTTCACAATAACCGCCATAGTGTATGCAAAATATTACAGGTAAAGTAGGCCTTTCACATTTGTTTTCTCATCATCTACAACATATCTTCGCCCTTACAATCTCCTTTATTTCTACGTTTTTATCGCAATCAGAATTCATCCTTTATTGTGGTGATAAAGTCTTCCATTGGCTGTAAATTTAAGCTTCTAAAAAGCCTTAAAAGTAGAATGATTTGGTGGAGAGAAAAAAAGTCCACTCTATCTTAATTGTGCACGTTAGTGCTCACCAATGCTTGAAATAAAGTGCCTTGAGGCTCACAATTTTACCATTTAAAACTGCCAAAAGACAATGTTATTGAAAAATGTGAGAAAATAGAAACAAAGGTTGAAAGACCAATAAGGAATGAAGGTAAAAAGGAGAACAATGTGATAAAAGAAAATGGAGATAAATTATGCAAAATGCTGTCGCAAACACCGCCAAGGCAACTACTACACATGAGTCAAAAGTGTGGGATTTGCGATTAGTTCATTCAAGTAATTCAATGACAGTGTGGGATTGTTTGAGTGTCACTTTTGACTCGTGTAGTAGTTGCCTTGGCGGTGTTTGCGACAGCATTTTGCATAAGTTATCTCCATTTTCATTTAAGTATCTATCGCACTCCAACTTCCCACAGACCTGATGAACAATGGTAGCTCATCAATGCTAACTCCAAAAGGCTCAACCTCACTCCATTGAATTAACATCCACAAGAACTTTTATTTGCATTATACATTCTCAATAATTCCATTATGTCTGAACCACAGCAGAAAAAGGGAAAAGGCAGATTCCCTCGAGAGATTCTCTCTCTCTCTCTCTCTCTCTCTCTCTGTGTGTGTGTGTGTGTGTGTTGCAGGCAATGGACACTGGGAGCAGGCAAGGACGAGTGCAGGCACTGATGGTGAGGGCAGAGGCCATGGGGGCAGCAGGCTGGATTGCACGGGCAAGGCCTTAGGGAGCAGGGCGGACTGGACTTCAGGCGAGGGCGAGGAGAGGGTAAGGGGGGAATCTTGCTAGTTGGAATTTAATATCATCCAACCACTAAGATACAGTCACTCACTCCAAAATAAAAAATATAAAAAAATCCTACAATAAAGAAATCAATACCTGCATTTCTAGGTCTGAGAAGCCTAATCCCTGATGTAAGAAAGAGCCAACCTTAAGAGACATTTTATTGGGATTTCTTGATGTCTGCATGTCAACCGCACATTTATGTCAGAATTTCCTGATACATCTATGTAGTTGGGAACTCAAAGAAGAAAAGTAAAGCCATTATCTTCGCCAATTACTTGAAAAAACAATGACCAGATTGCATTTTTTCATATTTATAACGCTGCCTTATCGGACAATCGGCAAAGAGCAAACTGTTTCAAGCACCTACAATACTACAGAACATCAACAGCCTAGCTTTTGCTTGAACGTATCAGACATTCCTTTCCATTGCCATCTTCTACCGATACTCTATCAAAAGTTCAAGGCAACTCAAATTGAATAAACAAAAGCCATCTCCGGGCAACACCATCATACTGTTGTTACGCATATACCAAGTTGATAAAAATTATGTACGTTCAGCTTGGCTTCTTTCAATACATTCTCAAAAGTGCGAGAAAAGCTCTAACGAGCAATGTTAATTTGAAAAATGTACCTTGCAAGTAATTTAACTCGACTTTACAAAAAGTTCTATAGAGGCTTGACTCCAAGAGTACTCTAAAGGCAAAATTTTGGTGGCCACATGCAGCATACCTCCAAGCATTAGCAACCACTCCCAAAAGATTGCTCCATATACGAGTTTGCAGCTCATTTGTATATTCGCTTCTCTCTTACAAAGAAACTCACCTTTGTAATATGAACGAGAAATTGCCGTTGAAAAAAGAATCGCCCTCGAAATAAGAGGCCCTCAATGATGGCACAGCCCCGCATTTGTCATGGTGATCAACAAATAAGCTTTTCAAATTTAAAGAAAGACTGCACTGCCTGAAAATTTAAGGTTAACACCATTCTAGCTCAAGCCGTCTAAACAAGTGGTGTATGTGCCATAAACAGCGAAGGCCAAGCCTGCCCCGATAAGAATAACATCCACAGCCCATTGCCATGTCGGTAGACTACCCTTGAACACACGCAAATGGAAAAATGCCGGGAACACGAATGTCATCATTGCACACACAGTGCTACCGACTACGGAAATAAACATGCTAAATGTAGGTACCATAACTGCAATTGCTGCAACAATGAGGACAGTCATGCCCCGTACACCATCGAGCAACAACTTGCTAATCATAGGACGAGGTGCAAATTCCTTTTGGAAGTAGGTGGATGCTATTAGCTTGTTCTCCACCAGCTCATGAACGGGATACATCATCACCGGGAAGGTGAATGTGAGTGCGATACACAGACCCACCTTCACAACAATAGTGGACCAATCATTGGGCAGGTTGAGAGTGATAATATCCTTGGTGTTGTCGCCAAAGGCAAAATAGCTGACGAGGCCAAATGTGACATACAGAATAGTAATGAGAATAAAGGCCTGTGCCAATACTCTTGAGAAAAAGCGAGGTCTCTTCATAGATGCCTCAAGAGCAAGTGTCATCCCAAAACCCTCGTAGGAAAACACTGCAACACCGAGAGCGAAGGGGACACCTGACCAATCTCGAAATGCCACCACACCATTGAGCCCACGGAAGCTGCCGACATCATCCTTGAGCACCATTCCCATTGCCAATACATTGCAAATGTCTGCCAATATGCTGAAGGGTGCAAGCCCTGAGAGCGACCGCACACACCCCAATAAAATCTGCATTGGGAGTAGGATCAATATGAAAAGGGCCTGTCTATTAGTGTTGTTCAAAAAGATTGAAGACAAATTCTGGCCTATAAAAATCAAATAGGCAACACAGCACCCGCATTGCGACACTAGGACCATAATATCCACCAAAGTGTGCCCTAGGCTTCCATATGCTTCATTACCCAACTCCCCATATGTCAAAATGTCTGCATGACCTTTCTCTTCTAGCTTGTTTCGAGAGTTCACCTGAAAGGGAAACAGTAGCGGGATTGATTTATATTATGATACTAACGCTCACAATTTTTGGCAATTGTGCAAAAACCCAAATGCACGAATGTGGGATTGATTTATATGACGACAGCGATGCTCACAATTTTTGGCAATTGTGCAGAGAACTCAAATGCACCAATGCACACATGCGTAACAACGGCACGCAAATACTCACAAATGCAAACACGCATGTACACAATGGCACACGCTCACAAATGCACAAACACACATGCAATGCTGAAACAGCCATGTGTGTATGCACAAAAGAGTTGTTCGCATGTTTAAGCACATGCCCGCAATGCACGCAACCACAAGCATGCTGTTGTTCACTTGATGTGCATGTGTACCCTGACTGAAGAACACATCCAAAATTGTCAGAATCCATAGTTGATTGTATGTGAGTGCATGCATAGGTATGGATGTGTGCACAAACAACACACTCATTTGCATGTTGACACCTAAATTCCTTGTATCCATGGCTGGCGTGCTTAAGCTGTGTTAAAAAAGGAAGATTAAAGGGAATGATGAGCAACTTACCAACAGAATCATACAGTAGTATGAAAGAATGGCAGAGACGACCACAGCAAGAGTGCCCGATGCCCAGCCACTGACTCGAAAAGTATAGGGCAAGCCAAGGACACCAGTGCCGACGATGGAGACAATGATGTTTCCAAAGGTTCTTTTTGCAGATGCATTTCCGAGCGTGGAGCGTCTCAGCAAGGGAGTGCTGTCGTCGACTGCTTCACTCCCCATCTCCCTCTCTCTCGTTCCTCGCCAGGTTAGAACTTCTCTTCTTACTGCTCCTACGACGTTAAAACTTCTCTTTCTTCCGTCTCTCTGCAGCCCGATGATCCCATCAAATGGCCATCTTGATGAGACGATGATGATTCCACTGCTCTACTGACAGTGTGGGCTGAGGCTGAGCAGGAGACGTGCGTTTTCCCCGCATATGTGTGGTGGGTCTCTCTATCTCTTTCTCGCTCTTTCTAATTCTAAATATGGGTGTATTTCTGTCCTCTTGTTCCCAGCGTTTGCCACCTCCAAGTTCCAACAATGCGAGCTCTTAGCTGTAGCCTGTCCAAATCAAATGACTAATAGTGACTCCTCTCATGCAAGGGGCATCTTTTTGGTCTACCCCCCATAACACATCTACTTCCTCACTCTTAGGGTGTGCACATGCACCCTCCCCAAGTCTTCGGCCGGTGGAAAAGCGCAAGAGGCCCACCTCCAGCCCACCATGCCCCTACGGTAACATCTCTTCCACCGCTTCTACCGGAACAACTTTCCTTCTACAATGTTGTTTGTAGCCGTTCTACACCGGTGGAGATGTGGGAGGTGATTGATTGGTTGGCACACTCCGCAATAGTCGGTGGAGAGCAGCAATCACCGACTGCTTTGCATGTCCGCAATAGGTCGGTAGCTCAACCACTGTTACTACCCTCATCGCCTTCTTGTCGTCCCTGTTTCATGCGTGCAGGCTATCTATAAAGGACTCTTTCCTCATTGGGATGCCTTCCATATCATCATCTTTCTTCTAATTTTGTTGGTCCTCAATCTGATCATCCTCCTTTTGTAATCATCATCCTCGTTCTTTTGATTCTCTAGGTACTCTGTCAATGCCTCATTTGCAAGTGCCGTGGTGTACATACCAGCCTTCTCTTGGAGGTTTGACTGAATGGACTCTATGAAATTTTCTAGGTCAATGAGGTTTAAGGTCAGATTGCCCTTCTTGTCCACTATCTGTACCAGATACATTTTTCCATAATCGTGTACTTCAGGATGTGATGTTTTCGGTATAGCTTCTAGTAGTTTTCTCTTTTCGCTTCCAGCAATTTTTGGAAGCGGTCAGCATCTCATTGAGCCTCTTCTTTCACCTCCTGTATGACTCTGTTTTCCTTGTTGAGTTTCTCTACCTTCTTTTGGAGGCCATTTATTTCTTTGTTGTCTTGTTGCTTGGAGCTGTAATGCTAAAATTTGATGTGTCCATCCAACTTTCTCCTTCTTAACCTTTTCCAACTCAACATTGGTCATTTGAAGCTCACTTTTTAACTTATCTGCTTCTAAGATGGAAATGGATGCCTACACTTCCATCATCTGGCCTATGGAGTTGACAATTGTGTTGCATCCTGATTGTATGGCTTCAACACATCCTTGTGTGATGACATCTAGATCGGTTTGATCCGTCTCATAAACAGTACTTGATGATCCAGTCTCTGTCTGGGTTGATGGACGTTTTTCCCCAGTTTGCACTTTCTCTTTCCCTTTGCCTTCAGATTGCTTTGTTGTAGTGTCTATCTATTCTCCAGTCTTGTTAGCCTCCCCGGTGGCAGATGATGTGGCTGTGATTTGTGGTGCCCTCTCCTTTGTTTGGAAACCCTCATAGTTTGTACTTCAAGACTTTCATTCATGACATACATGGGTATATCCACTTAAGGCTAAGTCCAAAGCTTCAAAAAAAATTTACCCTTTACTGAAAACGTTGGTGCAACCAAAGTTGGTATGTGCAGGGAAGTGATATATGCCAAGTTGCGGATGCTAACAAGTGCATGACAAAGTGCATAAGCCAATGTGAAAGACCTGGACAGGCAGGTACAAGTGGAAATGTATGCTTGATGCGGCTTTTTAGGTCAAAAAGGCTCCAAAATGGTCAAGATGGGATGACAGGTCAAGGTGCCCGAAGTGGTGAGTCAATGCTATAGAGTGTAGAGTTTGAGATATTGTGCAAGCTGGTTCAGACAGCTCGTCAAAGGGAGCCACGGTGTGGAAGATACTGCAGTTTAAAGATAGAAGGTTTGCATATCCCCTATGGACAAGGCAGCTGGGGACAAATTGCTGGAGTAGGTTTGGAGTGATAGATGCGTAGTGCTTGAATTATGGAGCATGCTTGTCTTTTTGGATCGCAAATCAGAGCTCTACAAAGAAAGTTATGGTCAATTGAAAATTTGTCAGGTGTCGCGTGTGTGCCCACCTGACAACATGGGGAGTCGTGCCATCTGGTGGTTTTGGGCTTCGACAAGATCCTACAAGGAAGGCATATCATGTGGGATTAGCAGGAATTGACGATGTATCGATCGGAGATAGAATGCAAAGTTGGAGTTAATTGAGTTTTGACGGTCGTGTCGGCCACTTGGGATCAGGTGATTCTGGGTCAATTTGGGTTGCATCGTTCGAGGCTATCGAAGTGTCAAAATGCAGGGAGAACAAGTGGGGTTCAAGTCCGACATGCAAGCTCTGAGATGGTTTTTACAGCTCAGGAGCATGAGCTCTGAGCACTGTTTGAGAAAGGGTCAAAATAGGGCAAAAAAAAGGGTTTTTTCTCAAGTTTTTGGAGGGATTTTCAACCCATGAGGGAGTGAGACGAGCAGAGAGTGCCATGTGGTGTCCCATTGGTCCCATAAACAATGGAAAGCACCCAAAAGATGGGGTATATATTGAATATCGTGGACTTGGAGCTAGTAACGTAGAGAAAGGGAGCTCTCCTTGATGCGAAGCAATGGCGGCCAGCCCTCTCGGACACTGCGCAAGTGGGGGTTGTGGCCCGTCAGGCGCACGATGACATTGTGTCCACTGGCCGGAGGTGGCTCGACAGTCTTGCAGGCGGTAATTGGACGGCAGCTCGGGTATGCTGGTGAAGTTGCATGGCTCCTGCAAGGGCCTGGTACCCACAGGCAGCAGTGGTGCCCCCCCCCCCCCCCCCCCCCCCCGCCTTTTTTGAAGGCAAAAGTGACCACTAGCGAGGTCGCTAGTGTGAGCAAGGGAGGAGGGTTCCACCAAGGGGGGAAAGTGAGCTGGCAAAGTTGGTCAAAGAGGAGAAGGGCGGTCAAGGCTAAGCCGGGCAAAGGGCAATTGGCATGTGAGGGAGGAGGTATGTGCTAGAGAAAGGGTCCCTCCCAAATGAGTCTAGGACAGTCCACACCCAAGCCGAACAAACGAAGCAAGGGGCCGACCAAGATGGCAAAGAGGTAAGTGGGGGAGAGAGAAAAGAAAAATGAGGTGACAAAAAAAAAATTAAATATATAAGTGCCTAGGGGCACTAGCGACATCGCTAGTGCAAAAGAGAGCAGAGGAAGACAAGGCGGCTACCCCTCCCAAATTTGCCAAAAATGAATGCCAGATGGGCTAATTAGAGACCAGTTTCCCAAATTGAGAGGAGGTCCCCCTCTACAAGTTAAAATTGGATCATTTTTAATGCTTTTTGCCATGAGTCTTTTGCCCAAGAGGTTTTTTTGGATCCTGCATAGAGCCATAAAGAGTGTGTGTGAGTTCTTGGCTGGGTTTTTTGTGTAGAGGTGTGTTCTTGCAAAGCCCCAAGTGTGCGTTTTCTTTCCCAACAAGCATGTGGGTGCACCATTTGTTGATGTCGAGTTGTATATGGTGTTTATGATCATGGTGAAGGTTCCATATTGTTTCTCTCACTTCATTTCCCCTGCCCCTCCCTTCTCAACTTATTTTGCTTGTGTGGTGCCGATGCAGATATGTGTGCCCCTCGGGCCCCTTTTTGAGTGTGGAATGGAAGTGAGAGAGTGGTTTTGTGTGCGGCAGGAGTGTGTGGCTTGAAGCAAGCAGTGAAATGTGTGGCTAGCTATGGTGTGCACATTCACGCATAGGTGCATGTGCGGGCGGTGGCCTACTAGCGAGTGCCAAGAGTTTCAAAGGTGAACTCTAGTAGATTGGGGTGATGTGTATGCCCTGGGCTATAGAGAGGCACTCTATTTGTGTGCCGGGTCTGCTCCCCCATTCCCCCTCTCCAACGTATCCGAATCGCAGTATGGGCACCATCTGTTCTCATTAGGGGGAAGGAGGGTATATGTCGTGCATCTATGGCTGGTCATGGGATAAATTACCAATGTACAATGCCTTATACACCTCAACAACATGGTGTTGCTGAGAGGAAAATAAGGTTACTTATGGACCTGGCAAGATGTATGCTCAAAAGACAAGCTTTGCCACATGCCATGGCATGATAAAATCCCATCCATTGGTCGCTTGTTTTTGGTTGCTTGGCTTATGCTCTAGCACTGCAACAGCAATGCAAGAAATTGGATGATAAGCCTCTCACATGCATCTTTGTAAGTGCTGAGAGCAAGGGCTACAAGTTATATCTTCCATAATTGAAATGTATTTTGACTTCTCAAGGTGTTGTTTTTATAAAAGATATAGTTCAACCCTTGTTGTAATGTGCTAAGATATAGATGTAAGATCACATGACATTTTTGATACCTTGTTGCATCTTTTTAATGGTGGGAATACAAACTTAAAGTCCAAATGAGGCAATTATTTAGCCTATATAGTTTTCAAGTGATGTGACAAATCAACCTATTCTGATGCAGATGTGAATGATGTACTTGATGAGGATAGGGATGAGAATGAGGAAGCTAGATGCATGCCAGAATGGCTGGTGCATACTTTGCATTGTCATTCCATGGCATGTTTATAACGTAGAGATTATGTTCATAAACCTTTTCTCATGGTTTTGGATGCATGGGCATGGATGTCGTCATGTACATAGTGTCACATGCTTGTTGAGGGTTGTTGTTGTATACATACCTTACCCGGGAGTTGTGGCCCTAGACGCAGTTTCAATGCATGCTTTATCACTTTAGTTCATGGCTAATTTGGTTTAAGAATGTAAATAGTTAAATGTTTTTTGGTGGCACACTCGTCTCACAACTGTCATAGATGTGTCAAGAGGTCATGACAATGGAAAATTGATGTTCAGCATTAAATTTAATCCCGAGGCACATTTTCCACCAAGATAGGGATTTTTCTTTGCTTGTTTGGGTTTTTACGAAAAAGGGTCATTTTGGGGCCCAAAAGGCATACAAATGGTCAAAAATAGCCATTTTTTGTAAAAATGTACAAAAAATGACACATCTAATTTTCTCACAAGTTGGGAAACAAGCAGGCTACTTGCTTATGGCTAAAACCATGCAATTGTCCCCTTCTGTGTACTCATGTCATCCTTTCAACAGATCGCAGCAATGCATATTCTAGCAATGTATATCAAGTGCAAGGCTTGTACAAGGTCATACAGAATTTAGTTAATAAAAGCCAAGCAGATGGAAGAAACAATGGAATTTTCACTACAACCACTGTATGAGAAATATAATGTCTTTGAGGGTTATGATCCAAGAGGCTTTCTTGAGTGGTATGCAATGGAGATGAGAGTTCAAGGGGTTCCTAAAGGATTTATGACTATTTCCTTTCAGCAGTTAGTGGCTCTAGATTTCTATCATCGGGTCCAAGAGATTGCAAGAAAATGCAGAGACAATTGGAATGATTTATCCAATGATTTTGTAGAAGAAAACTTAGACTTTATGAAAAGGGAAATGTGATGCATTGCTTCAACAAGTGTATATGTCATACATGATGTTAAAAATGAGGATCTCATACAAATACCATGCTATGCAAGCAATCACAAAGAGGTTCCAAAAAAGCTAGAAATTGCAATAGATGAGTGCCTTCAACAAAAAAAGGCATTGCTACATGAAAAAGATGATAACATACTCAGATTTGTTTATGCAAATCTTGGTATATCATATGTAGAAATCAAACTTTATGCTTTCTTGGGGGTCATATGGAGTTTCAAGTATACTTGTGGTACCGATGACATGAAGTCTATAATAGATGTTCATGAATAGTAAATTTCATGTGGTTGTTCATTGGATTTGAGTGCTTCTTGTGATGCATGTAATTCTTTTGGTGACTTGATTATGTAAAGCACATGTTGTTATGAAAGCATTGATGACAAAGATGCTAAAAATTATGTTATGGGTCAAGGAAGTAGCAAAGAAAATGAAGATGGTTTGACTAAGAATGACAAAGATATTATGTTGTTGAAGAGGATTTGTGCCATGAAGAGACTTTCAAAAGTGCCAAATGGAGGGAACGCTTGTTCTACCAACATACAAATTTTTGATATTGATACTTTAATAAGTTCTTCTTATGCTTGTGATTTCATGGATGATCCGTGTTTCAAAGGCATATACACTCATTTAGAGGGGGTGCAAGTACCTCTTATCCCTCCTTATGAGTGGAATAATTATGATGATGACTTGGAGAGAGAGTTGAATGCTATCTTTGTGAAGCACACTGATTTCTATGAGGTTGAAGTGTAAAGGTAATTGAGATAAGGTGTGACAGGCTGCTTAAAGATTCATTTAACTTCTCAATCACTTCAGTCGTTACCTCAGGAAGCTCCCTAGATGTTGATGCTTGTGACTTACCTTTGGGTCTAAGACCTTCTATTGGAACCTCTCCCCTTAAGCACTTGAGTTTCCTATACTTCTCAGCAGCCCTAGTTTCCACTGCATCAAAAGTAGCAGGTGCACCCGCCTCAACTTTTACCTTAAGGTCAGGAAAGAGTCCGGCTATGAACCTCTCCTTCTTTAAAAATTCTGCACCATCACCAGGGTTAGCAACATTTCGTATCCATAGAGCCCAAAGACGTAGAAACTCTTGCTTGTACAAGTAGTAGTCATCTAAGTCTTTTTGCTTATGAGAAACAATGTCTTGCCATAATTTCTGAGTGTTTTGGGGATCAAAGAAGTATTTCTTGAAACGATTCAAAACTTCTGTGTAATTCCCTTTAACTTCCTCGGGCAAAGAGTCAAACCAAGTGCTAGCATCTTTCCTAAGGACCACCTCAAACATTTCTACACGTTCTTGATCAGTTACTATCCTCTTGATACGGCAAGACATCTTGAAATTCGCTAGAAATAATTCTGCATCCTCTCCAGGCTCTCCAAAGAAAAGAGGATATCCAGACATTTGGCGTTGGCTCTCCATTGAATTGATTTCAAAGTGACGCGTTTTTGTTTTTTCTTTCTTTAAAAGATTTACACAATAATATTTTCTAAATTGCAATCTATTCTACAACAAAATAAAAATATTCACATCAAATGACCTATGATAATCAATAAGAGGTAGAATGACAGGGTTTGGTGATGCGAGAATTTCTCCTACTCTTTGGGCACCAAACATGAATACCATACGTTGTTGAAAATGGATTTTTCTACTAATTGCAATGTTTACTCTAATGTGTGGAGTGAAATGAAAGGGAAAAACCTGTATTCCTGGGCCATTATCCATGGCCTATGCATGTCCTAATGCTTAAAATAACACAAAAATATAGACGTCCAAGCTAATATCGTACCTAATGAGAGGCAAAATAAAAGGATTTACCGAAGTGTTTATCTCGGCTAACCTAAGAGGACCTAAAATCCTACGAATTACCCGTTGAAATTGCAACTTAGTACTAACAATTATGTGTATCTTTTGCCTTGCAATGGGAATGAAAGGATCATACAAACTCTTGTGATTCATGCAAACTACTTGACTATGCTAAAAGTTGATCCTACACAAAAACATACACGAGTTGTTTTCCTCCGTGGGGGCACCAATTTGAAGCGGTCCGGGGCGGGCAACAAGAAGAGCAACCTCTAGACACCCTTCAAGGCTCCCGTGCTGCTCAATGGGGCTGGGGCACAACACAACACAAACCAAAACAACAAACCCCCAGCCAAATCCCAACTACACAAGGGGCACCACCTAGTTTAAGAGCGAACTAGGACGCAAAAGAGGAGAATCGTTAGAGCAACCCACAAACAAGCAAGGAATTTACACTAACCCTAACACCAATGGAACACTCTCATACACTAAAACACGAGAGAACGAGAGAGAGAGAGAGAGAGAGAGAGAGAGAGAGAGAGAGAGAGAGAGAGAGAGAGAGAGAGATGGTGCTCGGGCTGCTTTGAAGTGTATCGTTAATGATCAAGCAAACATAAATATATATATGTAAGAAAGAGAGAGAAGGGGGAAGGGGGTGCTTGTTGCACTAATGCCTTCTTACAAATCTGTCATGACCAATCAAAGTGAAATTAGTATTTGTTCAACATAGCCTGAGTAAATTACACCACAACACATCACAAGAAAAAAGCCACCCCAATCACTGTCTTAAGGCCAGGGGAGTCCTCTCCACCCTGTCGTCCTCTTACAGCATGTGGGATTTATGGCTAAATTGATAACAGTACCCGGAGACAAGCTATCAAGAACTTACATAAAACACCAAGACACTTACACATCATTATTGTCCATGAATTCACGTTGGAAGGGAGACAAGGTATCCATGCTTAGTCCAAATTCACCCTCCTTGATTCAGCAAATGTTGGGCTTACTCTAGTAAGAGAAATGATAGATTTCCTACTCTCAATTTAATGATCACTCTCTCTTACAATGGCATAGAGTTCCCTTGCTAATCACCCCTAATACAACACATATATATGCCTAATGCCAATGAGATTCCACTCAAGAGCTCCTTCTCAAGAGGTTGAGCTTGGCTTCTCAAGCTATAGCATAGTGCTCTTTCTTCTCCCCCCCTCTTTTGTGCTAGCTACACCCTCCTTTTATAGCAATTTTGAAGGCTAGGGTTACTCCTCTAACCATGGTTGGGTTAGATTTTCAGCAATTTATCTAATTTCTTTTACTTGGAATTATCAAGAAGTTGGTGGGGAAAGAGAGAGGAGAGAAATGGAGGTGATAGGACTTTTCATAGTGGGTTAGTGTTAGTAGAGTTAATATTAATTTACTGTCATAATAATCAATATCTAATTCTCCTAAATGATTTTCTCATATTAAACTGATCATTTAATGTGGGGAAGTGCCAAGGGAGAAAAAGCTAGAATATTGGTTAAGTTAGCAGACTGGCAACAGTAGGGATCCAAAGGAGGGAAAATAGGGATCCAAAGGGGGGGCCATCTGCAAAAGAGCCATGTGAAACAACGGGCTAAAAAGACCCTAAGGTTCAACCCATTAAGACTTCCAAAATGCTAAGGTTCCAAAATTCAAAGGTTGTGTCCAAAGGTCAACCTTAGGGAAAATTGGATGCTTAGTGTGTGCCCAAAAAGTCTTTCTGCATCCCTACATGGGAGGGGGCGAGCCCCAAAGCTAGGGGATGAGAGAGAAAGCCACACACACACACACAGGCTCCCTTTACACAAAGGGAATGAGGGACACATGTCAGCTCCCTAGGCCAGATGCCCACAAGGTATGCCCAATTCCTATTGGAAGACCCTTGAAGTGGACCAATGAGAATTAGGCTAGAGTAAATCTAGTTTAATTAATTTAAAAACATTTAATAAAAGAAACCAATAAGAATTAAGTGTCCTAGAAGACTATTGGGCAGTCTCCCAAGGGGTCCAATGAGCATTCAGGAGCCCTATGGCTTGCCTGATTCCTATTGGCCAGGAGGCAAAGGGGTCCAATGAGAGTTTAGTTTAATTATTTAATTATCTAAAGCTCTCACAAAAGGGGAAAGGGGGACACATGTCAGAAGGCTATCACTTATGCTGCTTAATCCCTATTGGCTTGACCTGGGGGGGTCCAATAAGGCAAAAGCCAGACTAACATAGCAGCTAGGGCTCGCCCAAGAGAGAGAGGGGGCTGATTTTTGCTTGGCATTCACTCTCACATTCTCACACTTGACCATGTGTGAAGGAAAAATACTCTATCTCCTCCCAAGCTTTAATGGAGAGCTCATCACCTACTCCAAGCTTGTGAGATAGAAGCCTACATCAACACTCTCTTGGCATGTGGATGCAAATCCAACCAAGAGCCAAGCTTCAATGCATGCTCATCTTCTCTACCAAGCTAATTACTAAGCTAAGCTATGCTAATATGAGTGATTATGTGAGGAGATGTACTTCTTTCTCGTAAGATACTTCTTTTTCCTCTCAATCTACTCTCATACCCTGCTAGCTCTCACCATCTTCGAAGGTGTGTGAGGTCTTGGGTCTGAGAACGGGGATAATTCAAGTTGTGTTTGATTAAGTGTTTTGCTTGGTGTATGAAGCTTCCATCTTCATTGCACTAGCTAGTCTTGAAGGAACACAAAGAATTGTATTGTACAATGTCTCTCTTGATGGGAGAAACCATAATACAAAGCCTTTTGGAGGGGGGACCGGCTCCATGCAAATCCGGTCCTCAACTGTTGTCAATAGCTTAATTGCTCTCTCTTTTGAAAGTATTGTCGATGCTATCTAACTAGGTGTTATGCTTTTTGTTGCTCTCTCCACCCAAGCACTCTTGTAATTCTCATTAGGAATCAACTCTAATGAAATGCTCACTATGTTCATGCTAATTTCCGCTACACATAAGATTTTAGGCCATTATATGTTACATTGGTATCAGAGCTCAAGGTTTCTCTTTTCTTGCTCAAGAAGGGAGGTCCTCAAGCTAGCTACAAATGGTTGGTATTATTAATTGCCTGTGAGTAAGTAGAATAGGGTTTTTTCAGCCTTTCAGTGCGCCTGCCTTTGTGCAGTTAACGGGGCATCACCGCCGAGAGCTATGGTCTTAATAGTGGAGTCCTACGGGGCTTGCCTACGGCTTAACCACTATTGAGCTATTAGAAGCTTGACAGGAGCCGGTGCTGTTTTGGTGTCGAAAGACCCTCTCTTCTATTCCTTGCAATTAATGGTATTCGAGCCGCGGGTACAGTAGCTTGAGTGCTTTTTCTAAAGGGGTAAAGAGGAGTAGCAACTAGGGCTTGAAGTGCCAAAGTACACCTAAAAAGTTTACACCTAAAAGTTGTTAGAATGGCTGACAATATTAAAGAGAGTGAAATTAATGTTGATAACTTTGATTTTGCTCATGAGCAAGCTACTAATGATGCTTCAATGCTTGTTAATTATCTTGTTTCTAGGCTTCAACAAGCCATGGGCAATCCATCTCTCCAAAGTGAAGTGCAACGGCAGCTCCGTGCTCACGGGATTCTCCAAGCTCATCACCATGACGAGAGAACACCTAGGAAGCCTCCTTGTGAGACTACCAAAAGAGGTCTCTCTCCGATTCGGGAAGAAGAAGAGAATCCATATGAAGGGCTCAAGAACTTACTTCTTGATGATGCATCTCCTTCCCAAAGGAGAACTCAAGAGCCTCCACCGAAGGAACGAGAAAGAAGCGAGTCTCCCGCCACCTCGGCGGAGATGGCTCCACGAAGACGGCGGGCTAAACGCTCTCCATCACCACCAAAGCGGAGAAGACCATCACACTCTTCTCCACGTCATAATTCAAAGAGGGATGATAAAAAGCAAGAGAAGAAAAAGGCGAGAAAGAGGACACCCTCTTCTCCATCTTCTTCATCCTCTTCCTCTTATGAAAGCTATGGTGAAGACGACAAAGATCAAGACAAGAAAAAGGCGAGAAAGAGGTCACCCTCTTCTCCACCTTCTTCAAATTCTTCATTTTCTGAAGAAAGTGATGGTGCAACTTTTGAACCATCAAAAAGAAGAGGCCATAGAAAATCCTATGCCGCATGGAAGAGGTCGTCCAAGCTGAAGAAATTCAAAGAGGGAGGGAAGAGCATCTCTTTCCTTACCTATGATGGCACCTTCGGTGCTACAGACAAAGTTTTGGCCTTTATCAGCAATTCGATGCGGCGTTTGGAGATGAGGGCTTCACGGAGTCCTCTAAGCTACGCCATGTAGCTATGCACTTTCAAAAGTCCGCCAGACAATGGTGGTCTAGCCTACGAGCCAACGGTGAAGCTCCACGAACATGGAAGGCTTTAAGAGCTTCCATTATGAAGCAGTTTTTGGCCACCGATGCCAAAGACAAAGTACTCACCGAATGGCGAAGCTTAAAGCTCTCTCCCAATGAATCCATCCACAAATATGTAGACAAGTTTTGGGACCTACAACTCAAAGCCACTGTCTTCAAAAAGTTGGATTTTGGAGAGCAAAAGCAACAATTTTGTGCGGGCTTAACCGAAGAAATGGCGGAGTATGTCAACTCCCAAAGGCCACGTACCATATCGGCGGTAATACACCATACTATGGTGGCCTCGCGAATCAATTTCCAAACGGGGGGTAAAAGAAATAATAAGCCCCCGGAAAACAAAGGTTCCAATGAGCCTAAGGGGAAGGACAATGTCCAAAAGTCTCCTAAGGGCAATTCCAACAAAGCTAAAGAGAAGGGAGTTTACAAAGGAAAGAATAAACTCTCTCCTGAAGAGCTTGAGCGTTATCGTAAAGATAACCGGTGTTTCAAGTGCTGCGAACAAGGGCATGCGTACCGCGCTTGTCCCCAAAAGAACAACCGCCAAGATCCTCCTAGAGCTTCTTTGGTTGAAATCCAAGAGGAGGAGATTCACCAAACTCACCACAAAGGATCTCCTCTATGCCATGCTTGGGGAAAGGTAAGAGAACATGATGCTTTTATTCTCTTTGACCCTGGTTCTACTCACAATTTTATATCTATGGAGTTAGCCACCAAGCTAGGCATACAATCCTACGAGATGGGAGATATCCTACCCGCAGACAGTGCCTTCAAGGGGCAAGAAGCTTCAGTCACTCCCTTAATCGGGAAATTGAGGCTTCATGTCCAAGGCTATGTGGACAAAGAGGACTTCTTTATCTCTCCTCTCAAGCACGAGGATGTAATCCTAGGGGCACCATGGTTTGACCGTTTGGCTGCCCATGTTAAATTTCCTGAAAGGAGAATCTCCTTTAAGTTCAGGGAAAAGGACATGTATATAGATGCTAGGGAGATGGGTAACACCATCCCCATTGTACATACACCAGCTTTCAACAAGTCAATAAAGAGCTCTATTTCCGTGCACATGATTTTTGTTAAAGATTCTCAAAATGAACCTAATGCTTTAGCAAAAGAAAATAAAAGCAACCAAAAGGAATTAGAGTTATCCAATTTTCTCAAGGGGTTTCAAGATGTCTTTATTGACGACATCCCTTCTGAGCTACCTCCTAAACGAGGTAATGACGACCATGCAATTGAACTTCTTCCAGGAAGTTCACCGCCTAACAAACCTCCTTATAGAGTTTCTCAAGCTCAACAAGAGGAGATTATGCGGCAAGTGCATGAGTTAATTGAGAAGGGCATGGTTAGGCCTAGCTCATCTCCATTTTGCTCACCTGTGCTATTAGTGCAAAAGAAAGACGGCACATATCGTATGTGTGTCGACTATAGAGCACTAAATAGGATCACTATCAAGAATAGGTTTCCCGTTCCACGGGTAGAAGACCTATTTGATAAGCTACAAGGATCGACCTACTTCAGTAGGATTGACCTAAAAAGTGGCTATCATCAAATAAGGATAGTTGATCAAGACATTGTAAAGACCGCATTTCGTACTACATTTGGTCTTTACGAATACATTGTCATGCCTTTTGGCTTGACTAATGCACCAGCCACATTTAACCGCTTGATGGAGAAGCTGTTCAGACCTCATCGAACCTTCACTGGAGTGTTCTTTGATGATATTATCATCTACTCTAATTCACTAGAGGAACACAAGCAACACCTCCAGGTAATATTTCAAGTTTTAAGAGAGAATAAACTTTATGTTAATCGAAAGAAAAGTGAATTTTTCTTGCAAGAGATTCAATATTTAGGTCACATTATCTCTCAAGATGGAATCCAAATGGATCCATCCAAGTTAGAGGTAATAAAAGGATGGCCTAAACCAAGGAATCTTCATGAACTAAGAAGCTTTATAGGTATGTGTGCATACTATAGACGCTTCATAGAAAAGTTCTCACAAATTGCGGGACCATTACATGACCTAACAAAGAAAAATGTTAGGTATACGTGGTCTGCTAAGGAAAACAATGCTTTCGAAAAGCTTAAAGAAAAGCTTATCTCTCAACCTGTGCTTACACTACCGGATCTCTCAAAACCATTTGAGGTCCAATGTGATGCTTGTGGTGATTGCCTTGGGGCTGTTTTGCTCCAAGAAGGGCACGCCATAGGCTATGAGAGTCGAAGGCTCGACCCTGTTGAGCAAGCTTTAGGCATATACGAAAAAGAACTCCTTGCAGTTCTACATGCCTTAGACTCATGGAAGCACTATTTATTGGGGACTCCTTTCATTCTGCGAACGGATCACCAAAGTCTTAAGTACTTCATGACGCAGACCAAGCTCTCCGACAAACAAATGAGGTGGGCAAATTTCCTTTCGCAATTTCATTTTCATATTGCTCACATTGCTGGCAAGCATAATCAAGTAGCCGATGCACTCTCAAGACGACCGAGAGTGAATGCGGTTTCCATAGCAACTCACAATGATCTATCTTCAATGATAGATGAGTATGCTATTGATCCCGATTTTAGAGATGTGATTTCAGCCCTTGCATTAGGGAAGAAAGAAGAACCATTTACTTTACAAGATGGTTATCTTCTCTATGGCAATAGACTATGCGTTACTAACTCACTACGTGAGAAAGTAATGTATGAATCTCATGCTCCCCCATATGCGGGGCATAGAGGGATTCAGTCTACCCTAAAGGGAATTGAAACATATTTCTATTGGCCTACCATGAAAGTGAACATACATGAGTATGTTTCCAAATGTGTGGTATGTCAAAAGACAAAATTTGATAGAGGGAAGCAACTTGGATTGCTTCAACCCTTGCCAATCCCTAATTCACCGTGGGAGAGCATATCCATGGATTTTATCTTTGGATTGCCTAAGTCTATCCATGGGAATACGGGAATATGGACGATAGTAGACAGGTTCAGTAAACAAGCTCATTTTATACCTGTCAAAAAGACTATCAAAGCCCATCAAATGGCAACCCTCTTCATTTCACAAATTTTCAAGTACCATGGCTTGCCAATGTCCATAGTGTCGGATAGAGATCCTAGAATGACCAGTAACTTCTGGAAGGGTCTCTTTGAGAATTTAGGAACAAGGCTAAACTTCTCTTCGGCCTATCATCCACAAACTGATGGCCAAAGTGAAATAGCTAACCTAACTATTCTCGATCTACTAAAAGCCTATGTAACGGAAGTAGATCAAAGATCCCAATGGGAGAAGTACTTACCCTAGTAGAGTATGCTTACAATAACACTGTACATACTTCTACAGGAAAAGCACCTTTCGAGGTAATTGAGGGAAGATCAAAAAGTCCCTTGCTACTTAAGGTACATGGGAAGATCTTCGCTGCAGATGAGTATAGCCGAGACCTACAAGAATCTTTCCAAAAGATTAAGGATGCTATCTCTATCTCACAGCAAAGGCAAAAGGCTGCTGCTGACAAGCACAGAAGAGCCCAAGCCTTTAAAGAAAACGATTGGGTCTTGTTAAAGTTTCCCAAGGCTCGATTAAGGCACACGACGGGCAAGAATCCTACGGGCCACCAAAAGTACTATGCTAAACTAGCAAAAAGGTACTATGGTCCCTTCCAGATTCTTAGGCCAATTAATGAAACGGCC
Organism: Adiantum capillus-veneris; assembly: GCF_014529385.1. NCBI lineage: Eukaryota > Viridiplantae > Streptophyta > Polypodiopsida > Polypodiales > Pteridaceae > Adiantum > Adiantum capillus-veneris. Next base: position 112,550,835 of record NC_140955.1, read on the forward strand.
TATCAACTTAAGTTGCCCAATCATTGGCTCATACACAATGCTTTTCATGTGAGCCTCTTAAAGCCTTACAAAGGAGAGCCACCTCAAGAACCAACTATTGAAGACCCACCGGAGATCGAGGACCACGAGGAGGTGCTGCAGCCCGAGTCCATTCTCCGACATGAAGACAAGGTATTAAGAGGCGGTAAGACTATCCGACGATATCTTATTAAGTTTAAGAATTATCCTTTTGAAGATGCTAGATGGATGCAAGGCATACAATTAAAGGATAACCTAAACCTTGTCAATGCTTACAATGCTTCCCAAGAGTAAGCAAATGTACAAAATGTTAAAAATGAACAAAAATTTTTCTTGATTTGTGCACAAAAATGAAGTAGTATGCATGCTTAGATCAAGTTTGTGGAGACGACGGCTCCCAAACACCAAGTAGAGCTTGTCACTCTACTATGGAAGATTGATAGGACTAATGTGCAGACATGCTTGCGGCAGCCTCAGGCTCTCAAGCGCCAAATGGACTAGTCATCCATTATGGAATGATGTCGTAGGGTAACATAGGGATCCTCTACCCGCTAAGAAAAGGACTCATGCATATGCTTTATCTTCTCTACACCATAGTCGAGGACGACTATGATTTCAAGAGAGAGGTAATGTCATAATAATCAATATCTAATTCTCCTAAATGATTTTCTCATATTAAACTGATCATTTAATGTGGGGAAGTGCCAAGGGAGAAAAAGCTAGAATATTGGTTAAGTTAGCAGACTGGCAACAGTAGGGATCCAAAGGAGGGAAAATAGGGATCCAAAGGGGGGACCATCTGCAAAAGAGCCATGTGAAACAACGGGCTAAAAAGACCCTAAGGTTCAGCCCATTAAGACTTCCAAAATGCTAAGGTTCCAAAATTCAAAGGTTGTGTCCAAAGGTCAACCTTAGGGAAAATTGGATGCTTAGTGTGTGCCCAAAAAGTCTTTCTGCATCCCTACATGGGAGGGGGCGAGCCCCAAAGCTAGGGGATGAGAGAGAAAGCCACACACACACACACAGGCTCCCTTTACACAAAGGGAATGAGGGACACATGTCAGCTCCCTAGGCCAGATGCCCACAAGGTATGCCCAATTCCTATTGGAAGACCCTTGAAGTGGACCAATGAGAATTAGGCTAGAGTAAATCTAGTTTAATTAATTTAAAAACATTTAATAAAAGAAACCAATAAGAATTAAGTGTCCTAGAAGACTATTGGGCAGTCTCCCAAGGGGTCCAATGAGCATTCAGGAGCCCTATGGCTTGCCTGATTCCTATTGGCCAGGAGGCAAAGGGGTCCAATGAGAGTTTAGTTTAATTATTTAATTATCTAAAGCTCTCACAAAAGGGGAAAGGGGGACACATGTCAGAAGGCTATCACTTATGCTGCTTAATCCCTATTGGCTTGACCTGGGGGGGTCCAATAAGGCAAAAGCCAGACTAACATAGCAGCTAGGGCTCGCCCAAGAGAGAGAGGGGGCTGATTTTTGCTTGGCATTCACTCTCACATTCTCACACTTGACCATGTGTGAAGGAAAAATACTCTATCTCCTCCCAAGCTTTAATGGAGAGCTCATCACCTACTCCAAGCTTGTGAGATAGAAGCCTACATCAACACTCTCTTGGCATGTGGATGCAAATCCAACCAAGAGCCAAGCTTCAATGCATGCTCATCTTCTCTACCAAGCTAATTACTAAGCTAAGCTATGCTAATATGAGTGATTATGTGAGGAGATGTACTTCTTTCTCGTAAGATACTTCTTTTTCCTCTCAATCTACTCTCATACCCTGCTAGCTCTCACCATCTTCGAAGGTGTGTGAGGTCTTGGGTCTGAGAACGGGGATAATTCAAGTTGTGTTTGATTAAGTGTTTTGCTTGGTGTATGAAGCTTCCATCTTCATTGCACTAGCTAGTCTTGAAGGAACACAAAGAATTGTATTGTACAATGTCTCTCTTGATGGGAGAAACCATAATACAAAGCCTTTTGGAGGGGGGACCGGCTCCATGCAAATCCGGTCCTCAACTGTTGTCAATAGCTTAATTGCTCTCTCTTTTGAAAGTATTGTCGATGCTATCTAACTAGGTGTTATGCTTTTTGTTGCTCTCTCCACCCAAGCACTCTTGTAATTCTCATTAGGAATCAACTCTAATGAAATGCTCACTATGTTCATGCTAATTTCCGCTACACATAAGATTTTAGGCCATTATATGTTACATTTACAAATGGAATTGGATATTTACAATGGGAGTATCCATGTAGGATACAAATAAGGAAGAAAAACTCTTAAGAGGTAAGAAAAGGTGGATTTCTTACAAGGTTGATGCTCCAAGTGTCTTGAGTAGGGCCAATTTTGACGCTTGTTGACGGTCCACTAGCTTTGACGATACATTTTTTCTCCACTCTTGACCTTCCTTGAGAGACAAGGTAATTGAAGCTGAGTAATCAACCACCATGATGCTGTCTTTTAAGAGAAGAGGCTGAATTTTGTGGTTTTTTTGATAGATATGGGTAATTTGGAGGAGGAAAAATGAGACTAGGTGGTCAATTTTGGAATGGAATTGTGTGTGGGAGGTATGAGTTCACCATGGTTTCTCTTATTCTTCAAGGTTGAGGAGAAGGTGAGTAGGGTGCAGAGAGGAGTGGTGAGAGAGGTGGGGATGATGAGTGGAGAAGTGTGTGTGAAAGAGGAAAATGATAAAGTGGAAGAGAGAGTGTGGCTGCATAGCATGGGAAAACTGGGGTCCACTAATAAAATCATAGCTCACAGCTCGTAGCTCAAACAAATATGAAAAAATTTGAGGCAAAATTTCAGCCCACGAGCTACAACTTTTGTTTGTATCACCTTTTCAAATTCAGAGAGCAAGTGAACTTTAAAAATTCAGCAAAACCGACCGTTTTTTTCCACTGCACAAGGTCCTTGTGGGGTCCTTCTTTGGATGATGCTTTTGAATACCTCCAAGAGTGAGCCCTCCATAGTGCATGTATGCATGCCACCTACCCTTGAACTTATTTGGTAGGTCTATAATTGAAGATATTGTTGAGATCATGATATAAGTGAATAGTACAACTAAGAAAATCAAATATTGAGGGGTCTAAAAAATATGTACATGTCAAATATAAATAATATAAGTGGAAAAAATATAAAGGGGTCAAAAGAAATCTCTCTCATTATGAGGCTACCATAAAAAGATAAATATTTTTGGTGTTCTAATTTTTTAGAAAAAAAACAAAATAGATGTAGGAAGGGAAAAATCACAATAGTGAAAAAATATACACATAAATAAAACTAATTTTTTTGGATTTTTGTTGGGGTGGAGTTACACCAAATATAAGAGAAGCTTACATGAAAATATTTCTATATGGAATAAAGAGTATGAAAAATGGTAAGAAAAATTGTGGTAATGGTGAGGCAATGTACAGAGCATAAATAACACACACCTAGGTAAAAATATTTAAATAAATACCAAAATAATTATGAAAAAATCTTTTATTTAGGCCCTATATACAAAGAAATATTTACATACGCATGGGCCATAATATACTTATATTTTTTATATTTTATATTTTTTTGGCTCAACTAGCCCAATGACTAGCTAATTGAGGGTTTTTTATTTCAGTAAGGAGATATGGGAAAAGTCCCCTAACTCACACGCGCCTATATACAGTGAAAGGGTGGGGATAACCACAGTGTTTGAGTGATTTGATAGGGTGAGATAACTCACTATGGCAATTACAGAGAGCCGAAAAACAGCTATCACCAGGTGTGCGGATGGATGCAGCAGGGTGACAACTATGCACTACGAGGCCACTTTTTTGCCTGTTCGAGGTCCGTTTGAGGTCAACTAAAAGGCCAAAGGTTCCCAAGTAATAAAGCTAAGTGTGGGAACTGAAAAACCTGACAGAAGACCAGAAAAAATGTGGAGAGAAGAGGAGGAACAGCCGCAACTGTGTTTTTGATGTTTTTGGAGCCTATTTTGGCCATAAACTGCTCATCCGAGGTCGGATTTGAGCACCTTGACATTGTAGACTGGGGTTTTGGGCCGTTCTAGACGCAATGGCACTTTTCCAAATTTCTCACTGTTTTTCTGTTATTTTGGCTGTGCAAGTTTCTCCTATGAGCGAAGCTTCTGCTCCAATTTGTGATTGTATCTGGCATATTTTACCCATATTGTGTGAGCTACTTGCCCCATTGGTGTTGGCCCAAGCTCAATCATATATAAACATCAGAAATTATCCGCTTTTGAGCTGAGTTTTTTGGGTGTATGTGTGTGTGTGTGTCTCTCTGTGTGGAGTGGGTAAATGGGTAGTCTCACTCCATCGGTGTGTTCCATGTCTCGGCCAGGTGGGTTGTATAAGCCGAGTGGTGCCCCATAGTGTGTGTGTGTGTGTATCATCCCAAGAGTGTGTGTCGGGTCGTTATAGAGGTGCTGTGTGTGTTTTCATCCCGCTCACATTCTTTTGGTGCCCCCACTGAGGATCTTCTTCGAGTACCTTCAACTTTGGGAGTACAGATTGCAGATTACCGATTACAGGTTGCAGGTTACAGGGACAAGTACAGGTACAGGTGATTCACATAGGTACAGGTAGCCGGAGTAGAGTGATACGCTGGCAAGTGGGAGTCACTTGTAGTTGCCGTGGGTATGCATCATTTGGTGCCTTTTTGAGCACATTGTCTGTTGGTATTGTATGTTACTTGTGGAAACTGCCATTGTACGCCTTTGTGGGAGCCTACTTGGTTTTATTTGGCAGTCCCAGCCATTTCTGAGACTTGGTCTGGAAGACAGTCATTTCTGAGACTTGACTATATGAGATTTGCATAAGCTTTCATGAGAGGGTCGATAGCGTGAGGTTTTATTGAGCTGGGGGATTCTCAAATGTGAGATCCTTTCGGTGATACAGGTGGCTGGAGAACCCTTTTTGTGACCTCACCATAGACTATGTACTATTGATTCCTACTTCATGCTTGGGTTCTATTGTTGCCAGTTTATGCATACATATACAGTCTATATTTTGGGTTCTCACTGCTCTACTTATGGGAAAACTTTGTCATAATTTTTCCAAGTTATGATGGCTGGTTTTTTGGTCTTTTAATCCATTTATGTTGTTATGCTGCTGAAATTTTGGCAAAATCAGAGGATAAGTCAGGTGTGCCTTCTTGGGAGCTTCATGGTTGGCTTTAATGGATGATCAAAATGGACCTTAATTCACTCCTTTTCATTTAACTCAAAGAATCCAGACAAATGTTCATGTGTCCAGGAAAATTTTTTTCCAGCAGCGCATAGTCTTTATGTTCGGGCCAAGAAGATTACGAGAGATACTGGAATGTCCTTTGCCTGTTGTAATTCCGATGATTAACTATGAAAACTCATTTGATGTGCACGTGTTTGTCCTTATCTAAAGACAAGCTCCATTAAAGTTTCTGGGGATTGAGTCAGTCAAAAGTTTTGGGTTCTTGCACATGTGTTCAAAGGGGTTCTCAAAGCATAAACTTAGGTAGCCATGGCTTTCTCTTATCCGGAGTTTCATGGAAGAAGTGATGAAGATGTGGAAGACTTTTTGGAAAAGATGGAGGTTGTCTACATTAGCAACCAGATCCATGACCCGACGCAGATGTTACGTCTTCTCCAAATTTGTTTGAAGAGTGATGCACGAGTTTGGTCCAAAGCATTTAAGGAGGAGTTGTGTGTGGCTGATCCACCTGTAAGATTGAGTTTGGACAATCTAAGGCATCGATTGAAAGTGGAGTTTGTGAAGACAGAAGATCCTGACAAAGTGTGGCAAGAAGTACAAAGTTTGGTGCAAAAAGAAGGTGAGCCAATAGATGCTTACATAAGTAAGTTTTCATTGGCATGGGAGCGGATGTTGGGGTATAAAGCCCAATGTGGTCGCCCAGGTAAGTGGGCGGGCCGCCAGGTATGTACACATATTCTTTTGTAAAACCTAATAAGAACTCACTATGCTCTACACATTACAGTAGAGCGAGTTCACCATATCGTCGTGCTCTTCTTCTCGCACTCTCTCTCGCGTCGCACTTCCGCTCGTACTCCTTCAACTGGTATCAGAGCTCAGATCGAGGCTCGGGGCAGCACTGCAGGAGGCTAGAGTTCACTATATCGTCGTGCTCTTCTTCTCGCACTCTCTCTCGCGTCGCACTTCCGCTCGTACTCCTTCAACTGGTATCAGAGCGAAGACACGGCCCCAAATCTCGTGGGATAACCCGAAGGCCTCGGTGTTGTCAGAATTTCATTCTGAGGTCATCTCGGCCACCGTTCCGCTTCGACAAAGGTCTGCGCAGGCCATTTTCGACGACGTGGTCTCAGCGGGTGCAGATCCGACTCTGCAAATTTGGGGTTTTTGGCCTACGACTGCAGGTGCTGAGGATATCGACACTCCCATAGTGTTGATTTGTGGTTGTCTACACATCGAAGGACGGCTCACAGTTCTTGGAGGCGTGTCACATACAACACGGACGCATCTACACACAGACTGTAGGCGACATCCACTAGTTCATCAGGTATCTTGTGTTTGCTGCTTGATATTCCAGATTTCATCTTGACATTGCAGGTACTTCCACATGGGATGTATTGTCAGAGATGATGTATGTCTATTGAGGGTTTGCTGGCTGTGAGTCACGCAGCAAACAACCGCCGCAGCGGTTACAGCATACAGTGGGAAATTTGTGGATGTATGACTTTGTGGGAAGTCTATGTACTGTCAGATTTACTGCAGCCTTTGTTGAGGGTCGAGTGAGGTTTTATTGAGCTGGGGGATTCTCGAATGTTGAGATCCTTTCAGTGATACAAGTCTTGGAGCGATCCCTCGAGCACCCTTAGATAGGCAGCTAGGATGTATTGACTGTGAGTTAGACAGTTGGGATTGCATCTTTGCTTTACTGCCGTTGAGGCATTGTCGCAGTCTATGCTTACAAGACAGTGACAGGACAGTCAGAGATAGTACAGGTGCAGGACAGGTTTACCCACAGCTTACAGTGTCAGAGAAACAGTGTTTTTGAGCTGTTTTTTGGTCTGTTTTTGAGTACACCATAGCCATTTTACAAAGGAGACTCTGCCAAAATTTATGCAGAATCTAAAGCTTTCTTAGTTCATTTGACAGGTTGATATTGGTTCAGAGGTCAGTTTACAGGGGAAACTCTGCCGAATTTTTCCCAGGAAAGTAAACTACTGTGAAGCGTAGCTATGGCTGGATCACGGGACACTGCTCTTTACAATATCAAGAAGGTGGATGGAACCAATTTCCCATTGTGGAAGCAACAGATTTGGCACGTGTTGGTACAAAAGAAGCAGATAAAACCTATAAAGCTCAAGGGGATAAAACTAGAAGATATGGACGAAGATGAATGGAGCGAAATGGATGAATTGGCACTTTCTACCATTATGCTGACTTTGGTAGAAAGCGTTTACTTCAATGTAGCAGACGAGATGTCGGCTTATCAAGCATGGTTAAAGCTGAGTGATCTTTATAAGAAGCAGAGTGCAGCTTCACAGGTATACTGGCTTAAGAAGCTTGTTGACTTGAAGATGAAAGAAGGGACACCTATGTCCAATCATCTGAATGAATTCAACACAATCTATAGTCAGTTGTCAGCTCAAGGTGTCAAGTTTGATGAACCTGTTAGAGCTATGTTCCTGTTGATCACATTGCCATAAAGTTGGGACACTTTTCGCACAGCTTTGAGTAATTCTGCACCTCCAGATGGTTTGAACATAGCAGGTGTAGAAGGAAGTCTTCTTACTGAAGAAACCAATAGAAAGACAATGGACAAAGGCAAAGGAACAGCCTTAGTTGTCAGGGGAAGGACCAAAGAAAAGTACAAAGGTGGAGAGAGGAATCAGTCTCGTAGCAAGTCCCGTAGTGCTAAAGGCAAGAGTGACATAGAATGCTACCATTGTGGCAAGAAGGGTCACATGAAAAGAGATTGCAGAGAATGGAAAGCAGAAAAAGGCAAAGAGAAATTTGAAGACCATGGTGAGAAGAACAAGTCCTCAGTGAAGATTCAAGAAATAAATGTGACAAACACTGTTGCAGAGGATGACAGTCTAGTGTCAGGAGACATCTACAAACCAAGCAGATAGTACACATTGATAAAAGTCAACATCAGAAGACTTTATTTCTTTATACATTTCCAAAGCAGTAAGAACTGGTATTGCAAAACCATTATTTACAAACTTATAATTACAAAGCGACACAGATACATGAGGCATGTCATGTTTAACAAAATCAGGAGAGTGATGTACATAGTCTATATACAATGAGTCTTGTTTATCATAAAACCATGGAATTCCTAAAATAACATCTGCTCTGTCCAGGCGCATGAAGTGGAAATCCAGGTTCTCTTGGTAATAAGCTAGCTTGAGCGACAAGTCTAAAACCATCCGATTCCATACATCCGTATCCTCGCCACGAACCATCTTCACGCGATACTCATGGTCACTGTCCCGCGTCCGCAGGCTCAGTTACGAAGAATACAATGGGCTCAGCTCTTCTTACAGCATCTGATGGAAATGCACTGAGTGACTGGATTATAGACTCAGGGGCATCACTTCATGTGTCTCCAAACAAGGAGTGGTTTACCTCTTATGTGATCACTAAAGATCATGTTCGGCTAGGCAATGGGCAGACATGTGAGATCTTAGGTGTTGGAGATGTTCAATTGAAGTTTCAGAATGGCTCTTCTTTCACGCTGAAGAAAGTGAGACATGTTCCCGCAGTTACAAAGAGCTTGATCAGCACAGGTTTACTTGATGATGCTAGCTACGTCACCACTTTTGGACAGAACATGTGGAAGATATCCAAGGGTTCTATGACAGTAGCACATAGAGTAAAGTCTGGAGGACTTTACATGATTTATGTATCAAATGTCTCTAAAAATGTAATCAATGTAACTGAGCAGCCGAACGTTTCTTTGTGGCATAGCCGATTAGGACATATGTCCAAGAAGGGAATGGAAATCTTGTCTCATTCTGGTTATTTGCCTGGCTTTTCATTTAATGATTTTGAATTCTTTGAACATTGTCTGTATGGTAAGCAAACACAGCAGCCACATAAGCATAGAAGCAGTAGAAGAGATACACAGTTGGCACTTGTTCATAGTGATTTGTGTGGACCTATGCCTAACCTATCTCTAGGGGGAGCTTCTTACTTTATGACATTTATAGATGATTACTCGAGGAAAGTATGGGTTTACTTTCTCAAGCACAAGGATGAAGCGTTTAGTGTTTTCAAAACGTTTGTGACACTTGTGGAGAATCAGAGTGGCAAGAAGCTTAAATGCTTACGCACTGACAATGGTGGAGAGTATGTTTCAAAGGCCTTTCAGGACTTTTGTGAGTCAAAGGTATAAAACGTGAACTTACTGCTCCTTACAATCCTCCTCAAAATGGTGTTGCTGAGAGGATGAATAGGACCATACAAGAGAAGGTCAGAAGTATGTTGTCTAATGCACAGCTGCCAAATGGGTTTTGGGCTGAAGCTGTATCAACAGCTGTTCATCTTGTAAATAGATCTCCTAGCAAGGTTTTGCAGAAGGATTCACTGCCAGAGATGGTATGGTCAGGCAAAATGCCCTCATACAAGCATCTCAAAGTATTTGGCTGTGAGGCATATACTCACGTTCCAAAGGAATTTAGGAACAAACTTGAGCCAAAAAGTAGAAAGTGCATCTTTCTAGGCTATGGTAATTCTGGTGAGATGGGGTACAGACTTTGGGATCCCGAATCCAGAAAGGTTGTCCGCAGCAATGATGTTCACTTTAATGAATCCAAATATCATTCTAAACCAGAGAGGGTTGAGGAGATTAGAAGAGTTGTCTTCCAAGAAGATGGACCTGCACGTGCAAGACAAAATGTCAGAGCTCAAGAGGAGCAAGGACAGGATAGATTGGAACCACAGGCTGTGGCTGAGCCTGAGCCACCTATTGTGCGTAGATCTGGACGTGTCACGCGACCTCCTGATAGGTTTGTTCCATCTATGAACTATGTCATGTTGACTGATTGCAATGAGCCTTCATGTTACAAGGAAGCAGTGCAAATCAAGGACTCCGGGAATTGGCAATTGGCCATGCAGTCAGAGATGACAGCTCTGCATAAAAACAAGACATGGAAGCTAGTTAAATTACCACGGGGCAAAAAGGCTCTACCTTGTAAATGGGTTTACAGGTATAAGATCACCGCTCATGATAGTCAGCCAAAGTACAAAGCAATGCTTGTTGCCAAGGGCTTTAAGCAAGAACAAGGCATTGACTTTGAGGAAGTCTTCTCTCCGGTGGTCAAGATGACTACATTGAGATGCTTTCTTGCATTGGTTGCCATATTAGATTTGGTGTTGCACCAAATGGATGTCAAGACAACGTTCTTGCATGGTGATTTAGATGTGGAAATTTACATGCAGCAGCCAGAAGGGTTTGTTGAGAAAGGCAAGGAAGATTGGGTATGCCACTTGTTAAAGAGTCTTTATGGCTTAAAACAATCACCGAGGGCATGGTACCATAAATTCCACAAGTTTATGCTTTCTCAAGGCTACAAACGTAGTGAGTTCGATCATTGTCTATATACAAAGAAGGCTAAGGATGGTAGTTGGCTGATCCTTATTTTGTATGTGGATGACATGTTGATTGCTGGAAAGCACTTGGAAGAAATTTCAGCTTTGAAGTCAAAGATGGCAAAATCGTTTGACATGAAAGACATGGGTGAGGCAAGTCATATACTTGGTATGCGCATTGAGAGAGATAGATCAAAGAAGCTGATTTGGTTATCTCAAACAGAGTATATTGACAAGGTTTTGCAACGTTTCAATATGGAGAAGGGAAAGGCACTGAGTGTTCCATTGCCACCATATGTGAAACTTAGCAAACAAGATTGTCCCGTGTCTAAGGAAGAACAGGCTGAAATGGATAAAATTCCATATGCGTCTGCAGTGGGTAGTTTGATGTATGCAATGATTGCTACTCGCCCAGACATTGCATTTGCAGTGGGAGTAGTGAGTCGATACATGTCAAACCCAGGCAAAAAACATTGGGAGGCAGTGAAAAGAATATTGAGATACCTGAAAGCTACAAAGAGTATGCGTATATGCTATGGGAGTCAGGAGCTAAGTGTAAAGGGTTTTATAGACTCAGATTATGCAGGTGATTTAGACAACCGAAGGTCTACGTCAGGGTATGTCTTTACATTGGCTGGTGGAGCAGTATCATGGCGTTCTAGATTACAAGATTGTGTTACTCAGTCTACTACAGAGGCTAAATATGTTGCAGCATCAGAGGCATGCAAAGAATCAATTTGGCTTAATCGACTAGTAACAGATTTGGGAATCAAAGAAGAGATGCCTGTGTTATATTGTGATTGTCAAAGTGCTATACAATTGGCTCGCAATCCAGTTTATCACTCAAAGACAAAGCATGTGGATGTGAAGTATCATTTCATCAAGGAAATGCTCGAGGATAAGCAACTTCAGCTTGTCAAAGTTCACACCACAGAAAATCCTGCTGATCTACTTACAAAAGGACTTCCCTCAGAGAGCTTTGCGCATTTTTGCAAGCAGTTAGGTGTGGGGTAGTACATCACTTCTCTACATCTCTTGTATATTAGCTTGTATAGTAGCTTCTCTCACACTTAAAGTACCACATTGGACTTTAAGTGGGAGGTTGTTGTGGTATAAAGCCCAATGTGGTTGCCCAGGTAAGTGGGCGGGCCGCCAGGTCTGTACACATATTCTTTTGTAAAACCTAATAAGAACTCACTATGCTCTACACATTACAGTAGAGCGAGTTCACCATATCGTCGTGCTCTTCTTCTCGCACTCTCTCTCGCGTCGCACTTCCGCTCGTACTCCTTCAGCAGATGTGCAAGGCCTTAGCACCATAGGTACCCCCACCTGACATGATGAAGAAGGACAGGTTCTTGGCTGGTCTTTGGGAGAATATACGTTGGAGAGTGGAGCTAAAGAAGCCTAGAACATATGAAGATGCATTTGAGGTGGCAAGGAATAAAGAGTGGAAGCTGAGGAAAATGAGCCAGCTAAGAGTGATTTTAGCCTAGGGACTCTTTACAAGGTCGCATGCCAGGGGTTCATCATGAACCAATGGTTTCTGTTACTCCTCAAGTTATGCCAGTAGTGGTCACTACAGCAGTGCAAGATGATGGGCTAAGGCAAGACATGAGGCAAGTGGTAGATTTAATGAAGAATCTATGCTAGGTCAAGTGGGAAATAATCGAGGTCGAGGGAGGTTTACAAATCAGCCAGGAGGTGAAGCAAGACCTAGGAATGGTGTTGGACAAAGCAATGGTAGGTTTTGGAGGCAGACGCCCACGTGTTATAATTGTGGAGAGTTGGGCCACATCAGCCCGCAATGTGATAAGCCACCAAGGATGGGGGGAGACATGTATCCATTGCCAAACAGGTGCTAACTAGGTCAAATGATTATGGCATTGAAATTATGGGAGAAGAAGGAACCAATGGATTAACCCAAGAGGAAAAGGGAAAGACAAAAGTGATAAATGTGGTCACCTTGGAGAAGGCATCAAAGCTAGAGGATACATTAGTGATGCCTATTGGAAAGAGGACCACAAAGGAAAAGGAATGAATAAGTGCCCCAGGTCCTAGCAAGAAGAAGGGAAAGAGCCATGAAGGCGAGGATGTCAAGGCCAAGAGGAAAAGGAGGGCTCGTTGCAAGTTTCCTGTTTCAGATTTTCCACTAGGGGATGGGCAATTAAGCTATGACTTGAAGGAGGATCTGACGAGCACGAAAGCCGATGTTACTTTTGGGTAGCTTATAGAGATGGTGCCTAAGCTAAAGCGACAATGGAAGAGGATGGTTAACCCAATGGAGAAAGAACCAGAGAGAGGTTCAGTGAAGGTATTGGTGATGGATGAGCTACCAGACATTTGCCCAATAGTAGATGTGTGGCACAAAAGAAAAATCTGGGACAAGGTTATGTTGATGGCGGAGCCCAAATATGTGTTATAACACACTCATGCGTTGAGAAGATGGGTCTTACAGTGACTGGGGTGTCAGGCTTTTGGATCAAATTGGCAAACCATCAAAAAGTAAAATGTTTGGGTGTTGTAAAGAGCTTAGAAGTAGAGGCGTATGATGCAAAGGTGGTGGTTGATTTTCATGTGATGCCAGCGGGGTTGGGATCATATCCTATTATACTGGGCAGACCATGGTTACGTGCAGTGGGAGTTGTTCAAGATTGGCGACGTGGTACGATTAGCCTCTATGGAAAGACAGGTGCCAAGAAGCTATATAATATGGACACAAGGAAACGATTGGAGGAGATTTATGAAGATGAGGATGAGTCTAGTGATGAAGACTATTCCACTGTGACTAATGAGGATAGTGATAGTACTACCAGCAGTGTTGAGGATGTTGATGTTGCATTTCTTTTGATGGACAAAGAAATCCAGGAGTCTGGTTTAGTCGCATTTGCAAATGAGGTTGAAGATGAAAGTGAAGGGCCTTATGAAGTGATTTAAGGGCTAATGCAAACCAAGGTTGAATTGTCAAAGAAGCAGGAATTGATGACACAAATGATCAGCGGAGACCTCTCAGCTATGGAGAAGGAGGTATATTTTCACATGCTGGCTAGTTTTCCTTATTTGTTCATTACTTCATATGAAGAGATTAGAGGGTTCAAGGGCAAAGAGATGCATATAGAGCTGAAAGAAGGTGCTAAGCTAGTGCGGCAAAGGCTAAGAAGGATGGGTCAAGAGCAGATGGAAGCCTTGCGGGAAGAGGTGGACAAGTTATTGAAGGCAAGGTTCATAGTCCTAGTGGAAACCACAGAATGGGTGAGTCCAGTAGTAGTCAGCCCAAAGAAGGATGGGAAGTGGAGGATTTGTGTATATTTTAAACCCTTAAATGCAGCCACTAAGAAGAACCCATATCCTCTTCCATTCATTGATCAGATCTTGGATTCAATGGTGGCAGGTTATGAGAGGTACAATGTGTGTGATGGTTTTTCAGGCTATTTTCAATTGAAGATTTCTCTTAAAGACCGAACAAAGACAACTTTCATTACACCATGGGGCTGTTATTGTTACAGGGTATTGCCATTTGGATTGTCAAATGGACCATCTTTCTATCAAGAGAGAGAAAATTGGGTATTGGAACCTTTCATTGGTAGTTGTGTTAAAGCTTTTATGGACAACTTCTGTGTCTACAGCAGTAAAGATGAACACTATGAGAAGCTACAGATGGTATTGGCTCGATATGAGGAATGTGGAGGACAACTAAATCCAAAGAAATGTCATCTAGCACAGCCAAGAGTGAAGTTATTGGGCCATATGGTGTCAGAAAATGGCATTGAGGCTGATCCAGACAAGGTTAATTCTATTATTCTTCTTCCATCACCTACGAGTACAAAGCAATTGGCAACCTTTATACACAAAGTAAAGTACATGACACGGTTTATTCCATTGTCTTTACAACTCCTTTATTCATTACAACAAGTGGCAAAGCATGATCCATTGCAATGGGATGACAAGTGTGAAGAAGTGTTTCAAGAGGTGAAAGAGGAGTTAGGGGGGTTGTCAGCCATGCAGGCTCCTGATTGGGAGCAAGTGTTTTATGTGAATCCATCAGTAGAGGATGATGCCATTGGAGCCATGCTATTGCAAAAGGGGAAGGGCAGCCATTATATGAGGCCACTGTATTGTGCAAGCCGAGTGAAGTTGATAGCAGAGAGAAAATTTTCGGAAGTAGAGCTAGTGATGGCCAATGTAATATTTGCTTGTCGACGATTTCATCATTACTTGCTACCACGGCCTTTTGTTTTTTTGACGAGTTACGCCTTTTTGCCACAGTTAATTAATGGCACAAACATGTAAAATGTGGTCAAGAAATGGTTAATTGAGCTGCAAGAGTTTGAGTTCTCTTTTCTAGTGGAAGACAGTACAAGGGCTACCCTAGCTGATTTGTTGACTTACAAGGAGAATCCCCTCCTTGTTAAGGAAGAGGTGGTGAGAAAGGTAGTTGAAGAAGTGCCACAGATCAGCAATGCACATGTGTTGTTCTTTGATGGCTCATACAGAAAGAGCCATGATGCTGCTTCAGGGGGTATAGCACTTTATGATCCAGAGGGGAAGCTAGTATGCAAGAGAGGGTTCAAATTGGATGCACATAGTAACAATGAGGCTGAATATGCTACTTTGGAAGCCGGATTACACATTTGTTTGAAGCATGGGATTAGAAGGTTGAGCATAAACGGTGATGCCTTTTTAATTGTGAAGCAAGTATTGGGTGTGTGGAAGAGCAAGAACACCTCATTGAAGGAAATATGTTTTAGAATTAAAGGCCTATTAAAAAATTTCGAAGCATGGAGCATCAGACACATTGAACGTGCTCTAAATGGAGAGGCACATGAAGCAACTCAAAGCATGATTGGGGAGCTATTTGTATTGAGGACCAATTTACCTCTTTATCATGGCCGGGAAAGTTTGGCTCAAGGAGAGCAGTTTTTGCTAACAACAATCATTCCGAATGACATTCAGAAGTCTAAGAAGTATGGTTTTGTGCGTAGAGCATCCAGGTACAAATTGATTGGTGATGTCTTGTACATGAAAGGGGCTGATCTGGTGTTGAGACGTGTACCTTGGCGGGAGGAGCTTTACAGAGTGTTGGAAGAGAATCATGAAGGTGCATGTGGCGGCCATTTTGCTCAAAAGATCACCTTGCATAAGATCTTGCAAGAAGGGTATGTATGGCCTAGTTTGCACAAGGATGTTCACCATTGGTGTAGGTCTTGCAATAGGTGTCAAGCATTTGGGAAGAGAGTGTTGAAGCCACAGCTACGAAAAACCATTATGGTGTTTGATGTGTTTGAAAAATGGGGGATTGATGCAATAGGCCCGTTACCTATCACAAGCAGGGGCAAAAGCTATATTTTGACTGCAGTGGACTATCTCTCTAGATGGGCAGAGGCTATAGCAGTAAAACAGATTACTACAAAGGATGTGGAAAAATTTGTGTATAAAGAAATATGTTGCAAGTTTGGGTTTCCACTAGAGCTACTTTCATATAAGGGGCCAGGATTTAGAGCTAAACTGCTAGAATTTTTATGCGCAAAGATGAAGATTAGGCACCAGCATACCACTCCTTATTACCCACAATGTAATGGCTTAAACAAAAGGTTCAATGGTGAGTTGGTACAAATCCTTTCGAAAGTGACAGAGCACCAAGGAAAGAATTGGGACTTGGAATTGCATAGTGCATTATGGGCTTACCGTACTTCGGTGAAGAAAGGTACAGGGTTTACTCCATTTCATTTGGTGTATGGAAAGGAAGTACTATTGCCTGTGGAAGTAGAGTTTCCTGCAGTAAAGATGCTAGAGAAGTTGCTTGGGCCGCCTAGTGATGCATTCAAAGAGAGGCTCTTACAGTTACAAGAGGTTCAACTGGATAGGATGAGTGCATTGGAACATTATGGGCAGATGCAAGATAAGGTTTTCGCAAAGATAAATGAAAAGGTCAAAAGTAAGGGTATCAAGAAGCATGACTTGGTTTTGCGCTACAACAGTAAGCTGGACAAGACATTCCAAAAGAAGTTTAAAATGAAGTAGGAAGGCCCTTTCAAGGTAGTGGAGTGTTTTTTGAATGGTACTTATCAGTTGGCTAACCTGGATGGGATTCTACATAAGTCAAGGGTAAATGGATTGCGTCTTAAATTGTATCATGCTAGATTGATGATGGTGGAGCAAGATGAGGTGTCTGCAGAAAAAGTAATGTATGTGAGAGATGAGGAGACCTCTGACGCGGCGAGTCTCATATCTCTTTTTGCTACTGCTGATCATGAATGATCTAGCACGCTAGGGGATGGGCAAATTATGTCAGGAGTTTTTTGGAGCAAGGGATTGTGCATATGTACATACACATGCATGGTGCATCAAATAAAGAATTGCCCATTTTCCAGAGCCAGGTGGTTACGTGGGACCCACATGTGTACAGGTAGGACAGCATGTACATAGTGCATCGATTTTCACTATCACCAATACCAGTGTGTTTTTTCTATAATAATGAGGAGTTGGTAGCACGTAAAACTTCTCGAGGAAGTTATCTGCGAGCCGACAACATGAGGTAAGCAGGTGCATCAGATGGCATCTAGTGGCATCAGGACGTCGAATGGGGTCAATATTTGCACGTGGATAAGTACGGACACAACGTGGGTGTTTTCTTGTGATAATTATGCAGAAAGGTCATCATGAGAATTGTATTTGGGGGCCACTTCACGTGGTGGCGGGATGAATTATTGGAAAAATTTGAGTGCCAAGTGTGCGGATGGATGCAGCAGGGTGACAACTATGCACTGTGATGCCATTTTTTGACCTGTTCGGGGTCCGTTTGAGGTCAACTAAAAGGCCAAAGGTGCCCAAGTAATAAAGCTAAGTGTGGGAACTGAAAAACCTGAGATAAGACTAGAAAACACGTGGAGAGAAGAGGAGGAACAGCCGCAACTATGTTTTTGCTGTTTTTGGAGCCTGTGTTGGCCATAAACTGCTCATCCGAGGTCGGATTTGAGCATTTTGACATTGTAGACTAGGGTTTTGGGCCGTTTCAGATGCGATGGCGCTGTCCATTTTGCCAAATTCCTCACTATTTTTCTGTTGTTTTGGCAGTGTAAGTTTATCCTATGAGCGAAGCTTCTGCTCCAATTTGTGATTGTATCTGGCATATTTTACCCATATTGTGTGAGCTATTTGCCCCATTGGTGTTGGCCCAAGATCAATCATATATAAACATCAGAAATTCTCCTCTTTTGAGCTGAGTTTTTTGGGTGTGTGTGTGTGTCTCTCTGTGTGTGGAGTGGGTACATGGGTAGTCTCTCTCCTCTCACTCCATCGGTGTGTTCCCTGTCTCAGCCAGGTGGGTTGTATAAGCCGAGTGGTGCCCCATAGTGTGTGTGTGTGTGTGTGTGTGTGTGTGTGTGTGTGTGTGTGTGTGTGTGTGTGTGTGTGTGTGTGTGTGTGTGTGTGTGTGTGTGTGTGTGTGTGTGTGTATCATCCCAAGAGTGTGTGTCAGGTTGTTATAGAGGTGTTGTGTGTGTTTTCATCCCGCTCACATCGTTTAGATGAATCCTTCAATGTTTTTCATGCTACATACAACAAGTGTTCTCAAGAACATCACTCAAAACATACATTGGTAGTGCATGCAAAGGAAGATGTGGAGTTGATGGCTTTAATAGATGATGCTTTAGAGGGATTTCAAGATCCTTATCATAAGAGTATGCAGACATTTGATGGGGTGTGTGAAGCAAAGGCACAAAGATAGGAGTATGATGATGAGGCTTTAAATGATTTCATGCCTACAAGAGACGTTATGCATGTGGCCTTTTAGAAACCAAATGAGGTAATGGAGATTATGGAGCCTAATGATCTTGAGATGTATGCTGAAATTTTGGACGCTAGAGCGGTTGAAGCCATTTCATATATGCTTCTTGCACTTTTGAGTATGGGGTTTTTGAATGTTTCCATATGAACCAAGAGGATATTATGATGCTTATGGTCTTTCTCAAAGTACTTATATGCCCTTTGAGGAATGCTTTTATGATGTATTTTCTTCTCCTTATATGAATTTTGATCAAGGGAATTTTTTGACTATCATGTGCTTGTTGTATTAATTCATCAAGCACTTGTCTTAAACCCTTTCCTTTGTGCTCTTTTAATAAGATTATGCATACTATAACCAACCATCCACTCTCCAAACTTCTTACCTCACCTCTTGTAAAGTAGTAGTAGGAAAATTATATATCCATCTTCCACCCCATATAGATAAATAAGCATGAAAAACCAACTCTCCACTTGTCGTTACCAAAGATTATGATCTAGTCTTATAAGTCTCATTTGCCCTACCTAATGGCCCAATATCTATTAAAATCTCCACATAGTTTCTTTCTCTTCTAAAAGAAAAACCCAAATTGTATATCTTTTCAAAAGCAAGTGATTTTGGGCCTCCTCTTTTTGTTTAAGCATGATATCTTTTTGAAAATGCATTCTTCTCCTTGGATGCATACAAGCAAGGGCCTATACAAGAAGACTTGTATGCAAGGTGTCCTAGCCTATTTTGAACCTTCCAAGCATTTTATTTCCAATGTTCAATAAGTAGTTGAAGGACACTTAATTAGGGCTAATCACTCAACCTAATCAAGTGTAATATAATCCCACCCTTGCACATATATAAATAGCCCCTCTTGGAGAGACTCAAACACACACACACACACACACACACCTATTTCAAATCCATTTTTGTCTTGACCAATAGTAGAGGAAACCCCAAACCCTCCCTCATTCACACCTCAATCCTTCCATCCTAGCCCTCCTCTTTGGAGGGAAGTGCCATTCTATCCCCCTCTCCCTATTCTATAATCTCTTGTCCCATCAATCCAATACATGTTGTAGCACCTCAATAATATGTAATAGATCATCATCTCTCTCATTCTCATGGTTAATGAGCATTGGTTCATCTCCAACAAATCAAGCATTGCAACTCGTGATGGTTTGCTAAAGTCTTTCCTCAAACTTGCACGAAATCGAGTAAGTGGTCTATTCTCAATTTTTCCATTGGTTTTTTCTCCACACTTACCCAAAATTAGTTTAAAGAATATTCTTGCTCCAAATCTCTTTTGTTTCATCACATATGCATATGGCTCACTCTTATGGTGATCGTATTTGTCATGTCATTGCATAGATGGAGACAAGCTCTCTATGCAATGCGTGCTAGTTTGTTGAAAGTAATTTATTTGTGGGAGAGGCAAGTCATTGCATATGGTATTTGACGTGTACTTAAGTGCAGAGGAGTGTAGATATCTTATGTGTTTCTCTTATGGGAGAAGGTGAAAACAAGTCCACAAATTGCATGTTTGTTTTCGGTGCTCAGGTTATGTTGCTTAAATTGTTGGTGGTGTTAAGTGTCCAAAACGTGTATGATGAGGGGTTCTCAAAGCACATTGCTTGAGTGGGTGTGTGCATGTGTTTTTCCCTTCTCCAGTCCTAAAAGAAGGTGGTGCCCCAAGTAGTGTGTGTGCATCATTCGTGTGTATTTTGTGAGGGCCGGTTCATTGGTTTGGGTTTAGAGGCCCCATTTCAAAAAGTCTACTCTCAGTGGTCACGTTCAGTCCAAAAATAGGACTTGTGACTCTATAACCTTAGTTCAACTCACAAGGGTAAATAATTGTACCCAATGCTAGGATACACTCCCTAGGGATTTGCCTAGTGAAAATGCCAAAGATAGTAAAGTTTTTACTATATACAAGTAAGCCCGTCGGGTTTTTTTATTTTCTTTACGGGCCCACCGGGCTACTAAGCAAGCCCGATGGGCCCGTTGGGAAAATAAGAAAATCCCGGCGAGCTTATCGGCCAAAGTTGTTTTTGTAGGTTACCAAGAGGGCTATGTTAATAGTTAACCTAATCACTTGTTTCTCAAGTGTGATCACTCAACACTATTAAGGTGTTCACATGCTCGCGATCATGTTAATGAAATCCTTGATCTACATTCTTGCTCATGGTTGCATAATTCTTTTGCTACATCCTGTCTAGACAATCACGTTCAAATTGACCATGTCTCCCATAACCCCAGCATACAACATTGCAAATTTCCATTGCCTCTCAAACTCCCCCTGCCTCAACAATTTCCTTACCCACCTGTGTTCTATCTTTGAAAACTATTCTGGCTAATGCGCTTGGTCCCAAAATTGTCTCTTCTTTAGTTTCTTTTCTTCCACAATCAACAAGGATACCAAATCTGTAAATATAGGAATATTCTTTTGAATATGGATACCAGTCTTAAACTCTTTGTATTCTGGATCCAACCCTCACAGACATACTTCTATCTTATCAACATCATTAACTGTAATACCAATTGATGCAAGGGACTCAAATATGTTTTTTATCTTCAATAAGAGTAGTCATTGATAGACAATTTTTTCCTCAACATTGTCATTTATAGACAAGTTTTCCTTCAACATTGTATTTAGCTCAGTCTTCAACTGCAACTTCCTTGCTTTTTTTCTCAATCACATCCGAGGGTAGTAAGGTGTCCCAAGCCTCCTTAGGGGTGTAAGCATCTTGTATGTGCACAATCATAGTGTCTTGCACACTCACTAAAAGCCAATGCAAGACCTTTTGAGCTCCCTGGTTCAAATCTTTAAACTTCTTCATTTGTGTAGCATTTGCACCTTGCTCTGGTATAACGCTTGTGCTATCCCATGCTCTCCATCAAGGTTATTCCCATAACCTTTACCCATAAGGAAATTGGTCATTTTGAACTTCCAAGAATGGAAGTCATTCTTGTCCAACAATCTAGCTAAGTCCATCATTGTTGAACAACATGTTTTTGACACTTTACCAAGTCTCTTAGTATTTTGTTAATTATAGTCAATTATCACTCATAACCATAGTATGCATACATACACCTTTTTCACAATAGTAATTAGTACTTATGAGCAATGCAGCCAAAGCAAAACTTTCCACACCACCAAAATGTAGATCTATAGAATCCTAAATCTTAGCATTTTTGCATGCGAATGCACTCTTACTCCAAAACAGGGGCCAAAACATGCTTGGAAGGGAAATTTGGCTACAGAGTTTAGTCCAAAGGACTTTGTGCAAACCCAAGATGCTCAATTTCTAAAAAGAAGCATCTCAAGACAATGGCTCCTAGGAATCCCAAGACTACTTCTTCTCTTGCTCCTCCAAGCTCCTCAGACACAACCTAGATCTGATACCATGTTAAGAGATAAACAAGGAGAGATATTGAGCTCTTTCAAGCGTGCACACGTGCACACACACACACACACACACACACACACACACACACAAAGATGGAGGCAAAACCCTTCTTCTTCTTCTTCTTCTTCTTGACTAACTCAAGATAAGTAGTCTATAACTCATAAAAGCGAAAATACAAGATAAGGGGAAATAAATACAATAATTTAGTGTAAAATGGTAGTGAGTGAGTTGGATGGATAAGTGTGTCATCACTTTGGTAGGTAGACCAAGTCAGTGTTGTCATAAAATATAATATCTAACTTTACCAAATGATTTTCTCATATTAAAATGATCATTTAATATGGGAAGATAAAAGGGGAACAAGAGTTAGGATATAGATATGTGCTCTAGACCTATCTCAACAGGGGACCAAAAGGAGAAATGGTTGCATCTCACTAGGGGTCCAAAAGGAGACGGTCTACCAAAGAGCAATGTGCAATAAGTGCTTCTAGATTTACCTCAGCAAGGGACCAAGAGGAGAGATGGTTACATCTCAATAGGGGTCCAAAAGGAGGTAGTCTATCAAAGAGCCGTGCATCTAATGGAGCTTAAAAGACCTTAGGGTTAGCTTCATTAAAGACCTCCAAAAGTTAGTGTTAAAAAGTCCTTTGACCCTAGGCAAGTTAGGGCTGACCTTGAGGTGGGAATCCTACCCATGCATGAGGTGCTTGTCGTGCTTGCTAGCTAAAGTGCTTAAAGTGTTTGTGGGAACCTTGCCCAAGATTGAGGTGCTTCTCATGCTTAAAAGACTAAGGTTATTGAAGTGCTCAATTCAAACATAAACTCTCAAGAGGCGTAAACGGTTTCCATGCTTAATTGACTAGGTGCTTGAAGTGTTCAATTCAAACCAAATGACTTAAGAAGCATAAAAGGCACAAGTCAAACATCCTCCCCATGTGGCCCTCATGATGTGCTTGAATCTGATTGGATAGGTTTTAAAGGGTCCAATGAGAATTTAGATGCATAAAAATAAATAATTAAGTTCTTTCTCTCAAAGAGAAAAAAGAGGATACATGTACAAATGATATAGTTAAATAATACAAGAGAGAAAGAGTGAGAGATAGAGAGAGAGGGGTGGACCAATCATGAGAGGAGCTATACTCTCCCACCCACACACACACACTCTCTCATTGTATGAAGTGCAAAGTGCAAGAGCTCCATCTCCTTCTCCAAGCTTGTTGGGAAGTTGAGAGCCTACAGCAACACTATTGGCTATGGAATGCAAATCCAACCAAGAGCCATGCTTCAATTCTTAAGCTTGACATCTTCTTCATCTTCATTGCTATGCTATTATTCTATCCTAAGCAAGAAGAGTAATGATAAGTCTGGAACTATTTCTTTCTCCTATGGATGATTCTTCTTTCTCTTTCCTACCCTCATTCCCCACTAGCTCTCTCCACCTTTGAAGGTGTTTGAGGCCTTGGGATTGAGGCTTGGGATAGTTAATGCTTTTTGCAAAGTTTATGGTATGATCGTGATGCATGAAGCTTTCTATCTTCATAGCGTCACCAAGGTTACAAGGAACACAAAGATTGTATTGTATCGAGTCTCTCTTGATGGGAGAATCTATAAGACAAAAGCCTTTTGGAGGGGGGACCGCCGGCTCCAAGTAAATCCCGTCCTCAATTGTTATTATGTTCTCTAATACTGTCTCTCTCTCTCTTGCAAAGGTATTTTTTATGCCAAGTTAATTAAGTACTATGTTTATGTTGCTACCATCAATTAAGTTCACCCTCTATGTTCTCAAAGGATCTCACAAAAATGCTCACTTTAATTCTCTTAATGCTGCTATTCTCAAAGTTCATAGGTTATTTCCATTACATTGGTATCAGAGCATTTGGTTTATCTATTCTTGCTTAAGAAGAGAGGTCCTTAAGTACCCTATTAATGGTTGATTTTATTAATCATACTAGGGTAAGCAGGACTGGGATCTATTATCGGTTTTGTTGAGCCCACTATGTGGGATATGGTGCACACCTCGGGAGCTTTGGTCTCAATAATGAGGTCTTTTTAGACTTGCCTACGGCTTTACCATTATTGAGCCATAAGAAGTCCAAAAGGAGCTATCCCTCGGCAATTCTGCTATGTTAGACCCACCCCACTACTCTATAATTAACCAATTCGAGCCGTGGGTGTAGATAATTAAGTGCTTATTTTCAACGGCTAAGTGAGTAATCAAGTTATATTTACTCATCAAAAGAATGTACAAAAGACCTCAATCATAGCTCATGCCTTGAGGGATCAATAGTACTAAAGAAGAGGGACTATTATTCTGGATATCAGCTAGAATGGAGTGGGATAGCGTGTATTGCTCTCTCTCTCTCACACACACACACACGCCCATGAGGAGAATTTCTAATCCCAAGGTACCTCAAAGATCAATTCTCACAAGTCAAACTTTAAATCTATTATTGAAATGGGAGGGACAGCTCAGAGATCAATCTGACACGTACACACACACACACACATAAGGAGATAGAGAGAGAGAGGAGAATCAATGAGAATATCAGATGGTTGAAAATTATTGTGCTTGCTTTCCTTCAATCTTAAGTGCATGTTCACCTAGCTACTTCAATAGACCAAGCTCCATATGATTTTTTGCATGTGGCTACTGCCAGGGTTTTTTGGATCCTCAAACATAACGGCGGGCATTTGTCATGACGTGCATATATTTTTAGGTTAGAGGAATCCATCCGGACATTCCCCGTGTCAATTAGATTTCTGGGTGGATACATTTGAGACATTTTCACCCAAAACTTAGCCCTGGTCAAAAACTTATAAATTAAATCATTTAATGATTTAATTTGTTGGGTTGGTCGATAGTTTGCCCTATCTCAACCTAAAGGAGTTTATAACTAGAAGATTGGGCCTATTAATGGAGCATCAAGCCTAGCATTTACAGGCATTGCAGTGAGCGCTAGGATCAGTCCACCAATGTTTTGGAGACAGAGAAACCCAATGTTTTTGGAACTAGATTTGCCAGATTTTCAAAATTTTAGCCTAGCGCTTGTATATCAGTAGATTATCCCTAGTGTTTTTCAAAATTCAGTCTTTTTCCCTGCTGGTTCGGCTTGGATCCAGCCTCGTTAGCTTCTTGTTACCATATACATGTGGTAGTGATGTGTGTGAACACATTAGGACCGCCGGACCATTTTTCCCCTCTTTAGGAGGTTTTTTTCCCCGTGCATTGTATACATACCCATCACTCTAGGGCTATCTATCTTTCCATTGCACACTAAGTAATACACTCTCTATTGTGTGCCTTGAGTTTCCTTAATCTTCTCCAATTCCAACAATTGGTATCAGAGCAGGTTGCATCCTCCCAGGCTTAGTCACCAGCAGCTCCAGCACATGCCTGCTCATTTTCTCCAATTTCAGTGAGCTTTGGCAAGCGTTTGCAGATCGACAAATATTTCGGGAAAGATCGTAGAGCTATGCTCAGATTTCTTATTCGGGCTCATTTTGGCCTCCGTTTCCACTACAGGTGGTACTACACAAGCTATTTCGTCATTTTGTGCAGAATTTGTGTTAGTGCCGTTTTTTGCATAACAGGTGTCTTACAGTCTTCTACAGTTTGTGCTATATAGCACATGTTGTTCCCGCTTCGTTTCTCCTCTTGTCGGGCAGTTTTCACATTAGGTGCAACATTTACCATGGCTGATAACGACACAGATGTGTTCAAAATGTTTGCTACTGAGGACAGATTGGATGGGGACAATTACCCTATGTGGGCTTACATGATGCAACATGTTCCTGTGTCAAAGGGCGTCTAGAATATTGTGCAGGGCATTGATGTACATCCTAGTTCTGAGGATACAGGTGATGTTGACGATGTGGCAAGTCTTGCTGCAAGGATTGCTGCTATTAGAGTTGTTTTGCCTATGACAGAACAATCTCGTTGGGATGTAAAGGATGTGCAGGCTCATGCATTGATTGCGTTGGCTGTGAAGGGCACCATTGTTCCTCACATTCATTCAGCAAAATCTACAAAACAGGCTTGGGATATTTTGGCTGGTCTTTATGCAAGTCGCAATGAGACTAAAATTGCTTTGCTGCGTAAAGAGCTAGAGTCGAAGATTATGCATGAGGAAGATGATATGGACACTTTCCTTGCTGGTGTCAAGGATATCAATGAGCAACTCATTTCTGCAGGTGAAGTCATTTCAGACAGTTCCCTTGTGCAGAATATTCTTGATGCCTTACCAGATTCTGACTAGACAGCGTGTAGGTGAACAAGCTTTTATTTCTTCTCAAAGAAAGGGTGGTAACAGCAATGCAGCCACTTCTTATGGTTTTGCTACAGTGGCAAAACTTCTGTTCCCAATGCTTCTACTGGCAGCACTTCATTTGGCAATTCTGGTGATAAGGGCAAAAAGAAGATGAATTGCCATTATTGTAAAGCTAATGATCACTTGATTAAGCAGTGTCCTAAGTTGAAGGCCAAAGAGGCTAAGACGAAAGAGGGTGGTTCCACTCCAAATGCTAGTTCCACTACAAATGCAGCCATTGTTGAGTCTTCTGTGAAAGGAAAATATGATGTTGATGCAGAATGGGCTTTTAGTGCAGAGTGCACTTACAATCCTACTCTCCATGAGCATTCATGCCAGTTGCTACAGATTCATATGTGTGGTATTTCGATAGTGGTGCTACAAAGCACATTACCTCACATCATGAATGTTCACCTCTTTCGAGTCTGTCCCTCATGGGAATTCACTCACTTATTCCAACAATGCCTCTTATCGTGTCATAATAATCAATATCTAATTCTCTTAAATGATTTTCTCATATTAAACTGATCATTTAATGTGGGGAAGTGCCAGGGGAGAAAAAGCTAGAATATTGGTTAAGCTAGCAGACCGGCCACAGTAGGGATCCAAAGGAGGGAAAATAGGGATCCAAAGGGGGGGCCATCTGCAAAAGAACCATGTGCAACAATGGGCTAAAAAGACCCTAAGGTTCAGCCCATTAAGACTTCCACAATGCTAAGGTTCCAAAATTCAAAGGTTGTGTCCAAAGGGTTAAAGCTTAGGGGGAATTGGATGCTTTGTGTGCTCTCCAAAGTCAATGCACATCCCTACATGGGAGGGGGCGAGCCCTTCTTCTAGAGGATGAGAGAGAAAGCCACACACACACACACACACACACAAGCCCCTTTACACAAAGGGAATTAGGGACACATGTCAGCTCCCTAGCCCAGATGCCCACAAGATGTGCCCAATTCCTATTGGATGACCCTTGAAGTGGACCAATGAGAATTAAGCTAGAGTAAATCTAGTTTAATTAATTTAAAAACATTTGATAAAAGAAACCAATAAGAATTAAGTCTCCTAGAAGACTATTGGGCAGTCTCCCAAAGGGTCCAATGAGCATTTAGGAGCCCCATGGCTTGCCTGATTCCTATTGGCCAAGAGGCAAAGGGGTCCAATGAGAGTATATTTTAATTATTTAATTACCTCAAGATCTCACAAAAGGGGAAAGGGGGACACATGTCAGAAGGCTATCACTTATGCTGCTTAATTGTAATTGGCTTGACTTGGGGAGGGCCAATGAGGCTGCAGGAAGAGCAAATAGCAAGGGGGCTCGCCCAAGAGAGAGGGGGGGGCTGATTTTTGCTTGGCATTATCACACACACACTCACACAATCTCATGTGTGAAGAAAGAGAAGACTATCTCTTCCCAAGCTTTAATGGAGAACTCATCACCTACTCCAAGCTTGTGAGATAGAAGCCTACCTCAACACTCTCTTGGCATGTGGATGCAAATCCAACCAAGAGCCAAGCTTCAATGCATGCTCATCTCCTCTACCAAGCTAATTACTAAGCTAAGCTATGCTAATATGAGTGATTATGTGAGGAGATGTACATCTTTCTCGTAAGATACTCCTTCTTCCTCTCAATCTACTCTCATACCCTGCTAGCTCTCACCATCTTCGAAGGTGTGTGAGGTCTTGGGTCTGAGAACGGGGATAATTCAAGTTCTATTTGTTAAGTGTTTTGCTTAGTGCATGAAGCTTCCATCTTCATTGCACTAGCTAGTCTTGAAGGAACACAAAGAATTGTATTGTACAATGTCTCTCTTGATGGGAGAAACCATAATACAAAGCCTTTTGGAGGGGGGACCGGCTCCATGCAAATCCGGTCCTCAACTGTTGTCAATAGCTTAATTTCTCTCTCTTTTGAAAGTATTGTTGATGCTATCTAACTAGGTGTTATGCTTTTTGTTGCTCTCTCCACCCAAGCACTCTTGTAATTCTCATTAGTAATCTATTCTAATGAAATGCCCACCATGTTCATGCTAATTTCCGCTACACATAAGGTATTAGGCCATTAAATGTTACATTGGTATCAGAGCACAAGGTTTCTCTTTTCTTGCTCAAGAATGGAGGTCCTCAAGCTAGCTACAAATGGTTGGTATTATTAATTTCCTGTGAGTAAGTAGAATAGGGATTTTGCAGCCTTGCAGTGCGCCTGCCTTTGTGCAGCTAACGAGGCATCACCGTCGAGAGCTATGGTCTTAATAGTGGAGTCCTACGGGGCTTGCCTACGGCTTAACCACTATTGAGCTATTAGAAGCTTGACAGGAGCCGGTGCTATTTTGGTGTTGAAGGACCCTCTCTTATATTCCTTGCAATTAATGGTATTCGAGCCGCGGGTACAGTAGCTTGAGTGCTTTTTCTAAAGGGGTAAAGAGGAGTAGCAACTAGGGCTTGAAGTGCCAAAGTACACCTAAAAAGTTTACACCTAAAAGTGGTTAGAATGGCTGACAATAGTAAAGAGAGTGAAATTAATGTGAAGTGAAGTGCAATCCATCTCTCCAAACTGAAGTGCAACGGCAGCTCCGTGCTCACGGGATTCTCCAAGCTCATCACCATGAAGAGAGAACACCTACGAAGCCTCCTTGTGAGACTACCAAAAGAGGTTTCTCTCCGATTTGGGAAGAAGAAGATAATCCATACAAAGGGCTCAAGAATTTACTTCTTGATGATGCATCTCCTTCCCAAAGGAGAAATCAAGAGCCTCCACCGAAGGAACGAGAAAGAAGCGAGTCTCCCGCCACCTCGATGGAGATGGCTCCACGAAGACGGCGGGCTAAACGCTCTCCATCACCACCAAAGCGGAGAAGACCATCATATTCCTATCCTCACCACAATTCAAAGAGGGATGATAAAAAGCAAGAGAAGAAAAAGGCGAGAAAGATGACACCCTCTTCTCCATCTTCTTCATCCTCTTCCTCTTATGAAAGCTATGGTGAAGACGACAAAGATCAAGACAAGAAAAAGGCGAGAAAGAGGTCATCCTCTTCTCCACCTTCTTCAAATTCTTCACCTTCTCAAGAAAGTGATGGTGCAACCTTTGAACCATCAAAAAGAAGAGGCCATAGGAAATCCTATGCCACATGGAAGAGGTCGTCCAAGCTGAAGAAATTCAAAGAGGGAGGGAAGAGCATCTCTTTCCTTACCTATGATGGTACCTTTGGTGCTACGGACAAAGTCTTGGCCTTTATCCAACAATTCGATGCGGCGTTTGGAGATGAGGGCTTCACGGAGTCCTCTAAGCTACGCCATGTAGCTATGCACTTTCAAAAGTCCGCCAGACAATGGTGGTCTAGCCTACGAGCCAACGGTGACGCTCCACGAACATGGAAGGCTTTAAGAGCTTCCATTATGAAGCAGATTTTGGCCACCGATGCCAAAGACAAAGTACTCACCGAATGGCGAAGCTTAAAGCTCTCTCCTAATGAATCCATCCACAAATATGTAGACAAGTTTTGGGACTTACAACTCAAAGCCACTGTCTTCAAAAAGTTGGATTTTGGAGAGCAAAAGCAACAGTTTTTTGCGGGCTTAACCGAAGAAATGGCGGAGTATGTCAACTCCCAAAGGCCACGTACCATATCGACGGTAATACACCATACTATGGTGGCCTCTAGAATCAATTTCCAAATGGGGGTTAAAAGAAATAATACGCCCCCGGAAAACAAGGGTTCCAATGAGCCTAAGGGGAAGGACAATGTCCAAAAGTCTCCTAAGGGCAACTCCAACAAAGCTAAAGAGAAGGGAGTTTACAAAGGTAAGAACAAACTCTCTCCTGAAGAGCTTGAGCGTTATCACAAGGATAACCGGTGTTTCAAGTGCGGCGAACAAGGGCATGCGTACCGCGCTTGTCCCCAAAAGAACAACCGCCAAGATCCTCCTAGAGCTTCCTTGGTTGAAATCCAAGAGGAGGAGACTCACCAAACAACTCACAAAGGATCTCCTCTATGCTATGCTTGGGGAAAGGTAAGAGAACATGATGCTTTTATTCTCTTTGACCCTGGTTCTACTCACAATTTTATATCTATAGAGTTGGCCACCAAGCTAGGCATACAATCCTACGAGATGGGAAATATCCTACCCGAAGACAGTGCCTTCAAGGGGCAAGAAGCTTCAGTCACTCCCTTAATCGGGAAATTGAGGCTTCATGTCCAAGGCTATGTGGACAAAGAGGACTTCTTTATCTCTCCTCTCAAGCATGAGTATGTAATCCTAGGGGCACCATGGTTTGACCGCCTTGCTACTGATGTTAAATTTCCTGAAAGGAGAATCTCCTTTAAGTTCAGGGAAAAAGACATGTATATAGATGCTAAGGAAATGGGTAACACCATCCCCATTGTACATACACCAGCTTTCAACAAGTCAATAAAGAGCTCTATTTCCGTGTACATGATTTTTGTTAAAGATTCTTGTCATAATAATCAATATCTAATTCTCCTAAATGATTTTCTCATATTAAATTGATCATTTAATGTGGGGAAGTGCCAAGGGAGAAAAAGCTAGAATATTGGTTAAGTTAGCAGACCGGCCACAGTAGGGATCCAAAGGAGGGAAAATAGGGATCCAAAGGGGGGGCCATCTGCAAAAGAGCCATGTGAAACAACGGGCTAAAAAGACCCTAAGGTTCAGCCCATTAAGACTTCCAAAATGCTAAGGTTCCAAAATTCAAAGGTTGTGTCCAAAGGTCAACCTTAGGGAAAATTGGATGCTTAGTGTGTGTGCCCAAAAAGTCTTTCTGCATCCCTACATGGGGGGGGCGAGCCCCAAAGCTAGGGGATGAGAGAGAAAACCACACACACACACACAGGCTCCCTTTACACAAAGGGAATGAGGGACACATGTCAGCTCCCTAGGCCAGATGCCCACAAGGTGTGCCCAATTCCTATTGGAAGACCCTTGAAGTGGACCAATGAGAATTAAGCTAGAGTAAATCTAGTTTAATTAATTTAAAAACATTTAATAAAAGAAACCAATAAGAATTAAGTGTCCTAGAAGACTATTGGGCAGTCTCCCAAGGGGTCCAATGAGCATGCAGGAGCCCCATGGCTTGCCTGATTCCTATTGGCCAGGAGGCAAAGGGGTCCAATGAGAGTTTAGTTTAATTATTTAATTACCTAAAGCTCTCACAAAAGGGGAAAGGGGGACACATGTCAGAAGGCTATCACTTATGCTGCTTAATCCCTATTGGCTTGACCTGGGGAGGTCCAATGAGGCAAAAGCCAGCCTAACTTAGCAGCTAGGGCTCGCCCAAGAGAGAGAGGGGGCTGATTTTTGCTTAGCATTGACACACACACTCTCACACTTGACCATGTGTGAAGGAAAAACACTCTATCTCCTTCCAAGCTTTAATGGAGAGCTCATCACCTACTCCAAGCTTGTGAGATAGAAGCCTACATCAACACTCTCTTGGCATGTGGATGCAAATCCAACCAAGAGCCAAGCTTCAATGCATGCTCATCTTCTCTACCAAGCTAATTACTAAGCTAAGCTATGCTAATATGAGTGATTATGTGAGGAGATGTACTTCTTTCTCGTAAGATACTTCTTTTTCCTCTCAATCTACTCTCATACCCTGCTAGCTCTCACCATCTTCGAAGGTGTGTGAGGTCTTGGGTCTGAGAACGGGGATAATTCAAGTTGTGTTTGATTAAGTGTTTTGCTTGGTGTATGAAGCTTCCATCTTCATTGCACTAGCTAGTCTTGAAGGAACACAAAGAATTGTATTGTACAATGTCTCTCTTGATGGGAGAAACCATAATACAAAGCCTTTTGGAGGGGGGACCGGCTCCATGCAAATCCGGTCCTCAACTGTTGTCAATAGTTTAATTGCTCTCTCTCTCTTTTGAAAGTATTGTCGATGCTATCTAACTAGGTGTTATGCTTTTTGTTGCTCTCTCCACCCAAGCACTCTTGTAATTATCATTAGGAATCTATTCTAATGAAATGCCCACTATGTTCATGCTAATTTCCGCTACAAATAAGATTTTAGGCCATTAAATGTTACATTGGTATCAGAGCTCAAGGTTTCTCTTTTCTTGCTCAAGAAGGGAGGTCCTCAAGCTAGCTACAAATGGTTGGTATTATTAATTGCCTGTGAGTAAGTAGAATAGGGATTTTTCAGCCTTGCAGTGCGCCTGCCTTTGTGCAGTTAACGGGGCATCACCGTCGAGAGCTATGGTCTTAATAGTGGAGTCCTACGGGGCTTGCCTACGGCTTAACCACTATTGAGCTATTAGAAGCTTGACAGGAGCCGGTGCTGTTTTGGTGTCGAAAGACCCTCTCTTCTATTCCTTGCAATTAATGGTATTCGAGCCGCGGGTACAGTAGCTTGAGTGCTTTTTCTAAAGGGGTAAAGAGGAGTAGCAACTAGGGCTTGAAGTGCCAAAGTACACCTAAAAAGTTTACACCTAAAAATTGTTAGAATGGCTGACAATATTAAAGAGAGTGAAGTTAATGTTGATAACTTTGATTTTGCTCATGAGCAAGCTACTAATGATGCTTCAATGCTTGTTAATTATCTTGTTTCTAAGCTTCAACAAGCCATGGGCAATCCATCTCTCCAAAGTGAAGTGCAACGGCAGCTCCGTGCTCACGGGATTCTCCAAGCTCATCACCATGAAGAGAGAACACCTACGAAGCCTCCTTGTGAGACTACCAAAAGAGGTCTCTCTCCGATTCGGGAAGAAGAAGAGAATCCATATGAAGGGCTCAAGAACTTACTTCTTGATGATGCATCTCCTTCCCAAAGGAGAACTCAAGAGCCTCCACCGAAGGAACGAGAAAGAAGCGAGTCTCCCGCCACCTCGGCGGAGATGGCTCCACGAAGACGGCGGGCTAAACGCTCTCCATCACCACCAAAGCGGAGAAGACCATCACACTCTTCTCCACGCCATAATTCAAAGAGGGATGATAAAAAGCAAGAGAAGAAAAAGGCGAGAAAGAGGACACCCTCTTCTCCATCTTCTTTATCCTCTTCCTCTTATGAAAGCTATGGTGAAGACGACAAAGATCAAGACAAGAAAAAGGCGAGAAAGAGGTCACCCTCTTCTCCACCTTCTTCAAATTCTTCATCTTCTGAAGAAAGTGATGGTGCAACTTTTGAACCATCAAAAAGAAGAGGCCATAGGAAATCCTATGCCGCATGGAAGAGGTCGTCCAAGCTGAAGAAATTCAAAGAGGGAGGGAAGAGCATCTCTTTCCTTACCTATGATGGTACCTTTGGTGCTACAGACAAAGTTTTGGCCTTTATCCAGCAATTCGATGCGGCGTTTGGAGATGAGGGCTTCACGGAGTCCTCTAAGCTACGCCATGTAGCTATGCACTTTCAAAAGTCCGCCAGACAATGGTGGTCTAGCCTACGAGCCAACGGTGAAGCTCCACGAACATGGAAGGCTTTAAGAGCTTCCATTATGAAGCAGTTTTTGGCCACCGATGCCAAAGACAAAGTACTCACCGAATGGCGAAGCTTAAAGCTCTCTCCCAATGAATCCATCCACAAATATGTAGACAAGTTTTGGGACTTACAACTCAAAGCCACTGTCTTCAAAAGGTTGGATTTTGGAGAGCAAAAGCAACAATTTTGTGCGGGCTTAACCGAAGAAATGGCGGAGTATGTCAACTCCCAAAGGCCACGTACCATATCGGCGGTAATACATCATACTATGGTGGCCTCGCGAATCAATTTCCAAACGGGGGGTAAAAGAAATAATAAGCCCCCGGAAAACAAGGGTTCCAATGAGCCTAAGGGGAAGGACAATGTCCAAAAGTCTCCTAAGGGCAATTCCAACAAAGCCAAAGAGAAGGGAGTTTACAAAGGAAAGAATAAACTCTCTCCTGAAGAGCTTGAGCGTTATCGTAAAGATAACCAGTGTTTCAAGTGCGGCGAACAAGGGCATGCGTACCGCGCTTGTCCCCAAAAGAACAACCGCCAAGATCCTCCTAGAGCTTCTTTGGTTGAAATCCAAGAGGAGGAGATTTATCAAACTCACCACAAAGGATCTCCTCTATGCCATGCTTGGGGAAAGGTAAGAGAACATGATGCTTTTATTCTCTTTGACCCTGGTTCTACTCACAATTTCATATCTATGGAGTTAGCCACCAAGCTAGGCATACAATCCTACGAGATGGGAGATATCCTACCCGCAGACAGTGCCTTCAAGGGGCAAGAAGCTTCAGTCACTCCCTTAATCGGGAAATTGAGGCTTCATGTCCAAGGCTATGTGGACAAAGAGGATTTCTTTATCTCTCCTCTCAAGCATGAGGATGTAATCCTAGGGGCACCATGGTTTGACCGTCTGGCTGCCCATGTTAAATTTCCTGAAAGGAGAATCTCCTTTAAGTTCAGGGAAAAGGACATGTATATAGATGCTAGGGAGATGGGTAACACCATCCCCATTGTACATACACCAGCTTTCAACAAGTCAATAAAGAGCTCTATTTCCGTGTACATGATTTTTGTTAAAGATTCTCAAAATGAACCTAATGCTTTAGCAAAAGAAAATAAAAGCAACCAAAAGGAATTAGAGTTATCCAATTTTCTCAAGGGGTTTCAAGATGTCTTTATTGACGACATCCCTTGTGAGCTACCTCCTAAACGAGGTAATGACGACCATGCAATTGAACTTCTTCCAGGAAGTTCACCGCCTAACAAACCTCCTTATAGAGTTTCTCAAGCTCAACAAGAGGAGATTATGCGGCAAGTGCATGAGTTAATTGAGAAGGGCATGGTTAGGCCGAGCTCATCTCCATTTTGCTCACCTGTGCTATTAGTGCAAAAGAAAGACGGCACATATCGCATGTGTGTCGACTATAGAGCACTAAATAGGATCACTATCAAGAATAGGTTTCCCGTTCCACGGGTAGAAGACCTATTTGATAAGCTACAAGGATCGACCTACTTCAGTAGGATTGACCTAAAAAGTGGCTATCATCAAATAAGGATAGTTGATCAAGACATTGTAAAGACCGCATTTCGTACTACATTTGGTCTTTACGAATACATTGTCATGCCTTTTGGCTTGACTAATGCACCAGCCACATTTAACCGCTTGATGGAGAAGCTGTTCAGACCTCATTGAACCTTCACTGGAGTGTTCTTTGATGATATTATCATCTACTCTAATTCATTAGAGGAACACAAACAACACCTCCAGGTAATATTTCAAGTTTTAAGAGAGAATAAACTTTATGTTAATCGAAAGAAAAGTGAATTTTTCTTGCAAGAGATTCAATATTTAGGTCACATTATCTCTCAAGATGGAATCCAAATGGATCCATCCAAGTTAGAGGTAATAAAAGGATGGCCTAAACCAAGGAATCTTCATGAACTAAGAAGCTTTATAGGTATGTGTGCATACTATAGACGCTTCATAGAAAAGTTCTCACAAATTGCGGGACCATTACATGACCTAACAAAGAAAAATGTTAGGTATACGTGGTCTGCTAAGGAGAACAATGCTTTCGAAAAGCTTAAAGAAAAGCTTATCTCTCAACCTGTGCTTACACTACCGGATCTCTCAAAACCATTTGAGGTCCAATGTGATGCTTGTGGAGATTGCCTTGGGGCTGTTTTGCTCCAAGAAGGGCACGCCATAGGCTATGAGAGTCGAAGGCTCGACCCTGTTGAGCAAGCTCTAGGCATATACGAAAAAGAACTCCTTGCAGTTCTACATGCCTTAGACTCATGGAAGCACTATTTATTGGGGACTCCTTTCATTCTGCGAACGGATCACCAAAGTCTTAAGTACTTCATGACGCAGACCAAGCTCTCCGACAAACAAATGAGGTGGGCAAATTTCCTTTCGCAATTTCATTTTCATATTGCTCACATTGCTGGCAAGCATAATCAAGTAGCCGATGCACTCTCAAGACGACCAAGAGTGAATGCGGTTTCCATAGCAACTCACAATGATCTATCTTCAATGATAGATGAGTATGCTATTGATCCCGATTTTAGAGATGTGATTTCAGCCCTTGCATTAGGGAAGAAAGAAGAACCATTTACTTTACAAGATGGTTATCTTCTCTATGGCAATAGACTATGCGTTACTAACTCACTACGTGAGAAAGTAATGTATGAATCTCATGCTCCCCCATATGCGGGGCATAGAGGGATTCAGTCTACCCTAAAGGGAATTGAAACATATTTCTATTGGCCTACCATGAAAGTGAACATACATGAGTATGTTTCCAAATGTGTGGTATGTCAAAAGACAAAATTTGATAGAGGGAAGCAACTTGGATTGCTTCAACCCTTGCCAATCCCTAATTCACCGTGGGAGAGCATATCCATGGATTTTATCTTTGGATTGCCTAAGTCTATCCATGGGAATACGGGAATATGGACGATAGTAGACAGGTTTAGTAAACAAGCTCATTTTATACCTGTCAAAAAGACTATCAAAGCCCATCAAATGGCAACCCTCTTCATTTCACAAATTTTTAAGTACCATGGCTTGCCAATGTCCATAGTGTCGGATAGAGATCCTAGAATGACCAGTAATTTCTGGAAGGGTCTCTTTGAGAATTTAGGAACAAGGCTAAACTTCTCTTCGGCCTATCATCCACAAACTGATGGCCAAAGTGAAATAGCTAACCTAACTATTCTCGATCTACTAAAAGCCTATGTAACGGAAGTAGATCAAAGATCCCAATGGGAGAAGTACTTACCCTTAGTAGAGTATGCTTACAATAACACTATACATACTTCTACAGGAAAAGCACCTTTCGAGGTAATTGAGGGAAGATCAAAAAGTCCCTTGCTACTTAAGGTACATGGGAAGATCTTCGTTGCAGATGAGTATAGCCGAGACCTACAAGAATCTTTCCAAAAGATTAAGGATGCTATCTCTATCTCACAGCAAAGGCAAAAGGCTACTGCTGACAAGCACAGAAGAGCCCAAACCTTTAAAGAAAACGATTGGGTCTTGTTAAAGTTTCCCAAGGCTCGATTAAGGCACACGACGGGCAAGAATCCTACGGGCCACCAAAAGTACTATGCTAAACTAGCAAAAAGGTACTATGGTCCCTTTCAGATTCTTAGGCCAATCAATGAGATGGCCTATCAACTTAAGTTGCCCAATCATTGGCTCATACACAATGCTTTTCATGTGAGCCTTTTAAAGCCTTACAAAGGAGAGCCACCTCAAGAACCAACTATTGAAGACCCACCGGAGATCGAGGACCACGAGGAGGTGCTGCAGCCCGAGTCCATTCTCCGACATGAAGACAAGGTATTAAGAGGCGGTAAGACTATCAGACGATATCTTATTAAGTTTAAGAATTATCCTTTTGAAGATGCTAGATGGATGCAAGGCATACAATTAAAGGATAACCTAAACCTTGTCAATGCTTACAATGCTTCCCAAGAGTAAGCAAATGTACAAAATGTTAAAAATGAACAAAAATTTTTTTCTTATAAGACTCTCTTTTTCTTGATTTGTGCACAAAAATGAAGTAGTATGCATGCTTAGATCAAGTTTGTGGGGACGACGTCTCCCAAACACCAAGTAGAGCTTGTCACTCTACTATGGAAGACTGATAGGACTAATGTGCAGACATGCTTGCGGCAGCCTCAGGCTCTCAAGCGCCAAATGGACTAGTCATCCATGATGGAATGATGTCGTAGGGTAACATAGGGATCCTCTACCCGCTAAGAAAAGGACTCATGCATATGCTTTATCTTCTCTATACCATAGTCGAGGACGACTATGATTTCAAGAGAGAGGTAATGTCATAATAATCAATATCTAATTCTCCTAAATGATTTTCTCATATTAAACTGATCATTTAATGTGGGGAAGTGCCAAGGGAGAAAAAGCTAGAATATTGGTTAAGTTAGCAGACCGGCCACAGTAGGGATCCAAAGGAGGGAAAATAGGGATCCAAAGGGGGGGCCATCTGCAAAAGAGCCATGTGAAACAACGGGCTAAAAAGACCCTAAGGTTCAGCCCATTAAGACTTCCAAAATGCTAAGGTTCCAAAATTCAAAGGTTGTGTCCAAAGGTCAACCTTAGGGAAAATTGGATGCTTAGTGTGTGTGCCCAAAAAGTCTTTCTGCATCCCTACATGGGAGGGGGCGAGCCCCAAAGCTAGGGGATGAGAGAGAAAACCACACACACACACACAGGCTCCCTTTACACAAAGGGAATGAGGGACACATGTCAGCTCCCTAGGCCAGATGCCCACAAGGTGTGCCCAATTCCTATTGGAAGACCCTTGAAGTGGACCAATGAGAATTAAGCTAGAGTAAATCTAGTTTAATTAATTTAAAAACATTTAATAAAAGAAACCAATAAGAATTAAGTGTCCTAGAAGACTATTGGGCAGTCTCCCAAGGGGTCCAATGAGCATGCAGGAGCCCCATGGCTTGCCTGATTCCTATTGGCCAGGAGGCAAAGGGGTCCAATGAGAGTTTAGTTTAATTATTTAATTACCTAAAGCTCTCACAAAAGGGGAAAGGGGGACACATGTCAGAAGGCTATCACTTATGCTGCTTAATCCCTATTGGCTTGACCTGGGGAGGTCCAATGAGGCAAAAGCCAGCCTAACTTAGCAGCTAGGGCTCGCCCAAGAGAGAGAGGGGGCTGATTTTTGCTTAGCATTGACACACACACTCTCACACTTGACCATGTGTGAAGGAAAAACACTCTATCTCCTTCCAAGCTTTAATGGAGAGCTCATCACCTACTCCAAGCTTGTGAGATAGAAGCCTACATCAACACTCTCTTGGCATGTGGATGCAAATCCAACCAAGAGCCAAGCTTCAATGCATGCTCATCTTCTCTACCAAGCTAATTACTAAGCTAAGCTATGCTAATATGAGTGATTATGTGAGGAGATGTACTTCTTTCTCGTAAGATACTTCTTTTTCCTCTCAATCTACTCTCATACCCTGCTAGCTCTCACCATCTTCGAAGGTGTGTGAGGTCTTGGGTCTGAGAACGGGGATAATTCAAGTTGTGTTTGATTAAGTGTTTTGCTTGGTGTATGAAGCTTCCATCTTCATTGCACTAGCTAGTCTTGAAGGAACACAAAGAATTGTATTGTACAATGTCTCTCTTGATGGGAGAAACCATAATACAAAGCCTTTTGGAGGGGGGACCGGCTCCATGCAAATCCGGTCCTCAACTGTTGTCAATAGTTTAATTGCTCTCTCTCTCTTTTGAAAGTACTGTCGATGCTATCTAACTAGGTGTTATGCTTTTTGTTGCTCTCTCCACCCAAGCACTCTTGTAATTATCATTAGGAATCTATTCTAATGAAATGCCCACTATGTTCATGCTAATTTTCGCTACAAATAAGATTTTAGGCCATTAAATGTTACAATTCTAAAAATGAACCTAATGCTTTAGCAAAAGAAAATAAAAGCAACCAAAAGGAATTAGAGTTATCCAATTTTCTCAAGGGGTTTAATGATGTTTTTATTGACGACATCCCTTGTGAGGTACCTCCTAAACGAGGTAATGATGACCATGCAATTGAACTTCTTCCAGGAAGTTCACCGCCTAACAAACCTCCTTATAGAGTTTCTCAAGCTCAACAAGAGGAGATTATGCGGCAAGTGCATGAGTTAGTTGAGAAGGGCATGGTTAGGCCTAGCTCATCTCCATTTTGCTCACCTGTGCTATTAGTGCAAAAGAAAGACGGCACATATCGTATGTGTGTCGACTATAGAGCACTAAATAGGATCACTATCAAGAATAGGTTTCCCGTTCCACGGGTAGAAGACCTATTTGATAAGCTACAAGGATCGACCTACTTCAGTAGGATTGACCTAAAAAGTGGCTATCATCAAATAAGGATAGTTGATCAAGACATTGTAAAGACCGCATTTCGTACTACATTTGGTCTTTACGAATACATTGTCATGCCTTTTGGCCTGACCAATGCACCAGCCACATTCAACCGCTTGATGGAGAAGCTGTTCAGGCCTCATCGAACCTTCACTGGAGTGTTCTTTGATGATATTATCATCTACTCTAATTCATTGGAGGAACACAAGCAACATCTCCGGGTAATATTTCAAGTTTTAAGAGAGAATAAACTTTATGTTAATCGAAAGAAAAGTGAATTTTTCTTGCAAGAGATTCAGTATTTAGGTCACATTATCTCTCAAAATGGCATCCAAATGGATCCATCCAAGTTAGAGGTAATAAAAGGATGGCCTAAACCAAGGAATCTTCATGAACTAAGAAGCTTTATAGGTATGTGTGCATACTATAGATGCTTCATAGAAAAGTTCTCACAAATTGCAGGACCATTACATGTCCTAACAAAGAAAAGCGTTAGGTATACATGGTCTGCTAAGGAGAACAATGCTTTCGAAAATCTTAAAGAAAAGCTTATCTCTCAACCTGTGCTTACACTACCGGATCTCTCAAAACCATTTGAGGTCCAATGTGATGCTTGTGGTGATTGCCTTGGAGCTGTTTTTCTCCAAGAAGGGCACGCCATAGGCTATGAGAGTCGAAGGCTCGACCCTGTTGAGCAAGCTCTAGGCATATATGAAAAGGAACTCCTTGCAGTTCTACATGCCTTAGACTCATGGAAGCACTATTTATTAGGGACTCCTTTCATTCTGCGAACGGATCACCAAAGTCTTAAGTACTTCATGATGCAGACCAAGCTCTCCGACAAACAAATGAGGTGGGCAAATTTCCTTTCGCAATTTCATTTTCATATTGCTCACATTGCTGGCAAGCACAATCAAGTAGCCGATGCACTTTCAAGACGGCCGAGAGTGAATGCGGTTTCCATAGCAACTCACAATGATCTATCTTCAATGATAGATGAGTACGCTATTGATCCCGACTTTAGAGATGTGATTTCAGCCCTGGCATTAGGGAAGAAAGAAGAACCAGTCACTTTACAAGATGGTTATCTTCTCTATGGCAATAGACTATGCGTTACTAACTCACTACATGAGAAAGTAATGTATGAATCTCATGCTCCACCTTATGCGGGGCATAGAGGCATTCATTCTACCTTAAAGGGAATAGAAACATATTTCTATTGGCCTACCATGAAAGTGAACATACAAGAGTATGTTTCCAAATGTGTGGTATGCCAAAAGACAAAATTTGATAGAGGGAAGCAACTTGGATTGCTTCAACCCTTGCCAATCCCTAATTCACCATGGGAGAGCATATCCATGGATTTTATCTTTGGATTGCCTAAGTCTATCCATGGGAATACGGGAATATGGACGATAGTAGATAGGTTCAGTAAACAAGCTCATTTTATACCTGTCAAAAAGACTATCAAAGCCCATCAAATGGCAACCCTCTTCATTTCACAAATTTTCAAGTACCATGGCTTGCCAATGTCCATAGTGTCTGATAGAGATCCTAGAATGACCAATAATTTTTGGAAGGGTCTCTTTGAGAATTTAGGTAGAAGGCTAAACTTCTCTTCGGCCTATCATCCACAAACGGATGGCCAAAGTGAAATAGCTAACCTAACAATTCTCGATCTACTAAAAGCCTATGTAATGGAAGTAGATCAAAGATCCCAATGGGAGAAGTACTTA
The DNA here is from genome assembly GCF_014529385.1 of Adiantum capillus-veneris. Lineage (NCBI taxonomy): Eukaryota > Viridiplantae > Streptophyta > Polypodiopsida > Polypodiales > Pteridaceae > Adiantum > Adiantum capillus-veneris. The sequence goes on from NC_140955.1 coordinate 112,592,476, forward strand.
CCCTTAGTGGAGTATGCTTACAATAACACTGTACATACTTCCACGGGAAAAGCACCTTTCGAGGTAATTGAGGGAAGATCAAAAAGTCCCTTGCTACTTAAGGTACATGGGAAGATCTTCGCTGCAGATGAGTATAGCTGAGACCTACAAGAATCTTTTCAAAAGATTAAGGATGCTATCTCTATCTCACAGCAAAGGCAAAAGGCTGCTGATGACAAGCACAGAAGAGCCCAAGCCTTTAAAGAAAACGATTGGGTCTTGTTAAAATTTCCAAAGGCTCGATTAAGGCACACGACGGGCAAGAATCCTACGGGCCACCAAAAGTACTATGCTAAACTAGCAAAAAGGTACTATGGTCCCTTTCAGATTCTTAGGCCAATCAATGAGATGGCCTATCAACTCAAGTTGCCCAATCATTGGCTCATACACAATGCTTTCCATGTGAGCCTATTAAAGCCTTACAAAGGAGAGCCACCTCAAGAACCAACTATTGAAGACCCACTAGAGATCGAGGACCAAGAGGAGGTGTTGTAGCTCGAGACCATTCTCTGACATGAAGACAAGGTACTAAGAGGCGGTAAGACTATCCGACGATATCTTATTAAGTTTAAGAATTATCCTTTTGAAGATGCTAGATGGATGCAAGGCATACAATTAAAGGATAACCTAAACCTTGTCAATGCTTACAATGCTTCCCAAGAGTAAGCAAATGTACAAAATGTTTAAAAAAAATGAACAAAGTTTTTGTCTTATAAGACTCTCTTTTTTTTCATTTGTGCACAAAAATGAAGTAGTATGCATGCTTAGATCAAGTTTGTGGAGACGACGTCTCCCAAACACCAAGTAGAGCTTGTCACTCTACTATGGAAGACTGATAGGACTGATGTGCAGACATGCTTGCGGCAAGCTCAGGCTCTCAAGCGCCAAATGGACTAGTCATCCATTATGGAATGATGTCATAGGGTAACATAGGGATCCTCTACCCGCTAAGAAAAGGACTCATGAATATGCTTTATCTTCTCTACACCATAGTCCAGGACGACTATGATTTCAAGAGAGAGGTAATGTCATAATAATCAATATCTAATTCTTTTTAAATGATTTTCTCATATTAAACTGATCATTTAATGTGGGGAAGTGCCAGGGGAGAAAAAGCTAGAATATTGGTTAAGCTAGCAGACCGGCCACAGTAGGGATCCAAAGGAGGGAAACTAGGGATCCAAAGGGGGGGCCATCTGCAAAAGATCCATGTGCAACAATGGGCTAAAATTACCCTAAGGTTCAGCCCATTAAGACTTCCAAAATGCTAAGGTTCCAAAATTCAAAGGTTGTGTCCAAAGGGTTAAAGCTTAGGGGGAATTGGATGCTTTGTGTGCTCTCCAAAGTCAATGCACATCCCTACATGGGAGGGGGTGAGCCTTTCTTCTAGGGGATGAGAGAGAAATCCACACACACAGACACACAAGCCCCTTTACACAAAGGGAATGAGGGACACATGTCAGCTCCCTAGCCCAGATGCCCACAAGATGTGCCCAATTCCTATTGGATGACCCTTGAAGTGGACCAATGAGAATTAAGCTAGAGTAAATCTAGTTTAATTAATTTAAAAACATTTGATAAAAGAAACCAATAAGAATTAAGTCTCCTAGAAGACTATTGGGCAGTCTCCCAAAGGGTCCAATGAGCATTCAGGAGCCCCATGGCTTGCCTGATTCCTATTGGCCAAGAGGCAAAGGGGTCCAATGAGAGTATATTTTAATTATTTAATTACCTCAAGATCTCACAAAAGGGGAAAGGGGGACACATGTCAGAAGGCTATCACTTATGCTACTTAATTGTAATTGTCTTGACTTGGGGAGGGCCAATGAGGCTGCAGGAAGAGCAAATAGCAAGGGGGCTCGCCCAAGAGAGAGGGGGGGGCTGATTTTTGCTTGGCATTATCACACACACACTCACACAATCTCATGTGTGAAGAAAGAGAAGACTATCTCTTCCCAAGCTTTAATGGAGAACTCATCACCTACTCCAAGCTTGTGAGATAGAAGCCTACCTCAACACTCTCTTGGCATGTGGATGCAAATCCAACCAAGAGCCAAGCTTCAATGCATGCTCATCTCCTCTACCAAGCTAATTACTAAGCTAAGCTATGCTAATATGAGTGATTATGTGAGGAGATGTACATCTTTCTCGTAAGATACTCCTTCTTCCTCTCAATCTACTCTCATACCCTGCTAGCTCTCACCATCTTCGAAGGTGTGTGAGGTCTTGGGTCTGAGAACGGGGATAATTCAAGTTCTGTTTGTTAAGTGTTTTGCTTAGTGCATGAAGCTTCCATCTTCATTGCACTAGCTAGTCTTGAAGGAACACAAAGAATTGTATTGTACAATGTCTCTCTTGATGTGAGAAACCATAATACAAAGCCTTTTGGAGGGGGGACCGGCTCCATGCAAATCCGGTCCTCAATTGTTGTCAATAGCTTAATTTCTCTCTCTTTTGAAAGTATTGTTGATGCTATCTAACTAGGTGTTATGCTTTTTGTTGCTCTCTCCACCCAAGCACTCTTGTAATTCTCATTAGTAATCTATTCTAATGAAATGCCCACTATGTTCATGCTAATTTCCGCTACACATAAGTTATTAGGCCATTAAATGTTACATATCGTGTTCAGGAAGGTGGAAAGATTGTGCTTACTGCTGCAAATGCCAGTTTTTTCACACTTGTTGATGCACTTTATGTACCTGGGATCAAGAAGAATCGTTTGTCTGTATCTGCACTTGCTAGACTTGGACTTGTAGTCAAATTTGTGGATGGCTGTTAAGGCGGTTACGCCGCTAGCGGAAGCTAAATAGCGAGAACTCAACCAACAACAGAATTTGTCAGACGAGGACGGAGCTTGACCCGCAGGCGCATGGAAACAACTAGGTGGGTGTCAAATCACCTACTCGACCTTCTAATGACAATCACTACTAAGGAAATCAAATCTAAGTTCTAAAATACGCAAGTGTCTGAAATCCGTACTACGAACGAATGCTATACGAAACAGGATCTAGAATCATTGAATCGATCTCAAACTCAAGGGGAAGTCTATACACTAGGTAAGAACAACACCCTAAAGACTTGAATTGCAAAATCAACCTATAACCACTCCGTGCGGCAAACGCGTATGAAGACAGGCCGAAAAATACAGGTGACCGAAACTTGACCCTGATGGTACTAATGTGTAGCTCTACTCGTTGTGGTTCTATAGATATGCTGCACGCTCTATTCCGACACACGAGTTGGAAGAAAACTCACACTGAAGCTCGTAGGAACTTACCACACATAGAAGCCGATAGCGCGCACTCTTGGTATCTGTGCGTAGCTCTCACCGTTGCTAACACAATGGCGGTGTCGCTTCTCCAATGGCGGCCCCGTAGCTCGCGTAGCAAGGAGATAAGACTCTCTCTCTCTCAGACACAGTCACGGCGCTCAAAAACTCACTTTGATTAATAATTGAATCTCCTTTAGGTTACAAAACTTTGGCTTATATACCTCAGCCTTGGAGGTGAGAACATCTCTAATTATTTACATCAACAGGTGAAATTACTTCGGGATTACAAGCTGGAAACTCAATTGAGTCCCGTTACTTAATGAATGGCTCAAATCAAAATTAATGTCGGAAAGACATTTATTACAATCAATGGTTACAAAATGATGGGTGTGAGCAAAAATGTGGGTGTGATCCTCTGCTGGCTCAACACTTCCTCTGCTGGCTCAACACTCCCCCCCCTCCGCATTCATGTCGTCCCTGACATGACTTTTAGGCTTGGTCAATAGAGTCCTGTCGTCTTGAGCATCTGCAAATGTGATTCGTAGCGTAGGTTGCCGATGGTCAAGGTTGGGCCGAATAGTTTGCTTTCGTGAGTGAAAAAGACGGTGTAGAAAGCTTCTTCGAATGTTTGCATGTGGAAGCTAGGCAAAAACATAATTCTTTGGTATAAGAGATGTAACACCTTTGGTGATGGCTGCAATGAAAGATCATACATCATATCCGTCACTGTGTCGGCCGTCGATAGTAGACTCGAGGTCGTGGCTTTATCTGGCGCGAACACTTCAATGCATGCTAAGAGAGTCCTGCGGATTTTCTTTAGCATTTGACACGAAAGGTCAGGAGAGCCAGTAAAGAGTTTGATGGTGCCCGTTAGGGTTTTCACCATGTAGGCTTTACCTATTCTCTCTCCTTCCTTTGGTCCTGGCATCCTGGGATAATTAAGCCAATTTGGCTTCTTTTCTGCAATCCTGCCATGCTCTTTCCAGTTTCTGACTCTTGACACCGGGCAGAAGGTTGCCTCCTCCCGAATCTCCTTTGGAGCCTCTACCAAGTAGATGAGGTAGGCTGGGTATTTGTTCAGCCAACCTTTCCTCCATCTAGGTTGAGAATCTACAATCTTCTTTGATTGTTCATCCTTTGTGATGTCGCCTTCGTAAAGAGCGACATACTGCTCCTCCTCTATTCTCTTTTTCGTCTTTATCACTTCAAATTTCATCAGAGGGAAAGGCAGGCTGGGTTGCATCCACTCTTCATGGAGCACTTTTGTGTCTAATCCCTGAAGTCTAATGGAGATGAGGAGTCTCCTTTCCCATTCCATTTCCGCCTTGGCACTTTCCTCTGTTGACTTTCCTATTTGGTCCTGGAGCCTTTGTTCTTCTTCTTCAGAGATTCCTGAAGTTGAGGCCACTTCTTGAACTGGGGCTGGATCTTCAATTGTGGTTGCCTCTCCAGTTTCTGGTAGCTCTATGGCTGCTCCCCCTGCTTCTTCTTGTGGTGTCTTTGTTTCTCTTCTTTGTTGCTCTTGGAGGTCTTGGAGCTGTTTGTGGAGGGCTTCATTTTCTGTCCTTAGTGTTTGGTTTTCTTATGTGAGCCTCTCCTCTGCAGCCAATGATCCCTCCGCCATGTGCAATCTTTGCACTTGCTCTAACCTTAGCTCTCTTTGCAAACTTCTGACCTGATCTTCCAGAGCTGGTACGAGGGCTCCCTCTTGTTCTGTTCCTGCTCTGCTAGCTCTAGGGGTGGTCCTGAGTCTCGTGATTGTCCTTTCTTGAAGTGCGACTCTTTCCCTTAGCTCAATGAGCTCATCCTTGGCTTCCTCCAGCTCATCTTCTATTCGCTCCTTTGCTTCCTGTGAACTTGTTACCTCTCTTGAAGCTTCGGCTAGTTGGAGTATCAAGCCGTCTCTCTCGTTTTCTGCGTCGTAGAGTGATGCTTTATGACTTTCAGATTCAGTCATAGCATTCTCTAACTTCTTCTGCAACTCTGCTTCCTTTTGTTTTGCTGTCTCAATTGCTACTTCCTTTGCTCTTGATCTTTCTTTAATCTTGCTGAGCAGTTCATGCACCATGTGCATGTCTTTTTCATCTTCATCTGTCAACTTGACAGCTCTTTCTGCCACCACCTCCAATGGCTTCGGCTCTTCTAGTATGTTCTGTTCGTCCATTTTCTCTTCACTCTCCATTGTACCCTTTGTCTTTTCCTTCGTCCCTTTTCGATCATCTTGTTTTCGTAGGGATATCCCATAAACTGCCTCCAGGGCCTCTTCTTCACTGTATCCGATCGCTACCAGATCCTCATAATCATCTTTCTTTTGCTGAACTGGATCTATCTCCTTTTCCTTGGTCCCTGCCTCCGGCTTTTCCATAACTTCTGTTTCTATTTCTATTGTGGTCTCCTCCACAATAATTTCCGTCTTCTTCGGGCTTGGTACATCAGTAAAGGAGGGCTGATTGTCCTCAGTCATCTTGGCTTTCCCTTTGTTTGCTTGCCCGTCTTTCTCTCGAAGTTCAGTAGACTCATCTACTTCCTTCTTCTCCTTGTCGTCCTTTTTCAGCTCAGCTTTTAAAAGTTGTACTTCCTCTTCAGTATAAGGCTCGACAGGTTGCTGCTCCAGTATGGCCTCCGACTCCTCATAAGCTCTAATATATTGATCATATTGATCAACATGTGGCCTGGCTGAGCTGGTTCCGACTTTAGTGGGGTCTGGCACCCACATTTCTTCAAACTCCCCCTTTAGAGCTCTTTCCGCTCTGAACTGCTCCACCAGCCTTTCCATTCTTGCGGCTTTTTGACTTTTGGTTTGCTTGGGATCAGCCTTCTTCTTCGCTTTCTTCTTGAGCGGCTCCACAGCCTCTTCAAGTTCTGAAACTATTTCTAGTTTTCGGCGTGCTCTTGTGGACGCCCTCTTGGATACTTCTTGCTGTTCTTCCTTTTCATCGGCTTCTCTAAGCCACTCATTCTGGGAGGGAACCCGTGGCCCTTGATCTCTGGCTCCAATAGCTTCATAAGCTATTCTTGTTAGGATTTCTCCTCCTCCTATGTACTTTGGCTTCTGGTTGTGCATGGCGATTACTTGCTCGTGGATGTATTGAGCATAATTCACCTCTTTTGGCATGTTGCTCTTCAGTGCCCATGTGATGGTAGTTGCAATGGCATGGGGCGGTGTCGTATACTTTTGCGGTCTTTTACTGCAAATATGGAGAAATTGGTTGTACAGTCGGCAAAGGGTTGCCGCTCTTTGGTCTGCCATATCTCCATAAGTTGCATTCTGTTTCTTGGACCCATAAACCTCTATAGCCTCCCTTCTTTCCCTGACAGAGCTCCCTTTGTTGTTCAGCTTCAATGCATCTGCAATGAGCTGTGGAGTGATCTATACTTCTACTTTCTCTCCATCCATGGCTGTCAATGTGGCTTTCCCATCCTTCTGAATGGATGTTGCCAACTCGTACACTCTTCTTGTATCCACACCTGATGGTCTCGAGGTGAAGAACCTGTGTAAGTCAGCCCTTTCCAGGTATCTGCTGATGTTCTCTGATCGGCTATAATCCACTAATTCTCGTGGGATCATAGGTACATCGACCGATTGCCCTTGAGGATCTCTGAAAGTCCCCTGGTAGATCTTTATTCCCTCTTTTTCTAGTACTGCTTCCTCCACCCAAGTCTTGGTTGGCTTGAGGGTTTCTGTTGAAATATCAAAAGGTTTTGCTTCTGCAAGAGCATCCTTGATGGTTGGTCTTTTTCTCTTAGTTGCCGATGACTTAGCGGAATCCATGGATCCTGTAACTCCAATTTCAGAAGTTAGCGTCTTTTTAGTACTGAAAGCCGAAATGAAGCTTTTAACTATTCAAATGACTTGAAAATTGAAACATAAGCTATTCAAGGCCTAAGGATGCAATGTAGGTGAAAAAATATGCAAATTGGGCTCAAAATCATGCTGGAGACATCGTACGCGTATGATGTCTTTTGTGTCAGAATGACTTCATATTGGTTGTGCTTGTAGCTGATAGTGTATACATGAGTATTATATGCTTGGATTTGAGTTTGGATCCCATTTGGTCAAGTTTTGGCCAGTTTAGTCCGGTTCAGGCTCTTGGCAAAATTTTGAAAGGGAATTGGATTTTATGATCCAAATTGGGTAAAACTTGGTGGGTTACTTTCAAATGGCATGTAGAACACTTCTGTTTGGTGGTTGAAGCCCTGAGGTGCCAAAATCACATAGTGAGACATCATACGCGTATGATGTGTTTTAGTGCATTTTTGGACCAATTTTCTCTATAAGCTTGGTTTTGTCTTTAGATAGGCTTATTCAGTGGATTTATCAAGTTTGGATAGAATTTGGACTAAAAATGGCTCTGGAGACATCATACGCGTATGATGTCTTTTTCATCAATTTTTCATGGGATTGGTTCTGTGGACTCTCCATGTGCTAGTGAAGGACTGTTTATACTCAAATCTTGGTTTGGACTTGAATATGTTGGATTTGGGACAAAAATAGGCTTTGTATGAAGGATTTTCTCTTAATTGGGCTAATGGGGTAATCCACTTGACCAAATGGTTCCAAACTTCATATGTAGCATGTATTAGATATATATAATGGATGTATGATGACAAATGAGCATTTTTGGCTCTGTAAGTGCAAATAGACATTATACGCGTATGATGTCTTTTGTGTCAAAATGGTGCTTTTTGGTTCCAGATAGCTTGTAGATGTGTTAATCAACAATCCTACAAAGTTTCAATGAGTTTGGAGTTATTTTGACAAAATTAGGACCAAAAATCAATTTTATGGCCTACTTTGCGTCTTTTTGGTTTTCCTTGGGTTTTCTAACTCCAATTCTCATGATACTTGGTTCATAGGATGTGATTAACATGTGGAATGAGGCTATGCACTCAAATGTTGAAATGGATGTGAAAATCATGCTGTGAGACATCATACGCGTATGATGTCTTTTCTTGAAATGTTGGTCTTTTTGTGCAAAGAATGCTTTGTGCTAGTGCCCTAAGCCCTGCTAACTAGTTTTCAACTTAAAAAGTCATCAGTTTAGCTAAAAAGCCCCCTTATAGGCATTTCAGTCTCCGAAGTCGTCTTTTTGCCTTGGAGTTGAATTTCTTCAACTTTTCTTCTCGAGAGTTGCATTTCCAGCTCATTGGATATGTTGTGAAGCCACCTATTTGGTTGAACTTGACTTTGGCTCCCCGTTCTCTATCTTTCTCCATTTGGTTGCCCGAAAGCGTCTTTTTCACCATCAGTAAGTGAATCAGCTTTCTTTTGGGTTTTGCTTGCAAACATAAGTCATCCCTGTATATTTGAAGCTGCTTGTGAAGTTTCATGTCATTTGGTCGTCAATTTTAGCCGTTATGCCAAAATGACGCTTTGTGTGTCCGCCGCCGAATCGGTTGTTCCGACCTACTTTTAGTGATCCAAACCCGGAGATACTCCATGGTTGCATTGCCCTCGATGTTGTTAAGCTTCCTGAGAAGTTTTGTGTCGTTCCGATAACTTTTTTCTGTTTGCCTCTTGCAGGCTCTGTTGACCTAGGGTTTTTCCAGTCGTTCTTTCTCGAGCTTTGAGTGCTAGAAACTCATCTCCTATACTAGGGTAACCCACCTCTAAGTTCTTGTAAGGTTTGGTTAGGCGGTTGTGCCCCTACCTAACGTTCCTCCCCATTCCCCGTCTGCTCTTGTTTATTGGTTTTGGTGAGTTTTCACGACAAAAGTTAACGATAAGCATCAAAAGCTTATGGCAACGAGTCTACCTCTCATGTCTGGTGTCCTCTGAGCTCTCGTAGCAGTCGTAGAAGGCGGTAGAAGGTCGGATGCTCCTGTGTGCTCTTTGCTCTCTCCAAGAAGGTAATAGTGGAAATGAGCTTGATAGTGAAGTGAAAAATACTTAACTTCGGGCTTCCCGGATCACTTGTTACCAAATTTGACATGTGCTCCTATCTCGTCGTGAAATGCACTTTAGGATTTGAAATTTCTCAATTCGGACTCCGTTTGACCTGTTTCTGAGAAATCTGTCCACTTTGCCAAAATTCTGTCATTTCGGGCTTTCCGCAACTTTTTCAGAATTGTACCCCATTTTTACCATGGGTTGCCCTTGTCATTAGGATCATCACCGTCTATTCTTTTCTTTTTTCCCATCTCATTTCAACTGCTTTTTTATTTTTCTTTTATTTTTATTAAGAAAATCATAAAAAATAAAGGAAATAGCAAATTGAAGCCAAAAAATTCCAAACATACACGATAAATAGCTGGTAACCCTGTGTATATGAATATATACTTCTTTGTGATTTCTGGACTTGGATTACCACTTTTTTCCACTTTTTAGCTCCAAAAACGCTCTTATTTAGTGATATTTACACATCTAAAGACCCAAATTCATCATTTGATCTCTTCTTGTTGCAAAACAAGATATATAAGGGCATAAATATTATCAATATCCGCAATCAAACATAAAAAATTGCAAAATCATGTAAGACACTGCCCTTGTAATATAATTTTTGTTTTTCTTTGTTTTTCCCGCTTGTAGCTGCTTTGTAGCTCCTGTATACCTCGTAGCTGCTTTGTAGCTCCTGTATACCTCCCCCCCTCCTAGTCTGAGTCCTCCTGGACGACTATGAAGTGTCTGTGGGCGAAGCATTGTAGTTGTTTTGGTCATAAGTTCCCAATGCAATTGTAGAGCGATGATACAACAGTCTTTCCAATAAAGTTGCTCTTTGTTTGATTGAAGGATTGGTGGTCGGGTTTTGGGTTGGTTTTGGCACTTCGGTAGTAGAATCAGTAGATGGATTCTTCTTTACTTTGTTGTTCTTTTTTACAATCCAAATCTGCTTCCGCTTCCCTTGTGCTTGCCACAAACTCTTTGCGACCCAAACCTGCTTTGTTCTTTGTGTTGATTTCCTCGACTTGAAATACCTAGGAGTTTCTGTTGATTGTACTGAAGGGAGTTCCTGTTTACAAATCTTTGGGATCCAAATTTGCTTGCTATAGCTTTGTGCTGTCATGAACTTCTTTGGAATCCAGATCTGTTTCACTGTCCTTGATTGTCTGGAATCACTCTGTTGTCTGGTATTGAAGACTCTGTTTTCCACCTTTGTGTTCTCTGGCACAGCCTTTTTTGGTCTCCATACCAACTCTGACTCCGTTTTTTTCCAAGGTTGAGCTGTTATATTATTGCTTGTCTTCCTTATCCACTATTGAGAATTCCTCGTCGAAGAGTAATCCAGTTGTATAGAAACTTTTGGTTGCCATTGCTTCTTCTTTTTCTCTGGTTGTTGTTTATCTTTGTCTTTGGATTCGTCCTTTGGAGTTGGCTCTTCTCCTTTGGTGAACTTAACTGATTGACTTTCACCTTCGTATTTGATAAACACTGAATTAGAACTCCAGTCAATCATTGCATTATATTGCTTCTGCCATGGTTGTCCTAGCAATAATGGATGTTGTGTAGCTTGGTCTTCAACCACGTAAAACATATGAGGATACACATATTGGTTAATCTGTATATGTAAAACTGTGCATCCGACAGTTTTGATTGAATTCTCAGAGTAACTCTTTAACTCTTGCTTGGCAGTTTGTAATTTAGTGTCATTTGTCAATTGTCTATACAAACTGAGTGAAAGTAGGTTAGCTTGAGCTCCTGAATCCAATAGTGCTCTGGCTTTGATTTGGTTGGTTCCTACTTTGCATTCAATGATGGGTTCTTCTTTGTCATTATCCATTTCTGTTATACTGACTGCGTTTATTCGTATTGCTCCTTCATTGCGCTGTTTCTGACGCAGTAGTCTTCTTTTCTCCATTCTTTCCTTCGCCTCGGCTTGCGCTTCCTCCACAATCATTTTCTTTTTCTGGACACGCAGCTTTTCTTGATGTATTTTGAGAAGCATGTCTTGTGTTAGCGGCAACAGATACTTTTTCACTCTGCATCCACTAATCCAATTGGGCATTTCTTCTCCGTCTAATGTAGCAAGCTTGACGGCTCCACTTGGTGATAGATCTTTAATCACCAGAGGACCCATCCCTCGCTTTTTAAGCTTCTTAGCATGCTGTTTCAGAGTGTAAACTAGGACATAGTCCCCAACTTTAAACTCTTTAGTCCGCACATGCTTATCAAAAAATTCCTTTTGTCGCCTTTTTTGAGCGTAGATGGAAGCTACTGCTTTTAGGCGAAGCTCATCTAGCTTTTCCAGGTCATCTATTCTATCAGAAAGCTCGTGCCCTGTCCACTCTAGATCCTTAGCCACCCTTAAGGTTGAAATCAAGAATTCTATTGGCAAGATAGCATTTAGCCCAAAAACCATGTTATATGGGGTCGTTCCTATTGATGTTTTATATGCTACCCTATATGCCCATAATGTTGAATGCAACTTCTGGTCCCAGTCAGTTCTCGACTCAGATACAATCTTCGTAAGGACCGTGCATATGGTTTTGTTTGTTGCTTCAGCTTGTCCGTTTGCTTGTGGATGATACGGGGCTGATTTCCTATGGATTACCATGAATTCATCTAGAAGGATCTCTATCACTTCATTTATGAAATGTGTGCCTCGATCACTCACAATTTCTATTGGCAATCCATATCGTACAAAGACGTATTCATATAGAAATTGTGCCGTGGTCCTGGCATCCACTTTTTGAGTTGCCTTTGCTTCGACCCACTTTGTTAGATAGTCTGTAGCCACAATGATGTATTGTGCATGAGTCTTATATGCAGGAGGTGAAATGGGTCCGACATAATCAATCCCCCATTTTGCAAAAGCTCTTGCCCCCATCATCGGTTTAAGCGGAATATCATCTCTTTTAAGTGGTACTTTGGTCCGCTGACAGTTATCGCACCGTTTAACGTATTCCTCACCGTCCATATGTAATGTTGGCCACCATATTCCTGCGGCTAAGACAAGTTTTGCAGTCTTATCACCTGAGAAATGGCCTCCACCTACTCCTCCATGAGCTTGCTCCAGGATTATCACATACTCAGACTCTGATGCACAAATCCTAAGCTGGTTGTCTTTACCTCTCTTATAGAGTTGATCTCCTATTAAAGCGTAATCTCTAGCTTCTGTCTCTACAAATTTCTGACGAGCTTTTGACGTTCCTTCTGGGAAAGTTCTATTTGTGAGATATTCAACAATATACTGACTCCATTCTGGAGCGATCATTATCTGATATAATGTCGAATACTCGGCTGGCGGTTTTGATGAACATACAATACATACAGTGACATATTCATGTACGCTTTCTTTCATTCCTGGCCAATAGACTCCCAATTGTAACAAATTCCTATATGTGTTCCTTCTTGAACAATGAAATGCACATTCCTGAACATGTGCTTCGCGCAGATATATACTATATTCCTCATGATTGATGCATAGTCGTAAAACATGATCATTTCCCAATTGATACAACCTTCCTGCAATCAATTGAAGATTCTTGGATTGCTGAATAGCAATATGTTTCAGGTTGTATTCTCTTCTATCGAACTCTCCTCCATAGGTTAATAGGTTAACGACATTTTGAGACCACTTAGGTATCATTTCTATGTTGAACAAGTACGCGTCTGGCATGTCGTCATCTACTCCTATAGGGTCTTCTCCATTCGTCAATCGCGAAAGATGATCAGCTCTAAGATGTGTTTTTCCTTTCTTTACTACTACCGTGAAGTCGAATTCCAGTAAGATAATGAACCATCTCACTATTCTCCCGGTATTGCATGGTTTATTCACTAGGTAGAGCAAGGCTTGGTGATCCGTAAAAAACACAAACTTGTTGGCTAGAAGATAATGCCGAAATTTCTTCACAGCATAGATCATTCCTAATCCTTCTCGCTCTGTTGTGGTGTAATTCTTCTCTGCATGGTTGAGCTGTCGACTGGCGTAACAGATAGGAAAATCCATGTTTCCTTCTTCTGGCTGAGCCAGAATGCATCCTATTGCATATGCCGAAGCATCTATATGCACATGGAATATCTTCTCCCAATCTGGTGATTTCAAGACTGGAGCAGTAATGAGTGCCTCTTTCAATTTCTTGAACGATTCCTCACACTCCTCTGTCCATTCAAAGTTCACTATTAGCCTGTAAAGTGGTTGGCCTATTATAGCGTACATGTAAATGAATCGTCTATAATATCCACAATGTCCCATAAAGCTCTGTACTTGTTTCGCATTGGTTGGTCTAGGCATATCCACTATAACTTTTATCTTCTCTAAATCCGTGGATATTCCGTTTTGTGAGACAATATGTCCCAGAATTCTGCCCTGTCGGACCATAAACACACATTTCTCAGGATTGAGACAAATGCGATATGTCCTACATTTCTCAAATACTTTTCTTAGGTGTTCTAGATGCTCATCTCTCAGTAGAGAATGTACACATAAGTCATCCATGTAGATTTCTAGAAACAGCCTTAAGTATGCTTTGAAAGCATGCGTCATCAGCCTCTGGAAGGTTGCGGGAGCATTGGTTAGACCAAAAGGCATAACTCGATAAGCATAAATTCCCCACTCCGTTGCAAAAGCTGTTTTATGTTGATCTTTTGGTGCTATGGCTAGCTGGTTATATCCTGAAAAACCATCAAGAAAGGAGTATGCTGTTTTCCCTGATACACGCTCTAGAACATGATCAGTTATCGGCAGGGGATAATTGTCCCTGATTGTTGCAGCATTCACTTTCTTTAAGTTGACACACACTCGGAGTTTTCCGTTCTTCTTAGGTACTACCACAATCGGAGATACCCAATCGGTGTGTTCAATCTCGTATATGAATTCAGCTTCCATTAGCTTATCTATCTCTTCCTTGATTCGCTTAGCAAAAGTATCATTATATGTGTATGGTCTCTGTCTGCTAGGCTTTGCGTCTTGTTTCAGTGGGATTGAGTAATGGCATATCGATGGGTCAACTCCCTTTAAGTCCTTATAAGACCATGCAAACACATCCCTATACTCTCTGAGAAGACTCAAAAGTCTCTCTTCCTCGCCTGGAGACAAATCTGTGGCTATGTAGACCGGTCTAGGTGGCTCACCTAGAGCTGCTAAATCAACTTTTTTTGCATCCTCCGGTCCGTCATAAGATTCGTTCTCCTTCCTCTCTCGAATAGGTGGGGTTAATATCACCTTCCTATCCTCTATTGTGAATTTCCTATAGTGAGAGGGAACATCCATGTTTTCCTTGATTTTGACGTTTTCGTCCTCTCCACTCTCAATTTCTGTCGTCCAAACTTCCTTCAGAGTTTTCTTGAGCTCTCTGTACTTGTTTCTACGTTCTAACTTGGACTCCGTGTATTCTCTGTTGCGCTTGTTCTTTTCTGATTTTTCTGTTTCAGTTTTCGTTCCATTCTTTTGAACTTGATTTCTTGAGCCTCTTTTGTCTTTTCGTAAGCTCTTTTGATCACTGTCTCTCATTCTTCCAGAAATCTTATCCTTAACACAATCTTCAGCCTTTACTAGCATTAGGAATTGATTTTTTCCTCTTATTCTAGGCATCGGATTGGTTCTAACCCCCTTCGTTTTTCTCTTTGCTCTATAGCGTTTCTGGCGTTGTTTAGTTTGGTTCGGAAAATCATAAAATCGGACATCCATTATAGTTTCTTCATTTTCGCTTGAATTGTCCGTTGACTCGTTGTCTGCTTCATTTCCCCACTCTGGATGATCGGTAATGTCGTGAAACACCTCCTCTTCATCTTCCTTTTCCAGTGTATCGTTCTTTTCAGTTTCTTTTTCGAATACAGTTCTCAACATGAAGTAAGGAACCACATCGTACCCGTCCTTGTCGCAAAATTTCGTTGTGGGACCATCCGGAATTGCACAAACATCTAGGGTTGCTAGAATGTGTGTCCATTCTAATGGTTCAAACGTGTCCTCTGGAAAGGGTTCTCTTATATAAGTTTCGTCTTCGATAGCCCTCTCTAAAACATCTTCTTCTCTCGTTAGACTTCCACATCTCGAAGCTCCACACATCCATAACTCCTTGGGTTTACCTAACCAAGCTGGAAATTCGGATCCCGCCAAAGTAGCTGAATCAAACTCCTCTACCGGTGTTCGGTTCACATCTTTGTAGCTATGGTCTTTCAGGTTCACACGTGTAGTGGTTTCCATATTTCTCAAGTATATGTGATCGTAGCCCCAATCTTGGACCATTTTCAACTGTCTCATGAATGGTCTTCCCAATATGATATCATAGTTATTCTCCTTGGCAAAATCGACAATAGCAAAAGTATGTTCGTATTCAATGCCGCAAGAAGTCACTACAACTTTCTCTAATAACCCCATAGGTTTCTCCATGTGTCCATCTGCTAATTGGAGTTTCAACCTAGTCTTCCTTATTGCTGGTTTCCCCCATTTTTTCCAGATTTCTTTTGTAGCAATGGCTACCCCTGCTCCGCTGTCTAGTATTGCCATCGTCTTCACTCCTTGGAATTCAACTGGTAAGGTTGTATTCCCCTCTTCACCTTCGCAATACTCTCCGACCTTGTTTAAGGGTACAGGCTTAGCGTTCTTTTGTGGCTTGCTCAGCTCCTCTATGCTCTCTTGCAATCTCGATGTTGGATCTTTTATCCCGAATTTCTCCAAGCATTTTCCTACAGTGGTCCACATATGTGGTCTTAGCCTCAAAAGCTCAGCTAAAGTGATAGTGCATGTCACTGGTGTTGACAAAATCTCTATCAATCCTTGCGAGTCCATGACTTTTTCTGATGAGATTTTTCGTGAGGGAAGTGCTCTAATCTCGGATTTTGCTTCATACTCTCCTAAGTATGAAGGTAAGGTTTTCAGTGAATGAGGTTTGCTCTCCATTGTTCTAACAGAGCCCCCATCTCCCCAGTAAGATTGCAGATCCAAGTCCACTTGAGATCCTGCCTCAAATTCCACTATGGGAGGATTCCTGATGTCCTTTTCCCAATTTGTCTGATTAGCTTGGCAACTTAGCTCGTTTGCAAAGTTTGCCTCTCTCACTTGTTTCCAAAATTCATTGTAATCCTCATCTTTTCCGTAAATCCTCTGTATGACTGGATGAAAGCTCTCTATCTCCTGATCGGTTGTGTTCAATACTATGCGGTCATCCTTTTGTGTATTTTCAGGCTTTTGTGCACTGGGAGTCTTTTCAGCTACCCGTGAAACGATAGTCTCTTGCTGAATTGGGTTTTCCTTTCCACAATTCATTGTTTCTTTTGGTGGTTCTAATAAGGCTTGTGCAGTCTCGATCATTCTCTGGCACATTTCAAGCCTTTGCTTTTCCAATTCCGCGTTTGGGTATGTCATCCACCTCTGTTC
Organism: Adiantum capillus-veneris; assembly: GCF_014529385.1. Taxonomy (NCBI): domain Eukaryota; kingdom Viridiplantae; phylum Streptophyta; class Polypodiopsida; order Polypodiales; family Pteridaceae; genus Adiantum; species Adiantum capillus-veneris. Next base: position 112,609,042 of record NC_140955.1, read on the forward strand.
TTGTGTTTGGTTGTTCTTTAACCTAGCTTCGTAAGCTCTCATCAGTGCGTCCAATGGTTCGTGTACTTTGTCGACTAGCACTGATCCCCCTGAGCTTAAGCTCGTTGTTTCTTTGATACTCTTTTGTTTCGTTCTTTCCGGGCTCATCTCTCGTTTCCCGTTTTGACTCTCAAGTTTTTCTAATCTAGCTTTAGTTTCATTTAGTTCCTTAGCTAGAATAGCGTCTTCACGTTCTTTTCTCAACTTCATGCGTGCTTTTCTAGCTTTCCATGTGTTTTTCTGACTCCGCGGTCCTTGACTAACCACTTCAGTCGCTAACTTTCCATTCTCAGGTTCTCTAGTGGTTTTCTTAGCTTGAGCTCTAGTAACAACTTGCGTTGGTATCAAAGTTTCATTTTCAGACCCACTGCTGGTAGGAATAGTTTCTAACATATTCAATGTCGTCTTTTGCACTTTGTTTGGATTCTTTGAACAATCCTCAATGAAGTGAGTAACCCCACACTCAGTGCAATAAGCGTTAATTCTAATGATTTCCGTATGTAGGCAAACATTCATCAGATGGTCACCCCCACACTTGTAACAGGGTCCTAGTGCTGGTCTTGGTCCCATTTGATTCGTCCTTTGTGAATAGGATGGTCTTTGTCCTGTTAACCCTCCATGAGCTATGAACATCAATGTTCTTGCGTCCAAATTGTATCTCTCTTCATCAGAAGCACTTGTAATTGTTGGTATTCCAACATTCCCAATCATGCCCCATGGTTCTGGTTGTTTGGGTTCTTCTGGTGGGTAATACATAGTTGGAGACATGTGTGCACCAGATTCTTCATAATAGGCTTGAACAGGCACTAAGGCTTGTTCTTCCTGATTCTCTAAGGTTGATGCATATCTAATGCCCACTGGTCTTGCTCCTGGTAAAGGTGGTTGTTGTCCCAATACCAGTTGCGGTCTTTCTATCCCCATAGGTCCTGGTACACTTCCCGTTGCGTATCGAGGTACTGGATGTATCTGAGGTGGTGCTAATTGAGCAGGAGGTGCATACTGGCGCTCCCTTACATACCCTTTGTTGTAATAACACTCCTCTATTGGATGATTTGTCCATTTTTGTTCAATAGCACACCATTTCAGTGTTTTTGGCAATGGTTTTTGGTATGGTGCCATCCTTTTTAGAGCATCTTCTATCATTTGCTCTACATTTGGCATGGTTGTTGTTTGAACATTCTTTTTAGCGGTAGTCTCGCTCGCTACGGAGGAGGAGCTACTGGATGAAAAATCTGTATCTACTGACACCTCTCCATAAACCGTACAGTTATCCACTAAGTACAATGCCTCTCTCGTTACTTGCTCGAAACTTGTACAAGCTTTCAAGTGCAAGTCCTTCTTTAGAGTGTCGTTCCTCAGTCCCTCAATAAAGAGAACAGATAGTCTGTCATCTTGTGGTCGTTCACGTACTGGACATCTCTCAATGTATTGTTTGAAGCGAAGTGAAGCTTCCTTCACTTTTTCGTGTTCTCTCTGTTTAAAAGTATATATTTGTGAGACCGTATTGTGCTTAATCCCTCGTTTTGAGAATTCCTCAGCAAACTCTCTTAGCAAATGGTCAATGTCATGGAATCCCCCTATGTTCATTGGTTGAAACCATGTCAATGCAGTACCTTCTAGAGTAAGACCAAATCCCTCGTATTGTGTATGGAAATCTGTTATCTGCTCAGCTCTTAAGACTTGCTTAAAGAGTGACACATGTGCATACGGATCTCCTGAACCACCATACTTCTTTGGCATACACTTCGCGACTTGAGATGGTCTCATACGTCTATGGTCTGCTACCAGTCTCATTGCTCCTGTGTCTCGGCTAAAGCTTTCTCTAGCATCATGGACTTCATGGGTTACCCTTGTCGGTTCCCCCGCCCTGAATCTACTACTAGGAGGTAAATGTGATGGTTCCGCTTCAAACCTTGGACCTGGGGTGGTATAGGTGGGGATTGGAACTGCACTACCTCGATTCGTCTCCATTGACTCTCTGGAATGTAATGATCCCATTGGTCCGAGCTTCGAGTCCCAAGGTTGACTGAAAGAGTCAGCAATCTGAGTTCTTTGTCCTCCTGTTGTCATTGAGTTTTGCACTCCAGTTGTTGGTGCTGGTCTATGTGAGCTAGAAGTCACATAATACTGATGTAGTGGTCCCCCAAAGTATGTATATCCTTCTAATTCTTTCTTGCCTATTGTTGAGTATTGCCTACCATACTTATCGTAAGCGGCAATTTTCACTTCTGATCCCTCTGTGTAGGTAAAGACATAGAGTCTTTTTTGGTCTGTCAACTCTCCGGTGTAGGGTTCTTCACATCTATAATAGAGATCTTGCTCCCATTATTATATTTGTATAGCCCCACATAGATGTTATCAGTGTTGATCCTTGTAGTTTCATTCTCTCTTCTTAACCTCGCATTAGGGAAGTTCATTATTGGTGCTTTCTCCTCGAGTTCTTCATCTATTTTGGCTTTGGTGCCCATCAATCCCCACTTGTCCACAATGTTAGGGTTTAGGACTACCAAGTACATGGTACCCTCGTCATCTAGATATCTATCTCCGCTATAGCTCACAGGCACTAAGTCCTTGAACTCACTAGGTCTTTCTTCTATCTTTACACAATAGCGGTCCATTCCATCTTTGTAGATCTTTGCACCTTGCTCATTGTCGTACTGATATTTTATGAACAGTAGCTTCATTGTGGCGGAAGGGTTTGATGATCCTGCTACCATATTTTCTCTGTTGTTCCTGTTCGAGTGTTCGGTGAAAATCTCTTAAGACCTCTCCGAAGAAGTATCAGAAACACTTCCTTCAAAGATCGACTCTAATGGTTGCACCCAACTTTGGTTTGCACTTCCCTCGGTTGATATGACACTTGCTGGTTCCCCTTGTTTTGGTTGATTATTCCAGAGATTCCTGCCCGATCTCAAATTCATCAATTCCCCTAAAGGACTGTAACTTTTCCGTCTCGGCAATTTGTTTTCCCCAAGTTTTTGTGGTCAGAATTGATCCAAACTAATTAATACTTGGTCAATTGTTTAATCTTGTCAGTTGGACAACTTCTGTTTCATCAAGTGAGAATTTTGTCGCAGTTATACTGAAAAAGACATTATACGCGTATAATGTCTTTTTTTCACAGATTTGACTATTTTGGTTATGCTCACTCTCAGTGGCCCCTTTATGCTCTGTTCCCTCACAAAATTCAGTTTGAACTCTATTTGAGCAAGTTATGGCTAATTTAGGCTTTTCTTGGCAATTTTCCGCTTTTGACTTGTTTTTTGGGTCAATTGTGATCCAAATGGGATGAAACTTGAAATATAACCTCTAGACAGCTATTACAATGGATCTGTGTTAGCAAAGTATCAAAATATGTCCAAAATTAGGTCAAAGACATTATACGCGTATGATGTCTTTTTCATCAATTTAGGTCAAAACTTGATATTTATGCTTCCTACAGTGCCTGTAACAATCTTGTCAGGTCAGATATCAAAAATAAGCAGTAGATGTGCCAAAAGACATTATACGCGTATGATGTCTTTTGTCCCAGATTTTGACTATTCTTGGTTTTAAGCCTTCTCCAATGTTTATAATTGAGTTTCAAGTGTTTTTGTCAGGTTTGAATGTAAAAACAAGATTTGAATCCAAAATTTCCTATTCTTTGCGTTTCTTGGACTCCGACTTGTCTTTTTGGGTTTCTTTGAGTGTTAATGCTCTTGTTTTAAGTTGATCTTAGGGTAAAACCCCCCTTCTAAACACTCTGGCAATGTCAAATTTTCAATTTTAGTCTCTGTTTAGGTCCTAAGACATCATACGCGTATGATGTCTAAAGTTGCAGATTTCCAGTTTTTCAGCGCAGAACTCTTCCAATAGCTCTTTTAAGTGCTCAGCAACAATCAGTTACACCGAAAATTTTTCTGAACTTTGTTTATTGCATATTTCACTACCAAAGCGACTTTTTTCAGTGATCTAACATGCAATCAAACACATCAAGCAAATAGAACACCAATTGATAGCTCTAGATCAGGATCAAATCAGGCCCTACCTAAGCTACTTCTAATCATAAAATGGATTTTTTGCAATTGAAAATATAAAGAGATTTACTACCACACAAGGAGTAGCAAATGCTTTTTATGTGGACAACCACTTAAACACCATCAAAAACAATCTAATCTAAGCTAAACTAAAAATACTGTCAACACGGAAGACCCAGGAATACCCCACTTCCTAGTATCTCTCGAGACCTTCAGAGTCCACCACTCCTAGATCTTTTCTAACTAAAGTATACAAAGTAGTTTATACGACTCACCTCGTAGGATTAGTCTAAGGTCACCTACTTAGGGCTCTCGTCCCCGGCAGCGGCGCCAAATGTTAAGGCGGTTACGCCGCTAGCGGAAGCTAAATAGCGAGAACTCAACCAACAACAGAATTTGTCAGACGAGGACGGAGCTTGACCCGCAGGCGCATGGAAACAACTAGGTGGGTGTCAAATCACCTACTCGACCTTCTAATGACAATCACTACTAAGGAAATCAAATCTAAGTTCTAAAATACGCAAGTGACTGAAATCAGTACTACGAACGAATGCTATACGAAACAGGATCTAGAATCATTGAATCGATCTCAAACTCAAGGGGAAGTCTATACACTAGGTAAGAACAACACCCTAAAGACTTGAACTGCAAAATCAACCTATAACCACTCCGTGCGGCAAACGCGTATGAAGACAGGCCGAAAAATACAGGTGACCGAAACTTGACCCCGATGGTACTAATGTGTAGCTCTACTCGTTGTGGTTCTATAGATATGCTGCATGCTCTATTCCGACACACGAGTTGGAAGAAAACTCACACCGAAGCTCGTAGGAACTTACCACACATAGAAGCCGATAGCGCGCACTCTTGGTATCTGTGCGTAGCTCTCACCGTTGCTAACACAATGGCGGTGTCGCTTCTCCAATGGCGGCCCCGTAGCTCGCGTAGCAAGGAGATAAGACTCTCTCTCTCTCTCTCTCTCTCTCTCTCTCTCTCTCTCTCTCTCTCTCTCTCTCTCTCTCTCTCTCTCTCTCAGACACAGTCACGGCGCTCAAAAACTCACTTCGATTAATAATTGAATCTCCTTTAGGTTACAAAACTTTGGCTTATATACCTCAGCCTTGGAGGTGAGAACATCTCTAATTATTTACATCAACAGGTGAAATTACTTCGGGATTACAAGCTGGAAACTCAATTGAGTCCCGTTACTTAATGAATGGCTCAAATCAAAATTAATGTCGGAAAGACATTTATTACAATCAATGGTTACAAAATGATGGGTGTGAGCAAAAATGTGGGTGTGATCCTCTGCTGGCTCAACACTTCCTCTGCTGGCTCAACAATGGCAGATGTACAATTCATGATCGTAGTTTTGGTGATGAAATTGTTGCATCTGGGATATTGTGTTGTGGGCTGTATAAGCTCACTTTGTATGAAAAGTGTGGACAAAATTTTGCAAATGCAGTTGCTGATTCAAGGGTTATTTCAAATGCAAAACTTTGGCATGCACGCATACGTTTTGGTCATCTGAATTTTGCCAGTTTGTTGAGTTTGCAGAAATCTGATATGGTTGCTTCTTTGCCGCCTCTTGAAGCACCCGTCAAACATGTTTGTGAAGGCTGTATTTTGGGTAAAATACAACGTTCTAAGTTTACAAAGGATGGTTCACTTAGGGCCACATGCAAGTTGCAGCTTGTGCATAGTGATGTTCGTGAGCCCACGCAAACTCCATCCTTGGGCAATTACCTCTACTTCATGAATTTCATTGATGATTACTCCAGGCATGCATGGGTATTTTTGCTTAAATAAAAGTCCGAAGTTTTTATGTGCTTCAAACAATTTCTGCCTATGGCTAAAAATGTTTCAAACTGTACTATAAGCACCCTCCGTTCCGATCGAGTGGGGGAGTATATGTCTCATGAATTTAATGCATTCCTGGCTAGTCATGGGATAAAACACCAATGTACAGTGCCTTATATACCTCAGAAAAATGGCGCTGCTGAGAGGAAAAACAAGTCACTTATGAAAATGGCACGATGTATGGTCAAAAGTCAAGCTTTGCCGCATTCTTTTTGGCTTGAGGCCATCATGTGTGCCACTTATGTACTAAACAGATCTCCTACGAAATCTTTGCAGTCTATTACTCCATATGAAGCATGGCATGATAGAAAGCCTTCTATTGAGCACATGCGTGTTTTTGGTTGTTTGGCATATGCTTTAATGCCACAAACATAGCATAGAAAAATGGATGATAAGGCTGTCAAATGTATTTTTGTTGTTTATAGTGCTGAAAGCAAAGGTTATAGGTTGTATCATCCACAAACAAAGTGTATTCTGGTTTCATGAGATGTAGTGTTTGTGAAAGATTTTGTTCATCCCTTGCTGTCATGTACTAGAGACAGTAATGTAATCTCACAGGACATTTATGACACTTTGTTGCCTCTTTTCAGTGGTGGAAATACGAATGTAAATTCCAATGAGAAAAATGTACAGTCTATGGAGGTTTCCAAAAATGATATAGATCAGTCTATTACTGATGCAGATGTACATGATGTACTTGATGAGGAAAGGGCTGAAAATGAGTAGGCTAGAGGTATTCCAAAATGGCTGGTGCATACATTGTGTGACAGTAAATTGGATGCACCTTTGTCTAGTTGTACTCATTCAGGCTCTTGCCATGCATCTTATGCATTGGATTGTTATGCTTCGGCTGTGTCTAGCTTACATAATGTTGAGGAACCTCTCTCTTTTGATGAAGCACAGAATTCAAAAATGTATGGCTGCCATGCATGCATATCAGAATATGATGCACTTATAGAAAATGACACATGGACTTTATGTGATATGCCTCCTGGTAAAAATTCCATTGGTACAAAGTGGCTTTACAAGTTGAAACGCAAGCCGGATGGTGAGATCGATAGCCATAAGGCTCGACTTGTTGCAAAGGGTTATGCACAGGAAAAAGGCATAGATTATGAAGAGACTTTTGCTCCCACTTGTCGTATGACTACTATGTAGAGTGCGCAGGTGATGGAGAAGGTAGAAAAGAAGAGTACGCACACACACCAACACACATCAAGACACACACACACAATCGTTACCCTGCAGTAGCCATTCAACGAGCTTCTCTTATCTTCTTCTCTTTGAACTATTATCCAAAGTATATTTACAACATAGTATAGTCAGTGTCCGGCCGCCCATAGCGCAATGGACATATTCTTTAACATCATATTCTTTAACACTCCCCCTCAAGCTCAGAGTGAGCTTGCATATGATGGATTCCAAATGCTTCACGAAAGTAGCAAAACTTCTCCTTTCCAAGAGCTTTTGTGAATATATCCGCAACTTGATCATTTGTCTTCACATACACCAAATCAATCTCATTTGCCAAAACTTTTTCTCTAATGAAGTGATAATGTACTTCAATGTGTTTAGTGCGAGCATGGTAAACTGGACTCTTTGCCAACATGATGCTGCTAATATTGTCACAATATATAATGACACTGTCAAGATAGTCAAAACCAAAGTCTACCATAAGTACTCTCAACCATGACTCTTCACATGCTGCCAAAGCTGCTCCGCGATATTCAGCTTTTGTACTTGATAATGCTACAGTTGATTGCTTCTTGCTACTCCAACTTATCATACCATTGCCAATGGAAAATGCATAACCACTTGTAGATCTTCTATCCATAAAATCTCATGCCCAATCTGCATCTGTGTAACCATAAAGACAAAGCTTCCCATTTTTTTCATAAAACATTCCATAACTGACAGTGGCTTTCACATATCTCACAATCCGTCTCACTGCATCAAGATGACTTTTACATGGCTTTTGCATGAATTGACTCACAACACCCACTGCATAACTCAAATCTGGCCTTGTTATTGTCAAGTAAATAAGGCTTCCAACCATCTTGCGATACATAGTGACATCCTCAATGTAATGTCCATCATCAAACAACTTCACATTTTGATCAAGAGGTGTATCAACCGGTTTGCACGCTGTCATTCCATACTTCTCAAGCATATCCAATGTGTATTGTCTTTGTATCATCCAAATTCCTGATAAAGTGTCGACAATTTCAATTCCCAAAAAATATCTCAACTCACCAAGGTCCTTCATGTTGAATTCTCTCAACAAACTCTTCTTGACATGCAAAATTTGCTCATCGTGACTTCCAGTGAGAATCAAGTCATCAACATAGATAACAATAACGATGATCTCTCCATCAACATGCTTCAAAAACAATGAGTGATCAGCAGTAGATTGTTTAAATACAATCTTCTTCAAGAATCTGGTTATCTTTTCACACCAAGCTCTAGATGCTTGCTTCAAACCATACAATGCTTTCTTCAACTTACACACATAATATGGAAACTCTGGATGTTGATAACCCTCTGGCTGTATCATATAAACTTCTTCTTCCAAGTCACCATTCAAGAATGCATTATCCACATCCATTTGACGTAACTTCCAACCGAACATACTTGCCATTGCTATGTCATCTTTGCAATGGGACTAAATGTCTCATCATAATCAAGACCTTTTGTTTGTGCATAACCTTTAGCAACAAGCCTCGCTTTGTATCTTTCCACACTACCATCTAACTTGCACTTGACTTGTATACCCATTTTGAACCAATTGCTTTCTTTCCACTTGGCAAGCGAACCAAATCCCAAGTGTCATTCTTTACAAGAGCATCCATCTCATCATCCATAGCTGACTCCCATTCTGATTTTCCAATTGCCTCTTGAAAACATGTAGGCTCTTTATGTTGCACATGTGAAACCATGTATGCATAATGTGTATTGTTAACCCTCACGGACACCCTATCACCTACGAGACGGACGTTGTAACCTATGGTGGACATTGTATTATTTATTTGGTAGAGTCAGGTACCGGGCTTGTCGGTCCAATAGAAAAAGGGTAAGAGTGATCGCCGATGAGAGGCGCACTCTAACTGGGACATTCAAGGGATTAGTTGGCTAAGCATGGGCGCCCAAGTGTGAATGGGGTGAGCTCATATAAAAGCCAACTAAACCTAAAATTCACTCATTCTCTCATTTGTGCAATAGAAGAGTGCTCTTGCTCCATCTCCATCTCCATCTCCGTCTTCTTCTTCTTCACCTCCTTGTGTGTGTGTGTATGTGAGAGAGAGAGAGAGAGAGAGAGAGAGAGGGAGAGTGTGTGTGCGATCGAGCATTACGAAGGCACGACGGCGGCGAAGCGGTTGAGCGCGGCACGACTGCAGATTCTTCTTCATCGTGAAGAGGAATCCACCACGAAGGCGAGCGTAGAGCGGTGAGTGACACACCCTTTGCTCTCTTGAGCTTGCTAGTTTAATCTTGTTGTGTGCTTAGAGCCATTTGTGGCTCGCACACAGTGTATCGGCAAGTCCCTTGCTTCGACAGTGCGGCAAGGAGCGCACATTTTTGGCGCCGTTGCCGGGGAAATGCCCTACACTAAGCTCGGTTAAGCACTTTACGCTTTCTTGTGATGCAATTTCAATTGAAGGATTTATAAAAAAGGAAGGTGTGGTTGTGTGGAGAAGGATTTTGTTACACTGTACTGTCTTTTTTGTTTTCTGTAAAGAAGGAGTTACAATTTTTTTTGCAATGTACTGTTAGAATTAAGGTATTAGCTATGGAATGTTAGTTCTGTAAGGTTCAATGTTAGTTCTGTAAGGTTAGTTTTGTAGATCTGTTAGCTACCGTAGTACTGTGTAAACAGTGTTAGAGTGTGTGCGGCAGTATCTCTATTAGTTGTAAGTAGATAAGTTAGGTGTAGGCTAAGTGTGTGTGCGCACGTGCACGGCGACTAAAAAAAAACCGAAAATATTTAAGCGTGAGTGACTGGAGGGCTACACTAAAATTTTGATCGGGATCGGGATCATTTTCCCAAGCCCAAGCCCAAGCCTCAGGCCTCAGGCTTATGATATATACTAGACTCACTCTTATATATATACCCTACCCCCTCAAGAGGGAATGAGATTATGTGGGGCAAGTCCTCCACTCTCCTCCCTTCTCTTCCCACTTGCACCCTTAGACTTTCTAATTTGGGCCTAGTTCCCTACTAGAAATTGACGGTTTTAGGGATTCCGAGGGCATAAAGTGACCAAACAGAGGGCTGTAAAGCACGGCACGTCCCTCTGACTGAGACACTCGTTTTGAGCTATCATACGTTCTATTCTATAGCTAGGTCAGAAAAAAAGGACCAAAAAATCAAAAAATAAATAAATAAGAAAAGACTTGGGTTGCAAAACACCCAAAATTACTAGGTGAGCAGCCTTCACGAGCACTCACTGACACTTCTAGGGGATCCAAGTCATATGAACCTACACTCTAGACGAGTGTTAGAGCACGAGCATATTGGTAGTGCCTCCATTTACGCGGGCACCCATTATTCCTCCACCCTAGGTTCTGGACCTTCGGCCGAGACTCAAGGTAGCGCGACCCAAGATCCTCATATCGCGTCTAGTGATTCTTCCTCTGACTACGAAGTCATGGAGGGGTATCCTACACCAAACCCTGATAGTTCAAGTCAAGACATGCATGCCATGGGCCCACAGCCCGGGTCCAGCGTGTTTAGCCGCTTAAAAGAGACCCTTAGTAGAGCTACTCGCTCCGAACATGCGGTTAATGAAATAAATGAAGGGAGTGGGGAAGTAAATTCGTCATTCATGCCTAAAATAGACCCTATGCTTCTTGAGAGTGTGCATGTGAATGTTCCATCCACTGCACCTCCTGATCCTTTAGGACTATCTCCCTCTGAGGTTTTACTACCCGATGGTAGGAGTCTTGCGGAAGTACAAGAGATCGAACGCTATATGCAAGCAACAAGGGAGAGGGAAATTGAGAACCTACGAAGGCTAGAACAAAGTCGAGCCTTGAAAGCAAAGGCTCCTATGACAACAATCATGCCAGCCGAGCAACCGAGTGCTCCCAAGGTAGCAGTCACGGAGGGGCAAGCGATGGGGAGCAATAATGCTTCCACTTTGAGCGAAACCTCCAGCACGCCAGGCCTAGATGGGATATTCCTAAATGAAAATTGGGAGTAGACCTACAAGCAGAAGCTTTAACTGATCGGTACAAAGGACACACCTATCATGTGGGTTGGTTAGATGTTCTACAATCCACATCGGGTGCTACTAGCATAGATGAGCAACAACAGAAAGTCTGTGATGTCCACCATAGGATTGTCGAGTTAGAAAGACAGAACACAAGGATCAACATGCCTTCAACAGGCCTAATGAGATTCTTGGATACGGGAAAGGCCAACCAACCAACCCTATCACAAATGGAGACTCCCTCAGTGAGCCCCATTGATCCTCCATATGTTGTTTTGCCAGGAGCCTCAGTACAATCTGAGCCCACAAGTGGCAGCTTTACCTTCCCAGATCTAGCTCATCTTTGTCTTAATGACACTACGGCTACCATGCATATCCCAGTAGTGAGCATGACAAGAAGTACACCATGGAGTTCATTTTTTAACACTGTGCCGATGCCTAGTAGCACAGTGCCCCCAACTATACCTACATGTATATATCAATCATGTGCACCTGTCGTACCTCAGCCTCATGTAGCTCCTACACCTCCGATTATTCCAAGAGCTTACAATCCACAATGGCATTATCCAAGCTCTTATACAAGTGGAGCCATGCCATTTAATAATAACATGCCATATCAGGCACCCCCTATGCCTAGGGCCACGCTTGTAAACTTTGGTCCACCGTCTGGTACACCACCATACGAAATATGGGACCCAAGAGCCGCGTGTATGCCAAGGCCAAAGCCAACTCCCATCTCACATGTGGTTCCAGGAGCACATACACCCATTATACCTGCTCAAATAGGAGATTTGGCAGCATTTGCTCAAACTATCGGTCGCTCTATTGCGGAAAACATGCGTAGTGCACCTGATAGAGAGCCTAGGAGCAAGGCAGTTCAAGTAGCTAAGCTCACACAAAAAGTCAGTGGAGACGGAGATGCTAGAAAGCATATGGAAGTCTTTGAACATGTGTGCGATTCCTTGGAAGAGCACAATGAGCTACATAAGTGTAAGGCTTTGAGTTTGACCCTAAGCGGAAAGGCTGGAGATTGGTATAGAACCTTAAGAGTAGAAGAGAAAACGATCTACTCTACTCTTAGGAAACTGTTCTTAAAAGAATACATACGAGAGAGAGTACTTTGGGGTGTAGCCTCTCAGCTCCAGAAAGCCCAACGAGAAGAAGGTGAATCCGTGATAGACTTCATTAGTCGCCTAAAGAATTTGAATTCTCGATGCAATCCAAACGAGCGATTCAACAACAACCAATTGCTCGATAGATTCATTAGGGGACTACGACATGAAAGTATCTATAATGGCCTAGTCATTAGAGGTATCACTACTTGGGAAGCAGTCACCATGAATGCAATCCAATTGGAGGATAATTTAATGATTGCAGGAGAAAGAGTGTCCGCCGAGCCGAACTCTAGTAGCTCGCAAGCGTCAGGGCATGAGCCAATGAAGATAAATCCAATCGTGAAAGAGCAAACGATATCTAAGATGACTTTGGCAGATATCACCAAGGCCATCCAAGAAATCCTTAGGGGTAATCGTGCTCCACAAAACACTCATATGTATCCAAGAAGGGAGCAACAATGGTGCTCAATTTTCTTGGGCCCACATACTACGAGTGAATGCCCTACTTTCAGAGTAAAGTTTAACGGGACTTGTAACGCATGTGGTAGGTATGGCCATTAAGCGAAGGATTGCCTACCCCACCCATGGAGCAACAGTTGCCATTACAGCACATGGTCCCTAGAACCCAAAATGTGGTCCAAACCACACCGTTGCCACCTCCAGTGCTAGGACCGCAACCCCCTCATCCAAGAGTTACACCTATGAACCAAATAGGTTGCGAGTCATCTAGTACTTATGTAGATTGCGAAGAGGACATAGACTCTAGTATCACCTATGGAGTCGACATGCTTGAGGAGTGTCCCATGTACTATATGGAAGACCATTGGGGACAAATCAAACCGGTATATCAAGCTACTGCGCTAGGAGCAAGAGGCCAAAAAATTAATAGTTTTGCCAGGAGACCACCTCTTCAGTGCTACGAATGTGGTGGACCACATCGAGTAGCTAAGTGCCCCATTAGAATGCAAAATAATGCCGCACTAATGCAAACAAGTCAAGGGAGTGCATTGGCAATGCCAATACTCACTTGTAATCGTTGTGGCATAGATCATTTGATCGCACAGTGTCCTAACAATCCAAACGCACCGAAAATCACACCATTGAACATAATAGAGATTGTTGATGGGACACTACCAACTATAAACATAGCACCAGTGAATGCACTCACACGGTCGATGCTCCAAAAGCAAAATTACATCCTCGAAGAGAGAGATGCTGCATCCATTGGCCGAGTGAGAAAGAAGAAAACACGAAGAAAGAAATCCCTTAATGCTTCTAGCTCAAAACCTAGTTCAAAGACTAACATAGGGACAGGAGAGGATCCCGTGTATATGAATGACCCTGAGGATGACTCAGATTCGATAGAGACCACGGAGACCAAAACTATTACTACAAAGGAAAAAGCCAGTGAGGAGGATCACGAGAGGGAATTACGACGAACACCAAAAGAGTATTCAAAGTTAAACCACCCAGTTGCGAACCCCCAAGATAAGCCACGAGAGACAAAAAATGAGGATTGCAAGAGAAATATTGGAACCTATCCAAACCCAACAGTGGAAATTGAACGAGTCCAACAACTGAGGGGTTTGGTGGAAGAAACTCAACGAACATTAGAACCTGAACCCAAACATATCCAGATGTCGGACACAGTGTTCCCCACACAAGTTCAACCTCACAAGAACTACAGGCCGTTAGCTATACCCAGTATCATTCGGGAAGAGAGTGAGGGTAGGACATCTGAAAGTGGACACACACCTTTCCTACTAGAGAGAATGTTTGGTGAGGGAACGCCCGACCCCCTTGAGGAAGTGGAGATTCCATCTTCACCATTCTCTTGTCAGGGTCCTACGTCCCACAAGATGCCATTAAATGTTGCCAAATTGATGAATTTCATGTCTTCAGAAGTTAGAACCACCATCATGTCCAAACTATATAAAGACCCCGAGCTAGTCTCAGCTCTTTGAGCCTTCCTCAATGGAGAATTACAGGCCGGATTACCACAGTTTGCACATATGAACAAACCTGACTCGGTAATGAATGATGAGGAACATTTAGCACCACCATGTGGCCTAGCGGGACATGAATCTGTAATTGAAGTACCCGTTAACAAGTTGGGGCAATACTTTGAAGGTGATGAATCTAATGCTACTCTACCAATCACTACTAAAGGATTAACTGTAAAGGGGGTCCTTGACGGTGGTGTGGGAGTCAGCATGGTGACAAAGAGTTGTTGGGAGTCTATGGGACGACCTCACCTTGAAGCCACAAGCGTAGTGGTAAAAATGGCTAATGGATCTATTGTTACACCTATTGGAATGATAAAGGATCTCAGAATCAAGGTCTTGGGACACAAGGTAAGGCAAACTTTCATTGTTATGGATTTTTCCAAGCATCCTATGTCATTTGAGATGATCTTAGGGCGTCCATTCATGAGGGAAGCAAAAATGGTGCATGACTGGTCCAAAAACCACGTCTACTTCCAGTTCCAAGACTCTGTCATTCGAGTTGATCTTTTAAGTGGTCGAACGCATCCTCTAGGAAATAAATTCATCATTGATAATCGATCAGACACAACAATTCACTCAGCTCCATTACAATATTGTTACACGTGTAACGAAGACACGGATATTGGGGAGAACTCTCCTTATATGGATATCCTACCCGGAATGGCTGAGTCAGAAAATGTCGATTGGGTGCACCTAGCGGCAACTATAGATACATGGGGAGCTAGAGGAACAACCTGGGTAACACCAGATGGGGAAGAGATACCACACATTGCACCAGTAAACATGTTAGGTGTAGCGCATGTAACATCCGATGATAAGAAAGAGGCACACCTACCTGAGAGTGAAACCGATGATTCCTCAAAGGCTTCAGGCCAATACACATCAAAAATGGAATCTCAGGGAGAAATGGATTCAGAACCTGAGGAAACATCGAGTGAACCAAGTATAGAAATTGAACACTCAAGGCCTAGTACGACCATCTATGGTAATTTATATCAGAGTGAAGAAGATACAAGCGAAGACCTATCAGGCGAGTCGAGTTCAAACATTTACCAAAAACAAAACCTTAACAAGAAACAAAGGTCATATAAGAGACGACGATATCGAGCAAATGTGAGAGCTAAGATAAACAAGGAAAGATCTACTGCAGAATGGCTTAGCTATCTAGGGGCATGTGATGCTCATCGAAAGCTAGTAGACAATTGGGGTGAACATCTCCAGAGTGTCATGTGGTGCAGCCCGCGACCCATTGACCTCGCTCAATTGGAGGTTACAGAGCCGAAATTGAGTCGAACTATAAGAAGACGTCAAAACCGAGAGTTAGCTCAACAACAAAAGGAGGCAGAACTAAAATAAAGGTCTCTGTCAGGACAAGAGCCTGCTGACTTACATACGGCTCCTGAACATTTTAAATCTTATACCACGGGGGAGCGAAAGGTTGTGTATGCCAAAGCCCAACGAATACCTACCAATGGAAGCAGTGGAGTCTATGATGGTCCAACGGTAGTTAAAGAGATAGAATTAGCAGAACCAGGTGAGGAGTCTAAACCAGTCTTTATTGCTCAAGACCTTACCGAAACTGAAGAGGCTGTACTTAAGGAGCTCCTCAAGGAATACAAGGATATCTTTGCTTGGACATATCATGACATGAAGGGCGTTCCACCTTCTGTGGTGCAACATACAATTCCCATGATCAACACTGCTAAACCCGTCTAGCAACGACCCTATCCAATGAATCCTAAGTACGCCAAAATTGTACAAGAGGAGATTGAAAAACTTATCCAATGTGGATTCATATACCCTATTGAGCACTCATAATGGGTTTCTCCAATAGTCATTGTGCCAAAAAAGAATGGGAAACTAAGAGTGTGTGTGGACCTCAAGAAAGTTAATGCAGCTACTAGGAGAGATCATTATCCCTTGCCATATTCAGAACATGTGCTTGAGAGAGTTGCGGGCAAGGAAGCTTATAGCTTTTTAGATGGGTACTCTGGTTACAATCAAATCACAATTGCATTAGAGGACCAAGCTAAAACTGCTTTTATCACAGAGTTTGGAGTGTTTGCATTTCGTGTTATGGCTTTTGGCTTAACAAATGCCCCTGCTACATTCCAACGATTAATAAACACTACGTTTAAAGAATTTCTAAGGGAGTTTTGTGAAGCTTTCCTAGACGACCTTTGTGTTTATTCTTCTTGGGAGAAGCGTTTGTTATATCTACGAAAACTATTTGAAAGGTGCAGATTTTATCGCATCTCATTGAACCCTTTCAAATGCCAATTTTGGGTTAAGCATGGAGTCATTCTAGGGCATATAGTGTCCAAGAACGGGATATCCACAGATGAGAGTAAGATTAAAGCCATTGCCGATTTGCCACCACCTACTAACTATAAAGGAGTTCAAAGATTTATGGGCCATGTTGGTTATTATCGAAGGTTTATTTTAAACTTTGCCGAGATAGCGCGTCCATTGTACAAGCTTCTTATCGAGTTTCACTGGACGGAAGAATGTCATCAATCTTATGAGTTATTAAAGAAGGCCCTAACAAGTGCTCCAATCTTGCGAACACCTGATTGGAATGTACCTTTTCATGTGCATATTGATGCATCAAACTTTGCTATTGGGTTTGTTCTAACTCAACCAGGAGAACATAAATTGGACTACCCTATTAGCTTTGCAAGTCGCCAATTAAATGATGCCGAGATGAACTACACTACTATAGAGCGCGAAGGTCTAGCTATGATTTACGCAGTAAAGAAATTTCGCTATTACCTTCTTGCTACCAAGTTTGTGTTTTATGTTGATCATCAAGCATTGCTATATTTGGTAAACAAGCCGTGTTCCACAGGTCGAATTACATGATGGTTGTTAATTCTTCTTGAGTTTGACTTCACCGTTGTTGTGAGGCCTGGGAGGAAACATGTCATGGTGGATCATTTATCTCGTATCCCTAATGGCGAAGCTCCTACGGGGGTTGATGATGAATTGCCTGATACTCCTTTGTTCATTGTTGAGACAATGCCTGAATGGAGTGAAAAGATTGTTAACTTCTTAGTTAATGGTTTTCCACCCAAAGAACTACGAAAAGATATAGCTCGAAAATTAATCAAGGAATGCGAACCCTATTGCTTACTGGCTGGAACTCTCTATAAGAGAGGAAAAGATGATTTTCTTAGACATTGTGCCCGCGAGGATGAGTATTTATATATTCTACAAGAGGCACACATGGGCGTAGCTGGTGGTCACTTTTCAGGAAAGTTGACTGCCCGAAAGATCTTACAGTCGGGCTATTGGTGGCCCACTCTGTTTAAGGATGCATCACTTTTTGCAAAGGGATGTGATGAATGCCAACGCTTCAAGAAGCCACAAAGAAGTGATAGGATGCCTCTACATCCCATCAAGGTAGCCCAACCATTTGAAAAGTGGGGCTTAGACTTTGTAGGACCGATTAGTCCGGCTGCACGTAACACGCAATCACGATATATCATTGTGGCTACCCACTATGTAACCAAATGGGCTGAAGCAAAAGCAACACGAAAGGCGGATGCAAAAACAACAGCTAAGTTCCTCTTTGAGAACATTATCACATGTTTTGGATGCCCCTTTGAACTTGTGAGTGACAATGGAACTCATTTTATAAATGAAGTAATAAAAGAACTCACATCAAACTTCATGATATCTCACCACAAGTCTACACCCTATTATCCCCAAGCAAATGGCCAAGCTGAGAGTACCAACAAAACTCTCATCTCCATTTTGACAAAGACAGTTGAGGCTCATCGCACTGATTGGGACCTAAAGCTTACATCAGCTTTATGGGCTTATCGTACTGCGTATAAAGTTTTTATTAATTGCACACCGTTTAAGATGGTGTATGGCCAAGAAGCAGTTATGCCATGGGAGTTTGTCATTCCTAGTCTTCGAGTAGCTTCTCAAGAAGGTTGGGATGGTAACCCCTTAGTGGAGCGATTATATATCCTGGAAAGGCTAGATGAAGAGAGGCAATTAGCTGTGCGAAATGCTCTAGTGGAGAAGGATAGGAGAAAGAAGTGGTTTGATAGCCATTTAAAGGATAAAGACATCAAGATTGGTGATAAAGTTCTTATGTACGGGGTACGTAATGAAAAGAAGAAATTGAAATACGCTGCTAAGGGACCATATCGAGTGTGTGAAATTATCCCGCAAGGTACCATTCGTGTGGAGACGCTAGATGGAGTTGAAACCATTGGATTCCTTAATGGGAGTAAATTCAAAAGATATTATGATCCTCTAAGCCAGAAAGAGTTGCAAGCCATCCATCAAAAGAAGGCTGCCAAGGAACAAGCAGAGCTTAAAAAACTCCAAGCAAGAAGTGAGACTCGAGAACGACAACAACGTCTTAGACGCCAACGAGAGGCTAATCTGGGAATCACACAAGCATTTTTCGAGGACACAGATGACGACTCATTAGAATCTGAGCCACCCCTACGATACCCAATTGAGCTAAATAGCCCCTATGGGAAAGTACTATACAATGCCTTATTAGATACGGGAGCTAAACACAATTTGTTATCCTATGGAGTTTGGTGTCAATTAGGGAAACCGACCCTATCCCCAAGTACGCTGCAAGTCAAGGGCATTAATAAAAAGAAAACTTCTATTCTTGGAGTCCTTCAGACCCCTGTTGTCTATGACAATGGAAGCATAGTGCAGAGGTTTCTAGTCATGCCCGCGAGAGCTATAGAAGGCAACGTAAACCTGGGACGCACGTGGATGTTGGCAACCAAATGCACTATTGATTGGGATACTGGTAGTGTCACAACGCGACCACCGACTCTTACCCCTATCATTCAAGCAAAGTCGCCTACGTTGCAAACTCTAGCAAAGTTGAAGGATAGTCAACATTCACAAGCCAAGGTGGTTAACTCGTCTTTGCCGACTACCCATGAACCTAGCACTTCAACACTTATAGTTGCAGCAAGCAGTACTATTGCAAGTACTCAACCTGCACGACCTAAGAGTACATATCAATGGGTCCCCAAGGCCTTACTTCCAACTACCTCAACCCTCCCATCCATTCCAAGAAAAAATTTCCCCGGAAAACCAAGAGCGCGCCCTAGGAGAGTCAAGACCAAATCACGATGGATTCCAAAACAACTATTAGAATCCCAAGGCTACTATGATGGAAATGAGCAAATTTGGTTACCTAAACGTAAAATGTGTCCTTCCCTATCGACAACAAACCCATATGAGTCAAACAGTGTAACGTTAAAGCCAATGGCAGACCGTGGGAATGGAAAGATCACATAATGCTACACACCTAGTCCAGAGCTAGTTTGGGCTCCAAGGCAAAACCAATTTATTCCACCTAGCTCAGGAAGGGGGGAGTTCCATGAAGCTTCTAGCTCCTCATGTAATACATCCATAGAGGTAAAAGCTTCTACACAGCCTCCATCTATAGTAGTGGATCTCCATGAAGCTACAAAAGAATCCACACCTCCCAGTGTTCAAGAATCACCTGATGAACCACTTCAAGTTCGATCCTGGGAGAGTACCTTACCACCCTTGCAACTTGACGAGGCACCTAGGGTAATAGAAAACTACTGGCAAAAATCCTCACCTATTACCAACTGGAACAATTGGTTTCAAAGGGTGAAGACATCATTTCAAACGGTATGATCTACCCAAGGAAGGGGGGAGTGTTTGTGGACATCCATCATTCACTTGCTTCCCTCTCAACCTTTCTCCCTGACCTCTTAATCTCCAATCTTAGGGAATGTATATATAAAGCCTTATACTCACAAAAACAAGATAAAAAAGTAAAAGAGCAAGAGCCATAACAAAAATCATAAAAACAAATTATGCACAAGAACAAGACCCTTGTAATATTTGCACTCTAACCATCATCTATTTGCGTGTATAGATATGGCTAGTACGCTAGAGTCATCCACTCCTTCCTTGGGTGAGAGGTACCCTCGTTACTTTTCACAAATATTTCACATGGTCTTTCCAGTGCTTGGATGTGAATGGGATTTGATAGGTACGCTAGCATGTGAGAGGAATTTTGAGGAGTTAGAATGGTTGATACGTCTCTTGACCACGTCTGATCCATACTTAGTAGAGAGCGTTTCTCCCATTGCACAAGCCTACCCTTTTGACCAAGATGACTATAGGCATCTAGTGACCTTCTTAGTAAACATGGGCACCTATGATGAAGAAGAAAATTTACAGGACTACACGGATGGCACATATGGTCTCATGGATGATGACTTTGTTTATCTCGACGACGAGGATAGGGGTTTAGCCTTAGGGTTTCCCCCCAACCTCTACAATATCCTATTCCCTTGACTCTCTAGGGGGAGTGCAAATAATTAGGTTAGGGTTCCTTCTGTTTTTTGTTGTGTTCAATAAGTGTTGGTACCTTTTCCCACTAATGTGCCTCCTGGAGGTATTCCTTTTGTTTCCTAGTGTGTACAGGAGCGTGTTGCTATTGATAGGATTTGGACCTTCATGGAATCTTTATCTCAACTCACTCTTCAAATCAAGCGCGACCATCGACACAAAAAGGTATTTCTTGTCCATTAGCATTGCCCCTTATCTTTTTTGCATCTATGATTGTCTGCTTTAATTGTGATTGGTAGCCTAATATTCACCGCATTTGCTTAGTATCAAACATTTAATTCAATGTAATTTTTTGTCATAATCACTTGTCTAGGTTTAAAAATCAAGCAGTCCGACTAAGCTAGTTTGACCAAGTTAGGTGTTAGAGATCTTCTCTTAATACCATGGGGAATGCCTTCCTAATAATCAATGGTTACTTAGGTTCTTAATCCGATTTAGGCAGCATTGTGTGAAATGTACTAGGGCTTTCTAGTGGGCTTGACCCTATTGACCTTTCGCTTAAGTATTCTAAAGGGAGTTTACTAGTGTGATGAGCCTGGGGAGGTGTATCAGTGTTATATGACCCCCCAAAGTTACAAAATTAAAATGCTGAAAATGAACAAACAAAAATTCAAAGTGCCACACATCGTCCACCTCCACGTCCACGAGTTCGGGCTCTCCCCCTGCCTTTTTGGCTATAGTCATTGTAACTTTGACTTTGTTGTTTTTGCCATTGACCTCTTCCAGCATTGTTTCCACGACCATAGTTTCCTCTTCCACCTCTATTGTTTCCACGACCTCTAGAGTAAAAAACCTGATCTCTGGAATTGTTATTTGATGTAGAAGGACCTAACTTGCCTAACTTCACCTCTTCTTGCAAACAAAGGTTTACTAACTCTTCAAAATCAGGCATGTGTCCTGGAACAGATATAGATGTATCCAATGACTTGTATTCCGGTCCCAAACCATTCAATGTCACTGAAACTAAGTCATCATCTGGAACTTCAACATTAATGCTCGCAAGATCTTCCTGTATTTGCTTTATCTCTGACACATAATCTGATATGGATCTATTTCCTCGCCATACACAATGTAACCTTTGCTTCAAGTGAACTTTTCGTGGTTCTGTATTGGAGCTGTTCATTCTTGCTAGTATCTCCCATGCTTCCTTTGGAGATTGAGCCTTCTTCACATGTGGTATAAAGAAGTCACTAATGCATAATGAAATCCAATGCATCACTTTCCTTGAATTCTCGATCCAGTTCTTGTAAGCTTCTACTCCTGCTTGCCATGTTTTATGTGCTTCAACATTCTCTCTATTTGGTTCCAAACCAACCTCGGGACACTCTTGTTCACCTGTAATGTAATCCCATAAACCTTTGCCCATGATAAAGTTCTCCATCCTGTAAGACCATATGTTGTAGTTCTCTCTAGTCAGCTTCTCTCTAACAATCTGTGTGACTTGAGTTGAACTTTCTGCCATCTTCACTCTCTCAATTGCTTCCAAAGGATTTTGACAAAATTTCGGCAGAGTTTCATTTGTATTTGGACAATATCTCAAGTGACAATCTCAACCAAAGTGCTCATAAACACTGACAGAAAATATCTCACTGCCAAGGGAAAATCCACTGACTCACTTTGCCACAGACTGACTCAATACTATGCATAAATACTCTAAAACAATGTCCACATGGACCTGTATGCAAATGCAATCCATACGCTGTCCTGTACCACATATCCATACATCCACCTTCTTCCCATAGTCGTAAACGACATATGAGGTCTTTCGCGGGGCCAGTCGGGGGTTCGCTCCAGTACCTAATCCACCTTGCCAAGTCACCAAATCTCCCAAGGCAAGGCTTCAAAAAACCTCACTCGACCCTCACAAAGGCTCCAGTTTTCCAAAATACATTAACCGCATATCCATACATAACCACAAAGTACTCAATCTGACAATATAACCGCCTCAACTTCTTCCCACAACCTTTCTTACATAGGCGGCTGTCCATAACGGACCCATAAGAACCAAACATAATCTTCGATAACACAATGTCATGATGCAAAAGCTCTATGTCGCTCTCCAAAACCTGTGTAAATGCTGAATTCTTCACCTGTAACCTGTAAATCTACTGCCGAGTGCAAAACTGGACATCTCCTATGCTTATGTGAGCTGGCTGTTTATTGCAAAAAATTACAAATTTTGGCAAATCTGAGTATGCCAATGCGTCTAGAATGCCCAAAAACATAAAAATAGACTCCTGGATCACTGTATTCCGAGTTCGGGTGAGGGAGTTATGACCAAAAAACCTCTCTTTTTTGCTGTTTTCCAGAGCTGCGGAAACCTGTGTATTAACTGTAGCTCCTCAAACTGAGCTCTGATACCACTTTGTAGAGTGCGCAGGTGATGGAGAAGGTAGAAAAGAAGACTACGCACACACACCAACACACATCGAGACACACACACACAATCGTTACCCTGCAGCAGCCATTCAACGAGCTGCTCTTCTCTTCTTCTCTTTGAACTTTATCCAAAGTATATTTACAACATAGTATAGTCGGTGTCCGGTAGCCCATAGCGCAATGGACATATTCTTTAACATCATATTCTTTAACATACTATGAGTTTTCTATGTGCATTGGCATGTCATTTTGGTTGGGATGTACATCAATCAGACATTGTTATTGCTTTCTTGAATGGTGACATATTTGAGGAAGTTTATGTAACGCAGCCTCACGGTTTTGTCAAGAAAGGATGAGAGGACAAAGTGTGCAGATGTAAGAAGGATTTGTATGGGTTGAAGCAATCTCCTTGTGCTTGGTATGAGAAAGCTGACACTCATTTGGTCAAACAAGGCTTTTGTAACAGTCCAACAGAAAGCACATTGTATGTAAAGTGTGAGGGTGATGTACTTCTCATTGTGGTTCTTTATGTCGATGATTTGTTGATCACTGGACCAAATGAGAGACATATTTCTGAATTTAAGGCTGATTTGAATACTACTTTCAAGATGAAAGATTTGGGGCTGTTGCATCATTACTTGGGTATACAGTTTAAGCAGTGTTATGGTGGTATTGCCTTGTGTCAGAAAAGTTACATAGAGACATTGCTATGTAAGTTTGGACTTGAGGATTACAAACCTATTGCCACTCCCATGGAAACAGGTTTGAAGTTGAGTCTACATGATGCCGGTGATCCTGTTGATGTTACTCTTTACCAAACTATTTTTGGCTACCTCATTTATGTATGCAACACGAGGCTGGATATTCAGTTTGCAGTCTCACAGGTCAGCAGATTTATGCATAGCCCAGGGTCTAAGCATTGGCAGGCTATCAAGAGGATTTTTCGCTACCTTAGTGGCACTTTACATCTTGGCTTTTTTTATCCCAGGGGGGGATCATTGCCGCCAGACTTACATGCTTCTTTGGACTCAGATTGGTGGGCTGGTTGTTTTGACACGAGAGTGTCCACTAGTGGTTTTTGTTGCATGCTTAGCAGTTCATGTATATCATGGTTGAGCAAGAAGCAACCTACTGTGGCCACTTCTACTTGTGAGGCTGAGTACATGGCACTCTTCATAGCTACGGTTAAGTGTGTATGGCTCAGACGCCTTATGCCTGATCTGGGTGTTGGACAGGACACTGCCAACACTATCTACACTGATAGTTAGAGCGCATTGGGAGTAGCGAGGAGTACAGTTTTTCATGCTCGCACAAAGCACATTGAGGTGTATTACCACTATGTCAGGGAGAGGCTCTCAGCAGGAGAGATCAGCTTGGCTTATGTGCCAACACAAGACAACCTTGCAGAACTTTTCACAAAGGCATTTTCTCGTGAGAAGCTCAAAGCTTTCCGCAAAGCTTTAGGCTTACTCCCCTTTGTGGACTGATCATGTCCTCAGGGCATGGCACTTCCCTTTACTCATGTGCCAGCTCTCGTTCACCGCATCACTCTACGGGGGATTTGCTACCATATACATGTGCTAGTGATGTGTGTGAACACATTAGGATCGTCGGGGCATTTTTTCCCTCTTTAGGAGGTTCTTTCCCCCGAGCATTGTATATACGCTCATCACTTTAGGGCTATCTATCTTTCCATTGCACACTAAGTAATACATTCTCTAGTGTGTGCTTTGAGTTTCCTTCATCTTCTCCAAGCTATGTGCGTTTCTCTGCAACCCTAATTCCAACACTTCTTTTCGTTGCGTTCGGATACTTTGGAATAATTTTATAAGGGTTTAAATAATGTTATAATGGATCTTGGCAAGAGTGAGTGGGCTAGGGTAGCAATGGGGAGAGCTATGAGAATTATACTAGGTTATGTTGATAGGAGTAGACAAAGTTTGAGTGTAAAAATGACTTGGGGTTGCTTTGTGTCTGAGTTCAAGCTACAATTACATAACAATCGTGGAAACACACTCTTTTATCAACAAACAAAGTGATTCAGATACAAAGAATATTGTTGATTTTTCTCTCCAAAGAACGATAGGTGGAGAAATAAGGGTAGAGAGCCTATCCATGGCATTAAAAATCCCCTTACAATGTACACATATGGTGCATCAAATATGTCTACTACATAGCTCATCATATAGGTGAACAAAGTGGGCTATTATCTGTTGGAATTAGGGTTGCAGAGAAACACACACAGCTTGGAGAAGACGAAGGAAGCTCAAGGCACACAATAGAGAGTGTATTACTTAGTGTGCAATGGAAAAAATAGATAGCCCTAGAGTGATGGGCGTATATACAATGCACGGGGGAAAAAACCTCCTAAAGAGGAAAAAAATGCCCCGGCGGTCCTAGTGTGTTCAAACACATCACTACCACATGTATATGGTAACAAATCCCCCCTAGAGTGATGCGGTGAACGAGAGCTGGCACATGAGTAAAGGGAAGTGCCATGCTCTGAGGACAGGATCAGTCCACAAAGGGGAGTAAGCCCAAAGCTTTGCGCAAAGCTTCAAACTTCTCACGAGACAATGCCTTTGTGAAAAGATCTGCAAGGTTGTCCTGTGTTGGCACATAAGCCAAGCTGATCTCTCCTGCTGAGAGCCTCTCCCTGACATAGTGGTAATGCACCTCAATGTGCTTTGTGTGAGCATGAAAAAATGGGTTCCTCGCAACTGCCAATGCGCTCTGACTGTCACTGTAGATAGTGTTGGCAGTTTCCTGTCCAACACCCAAATCAGCCATAAGGCGTCTGAGCCATACACACTCAACCATAGCTGTGAAGACTGCTCTGTACTCAGCCTCACAACTCGAAGTGGCCACAGTAGTTTGCTTCTTGCTCAACCATGATATACATGAATTGCCAAGCATGAAACAAAAACCACTTGTGGACACTCGCGTGTCAAAACAACCTGCCCAATCTGAGTCCGAAAAAGCATGTAAGTCTGGCGGCAATGATCCCCCCTTGGGATAAAACAAGCCAAGATGTAAAGTGCCACTAAGGTAGCGGAAAATCCTCTTGACTGCCTGCCAATGCTTAGACCCTGGGCTATGCATAAATTTGCTGACCTGTGAGACTGCAAACTGAATATCCGGCCTCGTGTTGCATACATAAATGAGGCAGCCAACAGCAGTTTGGTAAAGAGTGACATCAGGAGGATCACCGGCATCATGTAGACTCAACTTCAAACCTGTTTCCATGGGAGTGGCAATAGGTTTGCAATCCTCAAGTCCAAACTTACATAGCAATGTCTCTATGTAACTTTTCTGACACAAGGCAATACCACCATCACACTGCTTAAACTATATACCCAAGTAATGATGCAACAATCCCAAATCTTTCATCTTGAAAGTAGCATTCGAATCAGCCTTAAATTCAGCAATATATCTCTCATTTGGTCCAGTGATTAGCAAATCATCAACATAAAGAACCACAATGAGAACTACATCACCCTCACGCTTTACATACAATGTGCTTTCTGTTGGACTGTTACGAAAGCCTTGTTTGATCAAATGAGTGTCAGCTTTCTCATACCAAGCACGAGGAGATTGCTTCAACCCATACAAAGCCTTGTTACATTTGCACACTTTGTCCTCTTGTCCTTTTATGACAAAACCGCGAGGCTGCGTTACATAAACTTCCTCAAATATGTCACCATTCAAGAAAGCAATAACAATGTTTGATTGATGTACATCCCAACCAAAATGAGTTGCCAATGCACATAGAAAACGCACAGTAGTCATACGGCAAGTGGGAGCAAAAGTCTCTTCATAATCTATGCCTTTTTGCTATGCATAACCTTTTGCAACAAGTCGAGCCTTATGGTGATCGATCTCACCATCCGGCTTGCTTTTCAACTTGTAAACCCACTTCGTACCAAGGGCCTTTTTGCCAGGAGGAAAATCACATAAAGTCCATGTGTCATTTTCTATAAGTGCATCATATTCTGATTGCATGGCAGCCATCCAATTTTCTGAATTCTATGCTTTATCAAAAGACAGAGGCTCCTCGACATCATGTAAACTAGACACCGCCAAAGCATAACAATCTGATGCATAAGATGCATGGCGAGAGCCTGAACGAGTACGACTAGACAAAGGTGCATCTAATTTATTGTCACGCAAAGTGTGCACCAGCCATTTTGGCATACCTCTAGCCTGCTCATTTTCAGCCCTTTCCTCATCAAGTACATCATGTACATCTGCATCAGTAATAGGCTGATCTAAAACATTTTTAGAAACCCCCATAGGCTGTGTACATTTGCCTCATTGGAACTTACATTCGTATTTCCACCACTAAAAAGAGGCAACAAAGTGTCATAAATGTCCTGTGAGCTTACATTACTGTCTCTAGTACATGACAGCAAGGGCTGAACAGAATCTTCCCCAAACACTACATCCCGTGAAACCAGAATACGCTTTGTTTGTGAATGGTACAACATGTAACCTCTTCTTTTACCACTATAACCAACAAAAATACATTTGATAGCCTTATCATCCAATTTTCTGCGCTGCACTTGTGGCACCAAAGCATATGCCAAACAGCCAAAAACACGCATGTGCTTAATAGAAGGCTTTCTATCATGCCATGCTTCATATGGAGTAATAGACTGCAAAGCTTTTGTAGGACACCTGTTAAGTACATAAGTGGCACACATGATGGCCTCAAGCCAAAAAGAATGCGGCAAAGCTTGACTTTTGACCATACATCGTGCCATTTCTATCAGACCTGTTTTTCCTCTCAGCAACACCATTTTGCTGAGTTGTATAAGGCACTGTACATTGGTGTTTTATCCCACGACTAGCCAAAAATGCATTAAATTCATGAGACATATACTCCCCCCCCCCCCCCCCCTCGATCGGAACGGAGGGTGCCCATAGTACATTTCGAGACATTTTCAGCCATAGCCAGAAATTATTTGAAGCACATAAAAACTTCCGACTTCGCTTTAAGCGGAAATACCCATGCATTCCTGGAGTTATCATTAATGAAAGTCACGAAGTACAGGTAATTGCCCAAGGACGGAGTTGCATAGGCCCACAAACATCACTATGCACAAGCTGCAACCTGCATGTGGCCCGAACTGAACCATCCTTTGGAAATTTAGAACGTTGTATCTTACCCAAAATATAGCCTTCACAAACATGTTTGAGAGGTGCTTCAAGAGGCGGCAAAGAAGCAACCATATCAGATTTCTACAAACGCAGCAAACTGGAAAAATTCAGATGACCAAAACGTGCATGCCAAAGTTTTGCATCTGAAATAGCCCTTGAATCTGCAACAGCATTTGCAAAATTTTTCCCACACTTGTCATACAAAGTGAGCTTATACATCCCACGGCACAAAAGCCCAGATGCAACAATTTCATCACCAAAACTGAGATCATGAAGTGTACATCTGTCATCCACAAATTTGACTACAAGTCCAAGTCTAGCAAGTGCGGATATAGACAAGAGATTCTTCTTGATCCCAGGTACATAAAGTGCATCAACAAGTGTGAAGGAACTTCCATTAGCAGCAGTGAGCACAATCTTTCCAACTCCCTGAACTGGATAAGAGGCGTTGTTGGCACAAGTGACTGAATTCCCATGAGGGACAGACTCAAGAGAGGTAAACAATTCACGATGTGAGGTAATGTGCTTTGCAGCACCACTGTCGAAATACCATACATGTGAATCTGCAGCAACTGACAAGCATGCATCATGGACAGCAGGATTGTAAGTGCACTCTGCGCTAAAAGCCCATTCTGCATCAACATCAGCAACACAGTCTCCTTTCACAGAAGACTCAACAATGGCTGCATTTGTAGTGGAACCAGCATTTGCAGTGGAACCACCGTCTTTCTTCTTAGCCTCTTTGGCCTTCAACTTAGGACACGACTTGATCAAGTGATCATTGGCTTTACAATAATGGCAGTGCATCTTCTTTTTGCCCTTATCACCAGAATTTCCAGACGAATTGCTGCCAGCAGAAGCATTAGGAACAGGATTTTTGCCACTCGCAGCAGAACCATAAGAAGTGGCTGCATTACTGTTACCACCCTTTCTTTGAGAAGCAATAAAAGCCTGTTCAACTGCACGCTGCCTAGTCCTGTTTTTTCTGGAAAGTGACTCTTGCAACAGCAATGTGCATAATGCATCAAACTTGACAACTTCAGGATTTCCTTGGGTCATCAGTCTCCAAGTACTAGCAAAAGTCTGGTAGGAATCTGGTAAGGCATCAAGAACAGTCTGCACAAGGGAACTGTCTGAAATGACTTCACCTGCAGAAATAAGTTGCTCATTGATATCCTTGACACTAGCAAGGAAATTGTCCATATCATCTTCCTCATGCATAATCTTTGACTCCAGCTCTTTACGCAGCAAAGCAATTTTAGCCTCATTGCGGCTTGCATAAAGACCTGCTAGAATATCCCAAGCCTGTTTTGCAGATTTTGATGAACGGATGTGAGGAACAATGGTGCGCTTCACAGACAATGCAATCAATACATGAGCCTGCGCATCCTTAACATCCCAACGAGCTTGTTCTGTCATAGGCAAAACAACTCTAATAGCTAGAATCCTTGCAGCAAGACCTGCAACATCCTCAACATCGCCTACATCCTCAGAACCAGGACGTACATCAATGCCCTGCACAATGTTCCAGACACCCTTTGACACAAGAACATGTTGCATCATATAAGCCCACATAGGGTAGTTGTCCCCATCCAACCTGTCCTCAGCAGCAAACATCTTGAACACATCTGTGTTGTTGTTGTCAGCCATGGTAAATGTTGCACCTGATGTGAAAACTGCCCTAAAACAGGAGAAACGGAGCGAGAACAACCTGTGCTATATAGCACAAACCGTAGAAGACTATAAGGCACCTGTTATGCAAAAATGGCACTAACAGTAATTCTGCACAAAATGACGAAATAGCCTGTGCAGTACTGCCTGTAGTGGAAACGGAGGCCGAAATGAGCCCAAATCAAAATTCTGAGCAGACCAAGCTCTTCGAGCTTACCCAAAATATTTTTCAACTTGCGAACACTCGCCAAAGCTCACTGAAATCGGAGAAAGTGAGCAGGCGTGTGATGGAGCAGCTGACGACTAAGCCCGAGAGGACGTGACTTGCTCTGATACCAATTGTTGGAATTAGGGTTGCAGAGAAACACACACAGCTTGGAGAAGACGAAGGAAGCTCAAGGCACACAATAGAGAGTGTATTACTTAGTGTGCAATGGAAAAAATGGACAGCCCTAGAGTGATGGGCGTATATACAATGCACAGGGGAAAAAACCTCCTAAAGAGGGAAAAAATGCCCGGGCGGTCCTAGTGTGTTCACACACATCACTACCACATGTATATGGTAACATTATCTTCATGGTTAGTTACTTCAAAATATTGTTAGAGAAAGTTCTCAATGGCACTGTATACAACTATGTGTCTTCCTTTGTAAAGAACAATGTAGTGTGTGAACATCCTCTTCGCTTTGTGTGTGTGTGTGTGTGTGTGTGTGTGTGTGTGTGTGTGTGTGTGTGTGTGTGTGTGTGTGTGTGTGTGTGTGTGTGTGTGTGTGTGTGTGTGTGTGTGTGTGTGTGTGTGTGTGTGTGAGAGAGAGAGAGAGAGAGAGAGAGAGACGAACTCATGCATCAGCTTTTTGATAATAGCAAAGGCCCCTTCTTCGCTACTCAAACAACAACTATTAGCAGAATATTATGTGATCTACAAGTCTATAATTCCTTATAAATTAAACATAATGTATAATTTATATTAGTGAATATATATATATATGTATATAATAGCAGGATATATTGTGATATGTAATCCTCATAAATTATACACAACGTATACTATGTTATGAGCAAAAAAATGTATCGCCTTTGAATTGGTTTTGCTAACTTGCTAACAATAGCCAGTTCAATGGAGCAATATAGCAACTTAAAGCAACCAACAATTGCTTTATGATTCAAGAAGGTTATAAGGATAAGTTGAACACATTTATATGGGTGAATCTTCTTTGGATTGTATTTCAAACTGTTTTAGATATCATCTCCTCCATCACTCTACAAGAGATGTCACTATTGATAGCTAGCTAGAGTTCCCTTATCATATCTTTGGAGGATGATCTTATTTAATAAAGAAGCATCTAAAAATATACTCAACACTACCTTAGAAAATGTTTGCAGATGTTACCACCTTGGGGGGGAGGTGAGGGGGGAGAGTGCCACAGAGTTAGGTTTTGCTTCTTCTTAGCCACGGGTCACATACTAGTGTAGACTAAGAAGGTTCAATCTTACCTTGAGGTATACATTGATAGGCGGTATACTTTTGAGGCTATGCCACCTAAGGATTTTCATTTTATGTTTAACTAGCTAATCTCTCTGTCCTCTCTCTCTCTCTCTCTCTCTCTCTCTCTCTCTCTCTCTCTCTCTCACACACACACACACACACACATGTACACACACACACACACACACACACACACACACACATACATCTCACGGACCTTATGCAAGCCACTATGAGTGTCAATGGATCCATTTAGAATGCCAACATGAAGCTTCACCTTGTCGTTTTAGAATGCGCATGTGAATCTTCAACTTGTTTTTAAGGAGCATTTCAAGTTTATAAACGAGTTCCTATATTGAACGTCTTCATGATTTTCTCTCTTTTCAAATGTATAGTTTTAAATGCCAATGGGAGCCTTCACCTTGTTCTGGCAGGCAAGCAACTTATTCCCATGATTGTTAAATGTTTGAGAACCAGAGCAAGTAGTCTGTATTGGTAAAGGCTTGAGTGTCTTGTCTAGGACTCTAGAAAGTATCAACTTTCAATTTTGCACAAATAGGTGTATAGAAATATCTATTGTTTATTTGTGAGACCTAGAGTTCTGCTTCAATTTTCCCTTTCTCAGTGCCTATAGCATGCACCACTTTGTGATATGTATGTATTTAAAACAAGATAAGGAGGCATGACAACTTGGGAAGTTAAGAGGGATTAGATTTATAGAGAGTAAGTTTAACGAGTGCTTACAATAATCATATATGTGTGTGTTTTTAATATATGACTATATTATTTAATATACATGCATAATCACAAATGGTTTATATTTTAAGAAAGGCCCCACTTAAATAATAAGGTGAAAGGTGCACAATGCACATTATCACTACTTACGTCTCTACTACATTTATTACTCGGAATCTCCTTGAGATTCCTTAAGAAGGTTCTAAACATTAAATACCAAACAACCTCCTCCACGCTCCCCTTGTTGTGCTCCTTCTGTCCATTGCTACTATGGACCATGTCCCCCCATGTCACCCGAGTCCGAATAACCCATTCTCCCCCATGCCAATCCTTTGCTCAACATCTACGACAAAAACCCATACATCCCAATGAGGCGCAAACATGCGTGCTTCACAACATGCAAAAAACATGGGCAAGCTGTGCAGGGTAGCACGAGGGAGATGCACAGGGTAGAGGGAGACACAGGGAGATCATTGTCGACCACAGACCTCCAGGATGACCTTTTGTGACAAACACACACACACACACACACACACACACACAAAGGGCAACGAGAGACAGAGAGAAGTAGGGCATGCCAGGGAAACGTGTCCACACCCAAAAATCTTTCTCTCTCTCTCTCTCTCTCTCTCTCTCTCTCTCTCTCTCTCTCTCTCTCTCTCTCTCTCTCTCTCCACTTTGGGTCTCCTCTCCTCCCTGCAATTGCAATCAGTCTCTCTCTCCCCACCTTGATCATAGAAGATAGTTGGGCATGGGATATCTCTCTATCCCCCCCCTTCCCCTCTCTCTCTCTCTCTCTCTCTCTCTCTCTCTCTCTCTCTCTCTCTCTCTCTCTCTCTCTCTCTCTCTCTCCACTTTCGGTCTCCTCTCCTCCCTGCAATTGCAATCAGTCTCTCTCTCCCCACCTTGATCATAGAAGATAGTTGGGCATGGGATATCTCTCTATCCCCCCTCTCTCTCTCTCTCTCTCTCTCTCTCTCTCTCTCTCTCTCTCTCTCTCTCTCTCTGTCTCTGTGGGCCCCTTCACCATACTTGTCACAGCAAGCCAGCTCCCATCTGCAAACGGTCAACCAAAGTATTAGGACCAACATCAGCTCTCTCTTGCGATAGTGGCACAAGAAAACTCTCTACCTCTCTGCCCGCCTTGGCCCTCACACCTTGCATCTCGCAAAGAAAATTCTCATTACTTCTGTGTCTCTACCTGGCATTGTGCTCACACATGGGAGCTCCCTCTCACTCTACCTCTTCCTCTCTTCTCCAATTTCGAATGCCCTTTTTTTTCCTTCAAAGCATACGAGCATCTAGCAAGATTCTACTTGTTCCAACCTCTTGTTTATCTTTTGTGTTGCCAACACCTTCCCTTTACTACCTTCCTTTTATTTTGCAACCCATAATGGATCTTCCAAGTTTCTATCAAATAAAACATGTGTGCCATGTGTGCCACCTACTCATTTGAAAAATAAAAATATATAGATCCATTAATGGTATATATCTTAGAAAAGGCTTCACTTAAATAATAAGGTGATAGGGACACATTGCACATTATCATTTGATAATAAAATAAAATAAAATAAAAATAAGAAAAATAGATTTAATAAGCATATAGAATAATAAAACAATTCAATAAAATGAATCTTTTGTGAAGTCCTTAAATAAAAGAACTCTATATAAAGTAAAATATAAAAATTTTATTATTGAATTAATACTTTATATCATAGATCAAACTTCTATGAATACAATCTTTACTCTTTTGTTCTCTATAGCCTTTTTCAGCATGCTAAAAAGATGAATACACGTTTGAAAAATAGCATTTGAAAAGACACGACTTCTTTCTTTCTCTCTCTCTTCAAGACTTTTGAGGCTCTTTTGAAGACACATGTCAAACACTTAGAATTTTAATTTTTTTAGAGAGTACAAGAACTTTGAAACACCCACAAAACCTATGTACAATGGCCTCACAGATAGGGAGAAAGGCATTCCATCACACGCACACACCTACATATGAGAACAATCCCTAAGGACTTAGATCATGTCTTCAGGTTGCCAAGGGGGGATTGAACCCAAGACCTTAGGCAAATTGAAGGAAAAAGAAAGGTAAAACTTTAGAGAGAGAGGTACACAAATGTCAGCACCCTCTCACAAAGGCCTACAAAAAATAGTAAACGAGGTGAAGAATCACAAATGCCTACTAAATATAAGATGCATCATCATGGGAGATGAAAGTTATGGGGGAGCGGGTTATGAATGAATTCTTACAATCACAAGTTATTTTTTGTATTTTAATATAAACTTTTATTATCCATTATGCACACCTAATCACAAATGGCTTATATGTTATTAAGGGTTCCACTTAAACAACAACTCACATTGGTATTCTAAAACAAAATAAAATAAAAAAGAAGTAAAACAAATAAAGGGACCCATTGCAAAATTGAAACAAAAAACAATAATGTTTTCATAGGCAAGGTAGGTCTAATTTATATTTACTACTAATGGGAGCTTTATATAAAAAATTCAATACTTAAAAGATGCCAAAGAATCTTGCAATTTCTCACAACCTTTGGTCCACTCTATGCAAGGATGCACATAGTCGCAGGGCAAGCTCTGTGCAAGGATGGACGCAGGCGCATGTGGGCCCTCACGCATTCACAACACTCTTGCAAGCAACAATGAGCGACCACATTCGTTTGTGCAAGACAGACAAAGCGAGAGCTCCCTCTCGTGCATAGAGAGAGAGAGAGAGAGAGAGAGAGATCCTTGCGCGATGTCACAAGGGGGAGAGAGAAACCAGCAGTATTGCATCTTCTCACAGGCATATCGCGTGGAGAGAGAGAGCACAAGCCCTGCAGACTTTGCGAGGACAGAGAGTGAGAGAGATACATGAGAGACGGCAAGAGATATATGGCATGGCATTCCACGTGCGTGCGAGAAATAATCCTTCTACTAATCCTTAATCTCCCACCCTTCCCTTTTTCCCTTTCCACTATTTGCTCTGCATCGTTTTAATAGAGCGAATCTTCCCAGATCCCCCCTCCGCTCAAAGCCATCCTGGTCCTTGGCAGCCATCACGCAGAGCTCCACAACAGACATGGCGCACAGCGTCCCATGGTCCTACCCGCCTGCTTCTGCTCGATTGCAAGTCCACGTATACTGGCAAAGGCAATCACACAACACATTTCGTTGCAGCTCCATCTGCCCTCTCTAGCGATGTCTCCCCACTGCTCTCATCATGCTCCGCTTGGACCTACAGCAAATTCGTATGCACATCAAAGAGGCAAATCTCCTTGTCTGGTCGCCTTCGCCAGTACCTCTCTTGACACCCCCCAACTTTCATCCACAAAGCTGTGAAGAGCATGCGCCTGTGTGTGTGTGTGTGTGTGTGTGTGTGTGTGTGTGTGTGTGTGTGTGTGTGTGTGTGTGTGTGTGTGTGTGTGTGTGTGTGTGTGTGTGAGAGAGAGAGAGAGAGAGAGAGAGAGAGAGAGCCCTGGTGGTGCAGAAGCGTAGAGACCAACGAGACAGAGAGAGAGAGAGAGGGAGACAAGAAAAAGAAGAAGAAGAGAGTTTTAACGCCGCAGGAAACTATCCCAAGAGACCTTAAATATCTAGAGATATTGCAGGTGAAAAGGAAACAGCTTTACTTTTCCTCTTGAGCCCCAAGCAAGACAAGGGATCTCTCCAGATTCCGTCCAATCCAAACGTTTGGACTACCTATTGGGTAGTTTTTTATTTTT
Organism: Adiantum capillus-veneris; assembly: GCF_014529385.1. NCBI lineage: Eukaryota > Viridiplantae > Streptophyta > Polypodiopsida > Polypodiales > Pteridaceae > Adiantum > Adiantum capillus-veneris. The sequence continues at coordinate 112,644,830 of NC_140955.1, forward strand.
TTTCAGATGGTAGCCCCTACTAGGCCTAGAATATAATAAAATTTTTAAAATGATGATCCTCACATTTTGTGAAAAGTTATATGTAATTAAAAAATTCAAGGGGTCCATTGTGAAATTAAAACAAAAGAAACTTTTAAGGTTTCATAGAAAAAGGTAGATCTAAAATAGTTTAAAAATTTTGATAATTCTCATATTTTTTGGAAAAATTACATGTAATAAAAATAATAAAATAATCAAAATTAAAAATTCAAACAAAAGAATATTTTCATGCTTTTTTATAAGAAAAGATGGATTTAACAAGCATAGAAAATAATAAATTAATTTAGTGAGATGAATTTTTTTAAAGTCCCTAAATAAAAGGACCCTTTATCAATTACTGACATGATGGGATCAAACTTGCTCTTTCTACTCTCATTAGATAGAACCTTTGTAGATCCCATTTCAACTTAGCAATTTAAGCTCAACACGTCTCAAATAAGAACCAGATAGTGAGCGACCTCAACCTCATGACCTCACCAAGAAAGATAGAAATATTTGGTGTGAGCCACTCCACCTACGAGCTATTTGTTGCACGTAAGGCAAAAAAAACATATAAAAAAAGACAATCCCCTTCTCCTAGCTCTGTGACATAGCCTCTCCTGCCAACCCTAAAGTCACTCTTTCGCCTCCGAGTGGTTGATTGCCCACCATTTTTTACCTCCCTTTAACTTTGCTTGTTATTTTGTCCCTTTGACAAAGCGGTATCTCACTTAGATTCTTACTAAAAGAATCAACCTAAAAATGTATGCACATATTCCTATCCTTTATTCTCTAAAGTCTTTTTCAAGCATGCCCAGAAGTGAATGTAAGCTTTAAAAAGCCAGGATTTGAAAGGGTACACTTTTAAAGCCCTTAGGGACACTTGTTTATCGAATAAAATTGAACGACCTTCCCCTTGATGTACTAAGGCCTTTAGGAGGCCAAAAAAAAAGTTTATGCCATTTGGTACTAATCACGAAGCTTTATCCAATGATCAACAACTCCACCCAAAATTTTATAAAATTTATAAAATTTTATATGTATGCCTTGAATCTAGCCTAAATATGTTTGTGGTGGCAATAATGCTTTGTATTATGTTGGTGAGACTTTCATTCGATCAAAATTTCTTTTTATTAATAGGTGGAAAACGTTGTCCATCTATATTCTTTTTTAACTTATTTAAAGAGCAAGATGAGCCTTGGATGCACCAACAAGTCCATCCCTAATATTTAAAGGTGACTCTACTTTTCCTTTTGTCCTTTTTAAAGCCATAAAGAAACTTTGCTTTTCTTTCTACACACATTCCATGCATCCAAGTGTCAAATCTATACTCTTCTTTAAAGAACGTGAACAAAAGATGATCTCAAAGGCATCCAGATCCCCATCTCTCAATCCCTCATTTTTGAAGAGTGACTCTACTTTCTTTCTGAAAACCATAAATAAACTCCCTTTTTCTTTCTAAAAGTTCCAAAGATCCAGTACTCAAATTAAAAGGTGACTCTACTTTTTCTTTTGAAGGCCATAAAGAAACTCCGTTTTTCTTTCTATATAAATTTACGTGTGACGCATCAATCTAATGTCACCTTGGGGACTTGCTCCACAAAGAGAGGAAAGTCATAGCTTTGATGCTCACCTCTTTGCTATACTCAAGCAAGGCACCATGCATGTATATATGCATGCATGTATATAGAAGAGAGAGACATCTAGAGAGGAACTCCCTTTTGTTGACAGCTTGGTTGGGTTTCAAAAATGGCACATGACTAAAGTTGTGGACCTTTGCAGGCCTATGTGTACCATAGAAGGCAAGAGCATGATTGAGAGAGATAGTGAGGGTGATAAATGAAGGTTGAGCACCAATGAGTGTGTATATGTATGTGTGTGTGTGTTGTTGTTTTAAATTAATACATATATACAAAAGAGCATAATAGTTCAAAAGACAGCTGGCTTTAGACAAGGGACAAAGTGTAGCACAAAAAAAATTCAATCTTTGAATCATTTTTGTACATAGATATAAAAATGAGGTCTCATTCTAGTGTTTTTGTACCAGGGTAATCTACAATGATTGTGCTATAATGTGATGAGAGTCAGGTACACTAGTGATTTTCAACAGCTAAGCCAAAAAAAAATTCCAAGAAAGGATAGAGTCCTCACCTTCATCCATGCAAACAAAACAACATATACGTTAGCCTTGAATATGTATTAGAGGTGTTGATGGACCCTACCAGTTGTTATCCATGTCTATCTTACAACATTTTTTAACTTAAACCTACTATCCAAAATATATGTGAATTACTTGAATGGTTTTGTTTGTTTTATTTGTGATTGTAAAGCCAATGCTTTATATTAAAGTGTGTTTTTCTTTTTAGTCATTTTTTGGGTTCAATTTTATCTTGCAATCAAAAAGGTCATCACTCCTTAAGATTTGAGAGAGTATATAGGTTATAAATAAGGTTACAATAAACCCCATTTTTAAAAAAAGTTTTTAATTTCTATTTACTTAAACTAACTTCTGATCAAACGGCCACTACCCCTTTTGATTCAACTGTTTGATCCATATTTGTTTTATGTAGCTTTGGTTAAAGGTATTTTCCAAGATTTTGCATGTTAGGTAGTCATATGAAGATCTTGAATGCCATGTTGGAATTAGGGTTGCAGAGAAATGCACACAGCTTGGAAAAGACGAAGAAAGCTCAACGCACACAATTGAGAGTGTATTACTTAGTGTGCAATGGAAATATAGATAGCCCTAGAGTGATGGGCGTATATACAATGCACGGGGGGGGGGGGGGGGGAACCTCCTAAAGAGGGAAAAAATGCCCGGGCGGTCCTAGTGTGTTCAGACATATCACTACCACATGTATATGGTAACAAATCCCACCTTGAGTGATGCGGTGAACGAGAGCTGGCACATGAGTAACGGGAAGTGCCATACCCTGAGGACATGATCAGTCCACAAAGGGGAGCAAGCTTAAATCTTTGTGGAAAGCTTCGAGCTTCTCATGAGGCAATGCCATTGTGAGAAGATCTGCAAGGTTGTCATGTGTTGGCACATAAGCCAAGCTGATCTCTCCTGCCGAGAGCCTTTCCCTGACATAGTGGTAATGCACCTCAATGTGCTTTGTGCGAGCATGAAAAACTGGGTTCCTCGCAACTGCCAATGAGCTCTGACTGTTAGTGTAGATAGTGTTGGCAGTGTCCTGTCCAACACCCAAATCATCCATAAGGCGTCTGCGCCATACACACTCAACCATAGCTGTGAAGACTTCCCTGTACTCAGCCTCACAACTTGGCCACAGTAGGTTGCTTCTTGCTCAACCATGATATACATGAACTGCCAAGCATGAAACAAGAACCACTTGTGGACACTCTTGTGTCAAAACAACCAACCCAATCCGAGTTCGAAAAAGCATGTAAGTCTAGCGGCAATGATCCCCCCTTGGTATAAAACAAGCCAAGATGTAAAGTGCCACTAAGGTAGCAAAAAATCCTCTTGACAACTTGCTAATGCTTAGACCCTGGGCTATGCATAAATCTGCTGAATTGTGAGACTGCAAACTAAATATCCGGCCTCATGTTGCATACATAAATGAGGCATCCAATAGTATTTTGGTAAAGAGTGACATCAGCAGGATCGCCAGCATCATGTAGACTCAACTTCAAACCTGTTTCCATAGGAGTGGCAATAGGTTTGCAATCCTCAAGTCCAAACTTACATAGTAATGTCTCTATGTAACTTTTCTGACACAAGGCAATACCACCATCACACTACTTAAACTGTATGTCTAAGTAATGATGCAATATCCCCAAATCTTTCATCTTGAAAGTAGCATTCAAATCAGCCTTAAATTCAGCAATATGTCTCTCATTTGGTGTAGTGATCAGCAAATCATCTACATAAAGAATCACAATGAGAAGTACATCACCCTCACGCTTTATGTACATACAATGTGCTTTCTCTTGGATTGTTACGAAAGCTTTGTTTGACCAAATGAGTGTCGGCTTTCTCATACAAAGCCTACTTACATCTGCACACTTTGTCCTCTTGTCCTTTCTTGACAAAACCGCGAGGCTGCGTTACATAAACTTTCTCAAATATGTCACCATTTAAGAAATCAAAAACAATGTTTGATTGATGTACATCCCAACCAATGAGATGCCAATGCACATAGAAAACGCATAGTAGTCATACAACAAGTGGGAGCAAAAGTCTCTTCATAATCTATGCATTTTTGTTGTGCATAACCCTTTGCAACAAATCGAGCCTTATGGCGATCGATCTCACCATTCGGCTTGCATTTCAACTTGTAAACCCACTTTGTACCAATGGCCTTTTTGCCAGGAGGCAAATCACATAAAGTCCATGTGTCATTTTCTATAAGTACATCATGTTCTGATTGCATGGCAGTCATTGAATTTTTTGAATTATATGCTTCATCAAAAAACAGAGGTTCCGCAACATCATGTAAGCTAGACACAGCCAAAGAATACCAAACTGATGCATAACATGCATGAACGAGTACAACTAGACAAAGGTGCATCCAATTTACTGTCACGCAATGTATGCACCAACCATTTTGGCACAGCTCTAGCCTGCGCATTTTCAGCCCTTCCCTCATCAAGTACATCATGTACATCTGCATCAGTAATAGGCTGATCTATAACAATTTCGAGAACCCCCATAGGCTGTACATTTTCCTCATTGGAATTTACATTTGAAATTCCACCATTAAAAAGAGGCAACAAAGTTTCATAAATTTCTTGTGAGCTTACATTATTCTCTCTAGTACATGACAACAAGGGCTGAACAGAATCTTCCCCAAACACTACATCCCGTGAAACCAGAATACGCTTTGTTTGTGAATGGTACAACATGTAACCTTTTCTTTCACCACTATAACCAACAAAAATACATTTGACAGCCTTATCATCCAAGTTTTTGCGCTGTTTTTGTGGCACCAAAGCATATGCCAAACAGTCAAAAACACGCATGTGCTCAATAGAAGGCTTTTTATCTTGCCATGCTTCATATGGAGTAATAGATTGCAAAGCTTTCGTAGGACACCTGTTAAGTACATAAGTGGCACACATGATGGTCTCAAGCCAAAAAGAATGCGGCAAAGCTTGACTTTTGACCATACACCGTGCCATTTCCGTAAGTGACCTATTTTTCCTCTCAGCAAGTGTTAAGGCGGTTACGCCGCTAGCGGAAGCTAAATAGCGAGAACTCAACCAACAACAGAATTTGTCAGACGAGGACGGAGCTTGACCCGCAGGCGCATGGAAACAACTAGGTGGGTGTCAAATCACCTACTCGACCTTCTAATGACAATCACTACTAAAGAAATCAAATCTAAGTTCTAAAATACGCAAGTGACTGAAATCCTTACTACGAACGAATGCTATACGAAACAGGATCTGGAATCACTGAATCGATCTCAAACTCAAGGGGAAGTCTATACACTAGGTAAGAACAACACCCTAAAGACTTGAACTGCAAAATCAACCTATAACCACTCCGTGCGGCAAACGCGTATGAAGACAGGCCGAAAAATACAGGTGACCGAAACTTGACCCCGATGGTACCAATGTGTAGCTCTACTCGTTGTGGTTCTATAGATATGCTGCACGCTCCATTCCGACACACGAGTTGGAAGAAAACTCACACCGAAGCTCGTAGGAACTTACCACACATAGAAGCCGATAGCGCGCACTCTTGGTATCTGTGCGTAGCTCTCGCTGTTGCTAGCACAATGGCGGTGTCGCTTCTCCAATGGCGGCTCCGTAGCTCGCGTAGCAAGTAGATAAGACTCTCTCTCTCTCTCTCTCTCTCTCTCTCTCTCTCTCTCTCTCTCTCTCTCTCTCTCTCTCTCTCTCTCTCTCTCTCAAACACAGTCACGGCGCTTCCAAAAACTCACTTTGATTAAATAAAAAACTCTCCTTTTAGGTTACAAAACTTTGGCTTATATACCTCAGCCTTGGAGGTGAGAACATCTCTAACTAATTACATCAGCAAGTGAAATTACTTCGGAATTACAAGCTGGAAACTCAATTGAGTCTCGTTACTTAATGAATGGCTCCAATCAAAATCAATGTCGGAAAGACATTTATTACAATCAATGGTTACAAAAATGATGAGTGTGAGCAAAAATGTGGGTGTGATCCTCTGCTGGCTCAACACTCCCCCCCCTCCGCGTTCATGTCGTCCCTGACATGACTTTTATGCTTGGTCAATAAAGTCCTGTCGTCTTGAGCATCTGCAAATGTGATTCGTATCGTAGGTTGCCGATGGTCAAGGTTGGGCCGAATATTTTGCTTTCGTGGGTGAAAAAGCCGGTGTAGAAAGCTTCTTCGAATGTTTGCATGTGGAAGCTAGGCAAAAACATAATCCTTTGGTATAGGAGGTGCAACACTTTTGGAGAAGGCTGCAATGAAAGATCATATATCATATCAGTCACTGTGTTGGTCGTTGATAGTAGGCTCGAGGTCGTGGCTTTATCTGGCGCGAACACTTCAATGCAAGCTAAGAGAGTCCTGCAAATTTTCTTGAGCATCTGACACGAAAGGTCAGGAGAGCCAGTAAAGAGCTTGATGGTGCCCGTTAGGGTTTTCACCATGTAGGCTTTACCTATTCTCTCTCCTGCCTTTGGTCCTGGCATCCTGGGATAATTAAGCCAATTTGGCTTCTTTTCTGCAATCTTGCCATGCTCTTTCCAGTTTCTGACTCTTGGCACCGGGTAGAAGGTTGCATTCTCCCGAATCTCCTTTGGTGCCTCCACCAAGTAGATGAGGTAGGCTGGGTATTTGTTCAACCAACCTTTCCTCCATCTAGGTTGTGAATCTACTATCTTCTTTGACTGTTCCTCCTTTGTGATGTCGCCTTCGTAAAGAGCGACATACTGCTCCTCCTCTATTCTCTTTTTCGTCTTTAGCACTTCAAATTTCATCAAAGGGAAAGGCAGGCTGGGTTGCATCCACTCTTCATGGAGCACTTTTGTGTCTAATCCCTGAAGTCTAATGGAGATGAGGAGTCTCCTCTCCCATTCCATTTCTGCCTTGGCACTCTCCTCTGCTGACTTTTCTATTTGGTCATGGAGCCTTTGTTCTTCTTCTTCAGAGATTCCTGAAGTCGAGACCACCTCTTGAGCTGGGGCTGGATCTTCAATTGTGGTTGCCTCTCCAGTTTCTGGTAGCTCTATGGCTGCTCCACCTGATTCTTCGTGTGGTGTCTCTGTCTCTCTTCTTTGTTGCTCTTGTAGATCTTGGAGCTGTTTGCGGAAGGCCTCATTCTCTGTCCATAGTGTTTGATTTTCTAATGTGAGCCTCTCCTCTGCGGCCAATGATCCCTCTGCAATGTGCAACCTTTGCACTTGCTCTAATCTCAGCTCTCTTTGTAAGCTTCGGATCTGATCTTCTAAAGCTGGTACGAGAGTTCCTTCTTGTTCGGTTCCTGCTCTGCTAGCTCTAGGGGTAGTCCTAAGTCTAGTGATTGTTCTTTCTTGGAGCTCGACTCTTTCCCTTAGCTCAATGAGCTCATCCTTGGCTGCCTCCAACTCATCTTCTATCCGCTCCTTTGCTTCCTGTGCACTTGTTACCTCTCTTGAAGCCTCGGCTAGCTGGAGTATCAAGCCGTCTCTCTTGTTTTCCGCATCATAGAGTGATGCTTTATGACTTTCAGATTCAGTCATAGCATTCTCTAATTTCCTCTGCAACTCCGCTTCCCTTTGTTTGGCTGTCTCAATCTCTACTTCCTTTGCCCTGGATCTTTCTTTGATCTTGCCTAGCAGTTCATGCACCATGTGCATGTCTTTTTCATCTTCATCTGTCAACTCTAAAGCTCTTTCTGCCACCACCTCCACTGGCTTCGCTCTTCTAGTACGTTCTGTTCGTCCAGTTTCTCTTCACTTTCTTTTGTACTCTTTGTTTTTTCCTCCGTCCCTCTCCGATCATCTTGTTTTTGTAGGGTGATCCCATAAACTGCCTCAAGGGCCTCTGCTTCAGTGTATCCTATCGCTACCAGATCCTCATAATCATTTCTCTTTTGCTGAACTGGATCTATCTCCTTTTCTTTGGTCTCGGCCTTCGGCTTTTCCAAATCATCTATGTCCATCTCTATTGTGGTCTCTTCCACGATATTTTTCGTCTTCTTCGGGCTTGGTACATCAGTCATAGAGGGGTATCTGTCCTCAGCTTCCTTGGCTTTCCCCTTGTCGGCTTGCCCGTCTTTCTCTTGAGATTTAGTAGACTCATCTACTTTCCCTTTCCCCTTGTCGTCCTTTTTCAGCTCAGCTTTTAAAAGTTGTACCTCCTCTTCAGTGTATGGCTCGATAGGTTGCTGCTCCAGTATAGCCTCTGACTCCTCATAAGCTTTAATATATTGATTGTATTGATCAACATGTGGCCTGGCTGAGCTAGTTCCGACTTTGGTGGGGTCTGGCACCCACTTTTCTTCAAATTCACCCTTTAGAGCACTTTCTGCTCTAAACTGCTCCACTAGTCTTTCCATTCTTGCCACTTTCTGACTTTTGGTTTTCTTGGGAGCAACCTTCTTCTTTACTTTCTTCATAAGCGGCTCGTCCACCTCCTCTTCAGGTTCTAAAACTATTTCTAGTTTCCGGCGTGCTCTTGTGGACGCCCTCTTGGATACTTCGAGCTGTTCTTCCTCCTCGTCGGCTTCTCTAAGCCACTCATTCTGGGAGGGAACCTTTGGCCACTGATCTCTAGCTCCAATAGCTTCATAAGCTATTCTTGTCATAATTTCCGCTCCTCCTATGTACTTTGGCTTGTCGTTGTGCATGGCAATTACTTGCTCGTGGATGTGTTGAGCGTAATTCACCTCTTTTGGCATATTGCTCTTTAATGCCCATGTGATGGTGGTCGCAATGGCATGGGGCGGTGTCGTATACTTTTGCGGTCTTTTACTGCAAACATGGAAAAACTGGTTGTACAGTCGGCAAAGGGTTGCCGCTCTTTGGTCCGCCATATCTCCATAGGTTGCATTCTGTTTCTTGGATCCATAGACCTCTATGGCCTCCCTTCTTTCCCTGACAGAGCTCCCTTTGTTGTGCAGCTTCAATGCGTCTGCAATGAGCTGTGGAGTGATCTGTACTTCTACTTTCTCTCCATCCATGGCTGTCAATGTGGCTTTCCCATCCTTCTGAATGGATGTTGCCAACTCGTACACTCTTCTTGTATCCACACCTGATGGTCTCGAGGTGAAGAAACTGTGCAAGTCTGCCCTTTCCAGGTACCTACTGATGTCTTCTGACCTGCTATAATCTACCAATTCCTGTGGGATCATCGGTACATCCACCGCTTGCCCTTGAGGATCTCTGAAAGTCCCCTGGTAGATCTTTATTCCCTCTTTCTCCAATACTGCTTCCTCCACCCAAGTTTTGGTTGGCTTGAGGGTTTCTGCTGGAATGTCAAAGGGTTCCGCTTCTACAAGAGCATCTTTGATTGTCGGTCTTTTTCTCTTCGTTGCCGATAACTTAGCGGAATCCATGGATCCTGTAACTCCAATTTCAAAAGTTAGCGTCTTTTTAGTACTGAAAGCCGAAATGAAGCTTTTAACTATCCAAATGACTTGAAAATTGAAACATGAGCTATTCAGGGCCTAAGGATGCAAGGTAGGTGAAAAAATATGCAAAATGGGCTCAAAATCATGTTGGAGACATCATACGCGTATGATGTCTTTTGTGTCAAAATGACTTCATATTGGTTGTGCTTGTAGCTGATAGTGTATACATGAGTATCATATGCTTGGATTTGAGTTTGGATCCCATTTGGTCAAGTTTTGGCCAGTTTAGTCCAGTTCTGACTCTTAGAAAAATTTTGAAAGGGAATTGGATTTTATGATCCAAATTGGATAAAACTTGGTGATTCACTTTCAAATGGCATGTAGATCACTTCTGTTTGGTGGTTGAAGCCCTGAGGTGCCAAAATCACATAGTGAGACATCATACGCGTATGATGTCTTTTAGTGTATTTTTGGACCAAATTTCTCTATAAGCTTGGATTTGGCTTTAGATAGGCTTATTCAGTGGATTTATGAAGTTTGAATAGATTTTGGACTAAAAATGGCTCTGGAGACATCATACGCGTATGATGTCTTTTTTCATCAATTTTGCATTGGATTGGTTCTGTGGACTCCCCATGTACTAGTGAAGGACTATATCTACTCAAATCTTGGTTTGGACTTGAGTATGTTGGATTTGGGCCAAAAATAGGCTTTAGGTGAAGGATTTTTCCTCAATTGGGCTAATGGGGTGATCCTCTTGACCAAATGGTTCCAAATTTCATATGTAGCATGTATTAGATATATATAATGGATGTATGATGACAAATGAGCAGTTTTGGCTCTGTAAGTGCAAATAGACATCATACGCGTATGATGTCTTTTGTGTCAAAATGGTGCTTTTTGGTTCCAGATAGCTTGTAGATGTGTTAATCAACAATCCTACAAAGTTTCAATGAGTTTGGAGTTATTTTGACAAAATTAGGACCAAAAATCAATTTTATGGCCTACTTTGCGTCTTTTTGGTTTTCCTTGGGTTTTCTAACTCCAATTCTCATGATACTTGGTTCATAGGATGTGATTAACATGTGGAATGAGGCTATGCACTCAAATGTTGAAATGGATGTGAAATTCATGCTGTGAGACATCATACGCGTATGATGTCTTTTCTTGAAATGTTGGTTTTTTTGTGCAAAGAATGCTTTGTGCTAGTGCCCTAAGCCCTGCTAACTAGTTTTCAACTTAAAAAGTCATCAGTTTAGCTAAAAAGCCCCCTTATAGGCATTTCAGTCTCCGAAGTCGTCTTTTTGCCTTGGAGTTGAATTTCTTCAACTTTTCTTCTCGAGAGTTGCATTTCCAGCTCATTGGATATGTTGTGAAGCCATCTATTTGGTTGAACTTGACTTTGGCTTCCCGTTCTCCATCTTTCTCCTTTTGGTTGCCCGAAAGCGTCTTTTTCACCATCGGTAAGTGAATCAGCTTTCTTTTGGGTTTTGCTTGCAAACATAAGTCATCCATGTATATTTGAAGCTGCTTGTGAAGTTTCATTTCATTCGGTCGTCAATTTCAGCCGTTATGCCAAAATGACGCTTTGTGTGTCCGCAGCCGAATCGGTTGTTCCGACCTACTTTTGGTGGTCCAAACCTGGAGATACTCCATGGTTGCATTGCCCTCAATGTTGTTAAGCTTCCTGAGAAGTTTTGTGTCGTTTCGACAACTTTTTCCTGTTTGCCTCTTGCAGGCTCTGTTGACCTAGGGTTTTTCCAGTCGTTCTTTCTTGAGCTTTGAGTGTTAGAAACCCATCTTCTATACTAGGGTAACCCACCTATAAGTTCTTCCAAGGTTTGATTAGGCGGTTGTGCCACTACCTAGCATTCTACCACATTCCCCGTCTGCTCTTGTTTCTTGGTTTTGGTCAGTTTTCGCGACAAAAGTTAATGATAAGCATCAAAAGCTTATGGCAACGAGTCTACCTCTCATGTCTGGTGTCCTCTGAGCTCTCGTAGCAGTCGTAGAAGGCTGTAGAAGGTTGGATGCTCTTGTGTGCTCTTTGCTCTCTCCAAGAAGGTAATAGTGGAAATGAGCTTGAAAGTGAAGTGAAAAATACTTAACTTCGGACTTCCTGGATCACTTGTTACCAAATTTGACATGTGCTCCTATCTCGTCGTGAAATGCACTTTAGGATTTGAAATTTCTCAATTTGGACTCCGTTTGACCTGTTTCTGAGAAATCTGTCCACTTTGCCAAAATTCTGTCATTTCGGGCTTTTCGCAACTTTTCCCGAATTGTACTCAATTTTTACCATGGGTTGCTCTTGTCATTAGGATCATCACCATCTATTCTTTTCTTTTTTCTGATCTCGTTTCACCTGCTTTTTTATTTTTCTTTTACTTTTATTAAGAAAATCATAAAAAATAAAGAAAAATAGCAAATTGAAGCCAAAAATTTCCAAACATACACAATAAATAGCTGGTAACCCTGTGTATATGAATATACACTTATTTGTGATTTTTGGACTTGGATTACCACTTTTTTCCACTTTTTAGCTCCAAACACACTCTTATTTAGTGATATTTACACGTCTAGAGACCCAAATTCATCATTTGATCTCTTCTTGTTGCAAAACCATTTATATAAGGGCATAAATATTATCAATATCCGCAATCAAACATAAAAATTGCAAAATCATGTAAGACACTGCCCTTGTAATATAATTTTTGTTTTTCTTTGTTTTTGGCGCTTGTAGCTGCTTTGTAAATCCTGTATACCTGTATACCTCCCCCCCTCCTAGTCTGAGTCCTCCCGGACGACTATGAAGTGTCTGTGGGCAAAGCATTGTAGTTGTTTTGGTCATAAGTTCCCAATGCAATTGTAGAGCGATGATACAACAGTCTTTCCAATAAAGTTGCTCTTTGTTTGATTGAAGGATTGGTGGTCGGGTTTAGGGTTGGTTTTGGCACTTCGGTAGTAGAATCAGTAGATGGATTCTTCTTTACTTTGTTGTTCTTTTTTACAATCCAAATCTGCTTCCGTTTCCCTTGTGCTTGCCACAAACTCTTTGCGACCCAAACCTGCTTTGTTCTTTGTGTTGATTTCCTCGACTTGAAATACCTAGGAGTTTCCGTTGATTGTACTGAAGGGAGTTCCTGTTTACAAATCTTTGGGATCCAAATTTGCTTGCTATAGGTTTGTGCCATCATGAACTTCTTTGGAATCCAGATCTGTTTCACTGTCCTTGATTGTCTGGAATCACTCTATTGTCTGGTATTGAAGACTCTGTTTTCCACCTTTGTGTTCTCTGGCACAACCTTTTTTGGTCTCCATACCAACTTTGACTCCGTTTTTTCCCAAGGTTGGGCTGTTATATTATTGCTTGTCTTCTTTATCCACTGTTGAGAATTCCTCGTCGAAGAGTAATCCGGTTGTATAGAAACTTTTGGTTGCCATTGCTTCTTCTTTTTCTCTGGTTGTTGTTTACCTTTGTCTTTGGATTCGTCCTTTGGAGTTGGCTCTTCTCCTTTGGTGAACTTAACTGATTGACTTTCACCTTCGTATTTGATAAGCACTGATTTAGAACTCCAGTCAATCATTGCATTGTATTGCTTCTGCCATGGTTGTCCTAGCAATAATGGATGTTGTGTAGCTTGGTCTTCAACCACGTAAAACATATGAGGATACACATACTGGTTAATCTGTATATGTAAAACTGTGCATCCGACAGTTTTGATTGAATTCTCAGAGTAACTCTTTAACTCTTGCTTGGCAGTTTGTAGTTTAGTGTCATTTGTCAATTGTCTATACAAACTGAGTGAAAGTAGGTTAGTTTGAGCTCCTGAATCCAATAGTGCTCTGGCTTTGATTTGGTTGGTTCCTACTTTGCATTCAATGATGGGTTCTTCTTTGTCATTATCCATTTCTGTTATACTGACTGCGTTTATTCGTATTGCTCCTTCATTGCGCTGTTTCTGACGCAGTAGTCTTCTTTTCTCCATTCTTTCCTTCGCCTTGGCTTGCGCTTCCTCCACAATCTTTTTCTTTTTCTGGACACGCAGCTTTTCTTGATGTATTTTGAGAAGCATGTCTTGGGTTAGCGGCAAAAGATACTTTTTCACTCTGCATCCACCAATCCAATTGGGCATTTCTTCTCCGTCTAATGTAGCAAGCTTGACGGCTCCACTTGGTGATCGATCTTTAATCACCAGAGGTCCCATCCCTCGCTTTTTAAGCTTCTTAGCATGCTGTTTCAAAGTGTAAACTAGGACATAGTCCCCAACCTTAAACTCTTTAGTCCGCACATGCTTATCAAAAAATTCCTTTTGTCGCCTTTTTTTTTACTGCTTTTAGGCGAAGCTCGTCTAGCTTTTCCAAGTCATCTATTCTATCAGAAAGCTCGTGCCCTGTCCACTCTAGATCCTTAGCCACCCTTAAGGTTGAAATCAAGAATTCTATTGGTAAGATAGCATTTAGCCCAAAAACCATGTTATATGGGGTCGTTCCTATTGATGTTTTATATACTACCCTATATGCCCATAATGTTGAATGCAACTTCTGGTCCCAGTCAGTTCTCGACTCAGATACAATCTTCGTGAGGACCGTGCATATGGTTTTGTTCGTTGCTTCAGCTTGTCCGTTTGGTTGTGGATGATACAGGGCTGATTTCCTATGGATTACCATGAATTCATCTAGAAGGATCTTTATCACTTCATTTATAAAATGTGTGCCTCGATCACTCACAATTTCTATTGGCAATCCATATCGTACAAAGACGTATTCATATAGAAATTGTGCCGTGGTCCTGGCATCCACTTTTTGAGTTGCCTTTGCTTCGACCCACTTTGTTAGATAGTCTGTAGCCACAACGATGTATTGTGCATGAGTCTTATAGGCAGGAGGTGAAATGGGTCCGACATAATCAATCTCCCATTTTGCAAAAGCTCTTGTCCCCATCATTGGTCTAAGCGGCATATCATCTCTTTTAAGTGGTATTTTGGTCCGCTGACGGTCATCACACTGTTTAACGTATTCCTCAGCGTCCATATGTAATGTTGGCCACCATATTCCTGCGGCTAAGACAAGTTTTGCAGTTTTATCACCTGAGAAATGGCCTCCACCTACTCCTCCATGATCTTGCTCCAGGATTATCACATACTCAGACTCTGATGTGCAAATCCTAAGTTGGTTGTCTTTACCTCTCTTATAGAGTTGATCTCCTATTAAAGCGTAATCTCTAGCTTCTGTCTCTACAGATTTCTGACGAGCTTTTGACGTTCCTTCTGGGAAAGTTCTATTTGTGAGATATTCAACAATATACTGACTCCATTCTGGAGCGATCATTATCTGATATAATGTCGAATACTCTGCTGGCGGTTTTGATGAACATACAATACATACAGTGACATATTCGTGTACGCTTTCTTTCATTCCTGGCCAATAGACTCCCAATTGTAACAAATTCCTATATGTGTTCCTTCTTGAACAATGAAATGCACATTCCTGAACATGTGCTTCGCGCAGATATATATTATATTCCTCAGGATTGATGCATAGTCGTAAAACATGATCATTTCCCAATTGATACAACCTTTTTGCAACCAATTGAAGATTCTTGGATTGCTGAATAGCAATATGTTTCTGGTTGTATTCTCTTCTATCGAACTCTCCTCCATAGGTTAATAGGTTAACGACATTTTGAGACCACTTCGGTATCATTTCTATGTTGAACAAGTACGCGTCTGGCATGTCGTCATCTACTCCTATAGGGTCTTCTCCATTCGTCAATCGCGAAAGATGATCAGCTCTAAGATGTGTTTTTCCTTTCTTTACTATTACCGTGAAGTCGAATTCCAGTAAGATAATGAACCATCTCACTATTCTCCCGGTATTGCATGGTTTATTCACTAGGTAGAGCAAGGCTTGGTGATCCGTAAAAAACACAAACTTGTTGGCTAGAAGATAATGCCAAAATTTCTTCACAGCATATATCATTCCTAATCCTTCTCGCTCTGTTGTGGTGTAATTCTTCTCTGCATTGTTGAGCTGTCGACTTGCGTAACAGATAGGAAAATCCATGTTTCCTTCTTCTGGCTGAGCCAGAATGCATCCTATTGCACATGGAATATCTTCTCCCAATCTGGTGATTTCAAGACTGGAGCAGTAATGAGTGCCTCTTTCAATTTCTTGAACGATTCCTCACACTCCTCTGTCCATTCAAAGTTCACTATTAGCTTGTAAAGTGGTTGGCCTATTATAGCGTACATGTAAATGAATCGTCTATAATATCTGCAATGTCCCATAAAGCTTTGTACTTGTTTCGCATTGGTTGGTCTAGGCATATCCACTATAACTTTTATCTTCTCTAAATCCGTGGATATTCCGTTTTGTGAGACAATATGTCCCAGAATTCTGCCCTGTCGGACCATAAACACACATTTCTCAGGATTGAGACAAATGCGATATGTCCTACATTTCTCAAATACTTTTCTTAGGCGTTCTAGATGCTCATCTCTCAGAAGAGAATGTACACATAAGTCATCCATGCATATTTCTAGAAACAACCTTAAGTATTCTTTGAAAGCATGTGTCATCAGCCTTTGGAAGGTTGCGGGAGCATTGGTTAGACCAAAAGGCATAACCCGATAAGCATAAATTCCCCACTCCGTTGCAAAAGCTGTTTTATGTTGATCTTCCAGTGCTATGGCTAGCTGGTTATATCCTGAAAAACCATCAAGAAAAGAGTATGCTGTTTTCCCTGATACACGCTCTAGAACATGATCAGTTATCGACAGGGGATAATTGTCCCTAATTGTTGCAGCATTCACTTTCTTTAAGTTGACACACACTCGGAGTTTTCTGTTCTTCTTGGGTACTACCACAATCGGAGATACCCAATCGGTGTGTTCAATCTCGTATATGAATTCAGCTTCCATTAGCTTATCTATCTCTTCTTTGATTCGCTTAGCAAATGTATCATTATATGTGTATGGTCTCTGTCTGCTAGGCTTTGCGTCTTGTTTCAGTGGGATTGTGTGTTGGCATATCGATGGGTCAACTCCCTTTAAGTCCTTATAAGACCATGCAAACACATCCCTATACTCTCTGAGAAGACTCAAAAGTCTCTCTTCCTCGCCTGGAGACAAATCTGTGGCTATGTACACCGGTCTAGGTGTCTCACCTGGAGCTGCTAAATCAAATTTTTTTGCATCCTCCGGTCCGTCATAAGATTCGTTCTCCCTTCTCTCTCGAATAGGTTGGGTTAATACCACCTTCCTATCCTCTATTGTGAATTTCCTATAGTGAGAGGGAACATCCATGTTTTCCTTGATTTTGGCGTTTTCGTCCTCTCCACTCTCAAATTCTGTCGTCCAAACTTCTTTCAGAGTTTTCTTGAGCTCTCTGTACTTGTTTCTACGTTCTAACTTGGACTCCGTGTGTTCTCTGTTGCGCTTGTTCTTTTCTGATTTTTCTGTTTCTGTTTTCGTTCCATTCCTTTGAACTTGATTTCTTGAGCCTCTTTTGTCTTTTCGTAAGCTCTTTTGATCATTGCCTCTCATTCTTCCAGAAATCTCGTCCTTAACACAATCTTCCGCCTTTACTAGCATTAGGAATTGATTTTTTCCTCTTATTCTAGGCATCGGATTGGTTCTAACCCCTTTGTTTTTCTCTTTGCTCTATAGCGTTTCTGGCGTTGTTTAGTTTGGTTCGGAAAATCATAAAATCGGACATCCGTTATAGTTTCTTCGTTTCCGCTTGAATTGTCCGTTGACTCGTTGTCTGCTTCATTTCCCCACTCAGGATGATCGGGAATGTCGTGAAACACCTCCTCTTCATCTTCCTTTTCCAGTGTATCGTTCTTTTCAGTTTCCTTTTCGAGTACAGTTCTCAACATGAAGTACGGAACCACGTCGTACCCGTCCTTGTCGCAAAATTTCGTTGTGGGACCATCCGGAATTGCACAAACATCTAGGGTTGCTAGAATGTGTGTCCATTCTAATGGTTCAAGTGTGTCCTCTGGAAAGGGTTCTCCTATATAAGTTTCGTCTGCGATAGCCCTTTCTAAAACATAATCTTCTCGCCTCAGACTTCCACATTTCGAGGCTCCACACATCCATAACTCCTTGGGCTTACCTAACCAGGCCGGAAATTCGGATCCCGCCAAAGTAGCTGAATCAAACTCCTCTACCGGTGTTCGGTTCACATCTTTGTAGCTATGGTCTTTCAGGTTCACACGTGTAGTGGTTTCCATATTTCTCAGGTATATGTGATCGTAGCCCCAATCTTGGACCATTTTCAACTGTCTCATGAATGGTCTTCCCAGTATGATATCATAGTTATTCTCCTTGCCAAAATCGACAATAGCAAAAGTATGTTCGTATTCAATGCCGCAAGAAGTCACTACGACTTTCTCTAATAACCCCATAGGTTTCTCCATGTGTCCATCTGCTAATTGGAGTTTCAACCTAGTCTTCCTTATTGCTGGTTTCCCCCATTTTTTCCAGATTTCTTTTGTAGCAATGGCTACCCCAGCTCCGCTGTCTAGTATTGCCATTGTGTTCACTCCTTGGAATTCAACTGGTAAGGTTGTATTCCCCTCTTCACCTTCACAATACTCTCCGACCTTGTTTAAGGGTACAGGCTTAGCGTTCTTTTGTGGTTTGCTCAGCTCTTGTATTCCCTCTTGCAGTCTCAATGTTGGGTCTTTTATCCCAAATTTCTCCAAGCATTTTCCTACAGTGGTCCACATATGTGGTCTTAACCTCAAAAGCTCAGCTAGAGAGATAGTGCATGTCACTGGTGTTGACAAGATCTCTATCAATCCTTGCGAGTCCATGACTTTTTCTGATGAGATTCTTCGTGAGGGAAGTGCTCTAGTCTCGGATTTTGCTTCATAGTCTCCTAAGTATGAAGGTAAGGTATTCAATGAATGAGGTTTGCTCTCCATTGTTCTAACAGAGCCCCCATCTCCCCAGTAAGATTGCAGATCCAAGTCCACTTGAGATCCTGCCTCAAATTCCACTATGGGAGGATTCCTGATGTCCTTTTCCCAATTTGTCTGATTAGCTTGGCAACTTAGCTCGTTTGCAAAGTTTGCCTCTCTCACTTGTTTCCAAAATTCATTGTAATCCTCATCTCTTCCGTAAGACCTCTGTATGACTGGATGAAAACTCTCTATCTCCTGATCGGTTGTGTTCAATACTATGCGGTCATCCTTGTGTGTATTTTCAGGCTTTTGTGCACTGGGAGTCTTTTCAGCTACCCGTGAAACGATAGTCTCTTGCTGAATTGGGTTTTCCGTTCCACAATTCATTGTTTCTCTTGGTGGTTCTAATAAGGCTTGTGCAGTCTCGATCATTCTCTGGCACATTTCAAGTCTCTGCTTTTCCAATTCCGCGTTTGGGTATGTCATCCATCTCTGTTCTTGTGTTTGGTTGTTCTTTAACCTAGCTTCGTAAGCTCTCATCAGTGCGTCCAATGGTTCGTGTACTTTGTCGACTAGCACTGATCCCCCTGAGCTTAAGCTCGTTGTTTCTTTGATACTCTTTTGTTTCGTTCTTTCCGGGCTCATCTCTCGTTTCCCGTTTTGACTCTCAAGTTTTTCTAATCTATCTTTAGTTCACTTTAGTTCCTCAGCTAGAATAGAGTCTTCACGTTCTTTTCTCAACTTCATGCGTGCTTTTCTAGCTTTCCATGTGTTTCTCTGACTCCGCGGTCCTTGACTAACCACTTCAGTCGCTAACCACTTCAGTCGCTAACTTTCCATTCTCAGGTTCTCTAGTGGTTTTCTTAGCTTGAGCTCTAGTAACAACTTGCGTTGGTATCAAAGTTTCATTTTCAGACCCACTGCTGGTAGGAATAGTTTCTAGCATATTCAATGTCGTCTTTTGCACTTTGTTTGGATTCTTTGAACAATCCTCAATGAAGTGAGTAACCCCACACTCAGTGCAATAAGCGTTAATTCTAATGATTTCCGTATGTGGACAAACATTCATCAGATGGTCACCTCCACACTTGTAACAGGGTCCTAGTGCTGGTCTTGGTCCCATTTGATTCGTCCTTTGTGGATAGGATGGTCTTTGTCCTGTTAACCCTCCATGAGCTATGAACATCAATGTTCTTGTGTCCAAATTGTATCTCTCTTCATCAGAAGCACTTATAACTGTTGGTATTCCAACATTCCCAATCATGCCCCATGGTTCTGGTTGTTTGGGTTCTTCTGGTGGGTAATACACAGTTGGAGACATGTGTGCACCAGATTCTTCATAATAGGCTTGAACAGGCACTAAGGCTTGTTCTTCCTGATTCTCTAAGGTTGGTGCATATCTAATGCCTACTGGTCTTGCTCCTGGTAAAGGTGGTTGTTGTCCCAATACCGGTTGCGGTCTTTCTATCCCCATAGGTCCTGGTACATTTCCCGTTGGGTATCGAGGTACTGGATGTACTTGAGGTGGTGCTAATTGAGCAGGAGGTGCATACTGACGCTCCCTTGCATACCCTTTGTTGTAATAGCACTCCTCTGTTGGATGGTTTGTCCATTTTTGTTCAATAGCACACCATTTCAGTGGTTTTGGCAATGGTTTTTGGTATGGTGCCATCCTTTTTAGAGCCTCTTCTATCATTTGCTCTACATTTGGCATGGTTGTTGTTTGAACATTCTTTTTAGTGGTAGTCTCGCTCAATACGGAGGAAGAGCTACTGGATACAAATTCTGTATCCGCTGACACCTCTCCATAAACCGTACAGTTATCCACTAAGTACAATGCTTCTCTCGTTACTTGCTCGAAACTTGTACAAGCTTTCAAGTGCAAGTCCTTCTTGAGAGTGTCGTTTCTCAGTCCCTCAATAAAGAGAACAGATAGTCTGTCATCTTGTGGTCATTCACGTACTGGACATCTCTCAATGTATTGTTTGAAGCGAAGTGAAGCTTCCTTCACTTTTTCGTGTTCTCTCTGTTTAAAAGCATATATTTGTGAGACCGTATTGTGCTTAATCCCTCGTTTTGAGAATTCCTCAGCAAACTCTCTTAGCAAATGGTCAATGTCATGGAATCCCCCTATGTTCAGTGGTTGAAACCATGTCAATGCCGTACCTTCTAGAGTAAGACCAAATCCCTCGTATTGTGTATGGAAATCTGTTATCTGCTCAGCTCTTAAGACTTGCTTAAAGAGTGACACATGTGCATACGGATCTCCTGAACCACCATACTTCTTTGGCATACACTTGGCTACTTGAGATGGTCTCATACGTCTATGGTCTGCTACCAATCTCATTGCTCCTGTGTCCCGGCTAAAGCTTTCTCTAGCATCATGGACTTCATGGGTTACCCTTGTCGGTTCCCCTGCCCTGAATCTACTACTAGGAGGTAAATGTGATGGTTCCGCTTCGAACCTTGGACCTGGAGTGGTATATGTGGGGATTGGAACTGCACTACCTCGATTCGTATCCATTGACTCTCTGGAATGTAATGATCCTATTGGTCCGGGCTTCGAGTACTGAGGTTGACTGAAAGAGTAAGCAACCTGAGTTCTTTGTCCTCCTGTTGTCATTGGGTTTTGCACTCCATTTGTTGGTGCTGGTCTTTGTGATCTAGAAGTAACATAATACTGATGTAGTGGTCCCCCAAAGTATGTATATCCTTCTAATTCTTTCTTGCCCATTGTTGAGTATTGTCTCCCATACTTGTCGTAAGCGGCAATTTTCACTTCCGATCCCTCTGTGTAGGTAAAGACATAAAGTCTTTTTTGGTCTGTCAACTCTCCAGTGTAGGGTTCTTCACATCTATAATAGAGATCTTGCTCCCCATTATTATATTTGTATAGCCCCACATAGATGTTATCAGTGTTGATCCTTGTAGTTTCATTCTCTCTTCTTAACCTCGCATCAGGTAAGTTCATTATTGGTGCTTTCTCCTCAAGTTCTTCATCTACTTTGGCTTTGGTGCCCATCAATCCCCACTTGTCCACAATGTTAGGGTTTAGGACTACCAAGTACGTGGTACCCTCGTCATCTAGATATCTATCTCCACTATAGCTCACAGGCACTAAGTCCTTGAACTCACTAGGTCTCTCTTCTATCTTTACACAATAGCGGTCCATTCCATCTTTGTAGATCTTGGCCCCTTGCTCATTTTCGTATTGGTATTTGATGAACAATAGCTTCATTGTGGCGGAAGGGTTTGATGATCCTGCCGCCATATTTTCTCTGTTGTTCAGGTTCAAGTGTTCCAAGTGTGCGGTGAAAATCTCGTAAGATCTCTCCGAAGAAGTATCAGAAACACTTCCTTCAAAGATCGGCTCTAATGGTTGCACCCAACTTTGGTTTACACTTCCCTCGGTTGATATGACACTTGCTTGTTCCCCTTGTTTTGGTTGGTTATTCTGGAGATTCCTGCCCGATCTCAAATTCATCAATTCCCCTAAAGGACTTTAACTTCTCCGTCTCGGCAATTTGTTTTCCCAAGTTTTTGTGGTAAGAATTGATCCAAATTGATTGATACTTGGTCGATTGTTTAATCTTGTCAGTTGGACAACTTCTGTTTCATCAAGTGAGAATTTTGTTGCAGTTATGCTGAAAAAGACATTATACGCGTATGATTTCTTTTTTCACAGATTTGGACTATTTTGGTTATGCTCACTCTCAGTAGCCCCCTTATGCTCTGTCCACTCACAAAATTCAGTTTGAACTCTGTTTGAGCAAGTTATGGCTAATTTAGGCTTTTCTTGGCAATTTTCTGCTTTTGACTTGTTTTGGGTCAATTGTGATCCAAATGGGATGAAACTTGAAATATAACCTCTAGACAGCTATTACAATGGATCTGTGTTGGCAAAGTATCAAAATATGTCCAAAATTAGGTCAAAGACATCATACGCGTATGATGTCTTTTTCCTCAATTTGGGTCAAAACTGGATATTTATGCTTTCTACAATGTTTTTAACAATCTTGTCAGGTCAGATATCAAAATTAAGCAGTGGATGTGCTAAAAGACATTATACGCGTATGATGTCTTTTGTCTCAGATTTTGACTATTTTTGGTTTTAAGCCTTCTCCAATGTTTATAATTGAGTTTCAAGTGTTTTTGTCAGGTTTGAATGTAAAAACAAGATCTGAATCCAAAATTTCATATTCTTTGCGTTTCTTGGACTCCGACTTGTCTTTTTGGGTTTCTTTGAGTGTTAATGCTCTTGTTTTAAGTTGAAATTAGGGTATAACTCCCCTTTTGAACACTCTGGTAAAGTCAAAATTTCTGCTTTGGTCTCTGTTTGGTCATTTAGACATCATACGCGTATGATGTCTAAAGTTGCAGATTTCCAATTTTTTGGCACAGAATCCTTCCTAAAGCTTTCTCAAGTGCTCAGCAACTCCCAGATACACAGAAAATTTCTCTGACTTTTGTTTATTGCAAGTTTCACTACTAACTCGACGGTTTAGTGATCTAACATGCAATCATCCATATCAAGCAAATACTCCAATGATTACTAGCTCTAGATCAGGATCAAATGAAGTCCTACCTAAGCTATTCCTAATCATAAAATGGGTTTGGTAATTGTGATTTTAAAGAGATTCACTGCCACTCACGGACTAGCAAATTCTTCTTCTATCAACAACTACTCAACACCAACAAAACAACAAACAAATCTAAGCTAATCTAAAAATACTGTCAACACGGAAGACCCAGGAATACCCCACTTCCTAGTATCTCTCGAGATCTTCAGAGTCCACCACTCCTAGATCTTTTCTAACTAAAGTATACAAAGTATTTCATACGACTCACCTCGTAGGATTAGTCTAAGGTCACCTACTTAGGGCTCTCGTCCCCGGCAGCGGCGCAAAATGTTAAGGCGGTTACGCCGCTAGCGGAAGCTAAATAGCGAGAACTCAACCAACAACAGAATTTGTCAGACGAGGACGGAGCTTGACCCGCAGGCACATGGAAACAACTAGGTGGGTGTCAAATCACCTACTTAGGGCTCTCGTCCCTGGCAGCGGCGCCAAATGTTAAGGCGGTTACGCCGCTAGCGGAAGCTAAATAGCGAGAACTCAACCAACAACAGAATTTTTCAGACGAGGACGGAGCTTGACCCGCAGGCGCATGGAAACAACTAGGTGGGTGTCAAATCACCTACTCGACCTTCTAATGACAATCACTACTAAGGAGATCAAATCTAAGTTCTAAAATACGCAAGTGACTGAAATCCTTACTACGAACGAATGCTATACGAAACAGGATCTGGAATCATTGAATCGATCTCAAACTCAAGGGGAAGTCTATACACTAGGTAAGAACAACACCCTAAAGACTTCAACTGCAAAATCAACCTATAACCACTCCGTGCGGCAAACGCGTATGAAGACAAGCCAAAAATAACAGGTGACCGAAACTTGACCCCGATGGTACCAATGTGTAGCTCTACTCGTTGTGGTTCTATAGATATGCTGCACGCTCCATTCCAACACACGAGTTGGAAGAAAACTCACACCGAAGCTCGTGGGAACTTACCACACATAGAAGCCGATAGCGCGCACTCTTGGTATCTGTGCGTAGCTCTCGCCGTTGCTAGCACAATGGCGGTGTCGCTTCTCCAATGGTGGCTCCGTAGCTCGCGTAGCAAGTAGATAAGACTCTCTCTCTCTCTCTCTCTCTCTCTCTCTCTCTCTCTCTCTCTCTCTCTCTCTCTCTCTCTCTCTCTCTCTCTCTCTCTCAGACACAGTCACGGCGCTTCCAAAAACTCACTTTGATTAAATAAAAAACTCTCCTTTTAGGTTACAAAACTTTGGCTTATATACCTCAGCCTTGGAGGTGAGAACATCTCTAACTAATTACATCAGCAAGTGAAATTACTTCGGAATTACAAGCTGGAAACTCAATTGAGTCCCGTTACTTAATGAATGGCTCCAATCAAAATCATTGTCGAAAAGACATTTATTACAATCAATGGTTACAAAAATGATGAGTGTGAGCAAAAATGTGGGTGTGATCCTCTGCTGGCTCAACAGCAACACCATTTTGTTGAGGTGTATAAGGCATTGTACATTGGTGTTTTATCATGCGACTAGCCAGAAATGCATTAAATTCATGAGACATATACTCCCCCCCTCGATCGGAACGGAGGGTGCCCATAGTACATTTCGAGACATTTTCAGCCATAGCCAGAAATTGTTTGAAGCACATAAAAACTTTGGACTTCGTTTTAAGCGAAAATACCCATGCATGCATGGATTAATCATCAATGAAAGTCACGAAGTAAAGGTAATTGCCTAAGTATGGAGTTTGCATGGGCCCACAACATCACTATGCACAAGCTGCAACCTGCATGTGACCCTAACTGAACCATCCTTTGGAAACTTCGAACGTTGCATCTTACCGAAAATACAGCCTTCACAAACATGTTTGACACGTGCTTCAAGAGGCGGCAAAGAAGCAACCATATCAGATTTTTGCAAACGCAGCAAACTAGCAAAATTCAGATGACCAAAATGTGCATGCCAAAGTTTTGCATCTGAAATAGCCCTTGAATTTGCAAATGCATTTATGAAATTTTGTCCACACTTCTCATACAAAGTGAGCTTATATGTTATAAAATCTAATATCTAACTAACCGAAATGATTTTCTCATATTAAACTGATCATTTAATGTGGGAGTATAAATGGGAACAAGAGTTAGAATAGAGACATGTGCTTCTAGACCTATCTCAGCAGGGGACCAAAAGGAGAGATGGTTGCATTTCAATAGGGGTCCAAAAGGAGACGGTCTACCAAAGAGCAATGTGCAATAAGTGCTTCTAGAATTATCTCAACAAGGGACCAAGAGGAGAGATGATAACATCTCAATGCAGGTCCAAAAGGAGGTAATCTATCAAAGAACAACGTGCATCTAATGGAGCTTAAAATTTCTTAGGGTTAGCTTCATTAAAGACCTCCAATAGTAAGTGTTAAAAGTCCTTTGACCTTAGGCAAGCTAGGGTTGAGCTTGAGGTGGGAACCCGACCTAAGCTTGAGGTGCTTGTCGTGCTTGATGACTAAAGTACTTGAGGTGCTTGTCGTGCTTGATGACTAAGGTACTTGAGGTGCTTGTCATACTTAATGAGGAAGGTTCTTGAGAAGCTTCACATGCATGGGATAAGGTGCTAGAGTCAAAAAGAGACCCTACAAACTTAATGAGTAAGGTGCTTGAGAAGCTTCCAATGCATGGGGGGTAAGGTGCTTGAGTCAAAAATAGATCCTACAAAGGAGTGGGAAAGTCCCAAAGTTAGGGGAATCTTTAAATTAACCTCCCACTCACCCAAAGGGCACCCCTTTTCTCAAGGGCACATGGGACCCATGTCTCTCCCTATACTTAGCCACATGGTGTGCTTGAATGCTATTGGTTGGGCTAAAGAGGGGTCCAATGAGCTTCTAGTTCCATCCAACAAATATCTAGATATTTTCAAGCTCTCTTTCTCTAAGGGGTAAGGAGGACACTTGTCCAAACACTACCCATGTACTTGAATGCATGCTGCATGTGATTGGCTAGGGGGAAAGGGGTCCAATGAGCTTGAAGCATGTGAAAAGGCTAGAACTCACCCCAAAAAAGCAAGGGGGGTGTTGGGGGGGTACACACACACACACACACACACACACACACACTCATTTTGTGGATTCATTCTCACTTGGTGAAAGTAGAGGAACTCCACCTCCTTCTCCAAGCTTGTGAGAAGTGAGAGCCCACACCAACACTCTTGGGTATGGAATGCACATCCAACCAAGATCCATGATTCAATGCTTAAGTTTGCCATCTTCTCCATCTTCATTACTATGCTATTATGTATGCTAGCAAAAAGAGTGATGATAAGTGAGGAACTATTTCTTTCTCCTGTGGAATGTTTCTTCTTCCTCTTCCCTATCCTCATTCCCCGCTAGCTCTCTCCGCCTTCGAAGGTGTTTGAGGCCTTGGGATTGAGGCTTGGGATAGTTAATGCTTTCTACAAAGTTTATGTTATTCTTGTGATGCATGAAGCTTCCCATCTTCATTGCATCACCAAGGTCACAAGGAACACAAAGATTGTATTGTACCAAGTCTCTCTTGATGGGAGAAACTATAATACAAATGCCTATTGGAGGGGGGACACCAGAGTTTAGATACTTTTGCAAGAGAGAGAAAGGGGTTTTCTTGGAGGAGGAGCTCAATGGCAGTTTACAAGGGGTGTAGGGGGAAGGGAGGATTCCCGGTGAGGAGGGTTTAGGTTTTTTGAAGGGTTGATGCAAACCTTCTTCATGACAGGCTCTAGCAAAAGGGAGAGTTTTCTTATTGTGGATTACACGATGGGAGTTTTTAGGGTTAGGAGTCCTCTTAGGTGGAGGTGAGAGAAGATTCTTCATTTGTGTGGTCACTTCATGATGCACCAATTCTCCAACCGTTTCTTCTTTGGGAAAAGACTCCGCTTCCTCCAAAATGGTAGCTTGAGCCCTCTTCCTTGCATTATGCGCCGCCGTGTTTATTGAAGAGGCCAAATGCGTTTGGAGGATAGCATTTTGAAGTTGAGCATCAAACTCATGAAGTGAAGAAAGTTTCCAAGTGTGGTGTTGATTGGCCCAAGCCGAGGGTTGGACTCTTGGAAAGGAGATGGAAGCAAGTTTCTTGGTGAGGTCAAGAAGCCTCTCTTCAACTATGTCACGGTATGAGTCAAAGTTTTTTTGAAGGTTGGTGACGAGAATACCTTGGGCGTGAATGTAGGCTTGGGTGCAATCCAATTGGAATTGGATGTTGAGTGCTTCTATCTTGGCACTAAAAAGTGCTTGTGCTTGAAAGTCCTCTAGGGAGAGGCGGGGAGGCTTCATACAAAGGCTAAGGGGGGCTTTTTGGTTGGCTAGAAGATTTTGCAAATGAGAGAGGTGCGAAGTGGCTTTATGGAGTTTAAGGTTCAAGGTTTTGAACTCCGTTAAAGAAAGGGCAACAATCTTGCCAAATTCTAAGGGTTTGTTGATGGCGGGAAGAATGGGAAGGGTATCCATAAGAGGGTTTATGGCTAGGGATGGGGTAAAAGCGAAGGAGGAGGAGTTAGCCGCGATGGAGCCGAAGGTGGTCGGGAAAGTGAGGGGGGGGCTTGAGAGAATACCGCTTTGGCCTGATTTGGAGAAGGCATTTTTTCGTGATACAAAAGCCGCATTAGCGGAGCCAAAAGCATTGGATGAGGGGAGGGAGAGTTGATCAAGGTCTTTGGGGGGTAGGTTGGCCGTGAGGCCCCGTATCTCCTCCGGGCCAAAAAGCGACTTCTTGGAAGAGGTTAGGGTAGAGAAAGCGGACAAGCCGGGGGCGTGTTGTCCCCAAGCGGACGGGTTGACGAGGGCGGCCGCCGAGGTAAATCCCGGGAGAGAAACGGCTCCATTGGGAGGGCACACGGAAGCACGGGTGTAAGCAGGAAAAAGCGTCGAAGAAGAGGTAGTAGCGATGGCGGATTGTAAGAAGAGGGCATTCAGCCCGCTTCCGGCGAGTAGAGGACCGACCGAAGGGGTGGTGAGGGTAGCTTCATTAGCCATCGCATGCTTGGAGGGATCGTTGGGAGAAGCCGAGGCCCCGGAATTCTCCATAATCGAGGGCTGGAAGGAACTAGCCGCCTGTGTTGCGAACAGTTTGGGTGTAACAGAGCCGTCGAAAAGTCGGGGTGTTTCAAAGATGCTGCAGCCGCCGGCTAGAGAGGGTGGTCGTTAGCTCGACTAGGTGCGATGGCTGAGGCAGTTGCCAGCTCGACACGCTGGCTGTCGTGGCTGCGAGCAAGGTGGATGTTGTGGTTGCCCAGAGAATGCAACAAGTGCCTCGCCAAACCTCCGAATGTCGAAGCTGTGTGGTCACGCTATTTTTGGAGACTCCTATCATATTTCCCTTCTTCCTCCCTATTCCATCACTTTTTGGACTATATCTATGATTGATTGCTACTACCATTGGTTTCTATCCATGTTAAGAGCCCTCTCACTTGTTGCATTTGGTGTAGAGTCTAGACACCTAGGAGACCTTGCTCCATTGAGACAACTTCCAAACTTCCCCTATCCTCCCATCGACTTTGATGCTTCCTCAAGCATGGCATTTAGATCTCATTTCACCCTTTTGCATCTAATTTTTGGGATATCATTGGATTTTATTTATCCTTGCAAACATGTTGACTCTCATCAATGGGATGCCAATCTTCCATTCATCGGAGAAGTTGAATGGTTCCAACTTTATTTTTTAAGAGATGAAGATCATGGTGGTTGTTATGGAAAATAATTTGTGGCATTGTCTTACTCACAAGGCCAAGGCCACATATCCTATTGTTTCATCATCTATTGGAGCACTTCAACTCCTGCTTCATTGACTATTGCTTCAGGATAGACAACTTGTTGTGGTTCGTGCCTATAATGAGACTAACTACAAGGTATTCTCCTGAGCTCTTTGATTTCACTTTTGACATCTTTTAAATTAGGACATGTGGTTTGGGAGTACCTTTGCCACTCATATGATGAGCATACCCCCAAACAAATCCTTGCTTTTGAGAAGATTTTGTTGAACCTTTAGTCTTTGCAGCTATCTTCAATTTAATCTCTTACTGCTTGCATACAGTAGCTTCAAAATGAGCTTGCCATGTATGGCAAGCGGGATAGCAAGATGATCAATTATGAGGATATGTCTACTAGAATTTTGGCCAACCTTCCCTTGCAATATGATGTTTTTAGTAGTCCCTTGTTTCCTTTGCTCATGCTACCACTTGGGAGAATCTTTTATTTGCTTTACAATAGATTTTTGAGCATTTTCAGAAAGAGATTCCTTTGAAATTGTGGTGGGTGGCATTGCTTGCATCTACTTGTGGAGTTTGAGCTACTCAACAAGGACATCTTGGCACTACTACCCAGCAAAATCGAACTAATGTGACCTCAATTTGTGGAAGACATGGGCATAGAGTACCATCAAAGATTGCATGATAATCATAGAGATGAGATGCTAATGGTTCAACAAGAACCAAGACAATTTCTACCCCATCTACTCCAAATTCCTCGATCGATATATCAGCCACTGGGATTTCCCTTTAGCCTAGTTTTCCCTTTATCATCCTCCTATCCCAATTTCTCTTAACTTGGACTATTTCTAGTTTTTTCTTGATTTTGGTTTCCTTTCTTCTTTGGCCAAAGTGCTTTGCACAGGGGGTGTCACTTCTTTGCCTCTCTCAACCTACTTCATCCTTAGTTGATGGGCTATGATACACTCATCGTTTTCACTTTCATTTTATCTTCTTTTGTGAATTGTTCCAATTTTTTGTCCATTATTTTTTACTTCCATGTGCGACTTGGTCATTGCAATCTCCACTATGGCCATCATCACTTGGCGGTTGATGGTTTATCGTTTCTAGTTTGGTGCTCATTTTGGTTCTCTCAATTTGTGTTACCATATAGTGGTGGTGAGTGTGGACACACTTCGAAAAACCATGGAACTTTTTTCCCTCCTTAGGAGGGTTTTTTCCATGTCTTGTATATACGCACATCACTCAATCGCAAGATTTATCTTTGTATTGGCACACTCAGTAATACTACTTTTTGTGTTGTGTGCTCTAGGTCTTCTCCTTCATTTCTTCCATCTTTGCATGCATTCCTGCAACTTTATTTCCAAACAATGTATCAAAGCTGGCTTCAACATCCAAGGTAACATTGACATCACACTTTTGACTCACGTTCACCAATTGAGATGAATTTTGGTGAGTGTTCGTAGGATGATGTAACATTTGAGATAAACCTTTAACTTGTGGCTATTACAATTTTGATCCCTGCTCATTTTGACCTCCGTTTCCACTACTGGCCATACTACATAGGAAATTTGTCCTTTTGTGAAGGTTTTTTCACGTTGCATTTTTTTGCAAAACAAGCATTTTGTAATCTACTATGTGTTTTTCTATATAGAAGAGGTTGGTTTTAAGAATTTTTTCTCCTATGCAAGTAACTTTTGCATCAGGTGCAATCACCAGTCATGGCTGACAACAATGCTGCTTTTTGCATACTCTCTCCAAAGGACAAATTGGATGGGGATAACTACCCACGTTGGACATACATGATGCAACATGTCCTTGTGATACAGGGTTTTGGGAACAATGTTATGATGTAAGACCACGTTTTATGGATACAGGTTCTATGGATGATGGCGCAAATTCTAGCAGTTTTGTTTCTTTTTCCTAATGCTAAGCAAGCATGCTCATGTGTTGATTGGAATTTTTTTTAATCCTTCCAAAATTTACACAATTTTTCAGCATGGATAATAAAGTAGACATAGCATAGATTAGCTTCTATGTATGTGAGTTCAAATGTGGCAGAAATTGCTTAGCTATGTAAAGAGTGAGAGTCCAAGGTTATGCAGGAGGAGGATGATCTAAATCTATTTCTTATGAGGACTGAATATCTCAATGGATATTTAATTTCCATTGGTGAGATTGTATCTAACAAAATAAGAATGCCAATATTTCCACTTCCAATGATTTTATATATATTAAGCCATCCCCCGCAATTGTTACTTCTTCAAATACCAATAGGTCTGAGAAGTCAATTGATAAAGGCAAAAACAAGCAAAAATGTGATTATTGTAAGGCAAATGATCATCTCAACAAGCAATGCCCTTAGCTTAAGGATGAAGAGGCTCAAAAGAAAGAGGTAAATGAAACCATTATAGATACTTTTTTAAATGCAAATTTAATTAATGTAGTGCAAGCTACAAAATGGGCTTTTTTGTGTGCAATTTCATTATCACCCATTTGTTCATGATGCATTTGTTACAAAATCTACAGATCATGCGTGGCACTTTGACGATGAGTTGTTCACTTATCTTGAGACTATCTCTACCAAGAATACTTGGTGATACTATTGTCGATGCCTTTGTTTTGTGGGTTGCATAAGCTCAATACTTACAAGACTTTTGTGGAAGATTTAGGATGTGTAGTTCTCTATTTGAAGGTTAATTCATGTGCAAAATTTTGGCATGCATGTTTTGATCATTTGAAGTTGCTAGTTTTTTGTGTTTGCAAAAATATGATATAGTTCTTGAGGCACCATTGAAACATGTATGTGGAGGCTGTATTTTGGGGAAAATGCAGTGTTCTAAGTTTCCAAAGGGTGATTATATGCAAGCTACTCATAAATTGCAGCTTGTTCATAGTGACGCTTGTGTTCCAATGCATATTATTTTTGGGAATCATTTGTACTTCGTGAATTTGATTGATGCTCTCCAAGCATGCATGGGAGTATTCGCTCAAGACAAAGTCTGAAGTGTTAATGTTCTTCAAGAAAAATTTTCCTATGGATGATAATGTATCTGGTTGTACTATGGGTGCCTCCATTTTGATAAAGAATTTAATCCATTTCAAGTGATTTGTGAGATAAAACACCAAAGTACAAAATTTTATACCCTTCAAGAAAATGTTGTTACTAAGAGGAAAAACAAGTCGCTTATGTTACCATATTATAGTAGTGATATGTGAACACACTTAGCACCGTTTTTGACGCACTTTTTTCCCTCTTTAGGAGGTTCTTTTACTTAACTTGTATATATTCCTATCACTCTCTAGAAAAATTCTTATCTTTGCATTGGCACACTCAATAGTACTACTCCCTATGCTCTATGATTTTGAGCTTCTCCTTCACCTTCCCCATGTTTACATGCATTCATGTAGCCATATTTCCAAAAATGAGCGCCAAAGCAAGCTTTGACATCCAAGGTAGCATTGCTTGCAACCCTCCCTCTCATGTTCTCCATTTGATGTGATTCTTGGTAAGATTTTTCAGGGTGGCATGACCTCATTTCGACCTCCATTTCCACTATTCACGGTACTCCTTTTGTTTAAAAAATCACTTTATATACTCTTGTGGATTGTGCTAAATACCATATGTTATTTTTGTTCTATTTTTCTTCAATACAAGAAGTTTTCAGATCAAGCACAATCACTAGATAATACCAATGATGTTTTTTGCATGTTGTCTCTCGAGGACAAACTGGATGTGGACAAGTACCCACTATTAGTATACATGATGCAACACATCCTTATTATAAAGTGTGTATGGAACATTATGCAAGGTTATGATGTAAGACCCACTTCTAAGGATACAAGTTATGTGGATGATGGTGAAGGTTTGTTTGACCATGTGTGTTGGGATGCTAAGGATATGTAGGCTTCTACATTGTTTGTGATTTTTATTGAAGTTTTGATTACTTCCACATTCACTTCACATGAAAATCAAAACAGGCATGGGATAGTTAGCTTCTTTGTATGTGGGTACAAATCTGGCAAAAGTTTCTTGCCTCCATATGGAGCTAGAGTCCAAGGCTATATGCATGAGGAGAATTATATGAATGTGTTTCTTGTGAGGAATAAATATCTCAATGTATAGACAATTTCCATTGGTGATATCATACTTGGGAATCGTCTTGTGTAGACTCTTCTTGATTCTTTGTCAAATTCCACTAAGAATTTTGACTCCACCATCAAGCATGTGATAGAGAGTAAACCTAATGGTGTGAAGTTTGATGTTCTTGTCTCAATATTGCGGCAAGAGGCCGAGTCTAGGAAAGGAAAGGATAAGCACCATGCTATTGAGTAGTAATTTGTGGTCGCATTGCGAAAAGAGAGAGAATGTTGTTGTTGCCACTTCCAATGATTCTATAGGTAGCATGCCTACCACCATATCTCGCACTTCTTCAAGCATGAATAGGCCTAAGAAGTCTAATAATATAGGAAAGACGAAGTTAAATTGTATTGGCAAGAAGGAACATGATCATTTCATCAAGCAATTCCCTAAGCTTAAGGTTAAAGAGGATCAAAACAAAGACGTAAAATACAGCCATTGCAGATGCTTCTTTCAATACAAATTTGGCTAATGTTGTGCATGATACAGAATGGACTTTTATTGTGCAAGGTCATTATAAACGATCTACTCATGACACTCATGTATTATAGAATCTTTGGATCACTTGTGGTACTTTGATAGTGATGCAAATAAGTACATTACCTCTCATCATGATTTCTTCACTTCTCTTGACACTATCCCGCCTAACAAGAATACCATCACATGTGCCAACAATTACTCTTATCTAGTTCATTAAATCAAGAAGATTGTTTTTATTGTCGTAGGTGGCATCTCTTTCAACCTTTTGGATGCTTTGTATGTAGTTGGGATCAAGAAGAGCCTTTTGTTTGTATTTGCATTTGCAGGGATGGTTGTGCACCTCGAAGAGGGGTGGAGTGCTCACCCATGTGATGGTTTATGGTTTATGGTTTGTCTTTTGGCCATAGCCAAAGTGTAATGATATGTTATGTGAGAGCCATGCATACGGTTTTTATGGGTAGAGGCCCAACATGGTTGATTGTCTTGGAAGAAACTTTTTGATGCATATATGGTTGTACAAAGAGACTCATATTTATGTTGATATGTAACTTCATTGTATAACCACATAATGACCCACACTGAACCATAATAAAGGGGATGGATCAGCTCTGTCGTATTCATGTAGGAGGGGTTGGCTAAGCTAGGCTTTTTTACATCGACCTACACTATTGAGTTGATCAAAAAGAGCTATGTCAAGTCCATACAACTCAATTAATGCTTGGGGGATTTGAGTAGGTACCTAGTGTGATCACCAAAGAAGAGGCATGGTGTCTAAACTTGTTCATTTGGTGTTGATATTTTACCACCTGTAGGTACTTGGAATCCTTTCAGAGATTGAATTTGTAGAGGCAAGCAAAGTGGCCTCATTTGCACTGTGACATGGGATGAAGGTATCCTAGCTTGCTTTGAGTGAAGCAAGATTCTCTCTATCCGTAGTAAAGTTGGGTGGAACAATTGATCCCACATAGGGTCCGATGCTCTTACATGGAATTTTTGGTTTAGGCACTTATTTTGATAGCATAAATTCATGGTTCTTGCGTTTCACCACATCACTACCATAATATGGTAACAAGTCCCCACTGGCAATGATGTGGTGAACATGACAAGGCACTCACATATATGGAAATGCCGAACCTTGTGTGATGAGTCCACAAAGGGGAGTAATTTTGTTCAAAAAGGGAAAATAAATCAAGATGTGCATGCTTAAGAAAGTGTTATATGGTTTGAGGCAAGCATCACGTGCTTGGCGTGAAAACATCCATGCTTACTTGGCTACCATGGGCATACAAAATTCAAGTAAGTTGGTGGAGGTATTGCTTTGTGTCAAACAAAGTACATACATACATTGTTACATAGATTTAGTCTTGAAGATTGCAACCAGATTGCTACTCCTATGGAGACATGTTTGATCATGATGTCGGAGGCTACTTTGATGCCACTCTATTAATAGGCAAAAAATTATCCATAGCCTAGGGTCTACACATTGGAAGGTAGTTAAGGATCTTTTGCTACTTGAATGGGACTATAAATCTTAGGGCTTTTTATCCCAAGTGGAGATCATTGCCACCAAATCTAAATGCATTTTTAGACTTGGATTGGGATGGTTGCTATGACGTAAAAGTGTCCGCTAGTGAATGCCAAAATAGTATCATTAAAATGGAGATTAGACACTGTACATTTGTCATTCACAAACTTGAGTACAAGACAAATTTTTGCATGTGCAAAAATTCAGATGGCGCAATCATATTCAACCAAAAAAAAAAATCCAAGAGCCACACCGACTATCACAACCAAAACCATAACCATAACCAGAAAGGAATCTCAATCATCGACTATAAACTTTTTCCCTGAACAAATTCTACAAGGAGAATATTCCATTTATCTCTCTTCGATAAAAATTTGAGGTCGAATTACCTTAAAAAAAGTAATAAGCAAAGAAGTGAAATTTTAAGAAAGTGACTAGAGATAACATTTCTACATTCCAATCTAGATTTAGGACATAAGTAGATTCTATTTTCAAAATGTCAAGGTAAAATATAAGATAGCTCCTCCTAGAAAGATTTATTATGAGTACTCAAGATATCATCCATGTATCTAAAAGTTTATGAAAAAAGAAGTTTTTCGCAAAAGTTTTTTCAAGCCATATTTAGTGAAGCTACTTTACTATAGATAATCCCCAAGGTGTCCAAAGTCTTTCCAGTTCTACACGCTAGACAAACTGAAGTAGAACCTTTCAATGTGGACCATCAACTCTAGATCTTGCCATAGAAAGCTTTTTTGGTCTCCATTCATGTGTGTGTGTGCGCGCACGCACGCACACATATTTATTTGTTTGATTATGCACACACACCCATAGCAAGTATATAAGGGAGATTGTCGCAAGAAAGCAACCATAAAATAATGAAAAGTTCTCTAGTCCTAATTCTAATACTCTTCTGAAATTTCTTGATTATGAA
Organism: Adiantum capillus-veneris; assembly: GCF_014529385.1. Lineage (NCBI taxonomy): Eukaryota > Viridiplantae > Streptophyta > Polypodiopsida > Polypodiales > Pteridaceae > Adiantum > Adiantum capillus-veneris. The sequence goes on from NC_140955.1 coordinate 112,680,678, forward strand.
CATTATTTTTTATGAGAATGGAATTACCAACTCCAAGCTTGTAAATAAATGAGTTTTCCATAAGACTATTGATCTTAAACATTTAATTTTGCCAAACCCCAAGTAAAAATGTCATTTGTAATTCTAAAGCGTGTTACTAAGAGCTAAGTAGCATTGTACCAAGAGCTTTAACATAAATGTTTCATAATGTATTTATATACGAATATAGACCCAATAGATATAGCTCTAAAAGTGTGCATGTTTGCATATGTGCATCTACAAAAAAACCACAAATCTCCCTCTTGAGTGAATGGCATAGAGCCCACATGGATCGCTTTCTTCATGGGTCTATCACAAAATGTTTTAAGACCGCCTTACCTACGACATGAGGTCTTCTGAGGTTCAGATTTTCAATTAGAAGACCATATTTAACAGACTTCACATTATTGCCCCGTTACTCTTTATCGCCTATGGATCACAAGGAGGAGATAACCCCTCCTACATGAATACAACAGAGCCGACCCATCCCATTTATTATGGTGCAATGTGGGTCATTAGGTGGTTATATAGCGAAGTTACATATCAACATAAATATGAGTCCTCTTTGTACAACCACATATGCATCAATAAATTTCTTCCAAGACAATCAACCATATTGGGCCTCTACCCATATAATCTGTGCACAGGGCTCTCACAGAACATATCATTACACTTTGGCTACGGCCAAAAGGACAAACCATAAACTATACTTGAACCATAAACCATCACATGGGTGAGCACTCCACCCCTCTTCGAGTGGTGCACAACCATCCCTGCAAAATCACTTTAGTATATCACATAGGTGCAAAAATTTTGATAGTACAATCATATTCAACCAAAAAATAATAATAATCCAAGAGCCACACCGACTATCACAACCAAAACCATAACCATAACCAGAAGGGAATCTCGGCCCTTGACTATAAAATTTTTTTATAATACTAACTTCTCAAAATATACCTGTTATGCATACATTAAGGACATTTGCCCTATTTGGTATGTTAGGTGTCCAACAAATGAGACATCATTCATATTTAACACAGAGACAGAAATGTATGAGAGCATGTGTATGGCTAAGGGGGGGGGGAGAGAGAGAGAGAGAGAGAAGAGAGAGAAGGTATCCTAGTAGAATGTCAACTTTTACGCGGAGTGTTTGCACAGTCATGGCTTTGTCTCCATAATACAGGTTCTAACCCCCCCTATGTACAGAACTCTGTTGGGGGTGTGAGGGGTGTGTCAGCAAGTCAAAACTCAGGCAGACTAACAACCAAAATGAGATATTGACAGGAAGGTTAGAACCCTCTTAATACAAAGGAATGGAAGAACGAAGTTGGGTAATCTGCTACAGGGTTTTTAAGGAGCTTCCCTGAGAAAGGCTCTTGTTTTTCATTCTGGACTTGATTCTCATCTTTGCAACCAGAGTCTCCACAGTATTCAAGAAGTTTCCGATAGCCATGATGAGCAACAATAGGCCACACCCTACCACCTGTGAGACAAGCGCACACACTATCAAAAACAGGGCATACCAATTGTTCCTGGCTTGAAACGCATACATTGCAAAGAGTACCTGCCACTCGGAATCTTTCCTAAAAACTGTTCGCACAAAGAGGAACCCAAGAATACACTGGCAAACCTGGAATCAAATGTTACAAACATGACCAGATGAGATCTCAAACCCTGACAAATGAACACACAATTTTGGGCTTATCAAGATGCGCACACCTGGAGCAGAAAAAGAAGAGGATAAAGCAGTGAAAGCTGACCAAAGACACCTGCCGCCTCGCCCCAAACCACATCCATCCGTCCCGCCTGTGTCCACATATTATCACAGATGTGAGCGGGAGCAAAACAATATACAAGTCAGCTTGTGATATCCTGGGACCTAGCACAACCTAACACCTGAATAGACAATGCAGATGCTTTGGTGATGATATTTTTTTTCTGTATCCGAAGTAAATAAGAATTACTCACCTTCCCCAGAGCAATTCGTGTATAAAGTCGTTGTCTTTGGTATCGATTCTGAAGTAACATGGCACCTCCTTGCATTACTGCCCATATCAGAAAGAGATGGACTCCACGCTGTCATCATACACAGAAAACAAACAATTCAGCTATATTACCGAGACATCAAAAAGAGATGTACTGGCTTCAGTTCCTCCAAACTAAGTTTTACTAAATATGGACTTTGAAAACGTATCACCTGCTTTTTCTTGCAATCTGGATAGTGACCTCTGATATCCCATGTCAGAGCTATTACGGCCATAAGCATTGCACAATAATGATGGTAAACCCACCTGCACTGAACACCCCAAATCTTCAGTAAGGCTTCAGAGAGTTCCTTTAGACCAAATTAGGCAAATATGTACATAACGTTGGGCCTACTTCAATGCAATGATGCATTTGCTAGATCTGAATCAAACCACTGCTAGATTTTGAATGAAACAACTCACTATAAGTAACCCTATTAGCATAGTTACATCTCTATAAGCATCATTACTCCATCAATGAATTAACTCACTATGGATGAGCCCCAACTAGAGAACAGCAGCAGCAAGGGAAATTAAATATCAACAATAGAGCATATAAAAAAAAGGTGTAATTGTCACAGGTCCACGTGAACTTGTGCCTTAAATTACCATGGTCGTATGTTACTCCCATTGATTCTTAAAATGTTCTCCCGTAGTGCAAGACTTGTATAGAAGAACAAGAGCCAAGCCTGAGAAATTCAGAAGACCAATCATTAACGCAAAAATAGCAATGCGAAATTATACTGTGCAGGAAAAGTCCTTGCGGCAAAGCATGTACCTGATATGCTTGAACAGGAAGGGCAGGAAAACAGCCTTGCCAAAACCAATTTTCTGACAGTAGCAGGATACATGGAAATAGGAGAAATAAAACTGCTGTTCTGTCCTGCAAGGCAACCAGGGAAGAGAGCAAACTGTTGAGCCACATTCCTTCGCATGTTTAGCACAGACGCATTGCAGCTTCAAGGATAAAGCGACTGCTAGATAACTATGACGATGAGTTTCAATGAAGAGACTTATATTCTGTTCATTTCTATTTCCCAGAAAATGCCTAAACTAATTATGATTGTAATTTCTATTGCAAGTTGCAATTCACAATAGGCTTTTCTTTTGCCTCAATAAACATCAAGCAAAGATAAAGGAGGCTGCAGCCACGTATCAATATAGTTAATCCTGCACCCCAACATTTTATAGGATGGGCATTGTGATCTCCCTAGCTGTACATATATGCAAATTTTATCGCATGGCTGTGGTAGGATGCATGGGCATGGGACATTAAGATGATATACAAGATTCACAAGCACATTTTCCGTTATTGCCACAGCGGTGGGGCATCATTGACACGCCATACTACAGAGATACACTAAAGAACTGTTTTATGTGAACACTGATGAGGATGAGGGTGAGGAACACAAGGAGGTACAAGATCAGGAAGCCTTGATCTTCTTCGAAAATGGAGCCGACGCCAATTTCATTTCACAGAGATTGCAGCTAGTATTTGCAGCCAAGGCATCAAGTCTCCGCAATGCCTATGATTGGCAACCTTCGCTTGCATTGCCAGCGTTACATAGGCCACTAGGACATCCATATTATAGGGATGCCTTGGCACCACAAGAACAATGTCGTGGATTCAATCTAAGGCTAGGAAACTCCAGTCAAAGACTAGCAAAGGCAAAGATGAGGTTATTGATGTTAAACTGAAGGGCAAGTCAAACCCCATCGTATCGGCTTCGGCCATTTCAAAATTAATGAAATTTTGCTTACTCGATCTTTGTAAAACCAATGAGTGAATCTGAGCATCTTGCCATTGCTTTTGCATATCTTGTGCACCAAGGACAAGATTTTTCACACAGATCGTTTTGTAAAGGATCTTGCCACTGCTTTTGCCAAGGTTAAGAAGGCTTTACAAAAGTCTCACGAATGGCATAAGACAGCAGTAGACAAACATCAGCGTGGCTTGCAGTTGAAGGAAAGATGATTGGGTGCTTCTTCAGTTTGAGACGGCATGCCTTGCAAAGGAGGGAAAGGAGAAGCTTTTCTCAAAGCTTAGTATGGGATACTATGTGCTCTTCCACATTTCAGAGAAGATCAACGATAAATCCTTTTGACTGAAGTTGCCAGATACTTGGAAGAAACACAATGCTTTTAATGTGAGTCTACTACGACCTTTCAAGGGTGACGTGCCAGAGTACAGGGAGCCAGAGGAGCAACCAGAGGTAGAAGAAACTAACGAAATTCTTATACCTGAGCAAGTCCTAGCGCACAAGGAAAGGAAAGTGTGAAGAAAAAGCTTGTCCGGGAATACTTGATCAAGTTCAAGAACTACCCTGTTGTTGATGCAAAGTGGATGGAGGAGAACGACTTGGCAGATACTCCTCAAATACTAGAGCTTTACTTCGAAGATTTTGGCTTAGCTACGACTATTCAATAGCGAGTTGAATCAATTTGAATCGAGTGCAGTGCGTGTTGCACAAGAGAGGAGCCACTCCACTCCTTTGTCACAAATTTTGACACATTGATAAAGCCAACCAGTTTGTCTTCGACATTTTTAGGGTGTGGGTGTTGAATCTGGTGCATTGTGTTCTTACACGAGGGGAGCCAATCCGCTCCATTGTCACAAATCACCACAGATTGATAAAGCTAACCAGTTTGTCTTCCACATTTTGTGGTGGCAATACTCTACCTAGTGACTGCTATGATATGCACATAGATTGTTTACCATGACATGTAGATGTTGTAACAAAAAAGCATCACGTGCCAACTAAAAAGACAAGACTGGAACAAACTTTTGGCACTTCAAAACAATTGAACTGGGCGAGAGAGAGAGAGAGAGAGAGAGAGAGAGAGAGAGAGAGAATCCACACGAGAGACATGAAGTGGCAAAGTTCCACTCCCAGAGAGCACTAGCCCCAAAACCCAAGCACCCCTTTTGGTATTTCTTAAGTATTGCTTCAATCAAGGTTTGGAATGCACGAAGGCGACCGCCCTTTACATATTTAAAGGCTCTTGGCCTTGAAAAGCATTGTTATGAAAAGCTCTATTGCCCAAAAGCTTCCTTAGCCAATCTCTGGCGCGCAAAAGGCTGATCCACAATTCGTAGAAGTTCGTACACTGCCACGTCATCATCCTCGCATTTTGCATTGCATCCATACAATCATACTACGTCAACAATTCTGCGTTTTTCGGCGCTGTCTATGTCAGTAAGTGTGTATGTTTTGTGTCCATTCAGCCGGTTGTCCACAATTGTGGTCTTCAGTGGCTCTAACCCCATAGGTGTGCCACGTCACCAACTTGTGACATACCCCCCTTGTCACAAAATACAGAAGCGTTCGTAATTAAATTAGTGCACACCTAAATGAAATTCAGATTGCACGTTTAATCCATACTCAAGAGACAGACAACATTGGGGATCAGAAGATGGGTTGGTCCCCCCCCTAAAGAGAGAATCTTTATTAATGGGGAATCTTTCATTACAAGCACATAAACCGGGAAATCCCTCCCGTTTCTGATCGTTCTACTGAGAGGAAGGAATTGTATTCTTTCTATTTAAGAAGGAGCAGGGTGTTTACCTCTTACTGGTGTTTACCTCTTACTGAATCCTTTTATTTTTAGGACCGGCGTCCCTATCGCTCTGAGGGTCTTACGAACCCAACAGAAAATTTTGTATGCTTATGCATCTATACTCTGGAAGAAACATCGAGCTTGCTGAAATTTACTTACCTGCAACCCAATAGACTGACTTGACGCTTTTCCCTTCTACTTGTACGTCACAGCTTTTTCTGGCTCGTAGGTCTACAACCAATGCTCGTTTCCATACAACTTCTTGGCTGAAAATCGCTGTTTCGATGCTCGTTCGGCTGCGTTTAACTTTTGGCTCCGGACAGCAACACAAGAGAGAGAGAGAGAGAGAGAGAGAGAGAGAGAGATAGATAGGTCATATGTGACCCATGGGGCCATCACAAAAGACATTACATCGACTCGTTGCTTCTAAGTGAAGCCATCGGATACATATCAGTTAAGGCCAGAGGGTCCAATCATCAGGGTAAAAGAAAAGGGAAAAAAGGAAACAAGATCTAGGGAGGGTTGGACGGAGCCTTTTTAGGGGCTCGAAATTCTTGAATGATGGCTTTACCACCTCGATAGACTTCCCATTTACGTTGCTTGCGGGCTTCGTGCATCTTCTTGAGCTCTCTCTTTTTTATCTTCAATTGATTTGTTGGCTCAACATGTTTTTGTTTTTATTTGTTTAAAGGTGATAATCATCTTGTATTCGTAACATTTACAATGGCATGGTTGTTTGTTTCCACAAGCCCACCTAAGGGGCTGCGTTAGCATGCCAGGAAGGGACTCAATAAGCCGTTACCTCAAACTTGGAGGTTAATTAAATAAGGCAAAATTGGGTTTTTTCGGTGTAGTTGTGAAATAGTTGAGAGAGAGAGAGAGAGAGAAGGATGAGGTCTATGTGTGAGAGAGAACGGTCTCATCACCCTCGTGTTCCTTCTCTGTGTACTTCTGCAGAACAATTTTCAGCTTGTTCTCTCTCTTCTCTCACTCTGTTTGAAAATCGTAAACATTTTTATATGCTATAAGGGGTGGCGATTTACCTTCAATAGGCAAGGGGGAGTGCTGGCGATCAATTTTGCCAAGTATGTGCCCGTGTAAATCTTTCCATATTGCCCACGAAGTGCTCGTAAAATAACCCACGCTGGCTCTAGGAAAGTCTCCACGTTTTTTAGTTTTGGGCCTTAATTAAACTTTGGCCCTTTGACATAAGTGGCCAAAACCTTTTAAAAACTCCCAATTTTAAAAGGTCTTTGATCCCCCCTGCAAAAACATACATTAATATCACATTTTCATGCATTTAACTTAACAGACTTCCAAAGAATTTACCTGGTAATTTCTTGCATTAAATAAGGGGAACATGAACATTTTAAAATACTTAAAATATTACTCAGGCGTCCCCGAAACTTAACATATTAATCTATTTCTGACCGAGAATGTACTCGGTGTTATGTGCTTGGTCATTCTGGCACGCTCTATTCTGTCTCCATCTATTCTGCACTGCCCGGACTGCAGAAAAATTCATAACGGTCATAAACTCCGTATGTCTTGTCCCGTAACTATGAATGCATTAATTCATATGTGCACATTAAGTCTTAAAAATCATAAAAATCATAATTTCTTTTCATTATTAGAAAATAGCGGTTCTACTATAGACTAAGTAATTACATCCCTCTCGCTTCTATACAACTGTCCTCAACTGTAAGGCTTCTAGATAGTTACTAAGGATCTCCAGGAAAGATTGTAAATCTTTTTCAATCATCCATTGAGCATCAAGACAAGAGTAATTCCTAAACTTAATTAAATACTTACGATGAGTTTTTCCATACTTCAGTTGACGCTCCCGATGATGAATGATTTGTGAAGAAGAATTTCTTCAGTTTCATCCATTTTAGGGGGATCTTCTGTAGTTGGCTCGGCAAGAAGTTCGCCAACGAAAGGTCGAAGAAGACTCCAGTAAAAAGCATTAATTCTTGGGAAGATCCAATCTAAATGCTACGTCATTTATTTGTCCTGTAATTCTAAACGGGCCGTAATATCTGTTGAAAAGTTTTACAACTTTCCCTTTCTGATTGGCTTGTTTCTTAAGTCTGGCTTTATCAAACTTGAGAAGAACAAATTGCCTTCAACAAGCTTCTAATCACGACGATGTTTATCTGCTGCTTTTTTATGTTTCTCTTGAGATCGAAGGATGGCGCGCTTCACCCGAGTGTAAGCAGTCTCTAAATCTCGAACAAATTCATCAGCTGCAAATATCTTCACCTTGGTTAGAAGGATTGGAGGAAGATGTGGTTTGCCATAAATAACCTTGAATGGAGCTTTTCCTGTAGAGGAATATACAGTGTTATTATAGGCAAATTCTGCGAGAGGTAGATACTTCTCCCATTCTCATTGGTTATCTGAGACATAGCACTTTAGAATGCCTAAGACCATGGAATTTGCGATTTCGCTTTGTCCATCCATCTGAGGATGATAAGCTGAAGAGAAGTTCAACTTAGTTCCTAGGTTTGCAAAAGGGATGCCAAAAATTACTGGTCATTCGTGGGTCGCGCTCACTAATAATCGTTTTGGGCATACCATGATGCTTAATGCTTAAAAATCTGGGCCAAAAAAAATCTTGGCCATGTGATCAGCTTTGACGGTCTTTCTTACTGGAATGAAATGTGCTTGCTTATTGAATCTATCGATAATAGTCCAGATTGCATCATTTCCATTCGGGGTTCATGGTAGATCCATTATAAAATCCATGGCAATACTTTCCCAGGGTACCTGTGGTACGGGAAGGGGCTGAAGTAAGCCAGGGGTCTTATGGCGATCATCCTTAGCTTTTTGGCATGGTACATATTCTTTGACATATTTGTCTATGTCAGTACGTAATGTTGGCCCATAAATATATCATTCTAGGGCCTCTGTCGTAGAGATTATGCCTATGTTGCCTACATAAAAGGAAGCATGTGTTTCATCCATTACCTTTTTTCTTAGTGGACGTGCCACACAAAGAGCCTGATGGAAGTAAAGGTAACCATCCTTAATAAAGTAGGGGAAAAGTTCGGTGCCAGTTTGTAGCTATTGCCAGATTTCACCAAAGTCGGAGTCATCAGGATACATCTTGGGAAGAGATTTCAACTCTTGATGATGTATACTTGTTATGGCATTTACTTGGGGCCGTCGGGAGAGCGTATCTGCCACCACATTCTTACTTCCAGAAGTGTGTAACATTTGGAAGTGAAACATGGAGAGAAAATTGGTCCACCTCGTCTGTTTCTCAGACAACTTGCATTGAGAGAGAAAGTATCGAAGGCTCTGATGGTCTGTCTTAATCATAAAATCTGCTCCCAAAAGATAGTCTTTCCAAACTGAGAGAGCGTGGATAACTGCCATCTTCTCATAGATGGAAGCATGAAGTTCTACATCTCGAAGTCGTCTACTTTCATAAGATATTGCATGGCCTTCTTGGTTTAAAACTAAGCCAATGCAATCACCTGAAGCATCACAATGCACTACAAATGGTTTCCGAAGATCAGGCACGACGAGGATGGGTCCATGGGTGAGTAGGTACTTGAGCTTGTCAAAAGCTTCCTTCTGCTTAAACCCCCATACAAAAGATATCTTTTTCTTTATGAGATCATGGAGAGGCGCAGCTACGTGAGCGAAATGGCGAATAAAAGGTCTGTAGTAGGAACATAGGCCAAGGAAACTTCGGACGTCATGAACTGAAGCAAGTTGTGGCCAATCTGAGATAGCTTGAACCTTTGCTGGGTCCATGCATACTTGATTATGGGAGACAATGTGTCCCAAATAGTGAATCTCTATCAGGAAAAATTTACTCTTCTTAGCATTAACTTGAAGTCTATGATGCTCGCAATTCAACACAGTTTGTAGGTGTTGTTTATGTTCTTTCTCTGTGTGAGAGAAGACTAGGATGTCATCAAAGAAGATTCCTGTGAACTGCCGATGAGGACGAAAAATTCGGTCCATCATTCGATTGAAAGTTGTTGGAGCGTTAGTGAGGCCGAAAGGCATTACTAGAAACTCGTATAATCCGAAAGTTGTTCGGAATGTAGTCTTATGTATGTCTTCAGGAGCAATACGAATCTGGTGGTAGCCGCTCTCGAGGTCTATGCGGCTGAAAATTCGTGCCCCTTGTAGTTTGTCTAAGATATCATCAATTCGGGGAATCAGAAATCTATTCTTTAATCGTAATCTTGTTGAGAGAACGATAATCAATGCACATTCGAAAAGTGTCGTGTTTCTTTTAAACAAGCAAGACAAGTGAACAGTAGGGAGAAGTGCTAGGTTGAACAAGACCCTTCTCTAGGAGTTCATTTACTTGTTTAAGGATTTCTTCTTGTTGTAGGAGACTAACTCGGTAAGGTGGCTAATTTGGGGGTGAACTGCCCGAAATTAGATCAATACAATGATCTTCTGGTCTTTCAAGGTGTAATTCGTCCGGAAGAGTGTCAATAAAACAATCCTTATACTGATTAAGAAAAGTTAGCCGATCATTATCTAAATTCGACAAGACACTTTCACCACTCACCTCTCTATCTTTAACAAAAATCAAGTAAGCAAAAAGACACTTCTTTATTTCTCTTTTAACAGTGATGTGACTAACCATAGGAATAGGCCAATCACTAGCACTTGCATCTACATCATATTGCTGCCCTTTGAAAGTAAAGGACAGTTTCTTATTTACATAATCTGGGAGAGGATGGGTCTTGTAATGCCAAGGCATGCCCTGAATAACATCGCAACCTTGTATTGGTGCAGCTAGGAAGGACTCTCGATCAGAGTACTTCCCAATCTTTAGATTCAAATGCCCTTGCACTGGAGTGGAATTCATAGTCAACCCTTCAAAGGCTGATCCTGAACTGATTAAAGTTCCCAAATCTCTTGGGAGTAAGTCCAAGAGATTCTAAGGTATCCAATGAGATGAAGTTGTCGGTGGAGCCTGGATCAAATAAGATTAATACTCTTTGCCCATTCAAGCTTCCCTGCCCTTTGAGTTGCTGTCTTTTTCCTTTCTCCTTCCTGGTGTTGGCTTGTACGTCAGGTACTGAATTCGATGCAAGAGGAGGAGAATCTTTCTTAAGCTGTGGACAATCTGGTTTCCTATGGCCTTTCTCACCACACTAGAAACATTTGCCCTCTTCCATGTACGCCTTCAACAGAGAGGGAGTGAGGAATTTGCTTTTCTTTGCTCTATCTGGCTTCTTTTCTGGGCCTTTGGGCTGATCCGAAGGACGCTTACGTGTGGAGGTTTCTGTATCAGTAGCGAGTGCCTTCTGCTTTGCATGAAAGGTACTAAACTTTTGCTTTTGAGGAGCTCCTTTCGAATGCAAGTTTCCGGCTATAAGGGCAGACTGCATCATAATTTGAAGAGTGTTTCTAGGATAGAGTTTCGTACTTTTCTGAAGTCTTGGTTGAAGTCCCGCTTCAAACTTGCGCATCCTCTCTTCATCAGAAATTTTCAGAAAGGGGGTGACCTTAAGGAGGACCGCCCAAAATTTGTCGACGTAGTCTGAAACAGCTTCATGCTCTCTTTGGGAGAGCCAATCCCATTCTTTCTTCACATCATCAACGAAGCCGGGAGGAAGGAGCTGAGCATAAAACTCCTTTTGAAACTCCTCCCAATCTTGGGTTTGCGTTTCTCCAAAATTGTGGTAAGCCACCAGTTGCTAGCCGTATCTTTTAGATACATGCTAACATGGCGGAGTTTAGAGCGTTCTGAGAAATTACCTTTGCAAAGGCCACCTCGAATTGTGGAATAAAAGCGAGAGCCTTCGTATCGATCTCTTTCCATTATAGCATTCAAATTTAACACCTTCATCTCCAGCTTTGAACGTCTTCTTCTTTTTCTTGTGGTGTCGGGACCGCTTCTTGGCGATGGCTTTGGAATTCTTGTCCACCGGAATTCTGTGTCGTCTCTTTTTATGATCCTTATCTTGCTTTTCTGCTTTTGGTGGTTGATCTACAACCTCGTCCAGGGGTAACTCGAGTTCCTTATCAGGAATAATATTGTCCAAGTTCTTCATGAAAGAGTAATTTGGCGAGTAAGTCGGGGAAGGGGTTTATTCTTCTTCTTCATGCTGTCGGGAGGTTCCTGCTACAAGGTCCCTCTAAGTTGGTACTGGGGGATTCTGAGGTGGCTCTCCCACTATCTTTGCTTTCCCTTTTTCAAGGGTCTTAAGCACTTTCTGTACTTCTGGCTGAGCAAGAGCAGCTTGCAATTCTGCCATCTGCTGTCTGAGCCGCTTAAGCCCTTCTGCTTGTCCTGCCATGACGGGTATTTTCCTGCCAAGGACCATCTCTCCTTAAGAAAGGAAACGAGAGGACCTTGCTCTGATACCATTGTCACAAAATACGGAAGCGTTCGTATTTAAATTATTGCACACTTAAATGAAATTCAGATTGCACATTTAATCCATACTCAAGAGACAGACAACACATTGGGAACCAGAAGATGGGCCGAGAAATCCCTTCCGTTTCTGATCCTTCTACTGAAAGGAAGGAATTGTATTCTTTCTATCTGAGAGCAAGCAGCGTGTTTACCTCTTACTAAATCCTTTTATTCTTAGGGACCGGCGTCCCTACCACTCTGAGGGTCTTACGAACTCAGCGGAAAATTCCTTATGCTTATGCATATATACTCTGGAAGAAACAACGAGCTTGCTAAAACTTACTTACCTGCAGCCCAATAGACTGACTTGACGCTTTTCCCTTCTACTTGTACGTCACAGCTTTTTCCGGCTCGTAGGTCTACAACCGGTGCTCGTTTCCATTCAACTTCTTGGCTGAAAATCATTGTTTCGATGCTCGTTTGGCTGCATTAAATTTTTAGCTCCACGAGAGAGAGAGAGAGAGAGAGAGAGAGAGAGAGAGAGAGAGAGAGAGAGAGAGAGAGAGGGATGAGGTCTATGTGTGAGAGAGAGAAAGGTCTCATCACCCTCATGTTCCTTCTCTGTGTACTTCTACAGAACAATTTTCAGCTTGTTCTCTCTCTTCTCTTACTCTGTCTGAAAATCGTAAACATTTTTATATGCTATGAGTGGCGATTTACCTTCAATAGGCAAGGTCTCATCACCCTCATGTTCCTTCTCTGTGTACTTCTGCAGAACAATTTTCAGCTTGTTCTCTCTCTTCTCACTCTGTCTAAAAATCGTAAACATTTTTATATGCTATGAGGGGTGGCGATTTACCTTCAATAGGCAAGGGGGAGTGTTGGCGATCAATTTTGCCAAATGTGTGCACGTGTAAATCCTTCCATATTGCCCACGAAGTGCTCGTAAAATAACCCACGTTGGCTCTGGGAAAGTCTCCACGTTTTTGAGTTTTGGGCCTTAATTAAACTTGGACCTTTCACATTAAGTGGCCAAAATCTTTTAAAACTCCCAATTTTAAAAGGTTTTTAACCCCCTTGCAAAAACATACATTAGAATCACATTTTCATGCATTTAACTTCATAGACTTCCTCGAGAACTTACCTGGCAATTTCCTGCATAAAATAACGGGAACATGAACATTTAAAAATACTTAAAATATTACTCAGGTATCCCCAGAACTTAATATATTAATCTATTTCTGACCAAGAATGCACTCGGTGTTCTTAGAAACCCATCTTCATTTTTGTGCTTGGTCATTCTGGTGCGCTCTCTTTTGTGTCCGGCTATTCAGCACTGCCTGGTGAAACGAACGAGGAGAGTGGATCTCCCGGCTACACGGACCGCCTACAGACACGCGGCGGACAAACCGCACGACCATAGCCACCATCCGGTAGCTCCCCTGTGTTGGGGCCAACGTCCGAGGACGTAGGCATGCACCTGTAAGACCCGGCGTCATAGTTACCCGGAACACGGAACGGGAACGGGAACGGCGACAAGATCCCCCGCGGAATGGAGGAATGGTGAGGGGTCCGGAACGGGAACGGCGCGGAACGGGAGGCATAAAAACACCCATATAATGCAATTTTAAGCTCTTGTGATTGAATAATAGTAGTGTCAGAGTCCTTTGACTCTAATACTCACAAAAAACTTGATTTGAAGACCATTCAACCTTACTATGGCGAACGTGGGTCGTATAGGCTTGAGAGCTTGAGGGGGGAGGGATGCGGAGAGAGAGAGAGAGAGAGAGAGAGAGAGAGAGAGAGAGACTCTCAAGAGAGCTTGAGAGAGGGGGAGAGGGAGAGAGCCTTGTCGACTCTAGAGTCTAGAGTCTAGACTAACAAGGCTAGAGCTTGAGAGTCAAGACTCGAGACTTGAGAGGGTAGAGCTTGAGCTTTCACCCTTGAGAGCTTGTGTGCACTGTGAAGGTAAGGGGTGGGGGAAAGGGCATTTAAGAGGGAGGAGCCTCATAAGATAAGCTCAAAAATCTGAAAATCTGCCATTCCCAGCCGTTCCGGGCCATGAAAACCTTCCGGAACGCCGTTCCAGCGTTCCCAGCCCATAGGGAGGCGTTCCATGGTAACTCTGCCCGGCGTCCCATACCACCCGGCCTCACCTCCTCGAGGTGACCTCGCACACTCCTAGCCTCGCGGGCTAACCACTGGCACTCTGCCAGTGGGGGTCGATAACTGCAAATCAGGCCTTGGCCCCCCTTTTATAATAATGGCCGGCCACACTGGCCGGGTTCACACTACGTCTGCCCGGACACTGAACGCCCATCCTGACGACGTCTAGGCTAGATCCCCTGTCCCAAGAGCGGGACATAACATACTTCCCCCCTTAAGAACCATTGATGTCCTCATCAATGAAGTGGGGATACTGAGCTTTTAGAGCTCTCACTGGTTCCCAAGTAGCAAACCTTTCAGATTGACCCTTCCTAAGTACTCGTCATAAGCCTTTTGGCGGCAATGACGGGTACGATGATCTGAAACTGCCTCTGGTTCTCGAGGAATATACTCAGTTTGCATATCTTGCCATACGTTTTCCTCGATAGACACAACAACGTCGGCTTCGCCCAATTTTACTTTAAGGCGGCTGACATGGAACACTCGATGTACACTAACATCCGAAGGAAGAGCAAGTTTATAGGCAACTTGGCCAATCTTCTTTGTGATCAAGAACGGACCACAATATCTAGCTGAAAGCTTATAATGCTTTCCTGTTCGCATAGTCTTGGAATCCTTGGGTATCTTCACATAGACCCATTTGTCCCACATCTAGAGTCCTTGGAGATCTCTTTTGATTAGCATAAGTAGTGACTCGATCACGAGCCGTTCTTATACTATCCTTAGCCAATTCGAGCATTTCTTGCATGTCATACAAGAAATAATGAGCTTGGCCTTCCTTGACTTTCTCTAAGCCAATAGCAATTGGGAATTTAGGCTCAAATCCGTACATCAGCATGAACGGGCTAAATCCAGTAGCAGAATGCTTGCTACTGTTATAGGCAAATTCTAACTGTGGAAGATACCTTTCCCAATCAGACTACCTGTGAGAGACATAAAATCTCAACATGTCCTCTAATGTCTGATTCGTCCTCTCAGTTTGTCCGTCGAACTCAGGATGGTCAGAAGACGACATACTCAACTTAGTCTAAAGACGAGCAAAGCCAGTGAACTTAGTATCTCGATCACTGACAATATCCTCTGGCAGACCATTCAGCTTATAAAGGTGATCGACAAATAAAACTGCCAACTCATGGCTTTTTACTGTCGACTTCGTTGGTATAAACTTCGCCATTTTTGTGAGTCTATCGACCACAACCCAAATAGTGTCATTGCCCCGACGAGTATTTGGCAAACCAACGATGAAGTCCATGGAAATACTTTGCCACTTGGCATCTAGGATTTCCAATGGATGTAGCAGGCCAGCTTTCCTAAGGCGCTCTACCTTATTGACCTGACACTGAGCGCATCTTTTCACATAGCGCTCTATGTAAGAGCGCATTCTTGGCCAATAGAAATATCGCTTGACCAAAGCCAAAGTTCTCTGGATGCCTAGGTGCCCAGCGCTAGGAACATCGTGGCATTCGCACAAAATCCTTTATCGAACCTCATCCATTTCCGGCACGCAAGCTTTACATTTTTGAACAATAGTCCACCTCTAATGGAATATTGTCGTTGTCTCGTCTCTCTAGCATGACTCACTTGGGTCTCCGGATCACCCAAGCCTGTACACGAGTCATGCCCTGCTTCGACCTCGTTCCATATCTTGCCAAAATGGCCATCAGAACGGCACAGCCCTCGGAGAGAGACATAGAAGTCCGTCGAGATTTCAGCCATAGACAAGGCATTAACCTTAGGAATCCTGCTGAGCGCATCGGCAAGCTGATTGCTGGATCCTTTTCTATAACGTATCTCAAAGTCAAACTCTTGCATAAGCTCAACCCATCTAGCCTTCTGGCCTCTGAGATCACCCTGATCCAAGGTTGTTTCCGTACGTACGTACGGTATGGTTCTGTACCGTACGGCACGTCCGTACGGTATCCGTACGCACCGTACGATTCCGTACGTACCCACACCAAAAAAAAAAAAAACTCTGAAAAAATAAACCTCTGGAAAAAAAAAATCGCCAACGGTGCCTATTCCCCGTGGTTGGATTAGGTGGGCGAGGCCTTTAATAAGTCCACCTATCCTATACTGGTTATTATCACAACAGAGAATCAGAGAGTAGAACAAAGTCTCTGCACAGTGTCTGCACAGAGACCAAGGAAGGATTTGCCGCCACCGATAAGGTTCTTTCTCCCTCCCTCCCTCCCTCCCTCCCTCTCTTTGTGTTTGGAGTCTGCAAGGAGGCACTCTAGAGTCCTGACCTCCCAAAGATTGTAAGTTTTGTATTCAACTTGGAAGTGTGCGTTAATTGTGTTGCAGAGTTATCTAGCGATTACTTAACTTGTGGGGTGATTTTAAGTGTTTTTTGAAAGTTGTGGCTATGTTTAAGTATTGTGCAGTGTTTTTAAACTAGATAGGTTGTATATAAATTTGAAATTCTTTGTATTTTTAGCTTTTAAAAAATATACTACGAATTTTACGTACCTTATGGCCCAATCCATACGGTACAACGTACAGTACGTACCGAACACGTACCGAATACTACGTACCTTACAACCTTGCCCTGATCACAGATATAGCGCAAGGAGTGAGGTGTCACAAAGTGATGACGTGGTTACCGACAACAGAAACCCTAAAAATCCTGCAAACCCTAATTTCTGCCAGAAACCCTAATTTTGCAGAAACCCTAATTTCTGGAAACCCTAACCCTAACTGCTGGCTGTAACCCTTAGTGGCTGAAAACCCCTAAAAGCTGGCGCAAGTGCCACGTGGCAACAGTTCCGGGATTTGTGGCGTGATTTACGGAAGTGGGAAAAAAAGCCAGCGACGCAATTCTTGCTTTTTTCCTTTACGCCTCGGAGAGAGAGAGAGAGAGAGAGAGAGAGAGAGAGAGAGAGAGAGAGAGAGATCAATTGCTTTATTTTGCTCTCTTGAGAGAGAGAGAGAGAGAGAGAGAGAGATTGCTTTTGTTCTGAAGCTTTTGGGCATCCCTTGTAATCTTTATATTCACGGTTTAGGGCTCACTTCTCAAGAGCATATGGACGCAGAGTCTGAGAGTGAAACCCTAACCGCTCTTTGTACTTTGACATTGATTTAATACATAAAGAAATACCGAAAGGGGCGCCAGTCTTTGGGGCCAATATCTCTAGGCACGGAACTCCACTGGGCCAGTGCAAATCTATTGTGATTTGTGACTTGTTTTGAAGTGGTTATTTGGTGTTGTCGCGATTGATTCTTGACTTGGAGTGTCCAAGTTTGTTACAGTGGTATAAGAGCACGGCCGATTTCTCTTCTACAAGAAATCCGATCCCCAATTTTTTTTCCGCGGCACCTATGGCTTCACGCAAGGATCAGTCGACTCCCTCTGCATCTGGAGATGCGGGCAGGGATCACAACGAAGATTCCGGCAAAGAGTATGGCCCGCCTCGGCCTACTCAGGCGGAGCTAAGAGAGATGAAGTGTCGTCAATTGATCGGCGATGCAACAAAGATGATGCTCAATTTTGCGAAGGATCCGAAATTGGCAAAATATATGAGCGAGACTTCTTTTCAGGAAGTGCATGCGCAGTGGCAGAAAACCACTACACCACCCCTGAAACCCGCTCTCAAGAAACCTTCTGATCACAAACAGTATTCAGAGAAGGAATTACAAGAGGTGGTTGATGCACAGATTGCTCAGCTTTTTGACGTGCAAAAGAAAGCCAAAAAGCACGGCAAAAAGCAGAAGAAAGGCACTAACTTCCCGGGATAGTTGTGTCGTCAGTCGACATTTGACAAGGCAAAGAAACAGAAGAAGCGTGTTCGATTTGAAGGAGTACCCAGTTCTTCTTCTTCTTCTTCTTCTGATAGTTCTTCTAGCTCTTCAGATTCGAGCGAAGAAGACAGAAAAGGTAAAAAGCGAAGCAAGAAACAAAGCTTCGGCAAGGGCAAGAAAAAGGCAAAGAAGGCTAAATCTCGCCCAGAGACTGACAGTTCTACTGAGGACTCGTCTACAGACAGCTCAAATTCTAATGACGGAAACTTTTATGCGAACAAGAAGAATTTTTATAAAGCCAACCAGTATGACTTTCTCAAAGATAAAACCAAGAAAGCCCGAGAGTGTAAGGAAGACGGCCACTCGATCAAGTTTGATAGTTTTTCAGGATACTCGGATGCTTCGAAGGCTTTGTCTTTTATACAGCAGTTTGACATCGCTTTCGCGGGAGGACGCTATTCAGAGCACTCCAAGATTCGGAGAGCTGCCTCTTACTTTAAGGGGAATGCTCGTACTTGGTGGTCCACGCTTCTTTTAAACAAGATTGCGCCAGTTAAATGGCTGAAATTTAAGAAGCTTTTTATTTCTTCTTGGTTGACGCAAGAATATGAACGAGATATACGAGTTGCTTGGAACCATCTTCGGATGACCAAGAAAGATACAATCAATGCTTACTGTGAAAGATTCTAGAGCTCTTTTCTACCCGCCTCTATATTCAAGAAGATTCGTTCAAAGAACAGACTGAGCGGTTCACCTTGGGTCTACCTACAGAGATCCGAGATCACTGCTTGGAGCAGAAGTCAGCTTCTATTCAGGAGTTGATGAGTCATGCGAAGCGGGGCTTTGCCATTCACTCTGGCAATCTGACCTACCCCACAGATGAGGCCATGACACAAAGAGACGAACAGACTTCTAGGAATGAAAGTAGAAAGAAAAAGAGCAACCCAGAGAAAAAGGATGCACGACCCAAGCTTACACCTCAGGAGCGAGCTCGATTCATCAAGGAGGGGAAGTGCTTTGGATGCGGGAAACATGGACACATCTCCACGAAGCGCCCTAAAAAGGCACAGAAAGAACAGAATGATAAGGACGACGACAGGCCCGAGAGTTCGAGAGCAGCTGAGGAACGTGGACGAAAAGGCAAGATGAAAACAGGACTGGTTCCAGATTGTGAGGGTACCGATCCCGACACCACGGACGAGAGTACAGAACTTTGCCGAGCTTGGGGCAAGGTGAAAGACCAAGAGGCCTTGATCTTCTTTGATGGAGGAGCCAAGGCCAACTTCATTTCACCGGAATTGGCGGCACGGCTCGAGATTACACCCGATCGGATCGGACCACTTGCAGAGGCAGTTCTAGCGGCACCCGGCAGGGACGTAGCCATTACACCTGTCATTGGCAAACTTCGATTGCATTGTCAGGGGTATTTGGGGCATGAGGACTTCTTCATAATGCCTTTGGAGGGTTGTGATGTTCTCTTAGGGATTCCCTGATACCACAAGAACAACGCCGTGGTCGATTATCGGGTGAGAAAAGCGACTTTGACTACACAAAAGGACAGAACAATTATACTTGATATTAAACTAAAGGGCGAGTCTGTCCCTATTGTATCGGCTTCGGCCATTTCAAAATTAATGAAATCCAATCTGTTTGTTTACTCGATCTTTATAAAAGAATTGAGCGATAAGGATAGAACAAATATGTCTAAACTTGATAAAGAACGCCAAGATTTTCTCCACTCTCACGCCGATTGCTTCTCAGAAGGCCTACCAGGAGAGTTACCACCTGCTCGTCCTAAAGATCATACCATTGATCTGATACCTAGAAGCACACCACCGAACCGGCCACCTTACCGTGTGAACCGAGCACAGAATGAAGAGATTATGAACCAAGTGAAAGACCCCTTGGAAAAGGGTCTTGTCCAGCCTAGTACTTCACCGTATTGCTCTCCAGTGTTGTTGGTTTTGAAGAAAGACGGATCTTGGAGAATGTGCATCGATTATAGAGCTCTCAACAAAATCACCATCAAGAACAGATTTTCGATTCCTAGAATTGATGATATACTCGACAGATTACAGGGATCCTCGTGCTTTAGCAGGATTGATTTGAAGAGTGGATATCATCAGATTAGAATCACGCCGGGAGACGTCTACAGGACAGCTTTTCGGACAACTTTTGGGTTCTTTGAGTTTTTGGTGATGCCTTTTGGCTTAACCAATGCTCCTGCGACATTTAACCGGATGATGGACACGATTTTTCGAGAGTACAAGCTATTTGTTGGCACTTTCTTTAACGACATCATTGTTTTCTCCAAGAATGAGGTAGAACACAGAGATCATCTGCTTCAGGTCTTTCAGGCATTACGAGATCACAAGTTAGTGATTAATGCAAAGAAAAGTGAATTTTTCCTACCAGAGATACACATTTTGGGACACATTGTCTCAACAGCAGGAGTGCAAATGGATCCGGCCAAGATAGAGACTATACGTGATAGGCCCGACTTGAAGAATGTCCATGAAGTTAGAAGCTTCTTGGGACTGTGTTCGTACTACAAGCGGTTCATACAAAAGTTT
Organism: Adiantum capillus-veneris; assembly: GCF_014529385.1. Lineage (NCBI taxonomy): Eukaryota > Viridiplantae > Streptophyta > Polypodiopsida > Polypodiales > Pteridaceae > Adiantum > Adiantum capillus-veneris. The sequence goes on from NC_140955.1 coordinate 112,701,098, forward strand.
GCAGAGGTTGCTTCCCCTTTGCATATCTTGACACAGAAAGGAGTCCCTTTCTCGTGGGTATCCACAAAGGTGACTGCCTTTCAGACATTGAAAGAGAAATTGACTACGGGACCAGTTTTGACTTTTCCGGACTTGAAGAAGTCATTTGAAGTATATTGTGATGCTTGTGGTCGTAGTCTGGATGCGGTCTTGATGCAAGCCATGTCATTGCTTACGAGGGCCGATTGTTCTCTAGGCTGGAGATGACAGCACAGATATATGAGAAAGAGATTTTGGCGGTTATCCATGCTCTTACTAAGTGGCGGCATTACCTACTCGAAGCGGATTTTACTGTCTTTACAGACCATCAAAGTTTGCGCTACTTCTTGTCACAGAAGCAGCTTTCGGAAAAGCAGATGCGGTGCACGAACATCTTCTCACAGTTTCACTTCCAGATTGTCCATGTTCAAGGACAGAAGAATGTGGTGGCAGATGCTTTGTCTCGGAAGCCGTTGGTTCTGGCTATTTCCGCGATACATCATAGGAGCTTCGAGGATATGGTCGACCAGTATGCCACAGATACAGATTTTGCAGACGTTTTCACACAGACAGTAGCGGGATATTCCATTCGGGATGGCTACTTGATGAGAAAAACCACGTTGTGCATTACACAGCCGTTGAGGGAAAAGGTTATGACCGAATGCCACTGTCCACCTTTTACGGGTCATCGCGGCATTGCTACCACCATGAAAGGGGTAGAGAGATACTTCTTTTGGCCGAGACTCAAGAAGGATGTGGAAGAGTTTGTGCGCAGTTGAGAATTTGTGCGCAGTTGCTTGGTATGCCAGAAGCTCAAGTTTGACAGGCATAAAGCACAGGGATTGTTACAGCCTTTGCCCATACCCACCCACCCCTGGGAAAGTATTGCAATGGATTTCATTTTTGATCTCCCCAGAACACAAAATGGTCACGATGGTATCTGGACTGTTATTGACAGATTTAGCAAACAGGCTCATTTCATTCCAGTGAAGAAAACAGTCAAGTCGGATCACTTAGCGAGACTGTTTGTGGCCCAGATCTTCAGATTACATGCCTGAGACGATTGTCTCTTACAGAGACCCCAGATTTACGAGTTTGTTTTGGAAGGCAATTTGGGAGAACATTGGCACGCGGTTGCAGTTCTCGTCATCGTTCCACCCGCAGATTGATGGGCAATCTGAGATTGCAAATTCAGTGGTTCTAGATTTGTTGAAGTCTTATATCTCTCATCAGAAGACTCAATGGGAAAAGTACTTACCTTTGGTGGAATTTGCCTACAATAACACGATACACTCTTCGACGGGGAAGGCGCCATTTGAGATTGTTGAAGGTGCTGCGAAGGTTCCACCCTTCCTAAGCACGAAAGATAAGATCTTTGAAGCGGATGAGTATACGCGCGACTTAGATACGGCTTTTGCCAAGGTCCGCGAGGCTTTGCAAAAACTCAAGAACGACAAAAAAAGGCAGCGGATCGGCATCGTCGCGATTTGAAATTGAAGGAGGATGATTGGGTGCTCTTACGTTTTAAGAAGGCACGCCTGAGAAAGAAAAAGGGAAAGGAGAGGCTTTTTCCAAAGCTTAGTATGCGATACTACAGACCTTTCCAGATCTTTGAAAAGATAAACGATGTCTCCTTCCGACTGAAACTGCCCAACACTTGGAGGATTCACAATGCATTATATGTGAGTCTCTTGAAACCTTTCAAAGGTGATGTGCCTGATGATGGGGAGCATGATGAGCAACCCGAAGTGGAAGAAAACAAGGAGATCCTTGTTCCTGAACAGATTTTGGCACATAAGGATACGAAGAATAAAGGTAAAGTCACAAGGCGGTTCTTGGTTAAGTTCAAGAACTATCCTACATTGGATGCGAAGTGGATGGAGAAGGAGGAGGACCTAGCAGATACTCCTCAGATTGTGAAACTTTACCTCGAGGCTTTTGATTTAGCATAGTCTACTCCAAATGGAACCCAGAATTCAGCTTGGCCGGAGATCTGGTGCAGTGGGATGCACAAGAGGGGAGTTACTCCGCTCCTTTGTCAACAGATGCCTTGATTTAGATACTAGAGTCACTGATGTCTCTTTGAGCTTCAGGGATACTGAAAGCTGACAGTATTCTGTTGTATGACTTTAATGAAACGGAATTCCTGATTATGATACTGATTTGTTCTTGACTTCTCTTAAGTGCAGGAGCTGATAGACGAAATGGCTGCATCATTTTGGTCTGATCAATCTCAAATAAACATGGTTGCAATAGGGGTTAGTCAATCGGACATCGATAAGGTCCCGATTGGGCCTAGATGTGATTGCTAGCTACATTGCCGATAAATCATGGTCTATGATCCGAATGAATGTTGAATGTCATGTGATGTCTTGTGATGTCTAGTGATGTCCTGAGATGTCGTGTGATGTGACTTTCGATTTGGTACATGTGCTTGATGTGTGTTCCTAGTACGTAGGTACTAACAATCAGTGTCTGCTAAGATGATTTATGGCTTCTGTCGGTTTTGCAGGCGTAATCGCGGTCGATTACAATGCTTCAAGAGGGGGGTATGTCACAAAGTGATGACGTGGCTACTGACAGCAAAAACCCTAATTTCTGCCAGAACCTAATTTTACAGAAACCCTAATTTTACAAAAAAAACCCTAATTTCTGAAAACCCTAACCCTAACTGCTGACTGAAACCCTAAGTGGCTAAAAAACCCTAAAAGCTGGCGCCAGTGCCACGTGGCAACAGTTCCGGGATTTGCGGCGTGATTTACGAAAGTGGGGAAAAAAGCCAGCAACGCAATTTTTGCTTTTTCCTTTACGCCTTGGCAAGAGAGAGAGAGAGAGAGAGATCAATTGCTTGATTTTGCTCTCTTGAGAGAGAGAGAGAGAGAGAGAGAGAGAGAGAGAGATTGCTTTTGTTCTAAAGCTTTTGGGGCTCTGCTTTTGGGCATCCCTTGTAATCTTTATATTCACGATTTAGGGCTCACTTCTCAGAGCATGTGGACGCAAAGTCTGAGAGTGAAACCCTAACCGCTCTTTGTACTTTGACATTGATTTAATACATAAAGAAATACCGAAAGGGGCGCCAGTCTTTGGGGCCAATATCTCCAGGCACGGAAGTCCGCCGGGCCAGTGCAAATCTATTGTGATCTGTGAATTGTTTTGAAGTGGTTATTTGGTGTTGTCGAGATTGATTCTTGACTTGGAGTGCCCAAGTCTGTTATATGATGATTTGTCCATGCAACAAACGTAGAGCCATACAAGTAGTGCCGCCATTTCCTCAGGGCGTGGACTACAGCATAAAGCTCCTTCTCGTACGTTGGATAACACATTTCAGCGTCAGAAAGCTTCTTACTTTCAAACGCAACAGGACGTCCATCCTGGTATAATGCCGCACCAATAGCATAATCACTAGCATCCGTTTCAACCACAAAAGGTTTGCTAGGATCCACAATGTGCAATATTGGCGCAGTAGTCACCAAGTGCTTTAGTGTCCGAAAGCTCTCGTCGAGACGCTCATTCCAGACAACAGGGGGATTACCTTTACGATGAGGACCCGAAGTCTTTGGCCCTTTCGTCCCTCCTTTTGAAAGTTGCGTAAGCGGAGCAGCAACTTTAGAGTAATCTTTGATAAACTTGCGAAAGAATCCAATAAAGCCTAAAAAGGACTTTACTTGGCGTACATTCTTTAGAATGGGCCAATTTCGCACTTTATCCAACTTTTCAAGGTCAACGCGAATTCCATTACGAGTAATGATGTCACCCAAGTACAGAAGCTCTTTCCTAAAGAATTCACACTTAGAGGCCTTAGCGTAAAGCTTCTCAGTTCTCAGTACTTCGAGAACAGTGCGTATATGCGCTAGGTGCTCAGACAAACTTCGGTTGTAGATCAAGATATCATCGAGAAATACAACAACGAAGTTGCCTAAAAATGGTCTCAGCAAATCATTCATCATCTGCTGAAACGTAGCTGGAGCATTCGTCAAACTAAAAGGCAAGACCAAAAACTCGTAGTGATCGTAACGCGTATGGAAACCTGTCTTAGGAATATCTTCCAGTTTGATCCGTATCTAATGATAGCCTGATCGCAGGTCTATCTTCGTAAAATATAATGCTCCGTGGAGCCGATCTATCAGATTGTCCATGCGCGGAAGCGGATACTTGTTCTTGACAGTGAGCTTATTCAACCCCTTGTAATCCACGCAGAAGCGCATAGTGTCATCCTTCTTTCGAGAAAGTAACACTGACGCTCCCCACATGGACTTACTTGGTCGAACAAAACCCCTGTCGAGATAATCTTTCAGCTGCCGCTGAATCTCGTCCTCTTCGGTTTTACTAAACCGATAGGGTTGCTTTGAGAAGGGCTAACTACCAGCCACCAACTCAATGCCATGATTGACTCCTCTCAAAGGCGGCAAGCAAGGAGGTAGATCATTAGGAAAAACATCTTTGAAATCAGTCATGATTTCTCGGATAAGGTTGGATTCGTCGGAATCCCCAAGTTCAACAGAATAACATGAAACATTTTTACGAAATTCAGTGACAGAAGTACCAAGCACTAATGAATCAAACCAAGCAGATAGTACACATTGATAAAAGTCAACATCAGAAGACTTTATTTCTTTATACATTTCCAAAGCAGTAAGAGCTGGTATTGCAAAACCATTATTTACAAACTTCTGATTACAAAGCGACACAGATACATGAGGCGTGTCCTGTTTAACAAAATCAAGAGAGTGATGTACATAGTCTATATACAATGAGTCTTGTTTATCATAAAACCATGGAATTCCTAAAATAACATCTGCTCTGTCCAAGCGCATGAAGTGGAAATCCAGGTTCTCTTGGTAATCAGCTAGCTCGAGCGACAAGTCTAAAACCATCCGATTCTATACATCCGTATCCTCGCCACGAACCATCTTCACGCGATACTCATGGTCACTGTCCCGCGTCCGCAGGCTCAGTTATTGCACCAATTTTGCATCCACAAAATTCTGTGCGCTTCCATTATCAAGGAGTACGGTCACGTCGTGACCATTGATCTTCCCCGAGGAACGGAGAAGATCGTGCTTACCAAACACTTTGGTGCTAAAAGTACAATTAGTGCATGAACTGTGCGCTAAATGATGGATTTCAACTTGAATGACATCAGAGTTACATGAGATCTCGTGAATCTGAACCGAAGGACGGCCTTGCGGTTTTCTTCGTCTTCTTCTTGGGGCAATCCTTAATTTGGTGACCTGTCTGGCCACATCCAAAGCAAGCTCCCTTCTTCACTGCATCAGCAACTGAAGCATTTTTGGCTTTCTTCTCCTGAGAAGATCTCGGCGGTGATTTGGACTTATGCTGGAATCGGGGTCGCTTCCTCGAAGCGCCCTCACCGGATTGATGGTTTGCAATTCTTTTCTTCTCAGAATTGGCTCCATTTATCAAATGGAATGTCCTGGCCTTTGCCACTGCATCCTCGACGTCAGTCGGGGCTTTGTCCTTGATTAAGGCCCAACGGTAATCTTCATGTAATCCCAACAGGTACATGTACACAACGTGCGTAGAATCCACCTTGCAGAAGGTGAGCGCCTCTTTGAAAGCTATCGTATACTTATCAAAAGATAGAGTTTTTATCGAAAGACTCTGCAGTTTGGCATAAGCTTTCAAAGGATCCATTTTGGCGAAATCCCTCTTGAATTTCACACAAAAATCAGCCCACGTCATAGGCTTCTCTGCCATGTCGCGCCACCAGGTAAGCGCCTTATTGCGCAAATAAAGAGGAATCGTTTGAATCCTCAGTTCATCATGCTCCCCATGGAGATCAAAATACGTGGTCCATTGATGCAACCAGTTATTTACGGCCAATTCCGTACACTCCTTTCTTCCCCTAAGAAATTTGTAGTTTTGTACGGAATCGTGGCAGTTGGACCATCCTGTGTGAACGCCCAAAAGCAGCAATCTGCATCCGCGATTGCTGGAGACGGGTTTCGCCCTCGAAAATACGCGCAGTCGTCGACTGAGCCATATTTTCGAGAGTAAAAAGTCGCGAACTTAGCCCTTGCACGACTCCTTCGAGAGAGAGGCCAAGCGAAGGTTCATCTGAACGTTCGCGTTTTCCAGAGCGGTAACACGCTGATCGAAACTCTGGAAAGTACTTGTAATCCATATGTAGAGAGCATACATGAATGGAATTTGAACATTACCTGGCACGTCGTCACGCTGCACATCTGAGCTGGAGGAATCCATGGCAAAGTGCGTGAAAAATTGGAAATTTCATGCGAAACTAGGCCTTTTCTACACTTTTTGATCGCGAAAAGTTGAACTTCGAGGAGCTCTTCGCGTTGGCGTGAGCGTCCGAAGCGAGCAGGTGATAGCGAGAGCGCGGGAGCACGAGCGGTGTGAGAGAGCAGACTTGAGAGAGGAGCAGGAGAGCTAAAATGAAGTTCTCTGTAAGTTTCTGGAAGTCTTTGTAAGTGAGTTTTAATAAATGACAGGTTTTTTTTTTTTTTTTTTTTTTTTTTCGACACACCATAGGGCCCACAGGGGGAGGTGCTTATCCCTTCCAAATATTAGCCATGTTACATGGTCGGGCAAGGGCCGCATACCATCGGGCAAGAGCCACGCGTAGGCATCACCATGGCCACCTAATTGATGCACCACATGCTGGGAACGGCGGAGAGAACTCGTAGCAACCAGCTAGGAACCTCCTCCTCGGGTGACCCACCCCAGGAGGAGGATGCACTCGAGTGTCCAAGGGCAAGAGCCCTAGCAACGTGAACACAAGGTGAGCACAAGGTGTCCCTCTAGAGTGTGACCCAACGGGGGATTTGAACCCACAACCCATAGGTTGAGAGGCCAAAGCCTTACCGTTAGACCAACTCTTTGGGGACAATAAATGACAGGTTTCAGACCATACTTAAAAAAACACAAAATGTCTTGGCCATTTAAAATAAAAGGTGCATTAAAAAAAACTCAACGTCAATTAAAAGGCCCCAAGCGTAAAAAATCTTGACGAAGGCCTTCTCGAACAACGTGCGATTGTTGCAGGTGACGCGTGGAAGAAAAAAAAAGCATTCACTTTGCTTGTGCCCACCAGTGCTCAACACGAAGAAGATTCCACGCTAGCAAGTGTGTCCAGCACACCAAAAAAACGTCCCACGCTGGCAACGCTGCTGCTGCTTCACGCTTCTTCCTCACTCAGTATACAGGTTCCCTCGCTTCCATCCTCTCTTTGAGGGAGGTACTGCTACTCTCTCTCTCTCTCTCTCTCTCTCTCTCTCTCTCTCTCTCTCTCTCTCTCTCTCTCTCTCTCTCTCTCTCTCTCTCTGTGTACAACACACAAAAGAGGAGCACAGAGAAGGATTAGAGAAAGATTAGAACTTTTATGTCCTGAATTTAGTGTAAAGTCAGCAAATATATAAATAAACCACTGATTTTCATCGAAAACCAGCAAAAGCAATAAGAGTCCACCAATTTTCAACACTTTCACTTGCCAATTTGCTGATTTTCATCAAAAATCAGCAACCGAGCATTATTTGTTTACCTGCATACCCGCTCATGAGGAGAAAAGTAATTAATTAAACAACCATTTCATCAAAAATTGCATAAAAACAATGATTATCCGACTCTAACCAGCCCGTAGGTGTGCACACAGTCCTTCGTGCAGCCAAGCCGGCTCTGATACCATGAAACGAACAAGGAGAGTGGATCTCCCGGCTACATAGACCGCCTACAGACACGCATCGAACAAACCATCCGACCATAGCCACCATCCGGTAGCTCCCCCGTGTTCGGCCAGCGTCCGAGGACGTAGGCGTGCACCTGTAAGACCCGGCGTCCCATACCACCCGGCCTCACCTCCTCGAGGTGACCTCACGCACTCCTAGCCTCGCGGGCTAACCACTGGCACTCTGCCAGTGGGGGTCGATAACTGCAAATGAGGCCTTGGCCCCCCTTTTATAATAATGGCCGGCCACACTGGCCGTGTTCACACTACGTCCGCCCGGACACTGGACGCCCATCCCGACGGCGTCTGGGCTAGATCCCCTCTCCCAAGAGCGGGACATAACACCTAAACTACGAGAAAATTCATAACGGTCATAAACTCCGTATGCCTTGTCCCAGAATACATTAATTCATATGTGCACATTAAGTCTTGAAAATCATTAAAATCATTATTTCTTTTCATTATTGGAAAATAGCAATTCCGCTATAGACTAAGTAATTACACCCCTCTTAAAAGAAGAGTGAATAATCATCCACGATTAGACCTGCAAAATTCACTCCGATTCTTTAGACATGGCAATGCCCATCATCACTAGACAGCACGTTCTGTAGCACGCATTACACAATATGGTTCCACAATCAACTTTTCATCCAATCATCTCATCCGCATTAGAGCTCTTGATATTCTAGCATAGCAATGTTAGCCATCACACCTAGACTAAGCTTATCTTTAAAGGAGTGTCTCGATGCACTAAGATCACATACCTAGGCAATCTCATCCAACTTGGAACTATCAATGCACTAGATTCATATGCTTCACAAAAGATGACACACGGTTCACATGTGCAAATTGATAACATAAAACATCCAGATTCAACCAAACACTCCCCGGACCGAAGTCTACCTCGTTCGGATCGCTTGAGGACAACCAAACGCAGGAGATGACATGACAGTCTAGGACGGACACTACTAACGTGGCAGCGAGTACAGCTCTACAGAGGATGGTGCTAGAGCAGCAGGTCATACGACATAAGAAGGCTATACGTAGATGATGCCATGGCAGCCAGTTTATGCTGATGCTTTTACTTGAGCCCTATGTGCGCTCTTGAGCATTAATTGTTTTTTACAGACACAAGTTGTGCTTTGTGGTTGCTTTAGCAACCAAGGACCTATAAGTAAGTGGCCTACATAAGTTGCATGCAGATCCAATGAATGGGCTCACAAAGCAGCTGTACAATTTGCTCAAATCAATAAAATAAACAAATACCACCAAGAGCACTTGTTAAGGGGCCAGTATCTCTTAAAGGGAAACTCCAACCCCCGTGCCACCAGGCGCCGAGCGCCAGTTTAAGAGCTTGTTTTTTCAGAGCTGAATTCAACCCCTGTTGGGTCTTGTGCAGGTGTTGTCTTTCAGTTGTTATTCAATTCTGCTCTGAAGTTCAAGTCTCTTTTGTTAATCACTGCTTGTTTTCAGTAGCAATCAGTTTCACATGCATTCCCAAAATGGAGCATACTGAATTACAGACTAAAACTTTGAAACAAGATTCAGGGACACATCATAATCGTTAGAAGAGTCACGATTGTAGTGGCCAATACCCTAAGATCGCAGGAACTTTATGAAACATTCCTTATCAGACAATGAACATTTCAAAAAGTATTTCAACCAAGGATTGCAAACCACAATTACAGATCTTATATCTCGCAACCGGAAACTTAACTCTCACTTCCATCACATATTTTCAACATTTTCTTTGCTTTTTTAGATATTATAGAATAGAATGAAAATTCCGGACATACGGAAAAACCCAACAAAGAACTATGGGAAACGCTTAATGTGAGCAATGAAGAAGCAAAGGATTCACACAATAACACCAAAAGAATATACCCTGTAAGCATTATACTCTTCCTTTGCTTTGAAGCGAACATCAGTTTCAGCTGCCTTAACATTAACAGGACCAAGGAGCATTCTCAAGAAACGACCTGCATAAAAAGCACCATGCTTATGTTTTTCAGAGTACTTGCTTCAATTGTTACAGAGGCAAGATGATCCAACCACACATGAAATACTAATCGTCTGAATATCCTTGAATTACATTGAAGGAAAGTAAACTCACCGCTAAATTTAGGAGGAAGTAACGCTCCAACATCCCCCTCACAAACCATGCCATGTGCTCTTTGAATATCTTCTTCTATCTAATGATTGCAATTCCCAAACAGCAAAACAAGCATTAGATAGCAAAGATAGAAGCAAGCAAATGATTATGTTTTAGCAAGAATTCAAATATCTCCAGCTCTTTTCCCCACTGAAGATTACTTAATGAGGCCTATATTGCATTACTTTAAAATGCGAGTCTAGTCGCAATAAGAACCAGAGGACGAATGGCAGCAAAACATAAAAGATGTAGTCCAATCATCATGCATGCACACTCCACACATTGGCACTGGCAAGCTGGCTTGACATATCTATATGCAGGCTCCTCAAACAAATAAGCTTGATAACTTTAACTTGTGTAAATTGCTCTCAGACGTGTGCACTACAGGTATAAAACTCAAACCGTGCAAGCATTTGGGTATGCATATCCTTAAGGGTACTCACGTGCTTATGCAACGGCAAGAACGCATGCATGCTTCCACACACGCCCATGAGAAAATAGACACTATACCTTTTCAGCGAGCTCTTGGCTTAGTTCATCCTTCTCTAGGGCAGAAAAAGCATCCGCCCGTAGGCGTCCAATCTTCTTCTCAAGGGCAACTGCTTGTTGGCTAAGAGCCTGCTCTTCGATCCTGAGTCGAGTACTAAGGGAAGAGCCCGCACTCTGGAGAGCCTTCGCCTGTTGCACTAAGACAGCTACCTGCTTCGCGATATCATTCTCCTGCTGCTTGTCGCCACTCTCGCCGTTCATCTTCTTGGTCCTCCTCTCTCTCTCCTCTCTTTCTCTGTGTCACGCCTACTCTCGTGCCATCCTCATGCTTAAGTGTCTTGGTGGATTCTCGCTGCTTTATTGAAGCCTTGGTTCAAATTCTTGCACTATAAATGCATTGGGGTACCATCTGGTTTTTATTCGTAAAACATGCAGAATCTTTGAAAATGCCCCAGCCAGAATGCGGCAGGCGTTGCACATGGACGTAGGGGCAGGCCACCCTCGTCACTATATGGCACGGTTCTAGGCCAGAGGGGATCTAGGGCCTAAATTTTGGGGCGCGAGGCGGCTTTAATCTCTGTCATCGGATCACAAGGTGAACTAGGGGTGAACTAGGGATGGGTGAACTGAGGGTGAACTAGGGACGGGTAAGCTAGGGGTCGGTGAACTGAGGGTGAACTAGGGGCGCTTAAACTAGGGTGTGATCATGTGTCATGCCAACATGGACAACGACACGTGCTAGCGTGGTGGTAGAGCATTCGTGTGACAACCGAGACGTCCCAGGTTCGACCCACACCCCGCAAGGCAGGTGAACTTGGGACGTCATTTTTGCCCCTAGTTCACTGCGTGATACGACGGCCGAGATTAAAGCCGCCTCACTCCCCCAAATTTGGGGCCTAGATCCCCCCGGCCAAAGCCGTGCCATATAGTGACGAGGGGGGTGAAGTACGAGTGAACTTGGGACGCCATTTTTGCCCCTAGTTCACTGCGTGATCCGACGGCCGAGATTAAAGCCGCCTCACGCCCCCAAATTTGGGGCCTACATCCCCCCTGGCCAAAGCCGTGCCATATAGTGACGAGGGCAGGCCACCCCGAATTGTAAGCATAGATGTAGGATTGGCAAGCGTAGGTGGAGAGATATTAGGAGCTGCAAGGTGTTGCATGCTTGGAGCGGCAGTGAGAAAGCATAACTAGAATTTCTACTAAATGTAATGGTGCGATGGAAATTCATTGAGCACGTACTATAGCTCAAGTGGTTTAGACCAGTGCACGTAAGCTATTCATGCTACATGAAGAATGTTCAAATCCTTCTTAGGTTGTTTTATTTAGCATTACACAGCCATGTGTGTTCATGGGGTGGTTACAAAGTAATATTGGAAGGTGGAGGAATCTAACAAATAAAAGAATATATATAACATTGAGCCAATAGGTGTCCCAGTTTCTTTTAATGTCCATTATGGAGAATCTGTCCAATTTCTCTCCTTTGTGTGCTCTCTTTTAAAGTTGAAGACCACTTTACTTGGTTGGCCTGAATCGTTTTTTCACAAAACGACCAGAAGATGCAACCACTTGGTAGCATGGCTACCGTTGATTGACACAGATCATACGTCAACACAGCGGACAGTTTTTGAAAAAAAATGTCACAGCTTCCAACAACGTTCAACGCAGGTAGCTTTTGATTTTTCTTACGCAACATGTAGCAGGGCTAAGCAACATACATACATATATATAACCATAACAGATGTAGTGTATGTGTGCAAGGTCACGAAGATGGTGCAAGGAGCAACATTGAGGACTCAAAGGTCTCCACCATCAAGCTAAGTTGAAAGAAGAGAAAAAACACATAAGCATTAGTGGTGGTAGATATGATAGTAGAAGTGAGCGCGACAGCATGGAGGTGGTACAAGGAGCAACGTTGAAGAATCAACGGTATGCACCATCAGTCTAAGTTGAAAGAAGAGGAATAACATAGAAGCATTAGTGATGGTAGACATGATAGCAAAAGTGAGCACGACGGTTGACACAAGGGCAAAAGTTGCATAATAGATGATGATGGAGATCGCAATAGACATGGTCGACACAAGGGAAAAAGTCACAAAAAAGATGACGATAGAGATTGCAGTAGACATGATCAACATGATAGAAGGTATCAAAGATGAAAGAGACTTGCCATGTATCTATCTCGTTTGAGAAAGGTTGGGGTTGTCGCATCATCGGCTAAAGATCTATCCCAGCTACCCCATAACTCTATGAACTTTGACTCATAATGGCTATAGCCCTAGAGGTCCATTTGGCGGTGTTATAGGAGTAGCTTTCATACTTTCTCGGGAGTATCCCCCCTCCCAAACCTAGTGGAGAAAGCTTGGATAAGGTTATCCCAATCCCCTATGATATCAAGAGCAAGAGCCTCATACCATGTTCGTGCCTCCTCTCTTAATACTATAGGAAATGCTCTAAGTTCCACCTTGTTGGTGTCTTGACTGGCCATCTCTAGAGTATTGAGGAATTCCCTTGCATTATCGTTAGGCCTTCCATAAAATATTGGGAAATTAATATCCATTGTGCTAAAACACACGCTTGAGTATAACCAAGAAAGTCAAATTAAGGAAATACCATACCATGACAGTCCACATGAGCACAAGGGTGGTCAAGGGAGCAACATTAAAGAATCAAATATCTGCACCATTAGGCTAAGTTCAAAGAAGAGAAACAACAGTGAAGTATTAGTGATGGTAGACATGATAGCAAAAGTGAGTATGACAGTCGATATAAGGGAAAAAATTGCACAAGAGATGATGGTGGAAATCATAGTAGACATGATCGACACAATGATGGAGATCAGGATAGACATGATCACCATGATAGAATGTATGAAAGATGAAGAGACTGAGAGGAAGAATATAGAAGGGATCATAGCCAAATGGATGTGGTGACCATAGGACTCAGAGAGAGAGCATGATGATCGCAGGGATAGACAAAATGAATATGTAGGTAGTGACATCGATAATGGAAATAGAGAATGGAGTAGGAGGGATTGATGTCATAGAAGATGGAGCTCTTCAACAGGACATCAACCATAGGAACTTGAGTTTTTTAATGTTAATCGACGTAGGGTCTTACGTGACATGGATCATTCATGCTTTGTGCAACGTGCGGGCTCTTGTGATAGAAAGGACAAGATTATACATGTGTCCCAAATGTCCACACATTATATGATTGCTAACACATGAGTAGTAGACATGATCAAGGTATAACAAACGAAGAGACCATGACAGAGAAACTGAATATAAACGGATTGTAGCCACAAGGAAGGTGATCGAGGGACTCACAGAGAGCATGATGATCACAAGAAAAGACATAATGGATGTCCTAGCAGTAGCGATGAATATAAATGCAGAGATGGAAGTAGGAGGGATCGAGGTGATAGAAATCCTAGCTCTTCAAAAGGGCATCAAAACCACAGGAACTTGTGTTATTGAACGTTTACCGTCTAAGAGATTGGGGACTAGCACATGCACATCTCCATCCATCAATGCCTTATATAGGCCCCCTGTACAACATGTGTGTCCTGGCCCTTGGCCTCGCTTGACTTACCCTAGGCCTGACATAACTCTCCCTTTGGAGAAGCGTTTTCGTCCTCAAAAACAAAAGTGGTAATATCTTTGTAAGAACACTAATGTTTTCCACAATGGCATCCCTCACTGATCCCAGTTGTCATTTAATCGATACACGGTTTAGTAGGAGGTTCAATGAACCAAAACATCTTGCAACAAGTTTGTGTAACCGGCTTATGTAATGGAAATGGCCTATGAACTTTGAGAGTAGCGGAATTAGGAAAATTAGAGAAGCACTTTTGTGAGATTACTTTGAGAGCATAGAAATTGATGGTAGCAACATAAACATAGTACTTAGTTAACTTAGCATGAACAATACTTTTGTAAGAGAGAGATTTTAGAGACCAGATTTATGTGGAGCCGGTCCCCCCTCCAATAGGCATTTGTATTATAGTTTCTCCCATCAAGAGAGAGTTGGTACAATACAATCTTTGTGTTCCTTGTGAGCTAGATGATGCAACGAAGATGGAAAGCTTCATGCATCATGAGCATAACATAAACTTTGCAAGAAGATTTAACTATCCCAAGCCTCAGTCCGAAGGCCTCAAACACCTTCGAAGGTGGAGAGAGCTAGCGGAGAATGAGGGTAAGGAAGAGGAAGAGGAAACATTCCATAGGAGAAAGAAATAGTTCCTCACTTATGATCACTCTTCTTGCTAGCATACAAAATAGCATAGTAATGAAGATGGAAAAGATGGCAAGCTTAAGCATTGAAGCATGGCTCTTGGTTGGATTTGCACTCCATAGCCAAGAGTGTTGGTGTAGCCTCTCAACTTCTCTACTAGCTTGGAGAAGGAGATGGAGCTCTTGCACTTTGCACTTCACACAATGAGAGTGTGTGTGAGTGTGTGTGGTAGAGTATACCCCTCAAGTAGCCCCCCTCTTGCTTTGGTCGACCCCCCCTTGTAGCTCAAGCTTGAAGCTCATTGGACACCTGCAAGCCTGGCCAATCACATGCAGGATGCATAACAAGCAACAAGGGTAGTCTTGGGACAAGTGTTCCCCTTCCCCTTTGAGAGAGAGGACTTGATAAAAGCAAAAACAATTAATTAAATTAACTAATTTGTCATTGGAACCCTTGGGAGGCCAACCAACAGGCTTTAGGCACACCATCAAGGCAACATTGGTAGCGGTTTGACATGTGTCCTTGCTGCCTCTTGAGGCTTGGCTTATCTTGTGTCTATGTGTGTGTGTGTGTTCTCTCTCATCCCCCTAGCTTTAGGGCTCGCCCCCTCTCTTATAGGGATGCTTTTGACTTTGTGGAAAAGCATTGTATAGGAGCCAATGGTTGGGCAACTTGAGTTGATAAGCCATCTCATTGATGGGCTTGAAGATTTGAAAAGGACCATAGTATCTTTTTGCTAGTTTAGCATAATACTTTTGATGGCCCGTAGGATTTTTGCCCATTGTTTATCTCAATCGAGCCTTGGGAAACTTAGGTAAGAACCAATCATTTTCTTTGAACATTAAGGTCCTTCTATGCTTGTCAGCAACAACTTTTTGGCTTTGTTGAGAGATAGATATAGCCTTCTTAATATTTTGAAAAGATTCTTGTAGGTCACAACTATACTCATTGGCAACAAAGATCTTCCCATGTACTTTAAGTAGCAAGGGACTTTTAGGTCTTCCCTCAATGATTTCAAAAGGTGCTTTTCCCGTAGAAGTATGTACAGTATTATTGTATGCATACTCTACAAGAGGTAAATACTTTTCCCATTGTGAGCATTGTACTTCGGTAACATAATTTTTTAGTAGATCGAATATCGTAAGATTGCCTATTTCACTTTGGCCATCCGTTTGTGGATGATAGGCTTAAGAGAAATTCAATCTTGTACCTAGATTTTCAAAGAGACCTTTCCAGAAATTTGCTGGTCATTCTAGGATCTCTATCTGACATATGGATGTTGGCAATCCATGGTGTTTAAAAATCTAAGATATGAAGAGAGTTGCCATTTGGTGTGCCTTAATAGTCTTTTTGACAGGAATAAAGTGTGCTTGCTTGCTAAACTTGTCGACTATTTTCCATATTCCCGTATTCCCATGGATAGACTTGGGTAATCCAAAGATGAAATCCATGGATATACTCTCCCATGGTGAATTTGGTATAGGCAATGATTGGAGTAATGCAGGTTTCTTCCCTCTATCATACTTGGTCTTTTGGCATACCACGCATTTTGAAACATACTCTTGTATGTCCACTTTCATGGTAGGCCAATAGAAATACATCTCTACTCCTCGAAGAGTAGGTTGAATGCATCTATGCCCCGCATAGGGAGAAGCATGGGATTCATACATGACTTTTTCACGAAGGGAATGGGTAACACATAGCCTATTGCCATGGACAAGATAACCTTCCTGCAAGGTGATTGGTTCCTCTTTCTTTCCCAAAGCAAGGGCTTACATTATATCTCTAAAGTTAGGGTCAATAGCATACTCATCTACCATGGAAGATATATCATTGTGAGTTGCTATAGACATTGCATTGACTTTTTGTCATCGTGAAAGTGCATCGGCCACTTGATTGTGCTTAGCAGCAATGTGAGCAATATGAAAATTAAATTGCGAAAGAAAATTTGCCCACCTCATTTGTTTGTCGGAAAGCTTTGTTTGCGTCATGAAGTACTTGAGACTTCGATGGTCTGTTCGTAAAATGAATGGAGTCTCCAATAAATAGTGCTTCCATGTGTCTAGGGCATGTAGAAGAGCTAAAAGCTCTTTCTCATAAATGCCTAAGACTTGTTCGACCGTATTGAACCTTCGACTCTCATATGCTATGGCATGTCCTTGTTGAAGCAAGACTACTCCAAGGAAATCACCACAAGCATCACATTGAACCTCAAATGGCTTTGAGAGATCCGGACTCTTTGTTAAGTCATGTAATGATCTTGGTATTTGAGAAAATTTTGCTATGAAGCGTCTATAGTATGCACACATACCAATAAAGCTTCTTAGCTCATGTATATTCCTTGGATTAGGCCATGCCTTTATTACCTCTAACTTTGATAAATCCATATGGATACCATCTTGAGAGATAATATGACCTAAGTATTGAATCTCTTGAAGGAAAATTTGATTTTCTTTTGGTTGAGAAAAAGCTTGTTCTTCTCAATGCTCAAAAAATCACTTGGAGATGTTGCTTGTGTTCCTCCAAGGACTTGGAGTAGATGATGATATCATCAAAGAACACTCTAGTGAATTTGCGATAGGGTCTAAAGATTTTCTCCATCAGACGATTGAACGTGGCTTGTGCATTAGCCAAGCCAAAAGGCATGATTAGATATTCATAAAGACCAAATGTTTTACAAAACGCGGTCTTTAGGATATCTTCATCCATTTTTCTTATTTGATGATAGCCACTTTAAGGCCAATCCTACTAAAGTTGGTAGAGCCTTGTAGCTTATCAAACACATCTTCTACCCGAGGCACGAAAAATCTATTTTTGATAATGATAAGGTTTAGTGCTCGATAGTCCACACACATACGACATGTACCATCTTTCTTTTGCACTAAAAGGGCTAGAGAACAAAAGGGAGAGGAGCAAGGCCTCACCATCCCTTTGTCTACCAATTCTTGTACTTGCCTCATGATCCCTCTTGTTGAGCTTGGGAAACTCGATAAGGAGGCTTGTTAGGCGGTGAGCTTCTTGGTAGGAGCTCAATTTGATGGTCATCGTCCCGTCATTTTGGAGGTAAGTCCATAGGGATATCATTGATGAACACATCTTGAAATTGTTTTAGAAAATTAGAAAAGTCTAACTCTTCTCTATTCCTACCATTTACATTTGATAAAACATTAGGATCTTTTAGGGACTCTTTGATAAAAATCATGTACGCAGAAATTGAGCTCTTCATTGATTATCAAAAGCAAGAGGATTTACAAGTGATATAGTACAACCAGACTCACTAGCATCTATATAATGCTCTTTCCCCTATAGGTGAAGTAGATTCTCCTTTCTGGGAACTTCATGTTGGCCGCCATGAGGTTGAACCATGGTGCCCCTAGGATAGCATCCTCATGTTGCAGAGGAGAGACGAAAAAGTCTTCTTTGTCGACATAGCTTTGGACATGAAGCCTCAACTTCCCAATCAAGGGAGTAATGGAGGCTTGTTGTCCCTTGAAAGCAATGTCGGCTGTTACAGTATCTCCTTCTCAAAACCTTGAATGCCCAACTTGGTGGCCAACTCCATTGATACGAAGTTGTGAGTAGAGTCATCATCAAACAAGATGAAAGCATCATGCTCCCTTATCTTTCCCCAAGCATAGGAGAGAGGTGATCCTTTGCAATGAGCATCCTCTTTTGGAGCTTCGATGGTGGAAGCTCTAGGAGTCTCATTGCGAGCATTTCTCTTGGGGTAAGAATGATAAACATGTCTTTGCTCCCCACACTTAAAACATTTATGGTCCTTGCGAAAAGCTTCAAGCTCTTCAGGAGAGAGTTTGTTTTTACCTTTTGTAAATTCTCCGTGGACCGATTTGTTGTTGTTGTTGTTGTTGGAATTGCCTTGGGAAGAATTTTGGGCATTGGTTTTCCCCTTTGTATCATTTTTGTCTTTGTTTTCCATGGGCTTGACATTCTGTCTAGCCCCTTGTTGGAAATTGATGCGCGAAGCAACCATGGTGTGGTGGATTACTTCGATGATAGAACCAGGCCATTGAGAGTTGACGTACTCGGCCATCTCTTTAGGTAATCATGCACAAAATTATTGCTTTTGCTCGATGAATTTTATCTTTTGAAAGACGATAGCCTTGAGATGTAAATCCCAAAATTTGTCTACATATTTGTGGATAGACATGATGGAAACTCGTAGAGTTTTCCATGTCTTTGGGGCTTTGCCGTTGCCACGAAGGCTAGCCCACCATTGACGAGAAGATTTCTAGAAGTGCATAGCTACATGGTGTAGCTTGGAGGACTCCATGAAGCCCTCGTCTCCAAAGGTCGCATCAAATTGCTGGATGAAAGCCAATACTTTGTCGGTGGCACCAAAGGTGCCACCATAGGTGAGAAAAGAGATACTTTTTCCTCCCTCTTTGAACTTCCTGAGCTTTTATGATCTTCGCCATGCAAGGTATGATTTGCAATGTCCTCCCCTCTTGTATTCACTTTTAGGAGAATAGCCATAGCTTTCGTCGAAAGAAGAGAAAGGTGAAGAAGAAGGAGAAGAGGGTGACCTCTTTCTTGCCCTTTTCTTCCTTCATTTCCTCTCTTCCCTTTTAGAGTGACAAGGAGAAGGAATGTGGGTTGAACATTTCCTATTGGGAGGAGTTGGCGATCGTCTAGACCGTCATCTTCATGGAGCCACTTCTTCATAGGAACTTAGGGATTCATTGCTTTCTTGTTCTTTGGATTCCTCCTCTCGTATGGGAGAGAGTCTTCTTTTGGGGGTCTCATCAAGAGACCTCTTAAGCTCTCTCTCCTCTCGGAGAGGAAGGGTAATCCCATAAGCACCAAGAGACCTCCTAAGCTCTCTCTCCTCTTGGAGAGGAAGGGGAGAGGAAGGGTAATCCCATAAGCACCAAGTTTTTGAGTAACTGCGGCTTGCAAACCAGAGTTGCCCATAGCTTGTTGCAACCTAGTAACAAGATAATTGACAAACATATGGGAATTATCATTAGCACCTTCATGTGCAAAATCAAAAGTATCAATGTTCATCCTAGTCTCTTGGTTATTGTCAGCCATGTTAACAAAAATTTTGTGCTTACTTAGTGTATTCTTTGGTAATTCAAAACCTTAGTTGCTACTCCTCTTAGCCTTTGAAAATTAGCTCTTAAGTATCTACACCCACGGCTTGAATTGGTTTATTATAGAAAGTAGTGGAGTGGATCTAATATTGCAGAATCGCCAAGGGCTAGCTCCTTTTGGACTTCTTATGGCTCAATAATGGTAAAGCCATAGGCAAGTCTAAAAAGACTCCATTATTAAGACCAAAGCTCCCGAGGTGTGCACCATATCCCACATAGTGGGCTCAACAAAATTGATAATAGATCCCAGTCCCACTTACCGTAATATAATTAACAAAATCAATCATTAATAGGCTACTCAAGGACCTCTCTTCTTAAGCAACAAAAGAGAAACCAAATGCTCTGATACCAATGTAATGGAAATGGCCTATGAATTTTGAGAGTAGTGGAATTAGGAAAATTAGAGAAAGAACTTTTGTGAGATTACTTTGAGAGCATAGAAATTGATGGTAGCAACATAAACATAGTACTTAGTTAACTTGGCATGAACAATACTTTTGCAAGAGAGAGAGTTTAGAGAACATGACAACAATTGAGGACTGGATTTATGTGGAGCCGGTCCCCCCTCCAATAGGCATTTGTATTATAGTTTCTCACATCAAGAGAGAGTTGGTACAATACAATCTTTGTGTTCCTTGTGACCTAGGTGATGCAATGAAGATGGAAAGCTTCATGCATCACGAGCATACATAAACTTTGCGAAAAGAATTAATAGTCCCAAGGCCTCAAACACCTTCGAAGGTGGAGAGAGCTAGCGGGGAATGAGGGTAGGGAAGAGGAAGAGGAAACATTCCATAGGAGAAAGAAATAGTTCCTTGCTTATGATCACTCTTCTTGCTAGCATACATAATAGAATAGTAATGAAGATGGAGAAGATGGCAAGCTTAAGCATGAAGCATGGATCTTGGTTGGATTTGCACTCCATAGCCAAGAGTGTCGGTATAGGCTCTTAACTTCTCTACTAGATTGGAGAAGGAGATGGAGCTCTTACACTTTGCACTTCACACAATGAGAGTGTGTGTGGGAGAGTATACCCCCCAAGCAACCCCCCTTCTTGCTTTGGTCGACCCCCCCTTGTAGCTCAAGCTTGAAGCTCATTGGACCCCTGTAAGCCTGGCCAATCACATGCAGGATGCATAACAAGCAACAAGGGTAGTCTTGGGATAAGTGTCTCCCTTCCCCTTTGAGAGAGAGAACTTGATAAATGCAAAAACAATTAATTAAACTACCTAATTTGTCATTGGACCCCTTGGGAGGCCAACCAATAGGGTTAGGCACACCATGAGGGCAACATGGGTAGGGGTTTGACATGTGTCCTTGCTGCCCCTTGCGGCTTTGCTTATCTTGTGTGTGTGTGTGTGTGTGTGTGTGTCCTCTCTCATCCCCCTAGCTTTAGGGCTCGCCCCCTCTCTTGTAGGGATGCTTTTGACTTTGTGGAGCACAAGAACCTTAGTCAGCAAGCACGACAAAGCACCTCAAGCTTGGGTGGTGTTCCCACAAGCACCTCAAGCTCCCTAGTCGGCAAGCACGACAAGCACCTCAAGCATCTTAGTCAGCAAGCACGACAAGCACCTTAGTCATCAAGCATGACAAGCACCTCAAGCTTGGGCCGGGTTCCCACCTCAAGCACAACCCTAGCTTACCTAAGGTCAAAGGACTATTAACACTAGCTATTGGAGGTCTTCAATGAAACTAACCCTGAGGTCTTTAAGCTCCATTGACTAGCCTTGCTCTTTGAGGGATCATCTCTCATTTGGGCCCCTTTACCATTGGCCCCGTGTTGAGATAGATCTGTAAGCACATGTCTATATTCTAACCCTTGTTCCCGTTTATTCTCCCACATTAAATGATCAGTTTAATATGAGAAAATCATTTGGGTTGGTTAGATATCAAATTTTATGCGACAGACTTATATCCAAAATAGTGAGTAGACTCAATTTATAACTCATTTGAGTACTTTAAATGAGTTACCACATGTAAGAGGTTTCTAAAAGAATACCTCTTCTCAACTTTCCACGAAAGTAACATGCTGATATAACTCATCTGCAAAGATTGAGTACTTGACTTACTATGAGTGTTCATTAGTAAACAACCCCACCATAATTGGTGATCGAGGTTGAGAACCTAACTTAAACATGAAGGGACTAACTCTAGTCGCAACGCATTCATGGTAAGCAAACTCAAACTAAAGAGATACCCTTTCCAATTGGATTTCTTTGTGCTAGTGTACGCTCTTAGCATATCCTCTTGCATGGAATCAACACTTGGATATATCCTATCCGTCTCTAGATAATTGGCAATACTGATATTGAGATGTTTCTCCCCAACAATTTATGGACATGGTAAGCAAACTCCAATGCATTAATGGTAAGCAAATTGTAACTAGAGAGATACCCTTTCCAATTGGATTGCTTTGTGCTAAGGTACGTTCTTTGTATATCCTCTAGCATGGTATTAACACTTGGAAATTTCCTATTTGCCTATGGATAATTGGTAGTAGTGATATTGAGTTTTTTTCTCCCCAACGGTTTACAACAATCCTCCAAAAATGACTGGTAAATGTGGTTCACAAGGATTCCCAATATGTCTGAATAATGCATGTAATCAATATATATTATAAACAACCAGCATGGTTAACTTTAGAGACTGATAGTGAACTGAATAAACTTTACAAAGTTTAGTCAACGTATCTACAAGCATCCAAATCAAGCCATGACCTTTGATGGTGATTGGTAGACCCATGATTAATTTCATAGATATACTGCACAACATAAAGTGCAAAATGCTTCATAAGCTATGAGTTTGCATGCCAATCTAGATCTGCCTTTGCTAAACACTAGGGCTAATAACACCTATTGTGCATGCATTTAGCAAAATATGATCCAAACTTCATTTTCATGACTATAATTATCAATGCTTATGGTAGATGTGATGCTTAGAGCAAACATGGAAGAGGAGGGTAAATAGTTCTATGAAAAGAAACTAAGTACTTCCTATTGCAATCACTTGAAAACATTGCTAAAACATTTGAACTATAATAGAATGTGAAATATAAATGACACCTAAGCACAAACAATGAAAGATTTTCATTAACAATATATAGCCTTGCTATACGCGAAAACAACCATTTGAAAAAAAATTCAATAGCTTTTGTAAGCTTCAAAATTATTTACTAGGTATCTACAAATTTCTGGCCATTTGAAATTGTTCCTGATACTACGTGCTCAAAATGGTATGCGAAAGGAATTTGACTAGCACCTAGGGACTTTGTCGTGACACATAATCAGGGAAACATGCACCAATGCCAGTACCAAAGACTCATATTCTTTGCATGTGGAATATGTCTCATGTAATGACGTCAAGAAGTATGACATTCGTCAAGTAGAATGACGTCAAGTATGACATTCATCAAACACTTAGCGACAGGACCCTCATAACTCCTGTTCTACGCTAGCTAAACCAAACTCCGTGAGTTCCTAGATGAAGTTGCACACCTTGTGACTAACAACACGTGCCAAACAAAACTCTACCATGTAGGTCTATAATTGTAGGGTGCAAATATGTATCCAATACACTATTGTGCCAAAATTCTTTGCTCCTACATGACCTGTCATGTGTCTGAAGATCTAAATGGATAAAAACATTCTAGCATATGCATCCTACTTAGAAAACTCAATCAAAGCATATTCAAAAATGAAATGAAACCAAATCATTTATGCTTACCTAGAGGTTGAAAATAGCGTCCACTTACCCAGAGTCAAGTGCACTATTCAAACTTGAATGGTATACTACTACAAATCCAGTCTCAAAGGACCTAGTATGTCTTTAACATGTTAAACACTAAACAAATATTTAATATTAGTTTAGTGAACATAAAATATATTTAATTTATAACCCTGGGTGTTGCCTAGGCAATCAAAACCCCTTGGTTAGATTCTACAAGAACTGCTTAAACTATCACTTAATTGTGATCACCATATTCTATCGTGACCAATAGTGATTGTAATCAACTTGGAAAGTTGAATTATCCACTACCCCTCTGCAAATTGAGGATTTCTTCCTTGAAAGTATAATTTTGAAGAGGTCAATCAATGACCATCAACCCTCATGGAGTGATTTGGCATGATTCGGTCATACCCCTAGAAATATCACTCCTATAGCCTCAATCAGTGCTAGAATCATCAGACTAAAAACATCATCATCGTTGTCAATGCTCGAGGATGTCCAACATCAGGTGTTGTCCGAGAAATTATTGCATCGATCGCTAAAGAGCTTTGTCAATGTTCGCCTCTGTAAATAGTCGTACTAGGCGTCTCCCATATCGTGCTAGAATAGTCCTCTTTGATGGAGTCTCTGTCAATGTCGTGGTCACCCTCATAGACGTGGGTGTCTAGCTCTCCTGAGCTTAGTGGCTATGTTCGCTAACATACCTTTGGTATAAGTGGGCTCTGAAGTCTACTGTACGGCATGTTCATCGAACTGCTAAGTCCTTGCTCTAAAGAAGTCAGTGATCTCCCTCTGTGAATGTCTCCCACTGTCGAGTTTCCTCAAGAGACTCTCCTTGTATTTGCTAGCAAAACAACGCGAGGCATCTCTAATCTTGGTATCTCATGACTCTAGCCAATGCTCCAAAGCCCTCTCTGAATAGACAATGAAAGCAGCCTCGTATCTCATAGTATACCGGACAATGACAAATGTGATGTAACTCAATCTCTCGCTCTATATGACACAACTGGCATATCCTAGCCTCTGCTGGTACTCTCTTAAAAATGCCAGTCTCAATCTCTAGATGATGTGATGATGTGTGCATTTGACCAATAGCACATCGTATCCCATAGGATAAATGAGTGTTCATATACGCCGGTCTAATCACATATCCAACCTCTTTTTTTATTGTAGAAGATGCTCTCTCTCTCTCTCTCTCAAGATTTTATTATCGTCCTCAAAGGTCAAATATGACCTATGGGACCAAAGTTACATGTGATGTAATCTGTGTGTGGTTGATGAGTGATTTTTGATGCTCCAAAATTGTGGTGATGAGAGTTGCAATGGAGAACCCACGATGTGGCTAGGAGAGGAAAGTGTGTAGGTCTAAGTCATGGCTAAAAATGTGAGGGAATCAAGCTCATATGTGACAAGAAGTTGAGCACCGTATTAGTGTGTGGCACTTAGGCTCTCGAATTTGCAGTGAGCATAATGTGCACAATTGATTTGACTCTTCTCCATTGCCCCAACGCCCTATTTCACATCAAAGGGAGTGGGAGCTAAGTCAAATGGCTGCGATAGTGCATATTGCTAACAAGGGGATAAGCTCAAGCATATAAGGGTGAGTACGGTTTCCTCTTTCAATGAAGAACATGGTTTTGTAGTTGGGGCCAATATGGGTGGTGTAATGTATGAAGCATGACCCACCAAATTCCTCCCAAGCCGTAATACATTGGCGTTGTAGGAAAGCTTCATTCACTTGGGAGTCTATTGAGGCATCATGTAGCAAGTGTAATGCATACCATCTCCCAAACCACTTCTTTATATCTTGCATCCATCTCGTGCTCATATGAGTTTTTTGAACTTTTTTTCTTTCTTCCCATGCAATTGTAGGAACTCGATGTGAGGGGTTTTGAAGCATCTTTATCATGTAATCCTCAACCCTTTCCATGCCCATAAACTCAATTGGAAGAGATCCCGACTCAAGAAGTAGGAGCATATTTGATGTTTGTTCTTAACTTGGAGAAAGTTTGTAAGAAAATGCTTTTGGACATTCTCAAACTCTTTGCAAGTAGGCTGTGAGATGCTCTCGCTGCCCCACACTTCAACTTCATAAGAAGAACTGGTGTCACCAATGTGTCAAAAAGGTACTTCTTGAGAACCCTACACTTGATGTTTCTTGCATTACCCATGTTCTCAAATGCTTAGTACACTCTCTTGCCAGCTTCCAAACGACGCATAGCACATTCTTGCCACTTGTGATTGGTCGGAACCTCAAGGCACTCAAAGCTCTCAACAACTTCAAGTGTCTCATTGTTGTACACAATGCATTGCTTCTCCTTATGGTTGCGTTTCACTAGCATAACCTTGGCCCTTGGCTTGGTCCATATTACCCTAGGCCTAACATACCAAGGTAGGTTTCATGTGTCATGGATCATAGTTGCTTTGTACGGATTGAGGGCTTTCGTGATCAAAAGCAAGGGATTTTGCATGGCAAAAATTGTCACACATATAATTGTTGATGCAAAAGAGGTTGTGATCAAGAGGTGTGGGTTAAGGTTGTTTTCATGACTGGGAAAACATGATTAGCCTTTCCATAGGACGTGGACCAAAAGACAGGGCAAGATTTTCTGCTGATGAAGAAAAGCTCTTTGGTTGAGGAATTGACTTCCTCTAATATGAATCACCGGTTAACATGTTGCAAAGGACTTTGGAGGATTATCATCATAGAGGAGGATGAAAATGGCTCTTTTGGGCAGACCCCAAAGAGAATGAATTCACCTAAGAGATAAGAAGCCAAGCAGCTAAGAGCGTAAGGGGCCCTGGATGTGAGGGATTTCCTCGACTATGATGTTGATGGATTTAGACTCTTATATAAAGACAAAGGTGCTAAAGAGGAGCTTGAAATTGAGCTCATTGAGGATGAATCAACCTTCTCTAGAGGAAAACAAGGTACTCCATTGACGTGTCACTATGAAAATTGTAAGAAATCTAGATGGTTCACTTCAAAGAGCTACAATGACAAATTTGCTCCAGGCAAAAAGAGGAGAGAGTTACGAGAGTAGTAGCAATGGACCATGCTTAATTCCATCCCAAAGGATTTGAATCGTCCCCATGTCAGAAACACGAGAGCTGCAAGTTGCTCAAGAACTTCGTGGTGTATGACCCCCTATGTATGACATGCCAAAGTAGATCTTTGGTAAGGCAACCACATTTGGCCAACGATCAAAGCTATTAATACAAAAGAAAAAACAACTTCTTGCCATTTATAAGATGAAAAATGAGCTGCTTAGAACAATCCATAAGAAGGGGGGTAAATTGACAAGGAGAGCGTCTACAAATCAGCAGACGAAACTTTGTGTCAACAAGTCAAAAAGGCTTGTCATCTGACCTCCATGGCTATGTGTTTGCTTGGACTGCACAACTAAACTATGGGGCACATCATAGATTCTGTTCCTTATAATTTTTGGGGAGACACAATGTTGACTCTCCACCATACTTTTGTATGGCACTTTTGTATGATGCACACTATATATGGTTTGTGATTTGTGTCATCTCCTCATTGCATGACAAAACCTTTAACTACTCACATGGTTTTTGTGTAGCTTGACAAACAATGCTCTTTGTCTTACACACTCGGAGGAGATGCCTACTCATTGACTAGGTCAGTAGTCCAAGTTAATTTTTGCACTATTCCATACAACCATCTACTATATGTAAACAAATTGTTTCCTATTTGTAACAACAAATTAATTATAAACCATATCAACAAATCTCTTTCGCAAGGACAACCAAGCAAGACTAGTTTGCTTGTTTGGCAAGTAGGTCAAGAATGCAATCTTCCAGTTTGCTCTACTCGTCTACAAGTTCCTATCTCTTCGTGTTTGCATCTCTCTCTCTCTCTCTCTCTCTCTCTCTCTCTCTCTCTCTCTCTCTCTCTCTCTCTCTCTCTCTGAACGCCTCTGGCTTTGAGCAAGGTGCTGGTAATAATTCAAGGTGACATTGTCGGGACGTTGCTAGCCAAGGGGAACTATTGAAAAATAGGGTCTTGCTTGGTGATGCCTTGATTGATATTAATGCCAAATTTTCATTCTTGTAGGATATATCGAGTGACAAGGAAGCTCTAACTTGTTTTCAATGGGCATGCTAGCTTTGATAGTTGGAGGGGGGAGAGAAAATCTCGTAAAAAGGGAGTGGCAAGGGAAGGAGAGTGAAGACGAGGCAATTGCAAGCAAAGATAAAAGGGAATCTAGAGGGGTATTTGCTAGGAAATAGAATGTTTTTAAAAGATGAACCAATATGTGCGCCCCCACAACAAAGAAAGGATAAAAGGCTGTGAATATAGGCTTCAGAATCGATGTTCAAATGGCATTGCCTAAGGCATGTGCTAATGCAATATTTTGGATTTGGTGGAAATTGTGGTCCCCTATCCTCGAATATTATTGAAATTTTATTTTCTTAAAATTTTAATATCATTCTACTAATTTATATTCTATTTCTATGTCCTACAATGCCTTCAACATGTGGATGCCTTGTTTAATTTGTGTAGCAATTGGCTACATAGATTGCCCCTTCAAAAAAAGCAACAACAAACAGGTATATTCATTCTCTCTCTCTCTCTCTCTCTCTCTCTCTCTCTCTCTCTCTCTCTCTCTCTCTCTCTCTCTCTCTCTCTCTCTCTCTCTCTCTCAAAGTCTAAATTCAATTATGGATGCATTATATGGTATGTTGCAATCCTAGGCTTCAAAAGCACAATGTTCCTTTTTGTTACGTGTAGCAAAATTTCACCTTCAAAACCAATAACAAAAGTCATCTCAACATACAAGTCCCCCCCCCCCCCCCCCCCCCCCCCCCCCCCCCCCCCCCTCCCCCTGTGTGTGTGTGTGTGTGTGTGCATGCACGCATGGCAATAAGAGCTCTACAATTTAAGTGATGTCCGAACTCAAGGTTGCAACATCCCAGCCTTCACAACCACACCCTCATTGACACCCAAGTGCATAGCTGAAGCATTCAGAAGCTCACATCTCTCTCTCTCTCTCTCTCTGTCTCTCTCTCTCTCTCTCTCTCTCTCTCTCTCGCGTGCACGTGCACACACACACACACACACACACACACACACACACACACACATACACATGACTGCAATCTATGCAGAGCTGGTTCTTGACTAGCCTTCATGTCCAGGATAGAGTATCTTGGAATGCATTGATTGCAAGATATGTCCAGAGGGGCCAAGATTGGAAGCTCTAGGTTGTTTTCAATGGATGCTAAGCAAGGGCTTCTCTCCATATGCATCATGTATGCTCCCATTTTGAAGATGTGTGGCATCTTGAAAGAGGTTAATATTGGCCAAAAGATCTAAATGAGATTATTAGGCGAAGCTGTTGAGAAAAGGCATAATGCTTGTCAATGTTTTACTTTCTTGTGGTAATTGATAAATGTTTATTGAATGTGATTGTTTATATGGTTGGCAAGCGACATGGATCTCCATCATTGGATTGTCTCTAAGATTGGACATCTCACATTGGATTCACTTGGATAAGTTTGTGTTATTATTAGCGCAGTCTGTCTCCTCTCTCTATCTTTAAATATCCTCCCTAATTTTGTAACTTTTCTCAAACAATAAAATATACTGATATAGGTTCATTGAAGGATGCATGCGGAGGGACTAGGTTTTATCCCTGGTTGTGTTGTTCTCCTCTCCACCCTTGATTTCCTCACTTGCATGCATGTATACCACTCCCCTCGACGTGTGCATACCGCTTTCTCTCTCATGCTTACTATCGTTTGCGTGAGTAGTCTTGGATGTTATGTAAAGATCATCGGTGAAAGTATGCATGCCTCAAATTCCTCTTTTGTATATAGTATTTTTGTCTACTCATAGGGTCATCATGTTATCTCACTTAAATAGATGATGAGAAGGTTGAGACTAACATTTATGGTCATGTGTGCGTGATGTAGCAAGTCAAGGCAGCTGAGTCGTGGGCAAGTGGCTGGCAGAAGCTAGCAAGACATTGAATAATCCAATAAGACATAGGGTTTGTAGTTAGTTTAATAAAGTCCCCTTATCCCAAAGTGGAATGTAAATAGCCTCATTTATGAGCTGACTCTTTTTAATCAATAAATATAAATACATGCCTAGAGGAAGCCAGCTCCCTCTAGGCATGGGGGGATGATTGTACCAACATTGTGTGTGTGTGTGTGTGTGTGTGTGTGTGTGTGTGTGTGCATGGCACCCTCGATCTAGAGGGGCATGCATGCAAGTATTAGGTGTGTTCTTGTCATCACGACTTTCTTGCTCACAAAAGTGGTATCAAAGTGGTATCACAAAAGTGGTATCAAAGCGTAGGCTACAAGACTAAAGAATTGGACGAGCAACAACTAAGTATTTTGCTTTCTTATGATTGTAGATTTCATTAATTGCTTCAATTACTTCACGTCTGCTTTCCACTCTGAAAGTAATGGCCGGTGGACCGAAGCTACCAATAGTACTATCCTTGATCTCCTTAGGGCTTACACAATAAACAGTACAACAAATTTGGACCAACACCTTCCTCTCCTCCAATTTACTTACAACTCCACACTCTGCCACAAAAAAAGCTCCCTTTGAGATTGTTTATGGTAAGAAGTTGCTTGTCCCTATGACCACCATCATTAGTAATGTTCCTGCGGCTAACACCCTTACACAAGATCATGTTCACATTTTGCAAGAAGTCACCATAGCTATCCAAAAAGCTCAAGCACGCTACACCGCACAAGTAAACAAAAAGCGTAAGTTTGTTGAGTTCACTTTAAATGATTATGTTTGGTTGCGTATTGAAAAGCATCGTTTGAAGAACATTGAAAAACACTCCAAGGTCAAGTTAGCACCTAGATTGTATGGACCCTTCAAGATCATCGACATCATTAATCCCAATGCATACAAGCTTGACATTCCACATCATTGGCGCATACACAACTCCTTCCATGTTATTTGCTTTGCAAAAATTTAAAGGCACCCCACCTATTGCACTTGTTTTTGAAGACCCACCATTACTCAAAGATGATAAAGAATTATTAATTCTAGGATCTATTATTGACCATGATCTCACTCCTACACGCACCGGTACACAATATCTTAGATACCTTGTTAAATATAAGAATCACTCTGTTGAAGAATGTCAATGGATTTTGGCAGACACTTTAAATCCCACGTACCAGCACTTGATTTCTACATACCACAATCAGAGTAATGCACTTAGGCCTAATGAGGCACCCTTAGGCAACGCATAGCGTCAAAATTTGGTGGAATGGTTTAGTTGATAATGAATGGAATGGAATGCAATTAATGGAATGGATTGGTACATTGGTTGGTTTTTATGGAATTGATTCAAACACATGTTAGAGCTCCTACGCCTGAAAAAGGCAGGTCTCTGTGTTATACAAGTTGTTATGGAATTGATTGTTGTTACATACATGTGCATTAGAGTTCCTATGCCTAGTGAGGCAGGACTCTCCGTGATATTTTACATGTGGAACTGGCCCACCACATATTTTTTTGCAATTGTTATGTACAACTGAGGTCTGTTGCTTGTGTAACCCCGGGGTATGTTATGGAATGGATGATGAGAAGGTTGAGACTAACATTTATGGTCATGTGTGCATGATGTAGCAGGTCAAGGCAGCTGACTCATGGGCAAGTGGTGACAACAACTAGCAAGACATTGAATAATCCAATAATACATAGGCTTTGTAGTTATTTCAATAAAGTTCCCTTAACTTAAAGTGGAATGTAAATAGCTTCATTTATGGACTGACCCTTTTTTTATCAATAAATATAAATACATGCCTAGAGGAAGCCAGCTTACTCTAGGCATGGGGGGATGATTGTACCCTCTCTCTCTCTCTCTTTGCGCGCGTGTGTGTGTGTGTGTACATGGCACCCTTGGTCTAGAGGGACGTGCACGCAAGTAATAGGTGTGTTCTTATCATCACGACTTTCTTGCTCACAAAAAGTCTAGCTAGTATTAGATAGATAGCAATCATGATCTTGTTGGTGCTCTCAGTTGAAGTGATTAGTGGCTTAGGGATTGCCTTCAATTTTGGCATTTTTGCAATCCAAATGGATCAATACTTTGAGATTGCTTGCAATGGGCTATGACCCTTGAATGGCAGTATGGAGGTCATGTAGTGAAGAGGAATTGGGGAGCTTGTTGACAATAGTAATAACTCCATTGTGATGGGGGGAAGATCTCATGGATCCCGAGCAGCTTGCTGCAAAGCCGACATTGATATACTTTGAAGAAGGGGCATTGTAGAACTCCACAATGTTGGATACATTATATGATTTTTCTTACTAGAGACTTGGTAAGAGGGGTTGAGCTCAAACTTTTGGCCTTCATAGTGAATCTAGGGTCTATGTATTCATGTATATGCATGCTTTACTTGTGTGTGTTGTAGAGCTTCCCAAGGCTAAGACAAAGCCATTTGAATCCATTGCAATGGGCCTTGAAGGTGCTATCCACCAGTATGTAGAAAGTGTAATAGGTCACCAAAATTTGGCACGAGAAGATAAATGTTGTAGCCACAAAACTATACATGATTTCTCGTTGCTCCCATTGACCCCCATAACCTTGACACTGGCACCCTCAACCAAATGCAACTCTTTGCCTTCAATGTCACGCAAAGGTTTGACCTTGTGTCATAAAATCCAATATCTACCTATCCCAAATGATTTTCTCATATTTAAATGATCATTTAATGTGGGAAAATGAATGAGAACAAGAGTTAGAATATAGATATGTGCTTTTAGACCTATCTCAACACGGGACCAAAGGGGGAGAAGGCTACATCTCATGGAGGGCCCAAAAAGGAGATGGTCTACCAAAGAGCAATGAGCAAATAATGGAGCTTAAAAGACCTAAGGGTTAGCTTCATTAAAGACCTCCAAAGGTCAGTGCTAAAATTCCTTAGAACTAGGACCTTTAGGTACTTTAGTCCTTAGGCAAGCTAGGCATGTGCTTGAGGTGCTTGATGACCAAGGTGCTTGAGGTTTCAATTCAAACATGAGCCCTACATAGGAGGGGGCGAGCCCTAAAGGTAGGGGATGAGAGAACACACTCACACACACTCAAGGCATGCCCAAGACACCAGAGGCATAAAGGACACATGTAAAGCCCCTAGCCATGTTGCCCACATAGTGTGCCTGAATCTTATTAGATAGACTTTTGGGAGGTCCAATGAGCGTTTAGATTCAATTAAATAATTAATTAAGCTCTCTCTATCAGATGGGGAAAGGAGGATACTTGTTCAAATGCTACCCCTATTGCTTGTTATAACCAAAGCCTATGATTGGCTGGGCCCTGGCATGAACCAATGGGGTGCAAGCTAGAGTAAGGAGAGAGAGGGGTCGACCAAGGCAAGGAGGAACTCTCACTTTTGTCCATACTCTACCACACACTCACACATTCTCTAATGTGTTGAGCAAGAACTCCATCTCCTCCTCCAAACTTGAGAAGTAGAGAGCCTACAACAAAACCTCTTGGCTATGGAATGCAAATCCAACCAAGATTCAAGCTTCAAAGCAATGCTTATCATCTTATTCATCTCCATTACTATGCTATGCTATGCTATAGGAGTAATGATATGTGAGGAGACTACTTCTTTCTCGTAAGAGTACATCTTCTTCTCTTCTCTTCCCTCGTTCCCTGTTGCTAGCTCTCTCCACCTATGAAGGTGTTTGAGGTCTTGGGATTGAGGCCGGGGACAAGTTCATGTTATTGCAAGTTAATTACAGGCATAATATTGGTGCATGAAGTTTACCATCTTCATAGCATCAGCAAGGTCTCAAGGAACACAAATAATGTAATCTACCAAGTCTCTCTTTATGGGAGAATGTATAATAAAAAAGCCTTTTGGAGTGAGGACCGGCTCCAAGTAAATTTGGTCCTCAATTGTTGTCAATTTCTCTAATTCTCTCTCTCTTTCGCAAGTATTGTTAATGCTAAGCTAACTAGTTTAATGTTTATTTTGCTACCGTCAATCAAGTACTCTCCCTATGTTCATTAAGAAATTTCTCAAGAAAATGCTCACTACTGTCACTTTAATTCCACTACAATCAATATTATTAGCCATATTTTGTTACATCGGTATCAGAGCTATTGGTTTCTCTTCTCTCGCTCTAGAAGAGAGGCCCTTAAGTTTTCCAGGAAAGGTTGGAGTTTTGCATTGCAAGAGGGAAAGTGGGATAGGGATTTATTTTCCCGGTTGGAAGCTTTTATCCAGCAATTTGATACATCCTTTGGAGATGAGGGCTTCACGGAGTCCTCTAAGCTATGAATGTAGCTATGCATTTTCAAAAATCTACCCAATAATGGTGGGCTAGTCTACGAGGTAAAGGTGAAGCTCCAAAAACATGGAAAACTCTAAGAGTTTCCATAACGAAGCAGTTTCTTACAAGCAATGCCAAAGACAAAGTTCATTCTGAATGGCAAAGCTTGAAGCTCTCTCCCAACGAGTCTATTTCACAAGTATGTGGACAAGTTTTGGGATTTACATCTCAAAGCTATGTTCTACCAAAAAATAGACTTTGGATAACAAAAAAAACATTTTTGTGATGGGCTACCTGAAGACATGACCGAGTATGTCAACTCTCAAAGACATAGGACCATCACTGAATTCATCCACCATACTATGGTCGCTTCACGAATTAATTTCCAATAAGGTGCTAGGAGAAATTCTAAGCCCATGGAAACTAGAGATTGAAATGAGCCTAGAGGGAAGAACAATGCTCAAAACTCTTCCCAAGGCAACTCTAGCAACAACAACAAAACCAAGGAAAAAGGAATCTACAAAGGTAAGAATAAATTCTCTCCTAAAGAGTTGGAGCGTTTTTGCAAAGATAACAAATGTTTCAAGTGCGAGGAGCAGGGACATGGCTATCACACCTGTCCCAAAAGAAATGCACGCAATGAGCCACCTAGGGCTTCTACGATTGAAGTCCAAAAGAAGATACTCATTGCAAAGGATCATCCCTTGCCTATGCTTGGGGAAAGTTAAGGGAACATGATGCCTTTATCCTTTTCGACCCTGGCTCTACTCACAACTTCATATCAACGGAGTTGCTCACTAAGTTAGGCATACAAGCGTTTGAGATGGGAGACATTGTGACTGCCAATGGGGATTTCAAGGGACAACATGCCTCCGTTACTACCTTGATTGGGAAATTGGGGCTTCATGTCCAAAGCTACATCGACAAAGAAGACTTTTTCATCTCCCCTCTCCAACATGAGGATGTTATCTTAGGGGCACCATGGCTCAACCGCATGGCTACCAATATGAAGTTCCTTGAAAGGAGAATTTATTTCAACTACAAGGAAAAGAACATGTGCATAGATGCTAATGAGTCGGGTCATACTATACCCCTTGTATATAAGCTTGCTTTTGATAAGTCAACGAAAAGCTCAGTTTCCATGTACATGATTTTTGTTAAAGATTCCATAAATGATCCTTATGTTTTACTAAATCAAAGTGGTAGGATTCAAGAGGAATAAGAGTTGTCTAATTTCCTACATAGATTCCAAGATGTTTTTATTGATGACATCCCTGGAGAGTTACCTCCAAAACAAGGAGATGATGACCATACAATAGAGCTTCTACCTGGGAGCTCACCGCCCAATAAGCCTCCCTATCGAGTTTCACAAGCTCAACAAGAGGAGATCATGAGGCAAGTACATGAACTGGTTGAGAAAGGTATGGTGAGGCCTAGCTCCTCTCCTTTCTGTTCACCAGTCCTTTAGTACAAAAGAAAGATGATACTTATCGTATGTGTGTTGACTATAGGCCACTAAATAGGATCACTACCAAAAACAAATTTCCCGTGCCAAGGGTAGAAGATTTATTAAATAAGTTACAAGGGTCTACCTACTTCAATAGGATTGACCTTAAAAGTATCTATCATCAAATAAGGATAGTCAATGAAGATATTGTAAAGACCATTTTTCGCACAACATTTGGTCTTTATGAATATCTTGTCATGCCTTTTGGCTTGCCAAATGCTATGGCCACAATCAACCATTTATGGAGAAAGTTTTTAGGCCCTACCGCAAGTTTATTGGAGTATTCTTTGATGATATCATCATCTACTCCAATTCTCTCGAGGAGCATAAGCAACACCTCCAGGTAATCTTTCAAGTTTTGAGAGAGAATAAAATTTTCATTAATCAAAAGAAGAGTGATTTTTTATTGCAAGAGATTCAATACCTAGGCTATATTATCTCTCAAAATGGCATCCATATGGATCCAACCAAGCTAGAGGTAATAAAAGGATGGCGTAATCCAAGGAATCTACATGAGCTATGAAGATTTATTGGTATGTGTGCATACTGTAGATGCTTCATTAAAAATCTTCACAATAGCAGGACTATTACATGACTTAACAAACAAGAACGTTAAGTATACATGGACTGAAAAATAGCAAAATGCTTTTGAGAAGCTCACCTCTCAACATGTGCTTACACTACCGGATCTCTCAAAACCATTTGAGGTCCAATGTGATGCTTGTGGAGATTTCCTTGGATCAGTCTTGCTTCAAGAAGAGCATGCCATAGCATACGAGAGTTGAAGACTCAGTGCCGATGAGCGAGTGTTGGGTATACATGAAAAAGAGCTACTACTTGTTTTATATGCCCTTGACACATCGAAGCATTATCTTTTGGGGACTCCATTCATCCTACGAATGGATCACCAAAGTCTTAAGTACTTCATGATGCAAACCAAGCTTTCCGACCAACAAATGAGGTGGGCAAATTTTATTTTGCAATTTAACTTTCATATTGCTCACATTTCCGGCAAGCACAATCAAGTGGCTGATGCATTATCATGATGACCAAGGGAAAATGTGGTGTTTATAGCAACTCACAATGATCTATCTTTCATGATAGTAGAGTATGCGTACAACGACACTGTACATACTTCTACCGGAAAGGCACCTTTTGAGGTCATAGAGGGAAGATCTAAAAGTCCCTTGCTACTTAAAGTTCATGAGAAAATCTTCGTTGGCTGATGAGTATAGCCAAGATTTGCAAGAATCTTTTTGAAAGATTAAAGAGGCTATATCCATCTCACAACAAAGACAAAAGGCTACTGCTGACAAGCACCAAAGAGCCTTAGCCTATAAGGAAAATGATCGGGTCTTGCTAAAATTCTTCAAGGCTCGTCGAAGAAAAACTACGGGCCACCAAAAGTATTATGCTAAGCTAGCAAAAAGATACTAGGGTCCTTTCAAATCCTTAAACCAATCAATGAGATGTCCTTTCAACTAAAGTTGCCCACTCATTGGCTCATACACAATGCTTTTCATGTGAGCCTACTTAGGCCTTACAAAGTAGAGCCACCAAGAAAACCAATAATTGAGGATCCACTGGAGATCAAAGATCAAGAAGAGGTGCTCCAACCCAAATCCATCCTTCGACATGAAGACAAGGTACTAAGACATGGTAAGATTATCCGATGGTATCTTATTAAGTTCAAAAATTATCCTTTTGAAGATGCTAGATGGATGTAAGGAATACAGTTTAAGGATAGTATGAACCTTGTCAATGCTTACAATGCTACATTAGAGTAAGGAAATGTAAATTTCTTTCAAATATACAAACTTTTTGTCTTATAAGACTATTTCTCTTCTTACTGTGCACAAATTTAAGTAGGATACATGCTTGAATCATGTTTGTGATGATGACGTCTCCCAAACCCCAAGTAGAATTTGACACTCTACTATGGGAGTATGATATGGACTAAAAAGCAGACATGCTTGCATCAGCCGAGTCTCTCAAGCACCAAATGGACTAATCATCCATTTTGGAATGATGATGTAGGGTAAAAAGGGATCTTCTACCCACTAAGAAACATAGACTGATGACTAAGGCTTTATCTTCTCTACCTCATAGTCGAGGATGACTATGGTTTCAAGAGAGAGGCAATGCCATAAAATCTAATATCTACCCATCCCAAATGATTTTATCATATTGAACTAATCATTAATGTGGGAAAATCAATGAGAACAAGAATTAGAATATAGATATGTGCTTTTAGACCTATCTCAACATGGGACCAAAGGGGGAGAAGGCTACATCTCATTGAGGGTCCAAATAGGAGATGGTTTACCAAAGAGCAATGAGCAGATAATGGAGCTTAAAAGACCTAAGGGTTAGCTTTATTAAAGACCTCCAAAGGTTAGTGCTAAAAGTCCTTAGACCTAGGACCTTACGCAAGCTAGGCATGTGCTTGAGGTTCTTGAGTTGACTAAGGTGCTTGAGGTGCTTGATGACCAAGGTGCTTGAGGTGTTCAAGTAAAAAATGAGCCCTACATAGGAGAGGGCAAGCCCTAAAGGTAGGGGATGAGAGAGAACACACTCACACACACTCAAGGCATGCCCAAGACTCAAGAGGGATAAAAGACACATGTCAAGCCCCTAGCCATGTTGCCCACATAGTGTGCATGAATCTTGGATATTCTTTAGGGAGGTCCAAAGAGAATTTAGATTCAATTAAATAATTAATTAAGATCTATCTCTCAAAGGGGGAAAGGAGGACATATGTCCAAATGCTACCCCTATTGCTTGTTATAACCAAAGCCTATGATTGGTTGGGCCCTGGCATGGACCAATGGGGTGCAAGCTAGAGTAAGGAGAGAGAGAGAGGGGTTGACCAAAGCAAGGAGGAACTCTCACTTTTGGGCATACTCTACCACACACTCACACATTCTCTCATGTGTTGAGCAAGAACTCCATCTCCTTCTCCAAACTTGAGAAGTAGAGAGCCTACACCAACACGTCTTGGCTATGGAATGCAAATCCAACCAAGAGTTAAGCTTCAAAGCAATGCTTATCATCTTCTTCATCTCCATTACTATGCTATGCTATGCTATGCTATAAGAGTAATGATATGTGAGGAGACTACTTCTTTCTCGTAAGAATACATCTTCTTCTCTTCCCTTCCCTTGCTCCTTGCTAGCTCTCTTCACCTTTGAAGGTGTTTGAGGTCTTGGGATTGAGTCCGGGGACAAGTTCATGTTATTGCATGTTAATTGCAGGCATAATATTGGTGCATGAAGCTTACCATCTTCATAGCATCAACAAGGTCTCAAGGAACACAAATAATGTATGATACCAAGTCTCTCTTTACGGGAGAATCTATATTACAAAAGCCTTTTGGAGCGCTCCAAGTAAAGCCAGACCTCAATTGTTGTAAATTTCTTTGATTATATCTCTCTCTCTCTCTCTCTCTCTCTCTCTCTCTCTCTCTCTCTCTCTCTCTCTCTCTCGCAAGTATTGTTCATGCCAAGCTAACTAGGTATAATGTTTATTTTGCTACCTTCAATCAAGTACTCTCCCCATGTTCATTAAAAATTCTCTTAGGGAAATGCTCACTACTACCACTTTAATTTTGCTACAATCAATGTTATTAGCCATGCTCCATTACACCTTGCCTCCCACCATAAGAAATTTTAGAAAGTTTTCCGTGAGAAAATCACACACGGAATTTTAATTTCACACAATGTCAAGTAGAATCCCAAAAGGGAATTATATATTTTCCCTATCGTTTTGTAATTACAACATGCGAGCAAGGAAAGAATGTCGAATATCGGATTAAAAAAAACTACAAATCCTTAAGGGTTTTTTAAAATCCCATAGCAAGACATGTGGTTGTGAGAAGTAAGACCTAGTCCATTAGCAACAAAGGTTAAGTGAGGTTTACTTGCCAAATAAAGCCTCTTTGAATGCACATACAGGAAGATATGTCCAGCAAGGGCTAGCCAAGCAAGCTTCATACTAGTTTTTGTTGTAAGAAATAAGAGGGCACCTCTGTAGCTACAATCACATTTGCATGGTTGAAGTTTAAGAGAATTATAAGAACTTAAAAGCAATAGAGATTCCTTTTGTGACCTCATTAAAGCATCTTGTGCTAAAGACAACAATATGTACCAAGGCAGTAGGAAACATGTTGTTGACTGGGACAATGTGTTATTTCAAAAAAACATATATGTCATGAACATGTTGGCTTAGACGTATGAATAGTGTAGTGTACGTGACAAAGCACAACAAAATCTTGAGTGTCTTCATATGCGATTGAACATGTATAAATGCTAGATAAGTTAGTGATTAGAAAATGGTCTCAAGCAAGTAGTGTTAATGCTATTGTTGTTGCTTTCTTCTTTCAACGACAAGTCTTGAAATGCTCTAGTTATAAGACATGTTGAACGGGTATGGAAAATAAGATGGGGAGTGTTTCAAGATGTACATTTCAAGGGGATCCTTAAAAACAAAATAAAATGCACATGCACCTTGGTAGTTTCTTGTGCAATGGGCCATTGGTAAATAAAATAAAGTCCTCTATGAGATATTGAAGAAGTGGTTTTGGAGCTCATAGTTTGGATAGAGTACTTTTTGGGGGGTTTTGTGGACATGCATGCCAATTCTGGTGTCAACATGCATCATTTGAACTAAAGAGGCTCTATGCATGGCTTAATTTAATCTAATCTTGATCTATAGCTTGGTTAAATAACTTATTTGGAGTCAATGAGCTACTCCCATGCATTATAGATCTTTAAAAACATTGAACTTCCAACATCATAGGAGGAGAATATCATGACACTTCAATAATCGAGGAGAAAACACATATCCAGAGGGGAAGAGCATGTTCCCCATAGTTTATAAAACTTGGGTGAGGACAAAGGAGAGGACATTGCTTTGAAGTTTCCATTGAGAAGGCGATGGAGAAGGTGAAGGGCATTGTTCCACTAGAATCCCTCGACAAGGCTTTCCATGTCATTTTTGATGAACCCAATGAGGATGGTGTTGACTACTATATTCTTTAGTGCACAAATCTAAAGTTTGTGCTTTATGAGCTGACTATGGGTATCCATGGTGATACATATGATGTTCATAGTATGGTTGTTTGGATATTATTTTTAGCAGGTGCATCATCTTGATTGTTATATTCTCTTTGTGCGATATGTGTGGCTAAAAATGGCCATACACTACTCCCACTTAGTCCTTCCTCCTTGTTCATGAAAACATCATGGAGACTATGCATAGGAGAGTAGGATCTATAGATGTAGCTGATGGCAATGGTGCTAGTATTAACAATGATAATTGTAACGATGCAACCTAGTGGATACCAGGTATACTTTCATGTCTTTAATTTCACATGAACGATCTTCTTTGCCTCTTTGAATTGTTGTTGGCTTGATGAAGAAATCCACTATGCACCTCTTTCAAATTTGTACATTGTCTCTTGAACTATCAATCCCTTTTTATCTATATCTTGTAATGCATGTAAGTTTGTTATTCTAACATCACTCACTATGGAGACAAATTTCAAGTACGAACTGGGGATGCAATTCTTGATGTTAGGTATTTTATCAATGTTGTTTACATAATTCTTTTGAATACAGTAATTATTAACCTTTTGATAGGTCAACCACTTAGGGTTTGGTCGTCGGTCACCCACAACATTACCTTGAATTTAGCTTCAAAAATTTATTCCAAGGGATATCATAAGATCATGATAGTTTTGTTTTGAGGTTGGCTCTTGTGTTAGTGCTCTCTATGTAATTTTTTTGGATATTGTATTGGTCGTTGGTAAGTTTTCTTACACTATGGTATTATGCAATTTTGCCCACTATCCACTTCATTATCTTCACTTGTATGCCATCCATATGGTTTACCATCCATGTTTTAGTAAGTGTTAGTTGTTGTGACCCAAACCATATATCAATGCGCAACTTTGATGAAAATATAGTAGTGGTAAAAAGCTCACAAATAAAATGCACTCGTGGTTCATTTTCTGAGATGGATAGCTCTTGCATGTTTATCGCATATGCATGTGAAGTGTTAAACTTAGAAAGATACTATTATTGGTACTTGAGTATTTTGTGGCATATACAAGATTAGGTGGTTGCTTGTACATTCATGGAGCGGCACAATTGTAATATTGAATGGATGTGTAGAGTGCGATGTATTGGGACAGGTGAGCATAGAGGAGGGTCGCCATTGCATGTGTATATAGATTGAAAATGTCCTCCATGTATAGTGTTTCTCCACCATTTCTTCTAGATAATTGCCATGCACAGATGGTGCTTTGTTTAAAAGAATATTGTATTGAACTTTGAATTCCCCTCTTGGTAGATGTATGTGTTGAGGTTCATACATTGCCAACTGTTCAAGCTTAAATTGAGACTTTGTGGAACTTATGTATGTTTTTTGGGTGTCTATTGTACGTGAAATGTGTGCTTTTTGGTTTAGTATTTTGTACCATTAAAAAAGGCTCTAGATCAAATGTTAAAAAGCTCGCAAAAATTGGTTTGATTGCAAAAGCTCAAAATCAGAAGCTCGCTAAAAAGACACACTCCTCAAGTTGAAGTGTAACTTGTGTTGAATCTTCACACATATGAGTAGTTTGGTGATTTTGTAAGCTTGTATTTTGATTATTTAATGATAATTTTGTTTTGAGTATGAGATATTAGCCATTGGAGAGAAGGAAGATAGACAAGTATGCAACATTGAGGAAGCTCCATGTAATCATAGACATTGTATTACCAAACTTAGAACTTGAAACATAACAAGACAAAGAATGACATAGCAAGTAACAATGAGAAACCTACTCTATTTTATTAGTAGAATCAAGCTGGGAAAGTTCACCTATACAAATAAGCGGTGAAAAAGGCATGTTCTTTTCTCCAAACACAACTCGTGACTTGTGAGAACCATTGGCTTTAGACATTGGACTATTGTTCTCATAGCTATCGCATGTAATGAAGGGTCCAACCCATGCAACCACTCTTGGCTTAGAACCACATCCGTTCTATCCATATTCATAGCTTGGAAATATAATGTCATATTATGGCCTTGCACTTTGATGAAGACATCTATAAATTGATTATCCCACCCCTTGTTGCCATGCCCATTAATCAATGCTACCTCATAACAATATATACTAAGCATCTATGATATAATTGAGCTTCTTAACTAGCTTATAATTAAGGAAATTATGGATGGGCATCTACAATCTCATTATCCCACCCCTTGTTGCCATGACCATTAATCAATGCTACCTCGGAATGATGTGCACTAAGCGTCTATGATAAAATTGAGCTTCTTAATTAACTTATAATTAAGGAAACTATGGATGCACCATCAACTACCAAAATAAGTACCTTTTACCCTTTGATAATGCCATGCATCCTCACAAGGTCATGTAGTCCAAATTGCTGCCACATAGAGGCAATCAAACAACATTCATGAACCTCTTCTATTGGGAAACTTTTACATTGACATCCTTGGAGAAAGAGTCCATAGAAACTAGTTGCATTGTGTGCACTGGTTTCTCTTTTCTTACACCGTGTCCTTTCTCCTTGGATAGTCATTTTTAGCATGATTTCTTGATAGAGAGTTGAGACAAAGGACCTTGTTATTGACTCTCTCGATCTTTCGTTGAGAGAGAGGGCCTTGAGGTCCCTTGCATCTCTTAAACTGCTCGCTTTAGGTTGACACTTGCTTTGTCATTGACGTGAGGTGATGTGCATTGTCAAGAATCTTATAGCTGAAGGGGAAACTAGTTAGCATCAAGCCTCTTGGTGTGAAAGGATTTAAGCTACGTTAATTGTGCAAATACTAATTAATTAATTAAAAATGCTCAAAGAGAGAGAGAGAGAGAGAGAGAGAGAGAGAGAGAGAGAGAGAGAGAGAGAGAGAGAGAGAGAGAGAGAGAGAGACGACATAGTGACTATTTCCTCTTCTGTAGGAAAACCCCTTATGGGAGGAGGTGGCTGCCCATGTTTGAAACTTGTCAAAATAGTATCAAAACATGACTGGAAACCACCATTGTCAACAAGTGACAACATCACAGCACCACTATCCACATGTGCACGCATGCCTATGAGGGAGAAGACCACAATACGCAACACCACAACCGTGGGGAGGAGAGCTCCCTCAAAGGAGCTCTCTCTTGAAGATGAAGCATATTCCATTTCTCATATATATACGCTGGAAATTGGAGTCTCAAATCCCATGCAAGATAATGGGAGTGCGAAGCGGCATTCCCACTCTACCACCCCAACTTATG
This sequence comes from Adiantum capillus-veneris, assembly GCF_014529385.1. Lineage (NCBI taxonomy): Eukaryota > Viridiplantae > Streptophyta > Polypodiopsida > Polypodiales > Pteridaceae > Adiantum > Adiantum capillus-veneris. Next base: position 112,744,623 of record NC_140955.1, read on the forward strand.
AATGTCACAAAATACACTCCAAATGACATCCAAAACACACAGTTTGGACCTTGATTGGGCACCGAGCAAATCATCTCAACCTCGACCTTGCCAATATCAATTGTAGCATTGTAATTAGCCCGCATAACATAAATCTCCATGTGCATAACTACCGGTATATCACATTTCCATACAAAAGAAAACATGTTTTCAATAATTCCTCCAACCAAACACGTAAGTAAAGTGTTTTCATTGCAAAGTTTGTGCAAGCATAATATTTGGCATACATTTCAAGTAAATCCCATTAGCTATGAGTACCATTACCAAAACCCAAAAGGAAAAGAGAACCTTTTCCCAACTTTTTGCTCGTGCACACAATTGCACCACATTTATCCCCTCTGAAGCTACACATCCTTCTATATGTGCCAACCTTGAGACTCATCCGTACTATCTGTAAACATTTCATCGAGGTGATCTTATAAACATATACTCCACTAAGAGCATATGGGTAGCTCATAAATTTGCAATAATCATACGTAAACATTTGATGGTTAGTAAACCCCCTAAAACAATATGCATATAAGTAAATTGCTATATATCAAAGGCATCAAAATATCCTCCTAGATCAAAAGGCATAGTTAGTCCATAAGTGCATAGGAGATTTGTCTAACCAGTAGCTCCTCTTGGTTCATTAGAATTAGCATCAAGAAGTGCAAAACCCCCATCATAGATAAAAACATTGGTAATCTCTTTCTTCATTCCCTCTACTACAAGAATACTCACTAGGCATTAATAGATCACTAGACTCCATAGCACCTATCACCTCATTCACTATTTCAAAATCTACATTCATAACTTCTCAAGCAGGCTTGGAATCCACGAAAACCTCATCCACTATATGCATAAGCTCTTTATCATCATCATCTTCTTGTTGCTATAAATCACATCTCCTTGTCATGAGAACTTGAAACCCTTCTAAAAAATCATATTAAATAGCCATTCTCCTCAAAAGAAGAGTCCTATAAACTACTTATATGATGATCAAAAGAAGCCTCGTCACATGTAACATGCATTTGGATCTTATATCTTGTAAGGAGATGCTCAATATTCTCACCTTTGGACAAAATATCTTTGAACCTCGGTAGTATAGAAATTAGCATGCAACTCAAAAATAGCATTATTATCCCTCTCCATATGATCATCATAGCATTTAGGACATCACTCATTGTAGTCATTCCCAAAAAGACCATATTCATGTGGACCATAAATAGAAGCATCATCATCATCATAGAGCCCTAATTTAGACATAGTGCCCTTATTCTCTTCAAGATTTTAAATTTATAAGCACCAGCTTGTAAGTAATTTGTGAATCAGTAGTGGCATCCTCTATGGGTCATAGTCAATATATAGAGTACCATGTTGCTTATCAGTCACAAAATAGCAAGAATATTCATTTGCTTCATGACATGGAGACCTGTCAGTAGCTTCTTTAGCATTAGCAAGCTCTAAAAAAAGTTTCATTGCTTTCACTTTTGGCCTTGAATGCACATCTAGCAGGTATAATATCTTCTAAAGAGTTGATCTCAAGGAAAGAGTATGCTACTCCAATTATGTATGAAAAACTATAGTTATATCTTCATGCAATAAGTTGTCATCTTCTGGAAGACATACATTGATAAATGCATTCAACTATTCACGAACTTGTTCACACGAACACTTTTATGACATGGAATCTGATTCAGTAATTGGTTTCTTTCTTCTAAACATCTGCATCTTTAGAAAGAAAGTGCTTCATTTCTAGGTCAATGTAATGCATACTTACTCATAGAAAACTTCTTCAAAATCCTTCCAACAATATCCATATCTTGAGCTTGCCAAAAAAAAACATGGAACCATCAGTTGCCAATATTTTGAGATCATCTAGTATTTCCGTGGACTTCATCTCTAACTTGTAACAGGCAAGAAATCATTCTGGATCATAACCATAAAACATATTCCTATCAGCATGTATTGCATTTAATTTTGCTTCTTGTACTTTAGGTTTTTTCTCCCACTTTGCCATTCCAACCTCGTCTTCAATCAAATATTTTTGAATTGATTGAACAATTTTTGCAAAATATGGCATCATCAAAAATTCTTTTGATGTACATGTTGTGGTTGTTTCTACATTCCTTCAATATGTTGTATCATCTTTGATTGAGTCTCTATCTGCACACTCTCACCTCTAATTTATCACATGCTGATGGTGCAGTTGCTGCTAATTCGAAATTACTTCAAGCTACTACATCATTTGTTATCAATTGTTGTCATGTTGGACCACATGGGTTACTCTTCTCAAGAAAAATAAGTAGAGACGCTTTAACTTTGTCAAAAAAATCCCATAGAGACCTAGAGATCTATGCGACCAAGTCTTAAACTCCATAGGAAGCAACTGTCCCATAATCCTTAGTCTTTCTTTTCCTTTGCGTTTTTTTTTAAAATTGAGCAGGTGATGAGATGTGGCTCAGAGGTCATGGAAACCAGGGAGCAAAGCAGCAGTCACCTACTAGGACTAGGTTGAAAAGATGCTTAGGAATTATTTTTTTGGGCAAGTCCTTTACATATAGCCTTATGGCTGAAGAGATCCCTCTTCATGCACTTGCAAACATTGTTTTGATCATCAAGGTTGGCTTCATATTCGAGGATTTGTGCCTTCTAATCAGGTAATCCATGTTGGGAGCCATCACCTGAGCACAATAGCACCTCAAGAAATATAATCAGACTAGTTACAATTCCCCATCAATGCAGCAAGCCATTTCTAGCAATGACACTTTAGTGGATGCAGGTTTTTGTATAAGTGGGAGTAGCATTCTTGAGGCAATCAAAGGTGCAAAGGCATCTTGGGATGAGGACAAATTGTAGATGAACATTGATACATAGAATATAAACTTTGATATTGAGCCTTTTAAGACCAGCAATGCCTCTCTTTACTTGCAGTAGTAGAGGCGGCAACTTGCCTAGACCTACAACAACAACAATAATAGCGACAACTCTATCACTATGCAACTTGACATCAACAAAAGTGGCCACGGGTCATCCCCAACCATGAAAGGGGTGCGGCATCATGATGCACAACTCTATCTTTATACACAAATTAATAGTTGTCTACCTGCAAATGGTGGCAACCCATTGATGGTCAATTCTCAAGAGGCGTCGACTTTTTGCCAACTTTAGTGCGCACGCAAGTGCCATACACAAGTTTTCTTTTGAATACAACCAAGCCCTAATGTGGTTTTAAAACTCCACACCATTTTCTCTTTTTTTTTTATAGTGGTAAGTTTTTGTCATCTTATGGTTCACATCCCTCATGTAAAGGCCAATTTTATTCCCAGTCATGAAATAACCTTAACCTATACCAGTGTTCGGGAAAACTCATTTTCTCAACCTTTTGCAGTTGCTTTTTTATGGATCTTCAAAGAGGAATTTTTGAAAGTTTCAGCTAAATTTTATTATTGTTTTTACACTATTCTAAGATGGGATTTTTCCTTTTCTTCTTTCTCTCTAACGATTTTTTTGAATTTTAAAGCGGCATGATTGTAAGTAATACACACACAGACTAGTGACCTCTCAACACCTCTTGCATTAGCAACCATGCATGTGGCAATTTGAGACACATGCACAACCCCTTCCTTTCGATCACCTAGCTCGCAAGCTACACCAAGCAGCATCTTAAGTATGGAGCTTGATTTACTTGTGTAATTTTTATTCTAGAAATGCACATTTGTAAGGCTCCCATTATGAGGAGAAGCCATCGTGCATGTGAAAATTAACTCATCAAAAACTAAAAATTCATACCCACCAAAATATTCCCTTTCGCTAGAACATATTGATGGGACGGTGGCTAGAAAGTGGCCAAGAAAGACATGGTCAAAGGCCGGTGACCGGTGGCTGGCATGCAATGGTCAATGGCCAATTTTGGATGGACGCATCAACACGCTGGAGAGGGGGAATAGGGAACACACTGAAGAGCGAGAGAAAAGGAGGGGGATGGGGAGAAGCAACACGAGAAATAGGAGCAAATGCTTAGTAGTATTGCATAGGGAGATAGTACATTCAAGTATGCAGATTCAATGGCAAGCTTACAACACACACACTTGCAAACCTCCAATAACTCTCTTTGGCCAAAAAGCCCTCAAATAATCACTTCTATGTCCTTATATAAGGCTTGGCTAAGGCTAAATAAAAAAACCAAGGAGCTATCTAGCTCGTACAATCAATTGAAGCTTCTTTTAGAATTTTTTTTGCATTGCCACCACTTGGCACACTTGATTTTTTTGGTATCCATACAAGAACAAGCTTTAACTCTTCAATCCTCACCGGCACCTCCACATCTGCTACCGCTTTTTCCTTCTGGTTCACCTCGACATGGAGCTTCCCCTTGTTTACAAGCTCGTTCATCCTTGGCACATGCACATCACGAACTGGAAATCTCCAAGGAATATAACCAATAGTAGGCCTTACCTCAACAGGCTCTGCACTTCGAACAACTAGAATCACCTTTGGATGGACCAAAGAGCACTTTGCTACCTCCGCAACCGGCACATAATCTGCTGGCTTTAGCATGCCCAGCTCCAGCTTTTGCTTTACCTTTCTACTCTTTATCTTTGCTAGATAGACCATGTCTTTGTATGTATCCACACCTTCTTCCACCTTTTCTCTAATCATCGAATGCAAGCAGCCTAGCAACTTTGACAGCTTCAAATACTAGTTGCTTTCGACCCCTGTAGCAACCTCTAACTGCTTCCAACAAGCTTCAAACTGCTCAATGAAAATGGAAAAATCCTTACTTACATCTTGGCGTACCGCCTTCAGCCTTGCACCAGCTTCTTCTGACGTAACTACCTCTCCAGAAACTGACTTTGCCATCTTTGCCATGATTCTCGATCATTTCTCTTTAAACCATTGTTAACCCTCACGGCTCACAGACACCCCATCACCTACGACGGACGTGTATTATGTATTTGGTAGAGTCAGGTATTGGGCTTGTCGGACCAATAGGAAAAGGGTAAGAGTCATCGCCGATGAGAGGCGCACTCTAATGGGGACATTCAAGGGATTAGTGGGCTAAGCATGGGCGCCCAAGTGTGAATGGGGTGAGCTCATATAAAAGACAACTAAACCTAAAATTCATTCATTCTCTCATTTGTGCAATAGAAGAGTGCTCTTGCTCCATCTCCATCTTCTTCTTCTACACCTCCTTGTGTGTGTGTGTATGTGTGTGTGTGTGTGTGTGTGTGTGTGTGTGTGTGTGTGTGTGTGAGAGAGAGAGAGAGAGAGAGAGAGAGAGAGAGAGAGTGCGATCGAGCATTGCGACGACGGCACGGCGGCGGCTCCTTCTTCTTCACCACGAGGAATCCTCCACGAAGCAAGCGTAGAGCGGTGAGTGACACACCATCGCTTTCTTTGGGCTTACTAGTTAAGCTAGTTGTGTGCTTGGAGCCGTCTGTGGCTCGCACACAGTGTTAGGCAAGTCCCTTGCTTCGACAGTGCGGCAAGGAGGGCACATTTTTGGCGCCGTTGCCGGGGAAATGCCCAACACTAAGCTCGGTTAAGCACCTTACGCTTTCTTGTGATGCAATTTCAATTGAAGGATTTGTGAAGAAGGAAGGTGTGTGGTTGTGTGGAGAAGATTTTTGTTACACTGTACTGTCTTTTTTGTTATCTGTAAAGAAGGAGTTACAATTTTTTTGCAATGTATTGTTAGAATAAGGTATTAGCTATGGAATGTTAGTTCTGTAAGGTTCAATGTTAGTTCTGTAAGGTTAGTTTTGTAGATCTGTTAGCTACTGTAGTAATGTGTAAACAGTGTTAGAGTGTGTGTGGCAGTATCTCTAGTAGCTGTAAGTAGATAAGTTAGGTGTAGGTTAAGTGTGTGTGTGCGCGTGTGCGCGGCGCGGCCGCGGCGACTTAAAAATAAAAAAAAAAATAAAATTAAAAGAAGGATCGAGCTGGGGATCATTCCCCAAGCCCAAGCTCAAACCCAGACCTCAGTCCTCAGTTTTAAAATATAGTTTATACACCTTTTTATATTTAAAAACTATTTTTAGGATTTCGAGGACTATAAAGACTGTTTTTAGGATTTCGAGGGCTTCACGTAGCCGAATAGGGAGCTGTAAAGCACGGCATGTTCCTTTAGCCAAAACGCTCGTCTTGAGCTATTACACGCCATATTTTGTGGCTTGGTTACAAAAAATAACCAAGAATAACAAAAAACTTGGGTTATAAACAAAAATAAAAATAAAAATAAAAATTCAAAAGATATTATGATCCTCTAAGCCAAGAAGAGTTGCAAGCTATCCATCAAAAGAAGGCTGCCAAGGAACAAGCAGAGCTTAGAAAAATCCAAGCAAGAGTTGAGGCTCGAGAACGACAACAACGTCTTAGACGCCAACGAGAGGCTAATCTGGGAATCACGCAAGCATTTTTCGAGGACACAGATGACGACTCATTAGAATCTGAGCCACCGCTACGATACCCAATTGAGCTGAATAGCCCCTATGGGAAAGTACTATACAATGCCTTATTAGATACGGGAGCTAAACACAATTTGTTATCCTATAGAGTTTGGTGTCAAATAGGGAAACCGACCCTATCCCCGAGTACGATGCAAGTCAAGGGCATTAATAAAAAGAAAACTGCTATTCTTGGAGTCCTTCAGACCCCTGTTGTCTGTGACAATGGAAGCATAGTGCAGAGGTTTCTAGTCATGCCCGCGGGAGCTATGGAAGGCAACGTAAACTTGGGACGCACGTGGATGTTGGCAACCAAATGCACTATTGATTGGGATATTGGTAGTGCCACGACGCGACCACCGACTCTTACCCCTATCATTCAAGCAAAGTCACCTACGTTGCAAACTCTAGCAAAGTTGAAGGATAGCCAACATTCACAAACCAAGGTGGTTAACTCGTCTTTGCCGGCTACCCATGAACCTAGCACTTCAACACTTGTAGTTGCAGCAAGCAGTAATATTGCAAGTACTCAACCTGCACGACCTAAGAGTACATATCAATGGGTCCCCAAGGCCTTACTTCCAACTACCTCAACCCTCCCATCCATTTCAAGAAAAAATTTCCCTGGAGAACCAAGAGCGCGCTCTAGGAGATTGAAGACCAAATCACGATGGATTCCAAAACGACTATTAGAAGCCCAAGGCTACTATGATGGAAATGAGAAAATTTGGGTACCTAAACGTAAAATGTGTCCTTCCCTATCAACAACAAACCCATATGAGTCAAACAGTGTAACGCTAAAGCCAATGGCAGACCGTGGGAAGGGAAAGATTACAGAATGCTACACACCTAGTCCAGAGCTAGTTTGGGCTCCAAGGCAAAACCAATTTATTCCACCTAGCTCAGGAAGGGGGGAGTTCCATGAAGCTTCTAGCTCCTCATGTAATACATCCATAGAGGTAAAAGCTTCTACACAGCCTCCATCTATAGTAGTGGACCTCCATGAAGCTACAAAAGAATCCACACCTCCCAGTGTTCAAGAATCACCTGATGAACCACTTCAAGTTCGATCCTGGGAGAGTACCTTACCACCCTTGCAACTTGACGAGGCACCTAGGGTAATAGAAAACTACTGGCAAAAATCCTCACCTATTACCAACTAGAACAATTGGTTTCAAAGGGTGACGAGCTCATTTCAAATGGTATGATCTACCCAAGGAAGGGGGGAGTGTTTGCTGACAATCATCACTCACTCACTTTCCTCTCAACCTTTCCCCCTGACCCCTTAATCTCCAATCTTAGGGAATGTATATATAAATCCTTATACTCACAAAAACAAGATAAAAAAGTAAAAGAGCAAGAGCCATAACACAAAATCATAAAAACAAATTATGCACAAGAACACGACCCTTGTAATATTTGCACTCTAACCATCATCTATTTGCGTGTACAGATATGGCTAGTACGCTAGAGTCATCCACTCCTGCCTTGGGTGAGAGGTACCCTCATTACTTTTCACAAATATTTCACATGGTCTTTCCAGTGCTTGCATGTGAATGGGATTTGATAGGTACGCTAGCATGTGAGAGGAATTGTGAGGAGTTAGAATGGCTGGTACGTCTCTTGACCACGTCTGATCCATACTTAGTAGAGAGCGTTTCTCCCATTGCACAGGCCTACCCTTTTGACCAAGATGACTATAGGCATCTAGTGACCTTCTTAGTAAACATGGGCACCTATGATGAAGAAGAAAATTTACAGGACTACACGGATGGCACATATGGTCTCATGGATGATGACTTTGTTTATCTCGACGACGAGGATAGGGGTTTAGCCTTAGGTTTTCCCCCCAACCTCTACAATATCCTATTCCCTTGACTCTCTAGGAGGAGTGCAACTAATTAGGTTAGGGTTCCTTATGTTTTTTGTTGTGTTCAATAAGTGTTGGTACCTTTTCTCACTAATGTGCCTCCTGGAGGTATTCCTTTTGTTTCCTAGTGTGTATAGAAGCGTGTTGCTATTGATAGGATTTGGACCTTCATGGAACCTTTCTCTCGTTCACACTTCAGATCAAGCGCCACCATCAACACAAACAGGTGTTTCTTGTCCATTAGCATTGTCCCTTATCTTTTTTGCATCTATGATTGTCTGCTTTGATTGTGATTGGTAGCATAATATCTAGCACATTTGCTTAGTATCAAACATTTAATTCAATGTCTTTTTTGTCATAATCCCTTGTTTAGGTTTAAACATCAAGCAAGTCCGACTAAGCTAGTTTGACCAAGTTAGGTGTTAGAGATCTTCTCTTAATACCATGGGGAATGCCTTCCTAATAATTAATGGTTACTTAGGTTCTTAATTCAATTTAGGCAGCATTGTGTGAAATGCACTAGGGCTTTCTAGTGGGCTTGACCCTATTGACCTTTAGCTTAAGTATTATAAAGGGAGTTTACTAGTGTGATGAGCCTGGGGAGGTGTATCAGTGTTATATGACCCCCCAAAGTTACAAAATTAAAATGATGAAAATGAACAAACAAAAAATCAAAGTGCCACATTGTAAAATCTTAAGCTGGAAGAGAAATCTCAGCTTGATTGGGTACTTCACTCACATGTATCGCCTATGGTACTAGAGCCCTAGAGGTTCCCAGTATGGGCGCTTTTTCTTGAAAAGCAAAAAACCCAAGGCATACAAAATAAGCACACACATCAAAATTGAATCACTGTGAAAAGAATTTGGGGGGTCAAAGAAAAAGTAATCAGTCAGGCGATGATTTCATGAGAAATTCCTTTTATGGTAGCTTAACTACAAGGTCTTCTAGATATAGCCTCTAGTCAGCCCTCGAACATGAATACTTGGCTCTCGCGATTAAACAACTTAATTGACCACAGAAAATTAAGAAGCTTACCCATGGTATTAATATTCGATCTCTAGTGCCTTTCGACCGTCAAATTAGCGACCCCAGACTTGTTTAATTTTTTACCTTTACATCTATTTATGCATTTGATTACATTGCAATTTAATGTTCATTGCTGACAAATTGTCCTACGCTCTGGACGAGTGTTAGAGCACGAGCATATTGGTAGTGCCTCCATTTACGCGGGCACCCATTATTCCTCCACCCTAGGTTCTTGACCTTCGGCCGGGACTCAAGGTAGCACGAACCAAGATCCTCATATCGCGTATAGTGATTCTTCCTCTGACTACGAAGTCATGGAGGGGTATCCTACACCAAACCCTGATAGTTCAAGTCAAGACATGCATGCCATGGGCCCACGGCCCGGGTCCAGCGTGTTTAGCTGCTTAAAAGAGACCCTTAGTAGAGCTACTCGCTCCGAACATGCGGTTAATGAAATAAATGAAGGGAGTGGGGAAGTAAATTCGTCATTCATGCCTAAAATAGACCCTATGCTTCTTGAGAGTGTGCATGTGAATGTTCCATCCACTGCACCTCCTGATCCTTTAGGACTATCTCCCTCTGAAGTTCTACTACCCGATGGTAGGAGTCTTGCCGAAGTGCAAGAGATCGAACGTTATATGCAAGCAACAAGGGAGAGGGAAATTGAGAACCTACGAAGGCTAGAACAAAGTCGAGCCCTGAAAGCAAAGGCTCCTATGACAACAATCATGCCAGCCGAGCAACCGAGTGCTCCCAAGGTAGCAGTCACGGAGGGGCAAGCGATGGGGAGCAATAATGCTTCCACCTTGAGGGAAACCTCCAGCACGCCAGGCCTAGATGGGATATTCCTAAACAAAAATTGGGAGTATGACCTACAAGCGGAAGCTTTAACTGATCGGTACACAGGACACACCTATCATGTGGGTTGGTTAGATGTTCTACAATCCACATCAGGTGCTACTAGCATAGATGACCAACAACAGAAAGTCTGTGATGTCCTCCATAGGATTGTCGAGTTAGAAAGACATAACACAGGGATCAACATGCCTTCAACAGGCCTAATGAGATTCTTGGATACGGGAAAGGCCAACCAACCAACCCTATCACAAATGGAGACTCCCTCAGTGAGCCCCATTGATCCTCCATATGTTGTTTCTCCAGGAGCCTCAGTACAATCTGAGCCCACAAGTGGCAGCTTTACCTTCCCAGATCTAGCTCATCTTTCTCTTAATGACACTACGACTACCATGCATATCCCAGTGGTGAGCGTGACAAGAAGTACACCATGGAGTTCATTTGTTAATACTGCGCCGATGCCTAGTAGCATAGTGCCCCCAACTATACCTACATGTATGTATCAATCATGTGCACCTGTCGTACCTCAGCCTCATGTAGCTCCTACACCTTCGATTATTCCAAGAGCTTACAATTCACAATGGCATTATCCAAGATCTTATACAAGTGGAGCCATGCCATTTAATAATAACATGCCATATCAGGCACCCCCTATGCCTAGGGCCACGCCTGTAAACTTTGGACCACCGTTTGGTACACCACCATACGAAATATGGGACCCAAGAGCCGCGCGTATGCCAAGGCCAAGGCCAACTCCCATCTCACATGTGGTTTCAGGAGCACATACACCCATTATACCTGCTCAAATAGGAGATTTGGCAGCATTTGCTCAAACTATCGGTCGCTCTATTGCGGAAAACATGCGTAGTGCACGTGATAGAGAGCCTAGGAGCAAGGCAGTTCAAGTAGCTAAGCTCACACAGAAATTCAGTGGAGACGGAGATGCTAGAAAGCATATGGAAGTCTTTGAACATGTGTGCGATGCCTTGGAAGAGCACAATGAGCTACATAAGTGTAAGGCTTTGAGTTTGACCCTAAGCGGAAAGGCTTGAGATTGGTAAAATCTTAAGCTGGAAGAGAAATCTCAGCTTGATTTGGTACTTCACTCACATGTATTGCCTATGGTACTAGAGCCCTAGAGGTTCCCAGTGTGGGCGCTTTTCCTTGAAAAGAAAAAAACCCAAGGCATACAAAATAAGCACACACATCAAATTGAATCACTGTGAAAACACTTTGGGGGGTCAAAGAAAAGGTAATCAGTCAGGCAATGATTTCATGAGAAATTCCTTTTATCGTAGCTTAACTACAAGGTCCTCTAGGTATAGTCTCTAGTCAGCCCTCGAACATGAAATACTTGGCTCTCGCGATTAAACAACTTAATTGACCAGAGAAAATTAAGAAGCTTACCCATGGTATTAATAGTCGATCTCTAGTGCCTTTCGACCGTTAAATTAGCGATCCCAGACTTGTTTAATTTTTTACCTTTACATCTGTTTATGCATTTGATTACATTGCAATTTAATGTTCATTGCTGACAAATTGTTTGAAATTCTTTTACCAATCAATTTGTCTACCTAAAACTGCATATGCTTTTTAATCACTTATGAGAATGCAATTACTGTGCCAATGTTGTATGATTTTGTAGTGACTGAAGAAGGCTAAGGACATTCATCTCAAATGCTCTTCCACCTCGACGAACGAGCTTGAACTCAATAGCTTCCGAGGACGGAATCTACATCAGGAAGGGGGGCATGTTAACCCTCACGGCTCACGGCCACCCCATCACCTACGACGGACATGTATTATGTATTTGGTAGAGTCAGGTATCGGGCTTGTCGGACCAATAGGAAAAGTGTAAGAGTGATCGCCGATGAGAGGCGCACTCTAACTGGGACATTCAAGGGATTAGTTGGCTAAGCATGGGCACCCAAGTGTGAATGGGGTGAGCTCATATAAAAGCCAACTAAACCTAAAATTCATTCATTCTCTCATTTGTGCAATAGAAGAGTGCTCTTGCTCCATCTCCATCTCCATCTCCATCTTCTTCTTCTTCACCTCCTTGTGTGTGTGTGTATGTGTGTGTGTGTGTGTGTGTGTGTGTGTGTGTGTGTGTGAGAGAGAGAGAGAGAGAGAGAGAGTGTGTGCGATCGAGCATTGCGATGACGGCACGGCGGTGGCAAAGCGGTTGAGCGCGGCGAAGCGGCGGCTCCTTCTTCTTCGCGGCGAGGAATCCTCCACGAAGTAAGCGTAGAGCGGTGAGTGACACACCATCGCTTTCTTTGAGCTTACTAGTTAAGCTAGTTGTGTGCTTGGAGCCGTCTGTGGCTCGCACACAGTGTTAGGCAAGTCCCTTGCTTCGACAGTGCGGCAAGGAGCGCACAACCATCGAACCACACCTTGGCCCGTCCTCGCATCAACAGCGGCATCGTCTGCAACCTTTTGGCATCCGTCGACATACGCATCGACAACAGCCATAACTTGAAATCTGCTAACCAATCCTCGGGATCTTCAACGCTCATAAATATGGGGCCAAAACCTGGCTCCACCATCTCTGCTAGCCTCAAACCCGACCAGCGAACACTTTGACCATCAGCCAACCACTTTGTCGGCTAAAAAACACCGCTTCAAACCTCAAATTGGAGCATCAGATAGCTCCTCAGTGGGGGCACCAGAAGATGGAGAGGGGGAATTGGGAACACACCCATCGCACAAAACGTTTGCCTCTCTATAGCCCAGGGATGCCACAACACCCCTACCTCTCAAATAACACCTTCAAATTGGCTAATTTGTACTAACAACTCCCCCACAGCACACATAACAACTATCTCATACCTTGCAAAAACACCTTGTATCACAAATGCACCCACACTGCTCAACTTACCCTTTCCAACTCACAAGACACCCTGATTTTGCCCTCTTGGTAACACCCTTCAAGCTGCAGGCACACCCTCTGCAAGCACTAACAAATACATGAAGAGCGAGAGAAAAGAAGGGGGACGGGGAGAAGCAACACAAGAAATAGGAGCAAATGCTTAGTATTGCATAGGGAGATAGTACATTAAAGTATGCAGATTCAATGGCAAGCTTACAACACACAGACTTGCAAACCTCCAATAACTCTCTCTGGCCAAAAAGCCCTCAAAAAATCACTTTTATGTCCTTTTATAAGGCTTGGCTAAGGCTAAAGAAAAAAACCAAGGAGCTATCTAGCTCGTACAATCAACTGAAGCTTCTTTTAGAAATTTTTTTGCATTGCCACCACTTGGCACACTTGATTTTTTTGGTATCTGCATGGTGCACCCCTCTTGGCTCTTGCGCGCTCAATTTGGCCACACTTGCACTTGCACTTGCATTTTGGACTCCTCTCGGATTGGTTCTCTCTCTTTCCTTGCTTAATCTTTGTGGTGGGTGGGATAGGCCCCTTGGCCATGCCCCTTGAAGCTTTCGAACTCTCTCTCTCTCTTGCTGTCCACCACTGGTCGTGAGACCCTCCCCTTGTATTGCCCTTGACTGGCCTCGGGCTACTTCACTCCATCGCGGGACCCCTCCCCTCTAGAGCAATAGCGACATCGCTATTGAAGGGGGGGGGGGGGGGGGGGGGGGGGGGGGGCACTTGCCTTCAAAAAAACTTGGCCCCAGTGGGCGCGGGCACTAGACCCAGCCGGCTACCACATCATCACTGTTTGGGAGTGCCATCGACAACCGCCACACTGGCGCGCGCCATCGGCGCTACTCATCACCGGCCATAGCCGCCAGCCAAAGCAACCCTGCCACTACCACTCGGGCGCGCACCACCACACACAGCACCCATTACAGGCCACCATCGCCAGGGAGCTCACAAGCTCACGCTTCATACACTTTAAATGGGCGCCCTTACTTGGGTTAAATACCCCGGCACCCCGCCTCCAACTGTGCATATGGGATAATGCAGTGCCATGTGGCACTCTTTGGTGAGTCCTCCCCAATAGCTTGAAACTTCAAAAGAAAAATCCTAAAAAAAAAACCCCAACCTTTTTCTTTCCATTGCTTGCCCTGCTTGCCAACTGGCATCGGGTGATCCAATCACCGAGCCACAAATCCCCGCCGCAAACTCACTGAGCCGACTCCGACTTTCCCTGACCTTGCTGCACTTTACAATTCCCTAAGCCCCCGAACCGAGGCCACAGACTGAGCAAGTCATCTATGGCCAACTTCCGAGCAAATGCACCCAACTTTTAGACTGTTTTAACTTCCTCCTCCGGGCTCCTTTTGACATGCAATCAATTCTTGCTAACTCTGTATGATGCATACCTTGCTCTAGAACCTTGTCGAGGCTCAAAAGATGCCAGATGGCACACCTCCCCATGTGGTTAGGTGGGCACTAACCTAGCCCCCGGAAAAACTTCAACCGGCAATAGAATGCAATATGTGGCTCCTATCTGCAATCTGAAAAGATGGGTAGGCTTCCTAGATAGAGCACTACACACATGTACCCTGACTTCCACTTGGACCACCTGTCCTGTCCGTAAGAATCTGTTGCACACTGAACCTTCAACCTTCCATAACTTGGGCTCCGTACCTCCGTTTGATGAGCCGTCTGGACCTACTCCTTCAGCACTTCAAACTCTACATTCTTGGACCCAAAAGCTGCACCTTGCATCTCCTTCACCTGGTACCCAAATTAGTCTCTTATGGAGCCGTTCTTGGCCTATAAACCGCATCAGTCATATACTTCCACTGCTACCTGTCAGTTCATGATCTTCCTAGCTACTCCAGCCTTTTTCCATGCTTCAGCTAGTCTGCACATATCTGCCCATGCCATTTGCTATGGTCGACACACTTTGGCTGCACCAACGCGGGGGACTACCTCTCATATGAGAGAGTACCCGACAAAGGGTCCTTTGCATCTATAAAAGGAGGACTCTTTTACACATGAAACAAGATGCAAGAAGTGCAAGGAAGAGAGAGAATTGGGCGAGACGACCATCAAGGGTTTCTAAGCCTTTCGTGAATTACTTGAAGTTTGAAGTGTAAATCCATTGAGTGGTTGCTTTTCCCTGGACGTAACCCGTACTTGGGTGAACCACGTATATCTTGTGCATGCTCTCTCTCTCTCTCTCATCTCTCTTGTGTATGTTTTATCTCTCTCATTAAGTACACAACTTTAGTTGCTACTTATTAACTCATTAATCCTTTTTTTTTTGCAAAACTCACAACTGTGAGTAGATTGAATTGATACAAAAAATAATCACAAAAAGCTCTTACTCAAATTGAGCCAGGAGATCCACAATCCAACAAGTTCTTTCATCACATGAATACAACCACAGTACACCGGCTTTACAAGGAGCCACCCTCACAATTACATATCGGGGACAATACTTCTTGGCTGCCATGGTGTTGGTGGATACGCCACGACGGATGTCAGCACAACGAGAACTCACCTAACAAGAATTGTCAGCTAAGGACGAAGCTCGACCCGCAGACGCGTGGAAGCAAGCATAGGGTGTCAACCTACACTTGACCGACTATTGACTACTTCCTACAGAGGTCTCTACCCAATGTCTAAGTTAAAGCCTACTATTGTGCACAGGAGGAGATTTCCTACAATGCTTCTATGAGACAAATACCCATTAGATGCTCTCTACACGCTACGAAACTTGAGGGATATCCTATTAACACCAATAGGCCACTCTCCCTAAAGTCCATGACCCAAAACCCTACCCATAAACACCCAGTACAGAATCACGTAGGATGTTTGACAGGTTTTTGCAGGTCAATGTTTCTAAAAACTAAGGTGCTTAATGTGTAGCTCTACTCAATACGAACGTGTGGATATGCTGAAATGCGAAAACAGACACCGCTTGCTTATCGAATCCCTATAAATAGCTCGCGCGTCAATCTTGCGAAGCTGGGCCGTAACGCGCAATGTGGGTATTGGCGTGTAGCTCTCTCCGGGGGCAACACGCTGCACTTCTCCGTACTCGATTCTGACCACCAGTGTGTGTACGTAGCGTCAAGATAAGCTCTCACTCTCTCGTACACAGAATACGCTTCTCACAGACACTTCATAGAATTAACAAAAGGGTTTTTTCATTTAGGTTAGAATTTGGTACATACACCTTCTAAATACAAAACCTCATGTTCCAAAGTGAAATCCTACTTAGTCTAATGGCAAAAATAATATACAAAATTGGAAACTTCTGCAAGCCCCAAGTATTTACAAGTGAAATTACGGGTTTTCTTAATCAGGGAATGACTACATAGGATTTCCTTCTTTTATCATTTCGTCAGTCTTCACTTGAGTGTGGCCGCCAGTCTTCAGCTAACACTCCCCTCTCCTAGCTTATGTCATCCCCGACATGACAGTAGAGCCGCTGCTTCAGTGGAGGATGTCGCGCATCTTCAAAATGGACTGATACCGTGCATGGTGGGCCACTAATGTTGGGCCGGATATATCTGTGTCGATGGTGAAGAAGCCGGTGTAGAAGGCTTCTTCAAAGGCTTGGAGATGGTATGAGGGTAGGAACATTATTGTTTGGTAGAGGGCATGTATCACCTCATGTGAAGGTTGAGCAGACAGGTCATAAGTACATCTATAAGTGTCCTGGAAGAAGAATATGTTGTCTGTTGCTTGTCCAGGTTTGAAGACCTCAAAGACTTCCAATAGTGTTTTACATATCTTTCTAAGCATAATGCAAGAGAGGTTAGGAGAGCTAGTGAACAAATTAATGGCACCCGTTAGGGTTTTCACCATATATTGCTCACTCATTCTCTTACTTGCCTTCAAGCCTGGCATCTTCGGGTAGTTGAGCCACATGGGGTGGATTCTCTTCAACAATTCATGTTTCTTCCATGTCCGCATCCTTGGTAGAGGGCAAAAGCTAAGGTCATCTCTGATCATTTTAGGTGCCTCTTCCAAATGTACTAAATAATGTGGGTATTTAGTGAGCCATGCCTTCCTCCATTTTGGTTGAGAGTCCACAATGAGCTTAACACCTTTTGTTTGGTTATGTCTTCATGGTACAACGGCACTATAGGCTCCTCTTTAATCCTCTTGTTGAGTGTAGCACCCGCGTATTTTAGAAGAGGATAGGGGAGAGAGGGTTGTAGCCATTCATGTCGAACGACATTTGCATCTAATCTCTGAATAGTCATTGACTTCAATACCCTCTGCTCCCACAACATTGCTTCTTTGGCTGTGTCTTTTATGGCTGCTTCTATTGCTTTTTGTAGATTGTCTTCTTCTTCTTGTGTCAGATCCCAGGGCTCTTGTAAGGGTCCCACAAGAATGTCCTCTTGTATTGTTGTGTCCACCGGATCTGACACATTCTTTATATCAATTCCTTCCATAGCAGCCGGCCCATGACTTTGTTGAGGTTCTTCACTTCGTTGGCTCTTAAGTTCGTCCAGCTGCTTCTGTAAGTCGTCTTTTGCTAACTAAGCTTGTCTTGTCATACCTACTAATAGGTCATTAAGTTCTACATTGACTCTATTAGCTTTCCCTAGCTTCTGCCTTACCTCACATTCTCTGTCTGCAGCATCTTTGTGTCATCTTCTAATCTTTTTTGAAGCCTATCCAATTCCGCTTTCAATGATTTGTTATCATCTTCCAACCTGCCTTGTACCACCATTGATCCCTCTGCTAGCATTACTCTCTGCCTCTTTTCAAGTGTCAGCTCTTTTTGAAGTTCTATCATTTGTTCTTCAACCACGTCTTTATCTTGGCTAGTACTAGTTGCAGGTGCAGCTCTTGCTCTGCCCGGAGACGCTCTCAACCTCTGAATCGTTTGATCTTTCACTTTGATTTGATCCTTTAGTTCGATCACCTCATCTTGGCTAGCCTCATGTGATATTTCAGCTTTGTCTTTGGCCTCCCTCAAGATCTCAATCTCTTTTGATTCTTCCGCCAGCTGTAAGGTGAGCCCATCCGTTTCCTTTTCGGCTTTAGTCAAAGCATTGCTGATTTTTTGGTACTCTTCTTCAGAGTTCATTAGCTTCTGAGTGGTTTCTTGGTTTTGACTTTCTAACTCTTGACATTTCTTCAGTGCTGCTTCTAGTTCAGCTTGTAGTTGTGCTTGGCTGTGCATTTTCTCTTGACTTTGCTTTTGAAGTGTTTTCACTTCAGTTTTCACCTTTACTTCACTCACCTTCACCCCTTCATACTCAATCTCTTTGGCCACTGATCTGGCTCTTAATCCTTGCAATCTCTGCATCACTTCTTCCCAATCTTCGGCTTGTGGTTGCAAATCCATTGTATCTGTTGCAATCTCCTTTAGCTCCACCAAACGAGGGCTCAGCGTGTAATCTTCTGGCTTAGGGGTTGACAGTTGAAAAGCTGTATGAGCTGCCTCTTCTCGGGTGTATCCAGCAGCTAGTAGATCCAAGAATATTCCATAGTTTTTTGCTTCCGGATCTTGCTTCTCAGGCTTTGGTTCAAACTCTTCCTTCTGCTCTTTCTCTTTGTCCTTTTCTTTCTTAGAGTCTTGCGCCTTCTCAGATTTAATCAACTCCTTAGTCTGTAGAGGTTGAGGAGGACTAGGAGGAGGTGGTGATGGTGGAGGACTGGACTCGCGGCTTGATGGTGGGGTTGATTGCTTCTTTTTGAAGTCTCGATCAGCCTTTGTTTTCTTCTCTCGCTCTACATTTTCATGCTCTTCTAACAGCTGCCGCCTCACATCATCAACTTCTTCTTCTGTAAAAGGTACAATCGGAATATTCTTGATTGTT
This sequence comes from Adiantum capillus-veneris, assembly GCF_014529385.1. Classification (NCBI taxonomy): domain Eukaryota; kingdom Viridiplantae; phylum Streptophyta; class Polypodiopsida; order Polypodiales; family Pteridaceae; genus Adiantum; species Adiantum capillus-veneris. The sequence continues at coordinate 112,763,551 of NC_140955.1, forward strand.
GCATCTAGGATCTCGAAATTCTTTATAATCTCTTTGAAGCAATCCCTATTAGTCCTTTGAGAAGATCCCGACATGGCCTCAAGTGAGGGCTTCCATAATTCGCTTAGATCTCCTTTAAGCATTCTTTCGGCTCTGAAACTCTCCATCAACCTCTCTAGCCGAGCGGCCTTCTGGGATTTAGTCTCTTTTGCTGGCATCTGAATGGTAGCTTTCTTTCCTTTCTTTGACTGAGGTGGCTCTTCTTCTACTGTCTCTAACCTTCTTTTCAGTCTGGTGGTCACCCTGGGAGCTATAGGTTGCTCCTCTTCCTTGTCTTTTGTCAGCTTCAACCACTCATTCTGTGATGGAGGAAGAGGCCACTGGCCTTTAGCATTTAGAGCTTCATATATTACCTTGGTGAGCATCTCCCCTGCTGCAATATATGTGGGATTCTTGGTTCCCATCCTCACAATGTGGTACTGCAGGTATGCCGCATAATCTATCTCTCCTGGGCTACTTGTTTTCATTGCCCATGTGAATGTTGTTCCAATTGCTGCAGGTGGCACAATGTACTTTTGAGGCCTCTTGGTGCAGATATGGAAATATTGGTTGTATAGTTGGCACATGGTTACCACCATTGGATCCGCAATATCCTTGAAGGTGTAGTTCTTCTTGGTTTCCTTGTATACCTTCACCTCTTCTCGTCTCTTGTTGACACTGACTCCTGCATTAGAGAGGTTCAATGCACTTGCAACCACCTCTGGCATGATCACAATCATTCTGTTCTTTCGTTGCAGATTTGTCACTTTGGCTATGCCATTCTCCTTTATTGTTGTGACAAATTCGCAGATTTGAATGTCAATTCCTGCTGGCAAAGCCTCAAAATAATTGTGTAAGTCTATCTTTTCCAAGATAGACACTATCTCTGGCCTTCTCGTGAAGTCATTGAGTTCTTGTGGTATCATTTGCAGCTCTATGGCATTGCCCTCTGGGTCTTTGAACATGCCTTGGTATATTCTGAGGTCGTTTGTTTCAAGTAAGCTGCTTTGTAACCAAGTGATAGTGGGATTTATGGTTCCTGTTGGTATTATAAATGGCTCCATCTCATCCAGGTAATCCTTGTTGGTCATTCTTTTCTTCTTTGCTGGAGACTTAGCGGCTGCCATGGACCTTGTTGCACTCACTAGTCCAAAGTTAGCATTTTTTTTTACAGATTAGCTAATAAACTGAGTTTTAACTATCCAATTGACTTGAAAATTGAAACATGAGCTCAAGAGGAACTAAGGATGCCCTGCAGGTGAAAACAGTAGGATTTGTGCTGCAAAATAAGCCTAAAGACATCCTACGCGTAGGATGTCTTTTTCATTAGAATGACTTGAAACTTGACATGATGATAGCTTATGACCTGTATATCAGAGCTATGTGCTTGGATTTTGATTTAGACACCAAAAAGTGCAATTTTGGACTATTTTAGGCTTTTGGTGTATAAATGAGTAGGATGTCCTGTAATGATGAGCAAATGTTATCCAAATGACTTGAAACTTAATATGTAGGCTTCTTGTAGCATGTTGATCACATTCATGATGTCAAACTTTGCTCATTAGGTCAATATGACCCTGGACACATACTATGCGTAGGATGTGTTTTTTGCTCAGAATTGCATGAAACTTGTCAGTGTGATAGGGCATAGACTATGGACCATCACCATGGTCTTAGATTTGAATTTGGATAAGTTTTGAGGGTATGAAGCCCATTTTTGGTGCTTCAGAGTCTGAAAAGTCCATCTATGGAGCTATGAGGCCAAAAATTGATCTGTTTGGCTTGAAATTTGGTGGGTAGGCTTGTATGAATCTGATAAAGATGTATGAAGATCAAAATATCCACTTGGAGGTCATTTCAAGCTTGGAGACATACTACGCGTAGGATATCTTTTTCATGATTTTGAAGATGTGACCCCTCGGTTAGCTTTGACATGTTATGAAGAGTGTGTGGTTCAAGTTTCACTGGATTTGGATCATTTCTGATAAGTCAATGACCATTTCTTGCCTCTATGATCTGACTTTGCGTTTTTTGATGCATAAGAGGTCAAACTTGGTCCAAATGGAGTGAAACTTGAGGGATAATATGTAAATGACATGTAGAGACCGTGTGATGGGTGCCCAAAAGTGGCCTTGAGACATCCTACGTGTAGGATGTCTCCTGTGCATTCTTTTGGAGCAAGTCCTACTACTATTTGCATATGACCTCCCTAAGTCCCCTTTGTGCCTTATTTCAATTAAAAAATCAAATGGTTAGTTGGAAACTCCCATCTTGGCTTTCAGAGTCTCAGAGGTGATTTCTGACTCTTGGAGCGCTTTTCTGCGATGAAATTTCTTGATGATCACCAGCACAGCTTCATGAACCCTTGGGGAACCTTGCCATGTGGTTCTTGCTGGCTTTGGCTTCACTTGAGCTTCGTTTGGCGATTTGTCGCTTTGGAAGCGCCCATGATTGCGTTTGCATGCCCCTGATGATTTGTAGTGCTCTACCACCATAGGACTTGGTTGTTGAAGGCCTTGGTAAGTTGCTCGTGAAGTTTGGTGGAAAAGGGACGTCTCGCTTGGCTGTGAGAGCCAAGTGATGCTTTGCGTTTTCGATGCTGTTTCTGAAGCTTAGGCCTGCTTTGGGTCGCCTTATGACCATGTGGCCTATGTAGCCTTGTAGAGCTCGTCGAGAAGCTCCTACCCATGAGTTTTGGTATCATTTGGGCCACTTTTGCTGGATTTTCCTCTTTGTGGCATGTTGCAGGGCTTGAGATGCCAGGGTTTTCTCCGTTGCTTTCTTGCCTCCTTTGGGCATCCAAGATTGGTCTCCTAAGATAGGGTAAACCCCCTATGAAGTCTTGTTGGTATTGGGTTAGCCGTTAGGTGGCTACCTATGCTCACAGGCCTCTACCCTGCAAACCCCGTTGGAGTTCTATGCTAGTCTTGGCGACAAAACATCAAATATACACGAAGAGCATAAGGTGCGGAGCCTACCTCTCATATCTAGTGGCCGTCGGGTGCCTGTGCACGGCGTATCAACTGCTGGAAGTCCTGTGCGCTCTAGGTGGCTAGAGCTCTCTCTCACAAGTGAAATGGGGGTCCCTGAACCATTTTTCATGAAATTTGACATGTGCTCCTAACTTTTGCAAAACATTTTGGACTCCGTTTGCCAGTTTTTGAGAATTTTGACGATTCGGTCAAAATCTGGCCACAACACGCCTCCCGCTTCATTCTCATAATTGCACCCACATTGTACCCTGGGTTGTCTTACAGTCACTGATCATCCCTATCTTTTTTTTTTCATTACGTTTGCGTTTCACCTGCTTTTTGTATTTTTGAAGTTTTTTTGCCAATAATTAGTAAAATTAAAAGGAAAATAGCAAAGTCAACCCGAAAAAACCCCAAAAATCAAAATAAATCAAAAACTTCACCTTCACACACTATGTACACCCACATGTAATTTTTATGGCCGGATTTCTTCGTTTTACCAATATTTTGCCCGAAAAATGGCTATTTTTACATATATATAGACACCTATAGGCCTCAATTTGGCATTTGGCCTCATATATCTGTAGATTAATGTTCTATAAGGGCACATGTACTTAGGTTAGTCCAGAAAATTTCACAATCAAACGTAAACCCTTCAAAAATAGTCAAAACATGCCCTTTTTGCTGCTTTTTACGGTCATCGGGTTCACATTGAGAATGTCTCCTCCCCTTCTAATCGGAGTCCTCCTGGACGACAAGGTATTGCCTTGGGGTATGTGCAGTGCATGGGTTGAAATTGTGCTAATGCGCGGCCTTGTAACGGTGGCCCTACCTGATGCATACTCAATCAATGCATGGTAAAATTAATGTGGTGTGAGAGGAGGGAATAAGCAAGATGCTTATTGGCATTCGACGTCGAGGTTTCCTGTTTGTTCCTCATTTGGTTGGCAGATTTTCTTTGCAATTAAGAGTTGTAATTCTGCCGCTTGTTGTTTGATCGTCTTCTTTGCGAAAGTGGCTTGGTTTGCCGCTACTATAGATATGGCCGTTGTGGTCTCCGTGGATGGGAGTGTCGTGTCCGATGTGGCCATAATCTTTTTCTCTTTTGATTACCATTTGTAGCTTTGATTTGGAGGCGTTTGTAGGTTTATGACCTCTTTTTTGGTTGTTATTGCTGTTCTTTTGATCGGCACCCACATAGATCGGTTTGCCGATGTCGGATTTAGTGATTGTTTGGCTGCTGGTGTTGCTTGTACTAAAGGGAGTTTTTGTAGCATCTCTTTGGGGATCCAAATGCGTGTCTCATGTAGTTGGCAATTGAGCATGTTTTTTGATATCCATAGCTGTCTTATGACCCTATTCGGTGTTTGTTTAACATTGTTTTTCGAAGGTCGTCTGCTATTGCATTGTGGTTTGTAGGCTCGTTCACTTCCATCCTTCTGTACCCATACCTGTTGTTTGCGTATTGCTAACCTTGATCTATTCATTGTCGCATGTTGTGTCTCATTTTTTGATTGAATACGGTGGGCAGTTTCCTGGTTATCCTTTGTAGGTATTGAGGCGGTCCGGGGCGGGCAACAAGAAGAGCAACCTCTAGACACCCTTCAAGGCTCCCATGCTGCTCAATGGGGCTGGGACACAGCACAACACAAACCAAAATAACAAACCCCCAGCCAAATCCCAACTACACAAGGGGCACCACCTAGTTTAAGAGCGAACTAGGACGCAAAAGAGGAGAATCGTTAGAGCAACCCACAAACAAGCAAGGAATTTACACTAACCCTAACACCAATGGAACACTCTCACACACTAAAACACGAGAGAGAGAGAGAGAGAGAGAGAGAGAGAGAGAGAGAGAGAGAGAGAGAGAGAGAGAGAGAGAGAGAGAGAGAGAGAGAGAAAGATGGTGCTCGGGCTGCTTTGAAGTGTATCGTTAATGATCAAGCAAACATAAATATATATATGTAAGAAAGAGAGAGAAGGGGGAAGGGGGTGCTTGTTGCACTAATGCCTTCTTACAAATCTGTCATGACAAATCAAGGTGAGATTAGTATTTGTTCAACATAGCTTGCGTAAATTTCACCACAACACATCACAAGAAAAGCCACCCCAATCACTGTCTTAAGGCCAGGGGAGTCCTCTCCACCCTGTCGCCCTCTTACAGTATGTGGGATTTATGGCTAGATTGATGACAACACCAGAGACAAGCTATCAAGAACTTAACAAAAAACACCAAGACACTTACGCATCATTGTTGTCCATTACTTCACGTTGGAAGGGAGACAAAGTATCCAAGCTTAGTCCAAATCCACCCTCCTTGATTCAACAAATGTTGGGCTTACACTAGTAGGAGAAATGATAGATTTCCTACTCTCAATTGAATGATCACTCTCTCTCTTACAATGGCATAGAGTTCCCTTGCTAATCCCCTATTACAACACATGCACATGCATAAGACAATGAGCTTCCACTCAAGAGCTCCTTCTAGAGAGGTTGAGCTTGGCTTCTCAAGCTATAGCATAGTGCTCTTGCTTATGGCTCTCCCCTTTTTGTGCTAGCTACACCCTCCTTTTATAGCAATTTTGAAGGCTAGGGTTACTCCTCTAACCATGGTTGGGTTAGATTTTCAGCAATTTATCTAATTTCTTTTGCTTGGAATTATCAAGAAGTTGGTAGGGAAAGAGAGAGGAGAGAAATGGAGGTGATAGGACTTTTCATAGTGGGTTAGTGTTAGTGGAGTTAGTATTAATTTACAAATGGAATTGGATATTTACAATGGGAGTATCCATGTAGGATACAAATAAGGAAGAAAAACTCTTAAGAGGTAAGAAAAGGTGGATTTCTTACAAGGTTGATGCTCCAAGTGTCTTGAGTAGGGCAAATTTTTGACGCTTGTTGACGGTCCACTAGCTTTGACGGTACATTTTTTCTCCACTCTTGACCTTCCTTGAGAGACAAGGTAATTGAAGCTGAGTAATCAACCACCATGATGCTGTCTTTTAAGAGAAGAGGCTGAATTTTGTGGTTTTTTTGATAGATATGGGTAATTTGGAGGAGGAAAAATGAGACTAGGTGGTCAATTTTGGGATGGAATTGTGTGTGGGAGGTATGAGTTCACCATGGTTTCTCTTATTCTTCAAGGTTGAGGAGAAGGTGAGTAGGGTGCAGAGAGGAGTGGTGAGAGAGGTGGGGATGATGAGTGGAGAAGTGTGTGTGAAAGAGGAAAATGATAAAGTGGAAGAGAGAGTGTGGCTGCATAGCATGGGAAAACTGGGGTCCACTAATAAAATCATAGCTCACAGCTCGTAGCTCAAAAAAATATGAAAAAATTTGAGGCAAAAGTTCAGCCCACGAGTTACAACTTTTGTTTGTATCACCTTTTCAAATTCGGAGAGCAAGTGAACTTTAAAAATTCAGCAAAACCAACCGTTTTTTTCCACTGCACAAGATCCTTGTGGGGTCCTTCTTTGGATGATTCTTTTGAATACCTCCAAGAGTGAGCCCTCCATAGTGCATGTATGCATGCCACCTACCCTTGACCTTATTTGGTAGGTCTATAATTGAAGATATTGTTGAGATCATGATATAAGTGAATAGTACAACTAAGAAAATCAAATATTGAGGGGTCTAAAAAAATATGTACATGTCAAATATAAATAATATAAGTGGAAAAACTATAAAGGGGTCAAAAGAAATCTCTCTCATTATGAGGCTACCATAAAAAGATAAATATTTTTGGTGTTCTAATTTTTTTAGAAAAAAAACAAAATAGATGTAGGAAGGGAAAAATCACAATAGTGAAAAAATATACACATAAATAAAACTAGTTGTTTTTTGGATTTTTGTTGGGGTGGAGTTACACCAAATATAAGAGAAGCTTACATGAAAATATTTCTACATGGAATAAAGAGTATGAAAAATGGTAAGAAAAATTGTGGTAATGGTGAGGCAATGTACAGAGCATAAATAACACACACCTAGGTAGAAATATTTAAATAAATACCAAAATAATTATGAAAAAATTCTTTTATTTAGGCCCTATATACAAAGAAATATTTACACACAAAGAGGCCATAATATACTTTTATTTTTTATTTTTTTTTATTTTTTTGGCTCAACTAGCCCAATGACTAGCTAATTGAGGGTTTTTTAAAGAAGATATGGGAAAAGTCCCGTGACTCACGCACGCCTATGTACAGTGAAATGGTAGGGATAGCCACAGTGTTTGGGTGATTTTGGTAGGGTGAGGTAACTCACTGTGGCAATTACAAAGAGCCGAAAAACGGCTATCAGTATCTTTTGCTGATTAAGTGGCACCCATCTTTTTTGCTCTTTATCAAGTGATTGTGGCACCATTATCTGGTTCTTCCGGGTTGTCTGAGCAAACGCTACCACCTAGTGTTGTTGTGCTTGTTGAATTTTGACCATATTCGAACTCCAATCTATCTGCACATTGTACTCTTTTTGCCATGGTTGTCCCAACAACATTGGATGTAGTGTGCTCGTATCCTCAATCACATAAAACTTGTGGGGATAAACATATTGATGTATTTGTACATGCAAAATCGTCCAACCCAACATGCTTAATGAATGTGATGTACTGCTTTCCAGCACTTGTTGAGTAGGATGGAGTTGTTCTTTAAGCTTGAGCTATTTATATGATTTGCAAGAAATCGGATTTGCTTGAGCTCCTAAATCAAGCAATGCTGTCGAGTCAACTTGGTTGCTACCCACTTTGACTGCAATTATTGGATCCATTGTGTCTTCATTAAAATTCATTAATCGAATAGCATTTATTCACAACGGTGATCCAATTTGTTGTTGTTGTCGTAGAAGCCTTCTTTTTGCAATGTGTTCTTTTACTTCAACTTGTGCTTCTTCTCTACCCTCTGTTTCTCCTTTGTCCGTTGTTTTTCATGATGGATTTGTTGAAGCATATCCTGTGTTAGTGGTAAATGATACTTTTTTAACCAGCACCCACTAATCCAATTTGGTATTTCTACACCATCCAATGTCGCAAGTTTGACGGCTCTGCTTTGTGATAAGTCACTAATCACAAAGGGTCCCATCCCTCGCCTTTTAAGTTTTTTGGCATGTTGCTTCAAAGTGTAAACAAGTACATAATCACCTGTTTTAAAATATTTTGTGCGCACATGCTTGTCAAAAAACTCATTTTGTCTTCTCTTCTGAGCATAGATCGAAGCTACAACTCTCAGTCGAAGTTCATCTAGCTTTTCAAGATCATCTATTCTTGCAGAGAGTTCATGGCCTGTCCATTCTAAGCGTTTCGCCAGTCGTAGAGTTGGAATAAAAAACTCTATGGGTAATATAGCGTTTAGACCAAACACCATGTTGTACGGTGTTGTTCCAATCGATGTTTTATAAGCTAGCTTGTATGCCCATAGTGTTGACCATAGTGTTGAGTGTAATTGTTGATCCCAGTCTGCCCTTGATTCTGATACAATTTTAGTCAAAATAGTGCATAGGGTTTTATTTGTGGCCTTAGCTTGTCCATTTGCTTGTGGATGATATGGAGCAGATTTTTTATGTATGACCATGAATTCCTCTAGCAGGTATTCAATGACTTCATTAAGAAAATGTGTTCCTCGATCACTGACAATTTCTATTGGTAATCTGTATCTTACACATAAATTCTCATACAAAAATTGTGCAGTGGTCCTTGCATCTGCTTTTTGTGTCGCTTTGGCTTCAACCCGTTTTGTGAGATAGTCCGTAGCCACGATGATATATTGGGTATGGGTGCGATACGCAAGGGGTGAAATAGGCCCCACAAAATCAATTTCCCATTTTGCAAATGCCTGTGCTCCCATCATTGGTTGTAGTGGCATCTCATCTCTTTTTATTGGCACTTTAGTGCACTAACATACATCACAACGCTTTACAAATTCCTCAGCATCCATGTGCAATGTAGGCCTCCATATCCCCGCGGCTAAGACAATTTTTTGCCGTCTTATCGCCTGAAAAATGGCCTCCACTTATTCCTCCATGTGCGTGTTCTAGAGTCAGCAGGTATTCACTTTCACTTGCACAGATTCTAAGTTGATTGTCCTTCCCTCGCTTGTAGAGTTGATTTTCAATTAAATTAAAGTCTCGAGCCTCCAACTCTATAGCCCTTTGTCGTGCTTTTGTTATGTTTTCAAGAAATGTCCTTGTTGTTAAGAAATCAATGATATATTGACTCCATGTAGAAGCAATGGTTACCTAAAACAATGTCGTGTGATCCATCGGTCGTTTGGCACTACATATCATTACATTTGTTAACATAAGCATGTGTGTCAGCATACATAGTTGGCCAATATACTCCTAAGTGTTTCAATCTTTGGTGTGTTTTCATTGTTGAACAATGAAATGCACAGTCTTGGATGTGTGCTTCCTCAAGATAACACTCGAATTCCTCTAGATTTATACATAATCGTAAAATTTTATCCGAGCCTAGATGGTATAGTCGTCCTGCAATCAATTGAAAGTTTTTTGTTTGTCGAAATGTTCGTTGTTTGGATCCCTCTTCCTTTTTATCAAATCTACCTCCAAAGGAAAGAATGCTAACAATTTTCTGAGACCATTTGGGTATCATTTCAATATTGAAAAGATAAGCATCAGGTATGTCATCATCGACTCCTTCAGGAGCTTCCCCGTTTTGTAGCCGTGAAAGATGATCCGCTCGTAGATGCGTTTTACCTTTTTTTACTACCACTGTGAAGTCAAACTCTAGAAATATAATAAACCTGAATGAGTACGAGCGGAAGTGCGACGCGAGAGAGAGTGCGAGAAGAAAAGCACGACGATATGGTGAACTCGCTCTACTGTAATGTGTAGAGCATAGTGAGTTCTTATTAGGTTTTTACAAAAGAATATGTGTACATACCTGGTGGCACGCCCACTTACCTGGGCGACCACATTGGGCTTTATACCCCAACAACCTCCCACTTAAAGTCCAATGTGGTACTTTAAGTGTGAGAGAAGCTACTATACAAGCTAATATACAAGAGATGTAGAGAAGTGATGTACTACCCTACACCTAACTGCTTGCGAAAATGCGCAAAGCTCTTTGAGGGAAGTCCTTTTGTAAGTAGATCAACAGGATTTTCTGTGGTGTGAACTTTGACAAGCTGAAGTTGCTTATCCTCGAGCATTTCCCTGATGAAATGATACTTCACATCCACATGCTTTGTCTTTGAGTGATAAACTGGATTGCGAGCCAATTGTATACCACTTTGACTATCACAATATAACACAGGCATCTCTTCTTTGATTCCCAAATCTGTTACTAGTCGATTAAGCCAAATTGATTCTTTGCATGCCTCTGATGCTGCAACATATTCAGTCTCTGTAGTAGACTGAGTAACACAATCTTGTAATCTAGAACGCCATGATACTGCTCCACCAGCCAATGTAAAGACATACCCTGACGTAGACCTTCGGTTGTCTAAGTCACCTGCATAATCTGAGTCTGTAAAACCCTTTAGACTTAGCTCCTGACTCCCATAGCATATACCCATACTCTTTGTAGCTTTCAGGTATCTCAATATTCCTTTCACTGCCTCCCAATGTTTCTTGCCTGGGTTTGACATGTATCGACTTACTACTACCACTGCAAATGCAATGTCTGGGCGAGTAGCAATCATTGCATACATCAAACTACCCACTGCAGGCGCATATGGAATCTTATCCATTTCAGCCTGTTCTTCCTCAGACACAAGACAATCTTGTTTGACATGAAAGACATGGGTGAGGCAAGTCATATACTTGGTATGCGCATTGAGAGAGACAGATCAAAGAAGTTGATTTGGTTATCTCAAACAGAGTATATTGACAAGGTTTTGCGACGTTTCAATATGGAGAAGGGAAAGGCACTGAGTGTTCCATTGCTAAGTTTCACATATGGTGGCAATGGAACACTCAGTGCCTTTCCCTTCTCCATATTGAAACGTCACAAAACCTTGTCAATATACTCTGTTTGAGATAACCAAATCAACTTCTTTGATCTTTCTCTCTCAATGCGCATACCAAGTATATGACTTGCCTCACCCATGTCTTTCATGTCAAACGATTTTGCCATCTTTGACTTCAAAGCTGAAATTTCTTCCAAGTGTTTGCCAGCAATCAACATGTCATCCACATACAAAATAAGGATCAGCCAACTACCATCCTTAGCCTTCTTTGTATATAGACAGTGATTGAACTCACTACGTTTGTAGCCTTGAGAAAGCATAAACTTGTGGAATTTATGGTACCATGCCCTCGGTGATTGTTTTAAGCCATAAAGACTCTTTAACAACTGGCATACCCAATCTTCCTTGCCTTTCTCAACAAACCCTTCTGGCTGCTGCATGTAAATTTCCACATCTAAATCACCATGCAAGAACGCTGTCTTGACATCCATTTGGTGCAACACCAAATCTAATATGGCAACCAATGCAAGAAAGCATCTCAATGTAGTCATCTTGACCACCGGAGAGAAGACTTCGTCAAAGTCAATGCCTTGTTCTTGCTTAAAGCCCTTGGCAACAAGCCTTGCTTTGTACTTTGTTTGACTATCATGAGCGGTGATCTTATACCTGTAAACCCATTTACAGGGTAGAGTCTTTTTGCCCCGTGGTAATTTAACTAGCTTCCATGTCTAGTTTTTATGCAGAGCTGTCATCTCTGACTGCATGGCCAATTGCCAATTCCCGGAGTCCTTCATTTGCACTGCTTCCTTGTAACATGAAGGCTCATTGCAATCAGTCAACATGACATAATTCATAGATGGAACAAACCTATCAGGAGGTCGCGTGACACGTCCAGATCTATGCACAATAGGTGGCTCAGGCTCAGCCACAACCTGTGGTTCCACTCTATCCTGTCCTTGCTCCTCTTGAGCTCTGACATTTTGTCTTGCACGTGCAAGTCCATCTTCTTGGAAGACAACTCTTCTAATCTCCTCAACCCTCTCTGGTTTAGAATGATATTTGGATTCATTAAAGTGAACATCATTGCTGCGGACAACCTTTCTAGATTCGGGATCCCAAAGTCTGTACCCCATCTCACCAGAATTACCATAGCCTAGAAAGATGCACTTTCTACTCTTTGGCTCAAGTTTGTTCCTAAATTCCTTTGGAACGTGAGTATATGCCTCACAGCCAAAGACTCTGAGATGCTTGTATGAGGGCATTTTGCCTGACCATACCATCTCTAGCACTGAATCCTTCTGCAAAACCTTGCTAGGAGATCTATTTACAAGATGAACAACTGTTGATACAGCTTCAGCCCAAAACCCATTAGGCAGCTGTGCATTAGACAACATACTTCTGACCTTCTCTTGTGTGGTCCTATTCATCCTCTCAGCAACACCATTTTGAGGAGGATTGTAAGGAGTAGTAAGTTCACGTTTTATACCTTTTGACTCACAAAAGTCCTGAAAGGCCTTTGAAACATACTCTCCACCATTGTCAGTGCGTAAGCATTTGAGCTTCTTGCCACTCTGATTCTCCACAAGTGTCACAAACGTTTTGAAAGCACTAAACGCTTCATCCTTGTGCTTGAGAAAGTAAACCCATACTTTCCTCGAGTAATCATCTATAAATGTCGTAAAGTAAGAAGCTCCCCCTAGAGATAGGTTAGGCATAGGTCCACACAAATCACTATGAACAAGTGCCAACTGTGTATCTCTTCTACTGCTTCTATGCTTATGTGACAACTGTGTTTGCTTACCATACAGACAATGTTCACAGAATTCAAAATCATTAAATGAAAAGCCAGGCAAATAACCAGAACGAGACAAGATTTCCATTCCCTTCTTGGACATATGTCCTAACCGGCTATGCCACAAAGAAACGTTCGGCTGCTCGGTTACATTGATTACATTTTTATAGACATTTGATACATAAATCATGTAAAGTCCTCCAGACTTTACTCCATGTGCTACTGTCATAGAACCCTTGGATATCTTCCACATGTTCTGTCCAAAAGTGGTGACGTAGCCAGCATCATCAAGTAAACCTGTGCTGATCAAGCTCTTTGTAATTGCGGGAACATGTCTCACATTCTTCAACGTGAAAGAAGAGCCATTGTGAAACTTCAATTGAACATCTCCAACACCTAAGATCTCACATGTCTGCCCATTGCCTAGCCGAACATGATCTTTAGTGGTCACATGAGAGGTAAACCACTCCTTGTTTGGAGACACATGAAGTGATGTCCCTGAGTCTATAATCCAGTCCCTCAGTGCATTTCCATCAGATGCTGTAAGAAGAGCTGAGTCCATTGTATTCTTCAAGAAGTAGATGTCTCCTGACACTAGACTGTCATCCTCTGCAACAGTGTTTGTCACATTTATTTCTTGAATCTTCACTGAGGACTTGTTCTTCTCACCATGGTCTTCAGCTTTCTCTTTGCCTTTTTCTGCTTTCCATTCTCTACAGTCTCTTTTCATGTGACCCTTCTTGCCACAATGGTAGCATTCACCTTTGTACTTTTCTTTGGCCCTTCCCCTGACAACTAAGGCTGTTCCTTTGCCTTTGTCCATTGTCTTTCTATTGGTTTCTTCAGTAAGCAGACTTCCTTCTACACATGCTATGTTCAAACCATCTGGAGGTGCAGAATTACTCAAAGCTGTGCGAAAAGTGTCCCAACTTTCCGGCAATGTGATCAACAGGAACATAGCTCTAACAGGTTCATCAAACTTGACACCTTGAGCTGACAACTGACTATAGATTGTGTTGAATTCATTCAGATGATTGGACATAGGTGTCCCTTCTTTCATCTTCAAGTCAACAAGCTTCTTAAGCCAGTATACCTGTGAAGCTGCACTCTGCTTCTCATAAAGATCACTCAGCTTTAACCATGCTTGATAAGCCGACATCTCGTCTGCTACATTGAAGTAAACGCTTTCTGCCAAAGTCAGCATAATGGTAGAAAGTGCTAATTCATTCATTTTGCTCCATTCATCTTCGTCCATATCTTCTGGTTTTATCCCCTTGAGCTTTATAGGTTTTATCTGCTTCTTTTGTACCAACACGTGCCAAATCTGCTTCTTCCACAATGGGAAATTGGTTCCATCCAGCTTCTTGATATTGTAAAGAGCACTGTCCTGTGATCCAGCCATAGCTACGCTTCACAATAGTTTACTTTCCTGGGAAAAATTCGGCAGAGTTTCCCCTGTAAACTGACTCTTAACCAATATCAACCTGTCAAATAAACCAAGAAAGCTTCAGATTCTGCTGAAATTTTGGCAGAGTCTCCTTTGTAAAATGGCTATGGTGTACTAAAAACAGACCAAAAAACAGCTCAAAAAACCACTGTCTCTCTAACACTGTAAGCTATGGGTAAACCTGTCCTGCACCTGTACTGTCTCTCACTGTCCTGTCACTGTCCTGTAAGCATAGACTGTGACAATGCCTCAACGACAGTAAAGAAAAGATGCAATCCCAACTGTCTAACTCACAGTCAATACATCCTAGCTGCCTATCTAAGGGTGCTCGAGGGATCGCTCCAAGACCTGTATCATCGAAAGGATCTCAACATTCGAGAATCCCCCAGCTCAATAAAACCTCACTCGACCCTCAACAAAGGCTGCAGTAAATCTGACAGTACATAGACTTCCCACAAAGTCATACATCCACAAATTTCCCACTGTATGCTGTAACCGCTGCGGCAGTTGTTTGCTGCGTGACTCACAGCCAGCAAACCCTCAACAGACATACATCATCTCTGACAATACATCCCATGTGGAAGTACCTGCAATGTCAGGATGAAATATGGAATATCAAGCAGCAAACACAAGCTACTTGATGAACTAGTGGATGTCGCCTACAGTTTGTGTGTAGATGCGCCCGTGTCGTATGTGACACGCCTCCAAGAACTGTGAGCCATCCTTCGATGTGTAGACAACCACAAATCATCACTCTGGGAGTGTCGATATCCTCATCACCTGCAGTCGTAGGCCAAAAAACCCCAAATTTGCAGAGTCGGATCTGCACCCGCCAAGATCACGTAGTCGAAAATGGCCTGCGCAGACCTTTGTCGAAGCCGAACGGTGGCCGAGATGACCTCAGAATGAAATTCTGAGAACACCAAGCCCTTTGGGCTATCCCACAGGATTTGGGGCCGTGTCTTCGCCTGTCGAATTTCACTCCAACTTGAGATGGTGACTCTAGCCTCCTGCAGTGCTGCCCCGAGCCTCGATCTGAGCTCTGATACCAGTTGAATGAGTACGAGCGGAAGTGCGACGTGAGAGAGAGTGCGAGAAGAAGAGCACGACGATATGGTGAACTCACTCTACTGTAATGTGTAGAGCATAGTGAGTTCTTATTAGGTTTTTACAAAAGAATATGTGTACATACCTGGCGGCCCGCCCACTTACCTGGGCGACCACATTGGGCTTCATACCCCAAAAAAACCAGCGTACAATTCTCCTAGTATTGCATGGTTTATTTGCTAGTTATAGAAGAGCTTGGTGATCTGTGAAGAACACAAATTTGTTTGCAAGGAGATAATGCCGAAATTTCTTTACAACATATATCATTCATAATCCCTCTCTTTCAGTGGTGGTATAGTTCTTTTCTACACTATTTAGCTGTCGGCTCGCATAAAAAATTGGGAAATCCATTGTTCCATCTCCAGGTTGAGCCAGAATACTCCCAATTGTGTATGCAGAGTCTTCAATGTGAACATGGAATATCTTTTTCCAATCTGGTGCTTTAAGTACAGGTGCTGATACAAGGTTTTCCTTAAGCTTTTTGAATGAAGTTTCACACTACTCAGTCCAGTCAAAACTGACTATTAAGCGATATAGTGGTCGTGCAATGACCGCATACATATATATGAATCTTCGATAATATTCACAATGTCCCATGAAAGATTGTACTTGTTTGGCATTAATAAGCCTGGGCAAGTCTGCTATGACTCTAATTTTGTCTAGGTCAGTGGTTATGCCATTTCTTGAGACAATATGTCCTAAGATGTGGCCTTGTCTTACCATAGAAATGCACTTTTCTGGGTTGAGACAGATTCGATATGTTCTGCACTTCTCAAATATCTTTTGTAAATGGTCAATGTGTTCTTCCCAAATAAGAGAGTGGACACAAAGATCATCCATATATATTTCTAAGAATAATCTTAGGTATTCTTTGAATGCATGAGTCATTAACCTTTGGAAGGTGGTTGGGGCATTGGTTAGGCCAAAAGGCATAACTCTATATGCATATATTCCCCATTCTGTGGCAAATGCGGTTTTGTGTTGATCCTCTATTGCAATTGCCCATTGGTTGTACCCCAAAAACCCATCCAAAAATGAATAGGCTTGTTTTTCCGCTACCCTCTCAAGCACATGTTCTGTGATTGGCAAGGGATAATTATCCCTTATTGTTGTTGTGTTTACCTTTTTGAGGTTCACACACACATGCAACTTTCAGTTCTTTTTGGGGACAACCACAATGGGTGACACCCAATCTGTATGCTCAATTTCATAGATGAATTTGACATCCTTCAGCTTGTCAATCTCTTCTTTGATTTGTTTAGCGAATGTGTCATTATATGTGTAAGGACGCTGTTTGCTTGGTTTGGCATTTGATCTTAACGGAATTGTATGTTGGCATATCGATGGATCAACTCCCTTGAGGTCTTTGTAAGGCCATGCAAACACATCTTTATACTTCTTGAGAAGCTGTGTTAGCATTTTTTCTTCTTTAGGCCCTAAATCAATTGCTATATAGACAGGTTGAGGCTCTTCGCCTTGTGCAGCGAGGTCAACTTGTTTTGCATTTTCCGGCCCATCGTAAGATTCCTGGTTTATTCTTTCCGTTATTGGTGGTGTCATTATGATTTTCTGTCTTGGATGGTGAATTTTCGATAGTGGGACGGTACATCCATGTTTTCTTTTTCTAAATCGTCCTTACCTTCACTTTCGACCTCAATAGTCCATACCTCTCATAACGTCCGTTTAGGTTCTTGGTATTTCTTTTTACGCTCCATTTTGACGTTTTGATTGTTGAGCTTTTCTTGAATTTGTTTCCGTTTTAGTTTTCCGTGCTTGTTTTATGTCCTCATGTGTCCTTTTCCCTCGAACTCTTGAGAATCTCCCTAATATTTTGTCTTCTACACAATCCTTTGCCTTGACTAGCATTAGATAGTGTGTTTTGTCTTTTATCCTGAGCATCGGGTTTTCTCTTATCTTGTTTTTTGCTCTTCTTTTTATATAGCATTCCTGGCGTCTAGGGTGTTGATTTGCAAAATCATAAAACTTGATATCTGTGGTTGTTTTCCTACTCTCGCTTGAGCTGTCTGAACACTCGTTATCTACATCGTTACTTAATTCCAGATGCTCAGAGGAGTCATAAAACTCTTCTTGTGCTGGTGAGTCTACATTCTCATCTCCTACTGGTACAAGGTTTACCATGTAATAGGGTAGCACATCACGGCCGTCCTTATCACAAAATTTTGTCTTTGGACTATCTGTAATGGCACAGACGTCCAACGTTGCTAGCATGTGTTCCCATTCCATAGGTTCTAATGCATCTTTGGAAAAAGGTTCCGGAATATAATCCTTGTCTTCAATAGCTCTTTCTAAGATTCATTCTTCTCTTTTCAAGCTCCCACAATGTGAAGCTCCACACATCCATAGCTCTTTTTTCTGCCCTAACCATGCTGTGGGAGTTCGGACCCTGCCAACGTAGCCGAATCAAACTCTTTCACTGGTGTCTGGTTCACATCTTTGTAACTATGGTCTTTTAGGTATATTTTGGTTGTTGTCTCCCCACGCCTGAGGTATATGTGGTCGTAACCCCAATCCTGTACCATCTTTAATTGTCTCATGAATGGTCTTCCCAAGATGATCTCGTAATTGTTCTTTTTGCCGAAATCAACTATTGCAAATGTATGCTCATACTCGATTCCACAAGAGGTGACAATTACTTTCTCTAAAAGTCCTAGAGGCTTTTCCATGAACCCATCTGCTAGGTGTAATTTCATTCTGGTTGCTCTCAAAGCCGATTTTTCCCATTTTTTCCAGATTTCTTTGGTGGCGATAGCGACTCCCACTCCACTGTCGAGAATAGCCTTGGATACTACTCCCTGGAATTCTACTGGTAGTGTGGTATTTCCATCTTCTCCATCACAATATTCTCCAACCTTGTTTAAAGGTATAGGCCTAGTGTTCGATTGAGGCTTGTTCAATTCTCTGATCCCTTTTTGAATTCTCGAGGTAGGGTCTTTTACTCCAAATTTTTCTAAGCATTTGCCTACGGTGGTCCACATGTTTGGTTGTAACTTCAGGAGTTCGGCTAACGTGATTGTGCATGCCACAGGGGTAGAAAATAACTCAATCAACCCTTGTGAATCCATTACCCCTGTGCATGCCACAAGAGTAGACAATAACTCAATCAACCCTTGTGAATCCATTACTCTGTCGGGAGAAACTCTTTGAGATGGGATTGCTCTCACTTCAGACTTAGCTTCATACTCCTAGGTAAGAGGGTAGAGTTTTTAGCGAGTCAGGTTGGTTGTGCCCCGAGCTAATTGACCCCTGGTCTCCCCCTTGTGAATGCATATCAAAGTTTATTTGTGATCTTGCCTCAAATTCTTCAATGGGAGGTAAGATCTCATTTTTCTCCTTCTCAGCACGATTTAGTTGGTAGTTTACCCCATTAGCTTCATTTGCTTGCCGGATTTGCTTTGTCATCTAGACTGTCACACTCTTTACCCATCCTCGCCGATGTTTTGGGTTGGAAATCATCAAATGTCCCATCTGTTGTATTTGACACTATGATAGGTTCCCGCTTAGACTCTGAGGCAGTCATGAGTCCCTCCTTTGTGTCTGTTTGTTTCTCTAGAGTTGGTGTCATAGGGGTTGGAGCTGGCACCTCGTGCCAACTTGCAGGTTTACTAGGTGGGTTTTCTATCAAGGATTGGGTTGTTTCAATCATCTTCCGACACATTTCCAACCTCTGTTTTTCTAGTTCCACATATGGATAAGTCATCCATCTTTGCTCTTGGTTTTGGTTGTTTTTTAGTCTGGCTTCGTATGCTTTTAAAAGTGCGTCAAGCTGCTCATTTACTTTTTCTACCAGTACTGATCCTCCCGATCCTGCACTTTTGGGTTCCACTATTTCCTTGGGCCCTATGGTTGAAGTAGTGTGTGAACTTAAACTAGTCAGATCCTCTAATCGCTCCAATCTATCCTTTGTGTGTTTTAGCTCCTCGGATAGAGCCGTTTGCTCTCGTTTCTTCCTGGATTTCATACGAGCCTTTCTAGCTTTTCAAGTGCTTCGTTGATTTTTCATTTCTGCACTAGAGGCATCGGTCTTTGGCTCTTCAATTATGGGTTCGTTTGTCCTTCTTTGAGCTTGTGCCTGTGTGACTACCTAAATAGGTATTACTGTTTCATTTTCAGACCCCCCACTGGATGGCAGTGCTTCCAGCATGTTTAAAGTGGTTTTTGCTCCTTTGCTCGGGTTCTTAGGGCATTCAGGAATCAAAGTGAGTAATTCCACATTCGGTGCAATACGCATTGACTCTAATGATTTCATCGTGAGGATAGTCCCTTAGCCAGTGATCTCCGCCACACTTGTAGCAAGGTCCCTTAGGCTGTTGAGGTGCTCCTTGATCTCCTCTTTGTTGGTAAGCATGCCTCTGTCTGCCCATGCCTCTGTTGGCTATGAACAACAGTGTTCGTTCATCCAAGCTATATCTTCCTTCTCCTGCAGCTGTTGTTGGTCCCGTACTTCCAATCATGCTCCAAGGTTATTGCGTCTTAGGTTCTTCAGGTGGATAATAGACAGGATTTGTTGCATATCCATTGGGATCTTCGTAATATGCATGCATGGGTACCAAAGCCTTCTCTTCTGGTTCGTTTACCGTTGGTGCATACCTTATGCCGACTGGTCTTACTCCTGGTAGGGGTGGTTGTTGCCCCAATACAGGTTGTGGTCTTTCAACTCCTACAGGTCCTGGTAGGTTACCTGCTTGATACCTAGGCATCGGTGGGATTTGAGGAGATTCTACTTGAGCTTGGGGAGCATAAGGTCGCTCTCTCACATATCCCTTGCTATAATAACATACCTCTGTCACATGGTTTGTCCATTTTTGTTCAATTGCACACCACTTCGGCTTCTTAGCCTGAGGCTTGGCATACATATTTATTTATTTTAGCACTTCTTCCACCAGCTACTCCTGGCTTACAGCCACTTCTCCTTTTGGTGTTGACTTAGTGGACTTGCTTCCACTTTGTTGTGAGGATGAATCGTCATCAAGATCCTTGAATTCACCCTCCTTGTAGACCATACAATTGTCTACAAGGTAAAGAGCTTCCTTAGTTAACTCATTTAACGTTGTGCTCCTCTTCATATGTAAGTCCTTCTGGAGATCTGCGTTTCTCAGTCCTTGAATAAATATAAGCATAAGTCTGGACTGGGTTGGTGGTTCTTCCACAGGGCAGAACTTCACATATCTCATTAGTCGTAGGGCTGCCTTTCGCATAGATTCCCCTTCCTTCTGTTTGAATTTATGGATTTGTGAGACTGTATTATGAGCTATCCCCCTTTGTGAGAATTCCTCAATAAACTCGTCAAAAACCTCCTCCATAGACTCAAAATCTCTACACTCCACAGAATCAAACCAAGTGGCTGCATCCTCTTCTAGGGTAAGTCCCAACTCTGCAAATTGAGTAGAAAAATCCAAAACTTCTTCAACTCTAATTACACACATGAAGGCTGCTACATGATCCCTAGGATCTCTGTTTCCCGAGTATTTCTTGTTTACCCATTTTTGCACGTGAGAAGGTCTAATTCTATGATGGTCTACAAATCTCATCATTGGTTCTCCTCGTCCTCCTCGATATGCCTCTTCTGGCCTTTGGTAGTGGGAGGGTTCCTCTCCCAGAGGTGCTCCTAAGCCATAATTTCTGACGGTTCTTGCAAGAGGTGGTTCATCTCTCCGAAGTCGTTCTCTTTGTTCTCGTTCTATGGGTTGTCTTCCGGGCTCTGCCGACTCTTGAGTTTTCGCTCGCCTTGGCAATGTGAATGGAGTGGTGGTTCTTGTAAATCTCTTAGCCCTCGTGTGGCTGGATAACCACCTCTGTTTAGGTCTTGTTCGGATGTTGCATTTTGTTGAAGCCATGCCTGCAATGATGGTTGGGTTGCCTGTTGGTTCTGATAGTTGAAAGTCTGCTGCCGGTTAGAATGTGATGTTGCGTCGTACTCTTTTGAAAATGGATTTGTAGACTTGCTAGGGGTATAGGTAGACCTTGGTACTTTTTCGGGGGCATATGTTGATGTTTCTGGAACTGTTGCCCTATCTACCTGCTCTGGCAGAACTCGTTTGTATTCTCGCCCGTACCTATCAACAAAAATGATATCCGTCCCAATAGAAATTTCATAAGAGAACAAGTAAAGAACCTTGTCATCACTTAACTCATTTGGGTAGGGTTCTTTGCATTGAAAATAAGAGACTACTCCCTCAGTCTCATGCTTGTAAATTCCCACATTCTTATTATAGGTAGAGACTCTGGTTGTTTTTTTATCGTACATAAAATGACCTCCAGGTCGATCAATTTTAGGAGGCGGCTCTTGAGTTTCTGAGACCATTTTTTCTTTTGCCACATTATCTCCATACCTATTGTAATCCTCAGGGTTCCTAACTATCAGATAGTGGTTCCCCCTTTCATCTCAGAATCTATCTCCATCATCATAGACTTGAATTATCTCCAGTCTCTGAGAAGGCCGTTCCTCTATACAAATACACTTGCGTCCCCGATAGTCAGAATAAACTAGGTCTCCCCAAGAGTTTGTTCCTTCTAAGAAGATTATAGTGAACTTGGCCTTGTTCAAAGGGTTTTGGGAGGTAATTCCTTCTAGCACTGGTCCTTCATCGGAGAAGCCTCCTAGCTGTTGACTACCCATCATGAAGAAGGACTTGTTTGATGAATTGTCCGTATCACTACCTTCCTCAATGATTGGGGCTAATGGATCTAGCCTTGCCTAAGTTACACTCTCCTCAGTGGATACTAAGCTACCCTGATCACATGCCACTTTTTGGTCTCTTGGAATGTGTCTTCTTGATCTTAAATTCATCAAACTTAGCAATGCAATTTATCAAAAATCCAACCACTCACCTGGGAAGGAATCAGTTTCTGCACAACTTCTCGCTTTGTTGCTGAATATACTTGTACACAAGCGTTTAATTTCGGCAATCGAATCAAAGAATTTAATCGCTAGAGGTGGTCTTAGTAATGATTGGTATAACCGGAGTGTTAATCCCAACCACTAGTGTACTCTATACACCTTTGATGTTCTTGATTAGGTCCACTAATCTTGAACTGTACACCGCCTACGTGTTTGTCAGTCTAGAGGTAACGTCTTAATTCTCGTCTTTGCTTCGTAAATAGGTCAAACAAAGTCCAATTTCACTTATGAAAGAAGTTTTGGAACCCTTAAGTCAACTAGAACCTCCTTATATGTCCACAGTTTAATATTGTCCAAAAAATGACCCTGTAGACATCCTACGCGTAGGATGTCTTTTTGCTCTGTTTCAGATAAAATTTGCACTGTAGCTTTCCCTTGATGTGCTGAGCTCCCAGCTGTTCTCACTTTTTGGTTTGGACACCTATAAGCTGGTCAACTGATCAAAAATTTGTTCCAGAAGCCTAATGTCCATTCTGATGAATTCACCAGTCAAATCAACTCCAAATTGGACCAAACTTGACTAGGAAGTTTGTCTAAGGCTATATGAGAGCCTGGTATGTCTTAATTATAATTTTGGGCCTTTTAATCATGCATTAGATATCCTACATGTAGGATGTCTTTTGCCTCAAAATTTAACCCAAATTGGCCCACAGCTTTTCCTTGATGTGCTGATCACCCTGGTGTGTTTAGATTTGCGTTTGAATGTCAAAAGACCCCAAACTTAGCTATTCTAGCCTTTTTTCGGTCAAAAATGCTAAAGTCTACTTAAACCCCAATTTTCTCACCCAATTGAGATGAAACCTTTCACATGCAATCAATAAATCATGTAGATCATGCACATGAAGACATCCTATGGTTTTGGTCTCAAAATTATGCCTTGGCACAATTTGGGTAGGATGTCTAGCAATTCCTGTCTTTTGGCCACAATCTATCAAGATATGGTCAATCTTCCACTTTCCAGGTGAAAATAGGGTAAAACCTACCTTCTAAACACTCTGGTCAACTCAAATTCTCAAAATTCCTGCCAGATCACCCTGTAGACATCCTACGCATAGGATGTCTACTATCTTAGAATTTAATTTTTCTGCCAGTGGACTTCCCTATGCTCTGTAGACCTCTCAACAATAATCACAGAAACTTTTGGACTTCAATTCAGCTTCTAAACACAAGTTACCATCTTTTATATTTCTTCGATGAGCCTAACAGCAAATATAACATGCATGAAGTGCTCCAGATCATAAATCATGATGTCCTACTTACCCTACTCCTACTCATCATGTGAGATGGTGTTTTTGGTGCCTTGGTTGCTTCCTGGCCTCTCACGGACTCTCAAGCTATCTTCTCACCGCATCCACCACTCCAACTCCTACTCTCCACACCACACCCTAGCTCCTATCTAACACTACCTAAGACGGGCAATCCAAGCCAGCCATACGTTCCCTAGACTTCTCCTAAGACCTAGAGAGTCCACCACCCTCTGATCCTATCTAAATATAAAATAAGACTCTGGCAAGCCAGAGAATACCTATCCTCAAGGACTAGTCTAGGTCACCTACCTAGGGTTTTCATCCCTGGCAAACCAGAGAATCCCTATCCTCAAGGACTAGTCTAGGTCACCTACCTAGGGTTTTCATCCCTGGCAACGACGCCAATGTTGGCAGATACGTCGCAACGGACATTCGAGAGGGGGAATGGGGGAGCACACCCGACACCAACACAAAGGCATCTCTATAGCTCAGGGTATCCACAACACCCATATCCTCTCAGAAAACACCTTCAAAGAAACACTCTACACTAGCAGACCACCGCCTGCTCAATTGCCACTGCTCACACACTCTACAAACCACCACACAAGATACACCTACTACCACTGTATGTCTCCACCCTTACACACGCACACAGCCACTCAATCTCACTCTCTCACTCAAAACACCACCGGTCCGGGGGGGCACACACTTCCACACAGCCGGCACCGAGGAGGGACATGAAAGCAAGAAAAAGAGAAGGGGGGAAGGGGAAACAATAGCACGGGAGGCAACTCAGGCTTGATTGCACTTCAAAAAACATATACACAGGCTTGTGATGCCATCACCATGGCCATTTTCAAGCAAAAGTGACAAAGGGGGTAGCTTGCTAAAGAGCTCCACTTTGCAGGCTTCAAACGGCACCTCAAAAGGCAAAACAAAAGCCCCAAATTTTATCCATTTTTGACTTTTATAGGAGAGGCCTTTAATTTGGGAATTTGCACTTTAATTGGTCCACCTGA
The DNA here is from genome assembly GCF_014529385.1 of Adiantum capillus-veneris. Classification (NCBI taxonomy): domain Eukaryota; kingdom Viridiplantae; phylum Streptophyta; class Polypodiopsida; order Polypodiales; family Pteridaceae; genus Adiantum; species Adiantum capillus-veneris. Next base: position 112,787,985 of record NC_140955.1, read on the forward strand.
CACCTTGAATTGGCATTTTTTGGGAAAGGGGGCACCGCCTTGCTCTATCTCTCTCTTCTACTCTTTGCACTTTGGGGGGGGGGGGGGGGGGGGGGGGGGGCATTAGCGATGTCTCTATTGCCCCCTAGATTTCTTATTTTTATTTTTTATCTTTCCTTTTTTACCCTCCTTAGGCTTAGCCTTGCATTTCTTGATTTTTGATTTTTTCTCCATTTGTCCTCTCTTTGGTCCATGCCTTTGCCTGGACAGCCTTTGCCACCCTCGAACTCCCTTCCTCTTCTTTGCTCATTGCCCTACGGCAAGACTCTCCCCTTGACTTTGACTGCTCTAGGCTGCCTTACCCCAGCATGGGACCCTTCCCCCCTCGCTACCAATAGCGAGGTCCCTATTGGGTAGCGGTTCCTTCTCTAAAAGTGTAGACGCCTCAAGGGCTGTGTGAACTGCCGCATGCCGGGCGAGCATGCCATGTCATCACTATCGCTGCCAGACCCCCCTGTGGGTCACTGCGCCGTCTCGCATCGCCGGCTGCCGCCAAAACCGCCGTCACTTCCGCCCAACGCAGCGCCCACGGCGCTCTAGCCATGGCCAACGAGCTCATGGAGCTCCAATTCCATGCTCTATAATGGGCTAACGCCCTGGCCCATATACTCTAGTCGCTCGCCACTAAGCCCCGCATGCGGAATTATCCACCCTCCATGTGGCAGCTGCCCGTGGGTTGTCTCCAAAGACATCCTTTTACATGAGAGAATTGTAAAAAATTGTCATTTTATGCCAATTTTTTGGTCCTCCTTGGTCCAGCTCCCATTTTCTACTCATAGAACCTTTCCATAGCTATAAAGCCGTGTCCCGAGCCCGTATCCCTGACTCTGTTCTATGCAATTTCCATTGGCTTTTGACTTCTTTGAGCCCACTATCCGAGGCCGCCAAAAACCAAGAAAAGTACCTGCATTATCCTCCGTAGCACCTGCTGCCTATTTCAACTTGCTGTAACTTGCTGACCAAGTACCCAATTGATGCGCCCTCGACTCGTGCCAACTCCACATAGTGCACACTATTACGAAGAACCTTGACAAAGCTGAAAAGATGCCAGATGGCACCTTTCCCAATGTAGTCAAGTGGTCTCAAACCTGGCCCCCGAAAAATCTTCTAATGGCCATAACTTGCCATCCAGTGCTCCGATTCACATTCCGAGAAGACAGGCATGCTCCGTAACTTGCGCTCTACACATGTATACACTGACATCAACCCGGGCCACCTGTCCCCAACTGCCATGACAGTCGGGAGTCTACTAGACATTCCAACTTTAAACTGTAATATCTTGCACACAGGGGCTCCGTTTGACGAGCCGTCTAGACCGGCTTCTAGAGCACACTGACACTACATTTCAGAACACTGCTTTGGCATTTCAGACACCTTCATCTGCCACCCCATCTGGATCATCCCGCAGCACTTATGGCCTAAGAAACCACTTCAAGCATACATTCCCGCTACCCTTTGGCTGCCTAGGGCCTTGGTACCTGCCCTAGGCTTTTGCACTGCACTCGACTGCTGCCTCTACCTGGCATAGACCACCTGCTGGCTGGCTTTGACCAACTTTGGCTGCACCATCATTGCCCAGCCCCCTCGTTGAACATTTATGTTCGACCAAAAGCATATGTACAAAACTTTAAAACTGGCACACCAAACTGATGATAAAAAACACTCACAAAACCATAATTGTATGTACATACTATGTACAAAAGCTTCATCTCCTTCCTTCCACACTCTGCATGCTCTAGGTGGGTTGCCCTCCCCCCTTGACTATACTTTGTTGCGCTTCAGGCACTAGATTCCTCTCGAAATACAGTTTGAGCCGCACACCATTCACGCTGTTCCTAAGAAGCTTTCCATTTGCTCTTACCAGCTGGTAGGTCCCATTCGGAAAGGCCTTCTGCACTTTATACGGACCTGTCCACTTCTTCTTGAACTTTTTCTGGAATGTGAAATCCAGGTGGCTCTCGTACTTCATGGCCAGGTCTCCTTCCTCTATCTTCTTGTCTAGCAGGTTCTGATTGAATTTGGCAACCTGCTTCTCTCTCTGCTTCACATAGTAGTCTGCTGCTACCTCTCTGTCCATCTGCAAAGCCTCCAAACTAGCTATCCGATCCTGTAGAACCCCTTGTTGAGTGGCATTGACACGCCACATACCCTTTAAAGCACCTAGTTGTGCATGCACTGGCAACACAGCCTCCTTACCATAGACAAGCTCAAATGGAGTGAAGTTTGTAGCCACTTCATATGACATTCTATACGCTCACAGACACTTCTCTAGATTTGCTTCCCACTCAGCTTCCTGCTTATACACGTACTTCGTTAACATCTTGACGATTTGGCCATTAGCACTCTCGATTAGACCATTGCATTGGGGGTGATAGGGCGAGGAAAACCTATGCTGAATCTTTAACTTTTCCACTAATGCGCTCATGAGTTTGCTTCTAAACCCCTGACCCCTATCAGAAACTAACACCCATGGAACACCAAAACGGCAACAGATATTATCAAACATGAACTGAGCCACTACATTAGCATTTACTTCTTTCACTGCTTTGGCCTTGATCCACCTTGTAAGGTAGTCAATGGCTACCACCACGTACTTCTTACCACTTGTAGACTTTGGGAGAGGGCCTATGGCATCCAGACCCCACTTCTCGAAAGCACTTTGTGCGATGATTGTGCCCTGTGACTCCGCTACTAGTCGTCTTTCACCTATAGTCTGACACTCGTGGCACGTCTTGCACCAGTAATGCACGTCCTTCACAATGGAAGGCCACCAAAATCCTGCTCTAAGCACTCGAAACAAAACCTGCTCTTTGCCCTGATGCCCGCTCTCTTCATGGCATTGCTCCAGCACCATTCCTATCTCCTCTTTGTACAACACCCTTCTAAGTACTCTGTCACGCCCATAGTTCATGAGATCTTCACCTACCAATGTGGATTTGTGGGCCTTTTGCACCACTCTTCTCTTTTGCAGCTTGGACAAACCCTCTGAACATTGCCCTGTACCCAAAAATCCTTCAATCTCTTTAAGAGTCTCCCTACCTACATAAGTGGCTGGGGCCACATATAGACCTGCAACATGTGCTTGCACTTTGCTGCTTGCTAGCTGGTCCGCCTCTTGGTTTTGCTCTCTCCTCACATGCTTGAATTGGACTTCTTCAAAAGACTTCAACATCTTCTTGATGGAAAAAAACCAATGCTTCAAAGAATCGCGCTTTACCTGCCATTGGCCTAATAGTTGCTTGATGACTAGCAACGCATCTCCCTTCACCACCAACCTTGAAATGCCGAACTCTATGCACTGCTTCAAACCCAAATGCAGAGTGAGATACTCCGCCTCATTATTGGTGTGGACATGCTCTAGATCATACGCCTTCGAAAATATCGCTTTGCCGTGTGGGTTGTGTATCACCACACCTCCTCCTGCCTTCTGCACTACCCTTCGATATGCTCCGTCGAACCACTAGTAAAAGCATCCTCCAAGTCGGGTTCCTCCTTAGCTTCATCTCGTACCACTCTTGGATAGGCCGGCAAATTGATGGTCTTGCTGACGACAATGTCTTCCAGGTGAGACCGATTCGTGTGATCTACCTTGAACTTGAACTCGAACTCCTGTAGCTCCAACACCCACTCCATAATCCTCCTTCCTGGCTTCAAATGTAGCACTACCTCTGGCAATAGATTATTAGCCGTCAACACAAAAAACTTACGCACAATCAAATGGACTTTGAATTTCCTACAAGCGAAGACCAGATCCATCACCCACTATTCTGCCTCGGTGTAGGTAGCCTCTCCTGGGCTAATCACCCTGCTCTCGAAATATATCGGCTTGTAGCTTCTTCCTACCTTTTGCAATAGAACCGCTCCAATAGCAACTGTACCCACCATCATAGACACATAGAATTCATCCTCTCGATTGGGGAGGACACACCGCTAGCAACTGACACAAAATCTCTTTAACTCTATCAAAGGCCTCCCGGGCTTCCTCATCCCACTCATAACCATGCACTTGCTGAGCCCTCTTTTGAAGAGGATGCACATATTGTGACACCATCCAAAAGAAACGTGACAAATACTTCAACTTATGAACAAATGAAGCCAAACCTTGAGCATATGATGGCGGCTCCATCAGCACCAATGCCTTCACCTTCTCGGGATCAGCCTCTATACAGTTTTGCGACACCACATGACCTAACAGCTGTGCTTGAGGCTGCGCTAGCTTGCACTTCTTGGGATTCAATTGACCTCCTTCTTCATCAAGCCTCTAAAAGCATAACTGGAGCTTCGATAGGTGCTCCAATCTTGAATTGTAGCAGCCAATATCATCCATGAAGACCCTAATAAAACGACCTAGGTATGGACCAAATACCCTGTTCATCCAACCTTGAAAGGTGACATATGCATTCACCAATCCGAATGGCATCCTGCGATAAACGAAACAACCCCATGGAGATATGAATGTGGTTTTCAACTGCTCTTCAAGCGCAATCCCTATTTGAAAATACCCCGAAAAGCCATCCATAATCGAGTACCTCTCATGCCCAGCCACCTAGTTTATGATTTCATCTTGAAATGGCAAGGGGTAGTGATTCCTCTTGGTCGTGGCATTCAATGGCTTGTAGTCGACACACACTCTCCATTTCCCATTCTTCTCAGGGGTTATGACCACTGGAGAGACCCACTCTGACTCTTTCACAGGATATATGATGCCTGCATCCAACAACTTATTATCTCCTGCCAAAGGGCTTCCTTTTGAATTTCTCCTAGTCTTCTCAGCTTCTGTGCTTTAGGCTTATGTCCCTCCTTAAGAACAATCTTGTGCTCCACCCTCTTTGCACCTCGCAAATGCTTGTACTCCGTTGCAAACAGATTTGGATAGGATTCACACAGTTGAACATAGCCCTCCTTTTCACCCTTGGTTAAATCTTCACTCAACATGCTTGAAACCTCCTCTATGCTTAAACCATGAGCTTGAGACTGCATACCTTCTTCTTTAGGCGGGGAGTCGTCTATGGTGACCCGGAATAAGTCTGCATCTATCTTCAACATGTCGTCCTCGCTCTCCTCTTACTCTACCCTAGTATAGCCTTCATCATAGGCTGTTTCTGTCTCGTACTCGTAGCTCGTCGTGTCGCCCTCATTTTGAACTGTCATAGGACGAGAAATGCTCTCTTTGGTCTTCAAATCAAGCACAATTTGTTTGCCTCTCTCTTTGTTAGGCAAAGTGAACAATTTGCTCTCCCAATCTTGCTTTGCTCCTATCGCCAAAAGCCATGGCCTACCCAAAATCATAGGGTAAGCATTATCCCCTGCCTTCATCGCAAAAAAGTCTATCACGCACTCTATGCCCATCGCCTTGACCTTCACATCTTGCGCCACACCCAAACACCTGGCTTTAGTATGGTTGGCCATCCTCATGCGCACATTTGACCTGACTACTGCCTTGACTCCCGTCTCTTTCATGGCTGCTTCCGTCATGACACAAACCTGTGCTCCACCGTCTATGTAGGCTTGTACCTGCATCCTCTTCTCTATAATTGCATCCACCAACGGAAGAACATCAGTGGGGCTACCTACCCTCAAGGCCATGTTTTGCACTGCTTGCACATTTCCCTTAGTTCTCGGCAGCCTGGTGCTAACACTTGTAGACCACTGCCTCCTTACCTTTGGATTTAAAGCTAACAACTGACCAAATGTAATATTTGCTTTTTGATTTTGAACATTACTCACCAGATTGTACTCGGGATAGCCACGCCCTAGCTGGAAATCCGCTTGCTTGATCTTGCAACGCCTCCTCCTTTTGCTAGGCTCAGGCTGCTCTCTACCTTTGTACACCTTCTCTTTGCCCTTGCGAGCTCTAGTTTCCCGCTTTGTCTTTGTCTCTCTCTTAGTTCTTGCTCTCTTATTGGCCAACACTTCGACATCCTGCTTATCCACCCTTATGATGTTTACCCTTTGGACCTCACCTCCGTTTTGCGGAGCTGGCTGCACAGGATTCTCCACCGCTTGCTCTCTTGGACCATTGTATTGTCCTTGACCTCGACCTCTACCAAAAAGCGGATACATACCTCCTCTTTCTCTTTGCGGTTGAGGACAATCGGGTGCATATTGCCCTTCCTCTCCACAATTATAACACCTACCAGGCAGTGACCGTGCCCTGTCCCTTGCTCCTCTTGGCTGTCCTCTATCCATGACACTGAGTCACCACTCCTGCATCTGCTCGGATAAATCTTGCACTATGCGCACCCAATTTTGTGGCACAATAGCTACACCTCAATTTCCATGATTATCTTCGTGTACAGCTTCTCTCGGACTCTGCGGTTGAACATGGGCCATCGTCTCGTAGCCTGACACACCCTGCTCTATCTTCTTCTTTATCTTTCTTCTCTTTGATCGTGCAATGGCTACCGCACCATTGTAATTCTCTGGGCTCTCGAAATCAACTTTGTCTCTCACCTTAGGGTGCAGACACGCCATGAATTTGTCTAGCTTGAAGTAGTCTCCATTAGCCAATTGCATGGCTGCCGCTAATTCTGCCCAACACTCTCAAAGTGACCCAGAAACAAATTGAACTCTTCACTTACATCTTGCTTAAGCGCCTTCAGCTTTGCATCCATTTCAACTGGGGAAGTCTCCTTACGAAAGTTGTGAAGAAACCTCGCCCGTAGAGCCGGCCATGCTTGCTTCGGCTCACCTTCCAATGCGTCGTACCATGCTTTAGCTCTACCACGCATCACCAAAGGAAAAGTCTGCATTTTGCTATCCTCATTTGGCATACGCAACGATAGCATGTACAGCTCGAAATCTGACATCCACTCGTCAGGGCTCTCTTCTCCTGGGAAAATTGGTCCATAGCTTCTAGCTGCCATGGCTTCCAACACGAAAAAACACTTCTTTTCGACTAACTGGGAGCAATCAGTGTGCTCCTTCGTGGGGGCAACAGAAGATGGAGAGGGGGAATGGGGGAACACACCCGACACCAACACAAAGGCCTCTTTATAGCTCAGGGTATCCACAACACCCATATCCTCTCAAAAAACACCTTCAAAGAAACACTCTACACTAGCAGACCACCACATGCTCAATTGCCACTGCTCACACACTCTACAAACCACCACACAAGATACACCTACTACCACTGTATGTCTCCACCCTTACACACGCACACAGCCACTCAATCTCACTCTCTCACTCAAAACACCACCGGTTTGGGGGGGCACACACTTTCACACAGCCGGCACCGAGGAGGGACATGAAAGCAGGAGAAAGAGAAGGGGGGAAGGGGAACAATAGCACGGGAGGCAACTCAGGCTTGATTGCACTTCAAAAAACATATACACAGGCTTGCGCCATTTTCAAGCAAAAGCTACAAAGGGGCTAGCTTGCTAAAGAACTCCACTTTGCAGGCTTCAAACGGCACCTCAAAAGGCAAAAAAAAGCCCCAAATTTGATCCATTTTTGACTTTAATAGGAGAGGCCTTTAATTTGGGCATTTGCACTTTAATTGGTCCACCTGGCACCCTTGAATTGGCATTTTTTGGGAAAGGGGGCACCGGCTTGCTCTATCTCTCTCTTCTACTCTTTGCACTTGGGGGGGGGGGGGGGCATTAGCGATGTCGCTATTGCCCCCTAGCTTTCTTATTTTTATTTTTTATCTTTTCTTTTTTACCCTCCTTAGGCTTAGCCTTGCATTGCTTGATTTTTTATTTTTTCTCCATTTGGTCCTCTCTTTGGTCCATGCCTTTGCCCGGACAGCCTTTGCCACCCTCGCACTCCCTTCCTCTTCTTTGCTCATTGCCCTACGGAGACTCTCCCCTTGACTTTGACTGCTCCAGGCTGCCTTACCCCAGCATGGGACCCTTCCCCTCTCGCTACCAATAGCGAGGTCGCTATTGGGTAGCGGTTCCTTCTCTAAAAGTATAGACGCCTCAAGGGCCGTGTGAACTGCCACGTGTCGGGCGAGCATGCCACATCATCATTGTCGTCGCCAGACCCCCCCCCGCGGGCCACTGCGCCGCCTCGCATCGCCGGCCGCCGACACTTCCGCCCAACGCAGCGCCCACGGCGCTCTAGCCATGGCCAACGACATGGAGCTCCAATTCCATGCTCTATAATGGGCTAACGCCCTGGCCCATATACTCTGGTCGCTCGCCACTAAGGCCCGCATGCGGGATTATCCACCCTCCACGTGGCAGCCGGCCGTGGGTTGTCTCCAAAGACATCCTTTTCCATGAGAGAATTGTAAAAAATTGCCATTTTATGCCAATTTTTTGGTCCTCCTTGGTCCAGCTCCCATTTCTACTCATAGAACCTTTTCTAGAGCTGTAAAACCGTGTCCCGAGCGCGTATTCCCGGCTTCGTTCTATGCAATTTCCACCGGCTTTTGACTTCTTTGAGCCCGCTATCCGAGGCCGCCAAAAACCAAGAAAAGTACATGCATTATTCTTCATAGCACCTTCTGCCAATTTCAACTTGCTGTAACTTGCTGACCAAGTACCCGATTGACGCGCCGTCGACTCGTGCCAACTCCACATAGTGCACACTATTACTGAGTACCTTGAAAAAGCTGAAAAGACGCTAGATGGGACCTTTCCCAATGCAGTCAAGTGGTCTCAGACCCGGCCCCCGGAAAATCTTCTAATGGCCATAACTTGCCATCCAGAGCTCCGATTTGTATTCCGAGAAGACAGGCATGCTCCAAACTCGAGCTCTACACATGTATACACTGACATCAACCCGGGCCACATGTCCCCAATTGCCCTGACCGTCGGGAGTCTGCTACACATTCCAACTTTAAACTGCAATACCTTTAACACCGGGGCTCCGTTTGACGAGCCGTTTGGACCGGCTTCTAGAGCACATTGAACACTACATTTTAGGACACTGCTTTGGCATTTCGGATACCTTCATCTTCCACCCCATATGGACCATCCCACAACACTTATGGCCTAAGAAACCACTTCAAGTATACATTCCCGCTACCCTTTGGCTGCCTAGGGCCTTGGTACCTGCCCTAGCCTTCTGCACTGCACTCGACTGTTGCCTTTGCCTAGCATAGACCACCTGCTGGCTTCAACCAACTTTGGCTGCACCAACGTCAGCACAGCGAGAGCTCACCTAACACGAATTGTCAGCTAAGGACGAAGCTCGACCCGCAGCCGCGTGGAAGCAAGCATAGGGTGTCAACCTACACTCGATCGACTATTGACTACTTCCTACAGAGGTCTCTACCATGAGGAGATTTCCTACAATGCTTCCATGAGCCAAATACCCGCTACAAACTACACGCTACGAAACTTGAGGGATATCCTATTAACACCAATAGGCCACTCTCCCTAAGGTCCGTGATCCAAAACCCTACCCATAAACACCCAATGCAGAATCACGTAGGATGTCTGACAGGTTTTTGCAGGTCGACATTTTTGAAAACTAAGGTGCTTAATGTGTAGCTCTACTCAACACGAACGCGTGGATATGCTGAAAGGCAAAAACAGACACCGTTTGCTTACCGAATCCCTAGAAATAGATCGCGGATCAATCTCGCGAAGCCAGGCCGTACACGCGCAATGTGGGTATTGGCGCGTAGCTCTCTCCGGAGGCAACACGCTGCACTTCTCCATACTCGATTATGACCACCAATGTACGCGTAGCGTCAAGATAAGCTCTCACTCTCTCTCGTACACAGAATACGCTTCTCACAGACACTTCATAGAATGAGCAAAAGGGTTTTTTCATTAAGGTTAGAATTTGGTACATATACCTTCCAAATACAAAACCTCATGTTCCAAAGTGAAATCCTACTTAATCTAATGGCAAAAATAATATACAAAATTGGAAACTTCTGCAAGCCCCAAGTATTTACAAGTGAAATTACGGGTTTTCTTAATCAGGGAATGACTACATAGGATTTCCTTCTTTTATCATTTCGTCAGTCTTCAGTTGAGTGTGGCCGCTAGTCTTCAGCTAACACATGGGCAACAAACCCCCTACCAGAACACACACAACCCGCCAAGATGAACAACCAGATTAAGATAAGAAGAGTATGCAAACAAAGACCTACATACCTATTGCCACAAAAAGGTATCATCAAGATCAACCAAACCCACCTGGAAGATGAAGAGCCAAGCACCACCAACCGAACAGTAGAACCACATGCAGATCGGATGAAGCCACCAATGAGCAGCCCAAGTATAGCATTAGATGAAACAATGCATCCACCATCTGACCCCACTACGAACTCCACCCCACGGACCCAAGTCATCCGACGACAGAGAAAAATCCGTGGCCCTTCTACAATATCTCATAGGCCATGCACACTTGATTTGCTCTTTGAAGGGTATTAGCCCTTGCAAAAGCCCATGAACTGGAATGAAAGGTACCTGCTCCTTGCAAAGGGTCATACCCCTAGAAGCAAATCAAGACTCAAGATCCCAAAACTTTAGAAGATGGTATAATTCTATCCAACATATATGACAATCTCAACAATGGTAAGTGATACATACTGTCATTGCATAAAGTGCAGTGTACCATGCATAACAATAGTGATAACGCATTGTCGTGCTACTTTGTGTGCACATGCAAAATTCAAGAAAAAGGATTCATTTTTCTTGTTGCTCAGACTATATGATGGTAACGGTGATCAAAGTTGATGGGACTTGCTTGGAATGTATGCCGAATATTGCACTTGGAAAGGGTTTTTTTATCAGAATCACGATGAAAAGAGTTTTTGTACGTGGTTCAATTGCAAGAATTTTGAAAACGGTTTTTTTCTTTGGTGTAGAAATCTGAGGTATTAGTTGTTACGAACATGAAAATCAATGAAATTTGGATCACTTCAAATGCTACGATTGTTATTGGGACAAGGATGATGCTAAGGTGAATGATATAGAAGATATGAGAGGAGAGAGACATGGAGCATTGAGTACAATTTTCCCCCGCGCAAGAGTGAGCATTTCCTTCTTGCCTATATTTATTAAGTAGCAATCAATGCTAAAAAATGTTGACAACCGTCTACTTAAGCATAAGAATAATCATTGCTCATAAAGAGTCCTCAACTAATAGATTATCCATAAACTATTGATTACTTGGATAGACCAAAAATCAATTGTGGTTGCCACCTATACCATATAATAGACATATGCTAATGCATCATAATGAATGCTTCGTATGACCCTTATCTTCACGAAGGTTATACCCATGTCAACTTTTGATTAAGCTAGATGCCTTCAAAATGAGAGATACCCCTCCCCGGGGCTCTACGCACAAACTATACAATTTACACCTTTATACAATTTTCAATATACGTCAAAGTTGCGAAAGTATTTGCATAGGTGAGGAGTTCTCAACACCCGACCAAGCATGGAGTTTAGGCCATGAGCCGAACTGCATCCAGAGGTACCTAGCGACTAGTGCTACCCCAAATGCGTGTGAATGAAAGCATACTCAAGAAAAATATAACATTGTAGAGGGTGAATATATGTGTAGACCGCGTGGCGGGAAGAGAGAGAGAGAGAGAGAGAGAGAGAGAGAGAGAGAGAGAGAGAGAGAGAGAGAGAGAGAGAGAAAATATAGTGGAGGGTGAAAGAGAGTGCACAGAGACGTGATGGAATGACAAAAGAGAACTTTAAATGCCCCATCTAAATGAAACATGCAACCATGTATTAATGCAATGACAAAATCTGGGTATACCATAGCAGCAAAAAGTTCATGACAAAATAACTAGCAGAGCATCGGACCCTGTGTAGGGATCGACTGGTCCACCCATCCACATCCGCTCTACTACAGATAGAGAGAATTTCACTTCGTCGGTGTTAGCAGCAAGCTAACACGGACACCATTTTTCGGAGTTCTCTTTGTAAAACATTTATTATTTTGACAAATCGGGAATAGTGTAACTCCTATTTTCTTGAATAAACTCTGTAATTAATGAGCCTGGGCTACAAGCTTCCAGATTGTATCAGCTAGTCATTTCCGAGTTTTGGTAGAACTCCAGATTATTAGTTTTGACCACCCAAAAACCTTGGCTAAGATATAAAAGCCAATTTTTGTAAGTTTTTTATAAGTTTCTGGATAAGTAATACACAGAGTGAGCTAACGACACTCGCTTCTCTCCTTCTCGCACTTCCTACTCTCTCTCTGGTTGTCACATTGCGATTGCGTTTGTTGCATTGTAACCGCAGGTAAGAGCTATAGCATTGACGTAAGCAATTCATAGTATTTCGTAGCTTTTGGCGTCGTCGACCCGTGGCCTAATTCCATCATAACTAGGAATTTTCACTTTTAAATCGAAAACTAAGCATAGGCGGGGTATTGGGGCATCATTGCTAAGCATTCAGATGCATTCTGGGTCCAAAACGACTAGGTCAAAAATCCACTGCTATTAATAATCGCGATTTTGGAACTTGACCTAAAGTGGGGTTTGAGACCATAAGCATGTGTGCTTAGGTCTTATAAACTTGTCCTAGAAGTTTCGTTACGTTTGGATGTCATTTGATGTTGTAACGGATGTGAATTGTTTGCCGATGAGCGATTGGCTTTTGGTGATTTCAGTCACTTGAGTGTAGCTTGAGTTAGATGCGAGTTGTTAGTTGTTTTTTGAGAGATTGGCAACCTCTTGTAGCCTCTATGCACTAGTCGAGTCAACTTCGTCTCATGGTTTGACAAATTAATCGTGGTTCTCGCTAATACTGTAATAAGATAGGATGGTGAGGTTAGACATGCGTCCCACATTTGGCGCCGCTGCCGGGGAACGAAAAGACCTAAACTAGGGAAAAAAACAAGCGTCTTGTGTAGTTGTCATTTAATTTCCTCTAGGTTTGCCTAGAGTTCAAAACTTTCTTTTAGAAACCGCATAGCTTAAGGTTGTCGTCTTTTGCTGTGTAGAGGTAGCTTGGAAGTAATCGTACTTGCTGAGTGCCTTTAGGACTGTAGGATTGTAGAATTAGTTTAGGATTTTGAGAATGACTGAAAGGCGATAGAAGTATTAAGATCAAGGCTCTGAAAAACATAAAAAACACAAGAAAACGAGTGTTTGTGGATACTTTCCACAATCCTAGAGCATAAGAATCTAGGAGTAGGGTAAGTAGGATCCGAGGTGGATTTCAGAAAATTGCTCTCTTGGAAAGAATCAAGTGTGATTTGTTATTGGAAGTTTCAAAATTTCAGGTCTACGGCTAGAAATAGCTCGAAAAGACTCGAAACCACTCAATCCGACTGGAGAGTAGGCCTAAGAGTTGTCTGAACCAGTTGGTAAGCTCAAAGACACTTCGAGGTAAAAATTTCAAGAGTTGGCCAAAACTCAGATTATTTCCTTCTTCTTGACATTTTAAGCCAAATTAAGTTTTGACTTGATTCATAGGCTTAAAATAGCTCAGAAAAAGACTGTCTTTGAGAAAATTGCAAAAAAGTGCTCATTTCAAGCCTAAAGTTAATAATCGCGATTATTAACTTTCTGCTCTAAATTGATCAAGGTTCATACCATTGACTCATTGCATGTGTACAAACAACTTTTGTAAAGACCCAAGAGATTTGGATCACTAAACTGACAAAAAATTGGGTAAAAACTAAAGTTTGTACTGGCTTTTTGAATCTTGAGTATAAATTGGGGGAAAATTTATCCAAACTTGTTGAAATTTGATTCATAGGCTTATGTTGATATGATAAACATGTGTACATGCTCAGTTGACCAAAAATTTACAATAATTTTTTTGAGTTAAATAATCTCGATTATTTACATCTGCCCACTTTTCAACTTTTTTGACCAAGTCAGAATACCACTAGTTTTACCATGTTGTAATAAGCTCATAAACCAAATTTGGTAAGATTTGGATCACTGGATTGAAAATTGTGACTAAAATTGTAAAGTTAGTCTGCGGATAGATAATTGATTTTGACCAAAAATTATCCAAACTTGATAAAACTTGGCTAGTGACCTTAACTTAAGGTGCTTAACAAATATGTGTTAGAGTTGGGGCAAAAACTTGCAAAAATATAACTGGAGTAAATAATCGTGATTATTTACATCTGCTTCAAAACTTGATGATTATGCAAATTTGAGCACACCACAAGGTCAAGCATATCAAGTAGACCTCACAAATCCATTTTGGTGAAATTTGGATCCCAAAAGTGAGACTTAAGCTAGATTCTCGAAACCAGAGTCTGCGGACACCAAACAGTTGATAAACTTGATCAGATTTTTGTCCAAACTTGTTGAAACTTGTCCAGGGACTTTAACAAGCTGTATACTTGCCAAACTAATCCGAAAAGTGTAAAAATTTGACAAAAGTAAATAATCATGATTATTTAATTCTGCTATCCAGAGACATCAATTTTGACTTTTGAGCTTATACAGTGTTAGACCAACATAATATAAAGCCACAAGGAAATTTTGGGTTCAATCGGATCAAAATTGATACATGCACATTGATTAGTTTATAGGTTGCAGATCAAACCTTTGAATTTTTGCTAAAGTCAAATTTGAAAGTCAAAGTTTGACTCTCATAGCTCGATTTGAAGTGATACACAGAGACAATGACGAGAGTAGCAAAAACTCTACTATCTTTATAGAAGAATAGATAACTTGATCAAATTTGTACAGGAATCAGGTTACAGACGAGGAATCAGTGGCTTGACAGAAAGTTGCAATTGAATCAAGTGGAAATTGAGGACAAGTCAGAGTACTCTATCCAGGGCTTCATAAGTCTATATGAACCTTAGATCTGGTCGTGTACTAGGAAATCAGGGCATACTCGAAGAAACCTCCAGTAGAGTATCAACCAAAGAAAGCGTGAATCAAGGCAATTCCTTGCACACAATTCCTGAAGAAGTCTCAAACACTTTTTCAGATTCAACATCCGAAATGTCTTCTTACTCGACTCACTCGGAAACCGGAACGACAGTGCACTATAAGCATATACTATCTTTTTACAAGACTAACCGTCATGGAGCCCAGGTTTACTTGGACCCTAACGAGGAGTATGTTATTCACATTGATGACCATGGTATTGAGTTCGAAGAAGAGATTAGGGCAAACAAACAAAGAAAAATGTACATGGATCGAAACGAAACTCAGTATTTACAAGTCAAAAACCCTGATGTGATAGACAAATGGGGGTTAGAAGTAAACACCATAATCCCAGATATGCCAGCAAAATAAGGACCACCAACTTTAGAATTCGAGGGATATGATCAAGTAGACTTGAAGCCCTTGAAATGGCTTAGTACAGATAATCCTAGGATCGGAGTCTATTATTGGAAAGATAGAAACATAAAAGATCTTATGTGGACCAGGACAATTAACGACCATGAAGATAATCTATATCTTCAAGATTAAAGATAAGGGATTAGCAGACCTACCAACCTACATGTTTAGGGATTGTTATAACAACAACTTTGTTATGATGACTCCTGAGGAGGTAAAACAAACCAAATACCAAGGGTATTCCATACGGGATTGGATATTGGGGCAAGGACCAGAAACAATTTCAAGAGATGAACACCCTGAGAGATCATCTGAGAGTAATGTAAAGAAATCAGAATCCACCTCATCACGTAGAAAACCGGGTGACACTAAGGCCAGTCCAGGGCTACATGAGTCACTATTTCCAACAGACTGGTTTGAAGGACTCGGAACAGGACCAACTGCAAGAAGACTGGGAGTTGAACCAAACAGACGCATCAAAACAGCTGATTTTCAGAAATGGATCAAAAAATACAGTGGATCAGGGGATCCATACGACCGCTTAGCAAGCTTTAAGCAAGTGCTAAGAGCAGAGCATATATTCGATTTCCATGCTCAATTCGAGGGGTTTGGAATGACATTAGAAGGAAAGGCATTGACATGGTTCCAAAACATTCCACCAAGGTCAATCATGGACTTGAACACATTAGCTCAAGGATTTGTAGCTGCTTGTTCCAAAACAGGAATCAAACATAATATGGTAGCTCAAATCTACAGCTTTAAACAGAAACATGGTGAGTCTGTTAGGGACTTGCAACTCGAATAAAACAATACATTGCCAGATGCCCAGAGCTCTAGATACTTGCAGAAGAACGACTTGTATCTTTGTTTCTGGAGGGACTGCTAAACAAAGAACTTCATGCTATACTCTACAGTAAAAAGCATACAACCCTAGAAGCGTGTGTGTCGGATGCTATTGACTTAGGAGACAATTGTAAAATTTTCAGCGAGGAAGATGTCCCTAAGGATAACCAAAGCGAGAAAATAGCATCCACTAAACCAGCACAAGTGGAAACGGCTGCTACGGCACCACTCTCAGCCATAGAAGATATGCTAAAAAGGATGAACGATGTGATGAACAACATGCAAAAAGCACCTATGAGGGGACCATGACAAGGGATACCTCCACAGGGACAACCAATTAAGCCACAAAAATGGTGTGCAATCGAGGGTAAATGGACCAACCATGAGACCCACGAGTGCTACTTCAGACCAAAGTATGATGGGAATGTTCAGTATGTGCCCATGCGGCCACAAGGACAACCCATGTACAGGTATCATCCTAATATGGCCCTCATATGGCCCAAGCTCAAAGACCACCAATGGGTATGGAAAGACCTCAACCTGTGTTGGGACAACAACCTCCGTATCCAGGACATAATGCAGTGCCTGTAAAGTACATGCACTCTAAAGGAGTCATAGATGATTAAGCATTAGTGCATGTTACACCTTATGCAGAGCCTAGTCCATCTACAGTAATGGTAGAAGGAGATTGGTATAATACACATCCACCACCAACGGAAATAACCATGACTTATGCTCCACTAGATCTTGCACCAATGTATTATGAAGCTAATCAAAGTGTTAGACCTCCCATGGTAAGACCCATGATGAAGCCAAGAACAGGAAACTGTCATAATTGTGGTGCTGATGATCATTGAAAAAATGAATGTCCAGAGCCTCACAAAAACCTCAAACCGATTGAACCCTATTGCATACAATGTTGCAAAAAGGAAGGACACTTTCGAGAAGATTGTCCTAAAAATCCTTTGAACAAGGGTAAAACGATAGTAAACGTAGTCCAAGTGATACCTAGTAGCTCATCAAAGAGTGAACCGATTGTTCTAATCAAGGTAATCACTAGAGCCCAAGCCAAGAAGAAGAAACACAACTCCTTTGCTGATTTGGAAAATACAAAAGTTTCTTCTCAAATAATCAAAAGGAGCAAAAGCAAAAGATATGAGATGAGAAAACAAAAACAACGGGTTGAAATCAAGAAGAAAGCAAAGAATCTATTCCAAGAAAAGTTGAAAGAAACTAGAAGTGAATTCAAAGAAATAACCTTGAAATCTGGAGGATCCATTTTGGTTGATAAAATTTTTGAGCCTACCAAGCCGGACTTAAAGTAGGTCAAAACATGGAAAACAAGTGGAAATACTATCCATCTCCAGACATGGAAGCAGCTAAGCTAGAAGCTATCAAAATTTGATAAGAATCACGCAAGAAATGCTGGAAAAACAGAAAGCAAAATCCGATGTGGTGGTAGAACCCCACCTTGACGCAAACGAACCAAAGCTTATAGTGCCTGACAGCGAAGATGCCTTAAACGGAATTCCATTTGTAGAGGAAGACTGGCCAGGACATTTATGGGAAAAAGTGAGAGAGATCAATGATGGGAGCCTAACTCTGAAGTCAGCTCCTATAGAGGAAGTCTGATTGGATAACCTACCTTCTAATATGAACATGGATTTACAATCCTTGTACGGGGATTGCGGATCGGAAGCTTCAGGAATGTCGAAACCATTGACCTTGAAAATATTACCTTCTTACTTGAGAGATAACGAAGATGAATCCATCGTGTAAGACCACTCAAGTAAAAAGAGCAAAACAGACTCTTGAAGTAGACAACATTCATTCAATCATGTCCACACCCATCCAATGCACTCTTACCTTGAGAGAACTATTAAAACTCAGACCATACTTATGGGATGATTTACAGAAAACCCTAGAGAAGGTGGGGATAATGGGGTTAATCTCAAAGAATTCAGGAAAATTGAAAAATAAAATGGAAAACAAAGAGATTCGATCAGTTCCCATGAACAAGGTTGGAGAATATTATGAAGGGGAAGAAGGAAACACCACCCTCCCAATGAAATATAATGACATTGAAACCATGGCGATACTGGATAGTGGAGCTGGCATAGCCATAGCCACTAAAGCAGTATGGGAATCCTAGGGACAGCCAACCATTAGACAAACTCGAATGAAATTGCAATTGGCTGACGGACACATTGAGAGACCATTAGGGCTGCTTGAAAAGGTAATAATAAATTCCTGTAGAATTGAATATCAACACACTTTTGCCATAGTAGACTTTGGGAAAAGACTCAACTATGAAATCATATTGGGAAGACCTTTCATGCGACAGGTATAGCTTATCCAAGATTGGGAAAACAATTATCTGTACTTGAAGCAAGTGGGATCTATAACAAGAGTAAATCTAAAAGATCACACTTATAGAGATGTCTTGAAAACACCCATCCAAGAGTTTGGCTCAGTCTCTTCGGCTGAAACTAAACTCCCATCTTGGTTAAACAAAGACACTCCTATTTGAATGTGTGGAGCTTCAGAAAACAAAAGCTTAAGAAGAGAAGAATGTATCCTAGAAAGGGACTGCACAGACGAAGCCTATGTACCTGAACCCTTTCCAGAGCATTTATTTGAGCCATTCGAGTGGACTCAAATTTTAGCGACAATGGATGTATGTGTGAATACGTCTATGCCTACTCAATTTTGCAATGAGGATGGCTACGATATAATTCCTATCCAAATGATTTCAATCCTCAACATCGAAGACGAAGGTGAGGAACCCAAAGACTTAATGAAAGCTCAACAAGTCTTTTCAGACCTCTATTATGACGCAACTGATGAGTTAGATGAACACTCAGCTACCTCAGAAGATTCGGGGTCGGAAAAAGAGCATACAAGAGCTAAGTTACTCCTAAAAGGAGGGGAGGAAAAGTTTTGTGACTTTCCAAACCAGAAATCAAGAAGACAAAAATGGTATAGACGAAAGAGAGACACTAGAATTATGAAAACACGACCTATGCCATCAATCTCCAGTAAAACACAATTCCTGATGCAGATAGATGCTAATGATTGTGTCAAGGACAAAATCACTGGCAGATATCCTTCAAACAAAAACTCATAAATATCTCAGACATCGAGGAAAATAGGGAAGGGTACTCAAGAAAAATCATAGGATAAGAAACCACTCATGACAAAAGTCGAGCGGAAAAAGAAATATCAAGAGTTGAAAAAATCTCTAAAGGAGATATACACAACCGAAATGGAAACCACGGAAGAGGATGGTAAGGATGTAATGCATATTCCATCCCATTACAAAAAGTATACTCTCCAAGATCAAA
Source organism: Adiantum capillus-veneris (assembly GCF_014529385.1). NCBI lineage: Eukaryota > Viridiplantae > Streptophyta > Polypodiopsida > Polypodiales > Pteridaceae > Adiantum > Adiantum capillus-veneris. Next base: position 112,807,407 of record NC_140955.1, read on the forward strand.
AATTTATAGTTGAACAATGTGTTAGGGAACTACGGCAACAGGGCGAGTCTTATGAAGGGCCTGAAAATGCTAAAAAGATAGACTTGGCTGAACTAGGAGAAGGGCCTAGACGTGCTTACATCGCGAATGACCTAACAAAAGAAGAAAAAAAGCTTTTGCTAAGCTTGTTAAAGGAATACCAAGATATCTTCGCTTGGTCTTACAAGGATCTCAAGGGTGTTGATCCAGAAATCTGTCAACATACCATACCCATGATAGATGATGCGAAACCAAGTAGACAGAGACCATACACGTATAACGAAACATTTGCTAGGAAGATAAAAGAAGAGATTGAAAAACTAAAGGAAGCCGAATTCATTTACAAACTTGAACACACAAATTGGGTGTCTCCAATTGTGGTAGTACCCAAGAAGAATGGAAAACTACGAGTGTGTGGTAATCTCAAAAAGGTGAATGCAGCTACCATTAGAGACAACTTTCCTCTTCCAATAACTAAGCATGTTTTAGAACGAGTTGCAGGAAAAGAAGCTTATAGCTTCTTAGACGACTTTTTGGGATACAATCAACTTTTGGTTGACCCAAAAGATCAACACAAAAGTGCTTTTGCAACAAAATGGGGTATATTTGCCTATTGTGTTATGCTGTTTAGGTTAACTAATGCCCCAGCCACGTTTCAAAGGTTGATGAGCCATTATTTCAAGGAATATCTTAGGAAATTGTTAGAAGTATATATGGACGATTTATGCATACATTCATCAATCCGGGCTGATCATTTTGAACATCTCAAAAAGGTATTCAAAAAATGTAGACTTTATAGGATTTACTTAAATCCTGAAAGGTGCACATTCATAAGTAAACAAGGAAAAATTCTTGGACATATAGTGTGTAAAAATGGTATAGCTATTGATATTGAGAAGATTCATGTCATTGCTGATTTACCTAGACCAACAATAGTCAAGGGGCCTTCATGAAGCTTAAGCAAGCTCTCACCTCAGCTCCAATATTGAAAGCACCAGACTGGAATATAGTATTCCATGAACATGTAGATGCTTCCAATTTTGCTATAGGTTGTATACTAGCTCAACCAGGAGGCGGGAAATTTGACTTTCCTATTTCTTATGTTAGCCGACAATTGAACATGGCGGAAAAGAATTACACCACCACCGAAAGAGAAGGATTAGGAATGATCTATGCCGTTAAAAAGTATAGACATTACTTATTAGCCAACAAGTTTGTGTTCTCCATGGATCACCAAGCTTTGTTGTATTTGGTCAACAAGCCATGCAACACAGGGAGAATAGTGAGATGGTTCATCATTCTCTTGGAATTTGATTTCACTGTGGTTGTAAAAAAAGGCACTACACATCAACGAGCAGATCATTTGTTAAGGATTGTTTCAGGAGAATCACCTAAGGGGTAGACGATGATATACGAGATGCCTATTTGTTCTCCATGGAAATGATACCTAGATGATCAGAAAACATTGTGTCATTGATGACAATAGTTCAAGTGGATTCACAAATACCACTTCCTATCACAATCGGATTAATCGAGCAATCGGCTATGTATCAATTACTAGCTCGAAGGCTATACAAAAGAAATCGGGACGGGATATTTCTTTTATGCATTAATCCTGAAGAAAAAGAACAATACCTAAATCAAGCACATGTTACCATAGTAGGACTTCACTTTGCAAGAGACCAAACTATGCAACGAATCTTGAAACTTAGAGTATTTTGGCCGACTATGAGGAGAGATGTTCGATCTTTTGTAAAGAATTACCCTCAATGTCGAAAACAAACACCCATACCTCATCTAATATTGTTTCGAATGTCACTTGTTCTTAAGTGGAGTAATTATTTGGTACTTACTTATAGAATCAAACATTTCCTGAGGATATGAGTAAACGCCGTCAAAGAGCAATTGAAACTGAAGCAAGAGACTATGCTCTTATTGGGAACCAATTGTATCGAAGAGGTAAAGATCAACATTTGCGTCTTTGTGCAAATGAAAACGAGTATATTCTGATTATAGAACAAGCACATGCTGAATTAGCTAGAGGTCACTTTTCTAGTGAGACCACCGCAAGAGCAATCTTGATGGCAGGCACATGGTGGCCAACATTTTTTGCAAATGCTAAAGAATATGTTCGAAGGTGTGATGCTTGTCAACGAGAAAAATTGCCAACACGAGTAGATAGCATGCCCTTAAGATCAATGATGGGGGCTAGAGCTTTTGCAAAATGGGGTATAGATTTTGTTGGACCAATACAACCACCTGCTTATAGAATCCAAGCTCAATATAGCAATGTAGCTACAGACTATTTGACCAAGGGGACCGAGGCTAAAGCAACTCAAAAGAATGATGCCAGAACCACTGCTGCATTCTTATATGAGTATGTATTCACGAGATATGGACTGCCAATAGAGATTGTCAGTGATCCGGGAACTCATTTCCTCAATGAGGTAATAGAGTATTTGCTTAATGAGTTTATGGTCATCCATAACAAATCAGCTCCCTATCACCCACAAGCAAACGGACAAGCTGAGCATACAAATAAAAGTCTTAGCTCGGTGTTGACTAAAGTGGTTAGTTCAGAAAGGACAGACTGGGAAATAAATCTCCATGATGCTCTATGGGCTTATTGTTAACCCTCACGGCTCACGGACACCCTATCACCTACAACGGATGTTGTATTATTTACTTGGTAGAGTCAGGTATCGGGCTTGTCGGTCCAATAGGAAAAGGGTAAGAGTGATCGTCGATGAGAGGAGCACTCTAACTGGAACATTCAAGGGATTGGTTGGCTAAGCATGGGCGCCCAAGTGTGAATGGGGTGAGCTCATATAAAACTCAACTAAACCTAAAATTCACTCATTTTCTCATTTGTGCAATTGAAGAGTGCTCTTGCTCCATCTCCATCTTCTTCTTCTTCATCTCCTTGTGTGTGTGTGTGTGTGTGTGTGTGTGTGTGTGTGTGTGTGTGTGTGTGTGCGTGAGAGAGAGAGAGAGAGAGAGTGAGATCAAGCATTGCGGCGGCACGACGGCGGCGAGACGGTTGAGCACGGCGTAGCGGCATCTCCCTCTTCTTCGCGGCAAGGAATCCTCCACGACAGGAAGCATAGAGCGGTGAGTGACACACCAACTCCATCTTTGAGCTTACTAGTTTAGGCTTGTTGTGTGCTTGGAGCCATTTGTGGCTCGCACACGGTGTATCGGCAAGTTCCTTGCATTGACACGTGCGACATACACGCACATTTTTGGCGTCGTTGCCGTGGAATGCTATACACTAAGCTTGAATGGCACTCTGTGCTTCTTTTGTGGTGCAATTTCAATTGTAGGAAAGGTACCGAAGGAGGGTTTGTGTGTTGAGAAGAAGGATTTTGTGTTACTACTGTGTATTTTTTTTGTTAATGGAGTTTTCAAAGGTACTGTGTTTTTTCTCTGTGTAAGGTGTTAGTATTAAGGTTGTTAGTTCTGTGTAATATAAAGTACAGTAAGTAGGAAGTAGATCTGTGAGAGCTAATAGAGTGTGTTAGTGTGTAACAGTAGGTGTATTAGTTAGAAGTAGGTAGGTAGAGTGTGTGTGTGCTCTCGCGCAGGCCGCGGCGACCTTATCCTTTTTATTAAAATAAAATAATAATAATAAATTTAAAGGTAGGACCGGGATCGGGAATATCTCCCAGACCCAAGCCCAGACCCAAGCTCAAGCTCACGCTCAGGCTTAGGCATCTATAGCCCTTTAAAATTACGAATTTTAGCTTCACACGTAGCTAAAAAACGACTTTTTTGAGGACCAACGGAGCTTCAGGTGACCGAACGTTGTGCTGTAAGGCACACCGCGATCCTCTAAGTGATACGCTTGTTTTGAGCTATTACACACTTTAATATAAAAAAACCAATCATTAAAAAACATTAAAAATATTAAAAAATATTTTTTAAAAACGAGTGAAAACGGACGCCTAAAAAAAAGTAACCGGTTAACCTTCAAGGTTATTCGCCGATGCTTGTAGGTTGTCAAAGGCACATGCATCTGCGCTCTGGTCGTGCGCTAGAGACGGAGCAACTAGAGAGAATTTTGACTTACGCGAGTTCTCAATATCCACCTACCTTAGGTTCCGGGCCCTCGGCGGGGACCCAAGGCAGTACAAACCAAGACCCGAACATAGCGGCTAGTGACTCTTCCTCTGACTACGATGTCATGGAGGGTTTCCCAATGCCTAATCCCGATAGCTCAAGCCAAGACATGCATGCCATGGGTCCACGGTCCGGGCCGAGTGTGCTTAGTCGCTTGAAGGAAACCTTTAGTAGAGCCACTCGCTCCGAACATGGAGCTAATGATGTAAATGAGGGGGGTGGGGAAGTAAATTCTCCATTCATGATCAAAGTAGACCCTATAGCCTTAGAGAATGTGCAAGTGAATACTTCATTCACTGCACCTCCTGACTCTTCAGAGCTATTCCCCTCCGAGGTCATATTACCCGATGGTAGAAGCCTTGCCGAAGTGCAAGAGGTTGAGCGATATATCCTTGCAGCAAGGGAAAAAGAAATCGAGAGCTTACGCAAGGCGGAGCAACGAAGAGGGTTAAAATCAAAATCTCCTATGTCAATATCTTTGCTAGGAGAGCAATCGAGTGCTCCTGACTTAGCAACCGCTAAGGGCCAACCCCTAGAAAGCAACATTGCATCTAGTTCAAAGGACACCCCTAGCACCTCAATCTTAGATGGAGTGTTCTTAAATGAGAACTGGGAGTACGAACTACAAACGGAAACTCTGACCGACATATACACAGGTCACACCTATCACGTGGGTTGGTTAGATGTCCTACAATCCACAATGGGTGCTACTAATGTGGAGGATCAACAACAAAGAGTTTGTGAGGTCATCCATAGGGTCATTGAGTTAGAGAGACAAAACAAGGGGATCAACATGCCTTCAACGGGTCTCATGAGATTCTTAGATATAGGAAAGGCTAAACAACCAACCTTATCGCAAATGGAGACTCCCTCGGTAAGTCCGATGGATCCTCCATATGTTGTTTCTCCAGGGGTCTCAGTGCAATCTGAGCCCACAAGTGATAGCTTTACCTTTCCAAGTTTAACTCATCTTTCCCTTGATGACACCACGGCTACCATGCCTACCCCAATGATGGGCATGCCAAGAAACATGCCATGGACCTCATTTGTTAGTAAAGCACCGATACATGGTAGCTCAATGCCTGCAACAGTACCTACAAGTGTGTACCAATCGTATACACCCATGGGTCCTCATACTCATATAGTCTCTACTCCTCCCATTGTTTCAACAACCTATGTCCCACAACCACAATACCCAAGTTCTTAGTTCCGTGGGACCATACCGCCGGGCTAGCATTAGCATGTCACATCCGACGTCTGCTATGCCTAGGACCACACATATGAACTTTGGACCACCACATGGCACAACATCGTACCCAACGTGGAACCCAAGGGCTTCCTATACGCCAAGCCCGATGCCAATACCTACTCCACATGTAGTCTCTGGAGCACCTCCATCCACGGTGCCTGCTCACTTAGGTGACTTGACAACATTTTCTCAAGCTATCGGTCGATCTATTGCTGAGAATATGCGTAACGCGCCTGATAGAGAGCCTAGAAGTAAGGCAGTACAAATAGCCAAGCTCACACAAAAATTTAGTGGAGACGGGGATGTGAGAAAGCATATCGAAGTATTCAAACAAATATGCGATTCTCTAGGAGAGCACAATGATCTACATAAGAGTAATGCTTTAAGCCTAACCTTAAGTGGGAAGGCAGGGGATTGGTATAGAACCCTAAGGGTGGAAGAAAAAACGATTTACCCTACTCTTAGGAGACTGTTCTTGAAAGAATACATACGAGAGGGAGTGCTTTGGGGTGTAGCCTCTCAGCTTCAGAAAGCCCAACGAGAGGAAGGAGAGTCAGTGAGAGACTTTATAAGTTGCTTGAAGCATTTGAATTCTCGTTGTAATCCAAATGAGTGCTTCAATAATAATCAATTGCTTGATAGATTCATTAGGGGATTACGACATGAGGATATCTACAATGGCTTAGTCATTAGAGGTATCACCACTTGGGAAGCAGTTACCACCAATGCGATCCAATTGGAGGATAATATAATGATTCAAGGAGAAAGAGTGTCTGTTGAGCCTAAATCTATTAGCTCGCAAGCATCAAGGCATCAGCCAATGACCCTAAAGCCTATTGCTAAGGAGCCAAAGATATCTGAGATGACTTTAGCAGATCTCACCAAGGCTATTCAAGAGAGTCTTAGAGTAAAATTCAATGGGAACTGCAATGCATGTGGGAGGTATGGTCATCAAGCTAACGATTGCATAGAATTTAAGCGTGTGATGGCCAATAGACCAACCTTAGCATGGACAGACACACCTCGAGTGCCTGCATTGATGCCGGTCCCACCTCTTGAACAAATAGCACAAAACATGGTCCTTAGGGCCCAAAATGTTGTTCAAACAACACCCTTACCACCTCCAGTGCTAGGACCGCAACCACCACATCCAAGAATCACCTCTGTGAATCAAGTGGGTTGTGAGTCATCTATTGCTTGTTTGGAAGGCTGTGAGGAAGATATAGATCCTAATATTGCCTATGGGATGGATGTGCTTGAAGAAAGTCCACAATACTACGTGGAGGACTATTGGGGACAAGTCAAACCTGTATATCAAGTAGCTACTCTTGCGGAAAGAGGCCAAAATATCAATTACACTGCTAAGAGACCACCTCTTCAATGCTATGAGTGTGGAGGTCCACATCGTGTAGCCGAGTGTCCTATTAGGCTACAAAATAACGCCACACTAATGCAAACCAATCAAGTGAGCACGTCTACGATGCCGATACTCATGTGTAATCGATGTGGCATAGATCATTTGATTGCCCAATGTCCAAATAACCCAAATGCACCGAAGATCACGCCATTAAACTTGATTGAAGTTACTGAGGAGCCATCACAAAGTACACCTGTGGTACCAGTAAACATACTCACACGATCGATGCTCCAAAAATAAAATTATATTCTTGAGGAAAGAGACACGACATCAATTGCCCAATCTCAAAAAAAGAAGAAAACACGAAGGAAGAGATCGCAAAAAGCAGCGAAGTCACACCCCAGTTCAAAGACCAACGTAGGGACTGGTGACGACCTCGTATATATGAACGACGTTGAAGAGGATTCTGATTCTGAGGGTGATGAATCCAATGCGACAATACCAATCACTATCAAGGGATTAACTGTGAAGGTAATCCTTGATGGTGGCGCTGGGGTTAGCATTGTGACTAAAAGGGAAACTATGGGAAGACCTCACCTTGCGACCACAACCATAGTAGTGAAGATGGCCAATGGGTCTATTGTTAAGCCTATTGGGATGCTAGAAGATCTCAAGATCAAGGTCTTTTGACATAAAATAAGGATTACCTTCATTGTTATGGATTTCTCCAAACACACTATGGCATCGGAGATGATCTTAGGACGTCCTTTCATGAGGGAAGCAAAAATGGTGCATGACTGGTCTAAAAACCACGTCTACTTGCAGTTCCAAGATTCTGTCATTCGAGTGGATCTTGTGACTGGTCGAGCACATCCCCTAGGAAGCAGGTTTATAATTGATCATAGATCTGACACCACAGTTCACTCGGCCCCATTGCAGTATTGTTACACGTGTAAAGCGGACACTGATGTTGGGGAAGATTCTTCTTATATGGATGTACTACCTGGGATGACTGAGTCGGACAATGTGGATTGGGTCCACCTAGCAGGAACCATAGACACTTGAGGAAATAGGGGGACGACCTGGGTAACACCTGAGGGGGATGAAATGCCCGTACCCTTAAATATGCTACAAGCAATGCATATAGCTTCTGACAAGACTCATCCTAATATAACGAAGAAAACATACAAGTGGGTCCCTAAAGCTTCTTTAGCGACCATAGCTAATGCTAAAAAACAGAAGCCTTGTAAGAAATGTCCCACTCGCTCCAAGAAATGTAAGGAAATGTGGCGATGGATTCCTAAAGAACTATTGGAAGCCCAAGGCTACTATCATGGAAATGATCAAATATGGGTGCCAAAATGTAGATTGTGTTCTTACCTATCACCTGACCCATGTGAACTCAATCCTGTAGCTCCAAAACAAATCGACAATCACGGAAAGAAGAAAATCACAGAATGCTACACACCCACTCCATAGCTAGTTTGGGTACCAAAGAAAGAACAATTTGTTCCACCTAGCTCAGGAAGAGGGGAGTCCCATGAAGCTTCTAGCTCCTCATGTAATGCATCCATAGAGGTAAAAGCTTCTCCACAGCATCCACCTATAGTAGTAGACCTCCATAAAGCTACAAAGGATTCCACACCACCCAGTGTTCAAGAATCACCTGATGAACCACCTCAAGTTCGATCTTGGGAAAGTACCTTACCACCCTTGCAACTCGATTAGGCACCTAAGGTAATAGAAAACTACTAGCAAAAATCCTCACCTAGTACCAACTGGAACAATTGGTTTCAAAGGGTGACGAGCACATTTCAAACGGTATGATCTACCCAAGGAAGGGGGGAGTGTTTGCTGATATCCATCATTCACTTGTTTCCCTCTCAACCTTCCTCCCTGACCTCTCAATCTCCCAATCTTAGGGAATGTATATATATAGCGTTATACTCACAAAAAAGTAAAAAAGTAAAGAGCAAGAGAAATTAACAAACAAGTATGCACATTAAAAGTCAAAACATTGACCAGACCTACACATTCACATCCGGTACACTGAAACAGAAACCTATGTCATCAAACACCTTTGATCCTCAGCACTCGAGTGATGGAGGGTAGGTAAGATTAGTACGATAGGAGTGTTTCTGTTTTAGAGTTGAGTGATTACCAAAGTTCTTTTTTCCCACTGATGTGCCTCGTAGAGGTATTCTTGTGTTTCATAGTCTGTACAGGAACATGTTGCTGTGGTTAGGATTTGGACCTTCATGGAATCTTTCTGTCATCCACACTTCAAATCAAGCGCGACCATCAACACAAACAGGTGTTTCTTGTCCATTAGCATTGTCCCTTATCTTTTTGCATCCATGTTTGTCTGCTTTAATTGTAATTGGTAGCAGAATATTCAACACATTTGCTTAGTATCAAACATTAAATTCAATGTAATTTTTGTCATAATCACTTCTCTAGGTTTAAAAATCAAGCAGTCCAACTAAGTTAGTTTGACCAAGTTAGGTGTTAGAGATCTTCTCTTAATACCATGGGGAATACCTTCCTAATAATTAATGGTTACTTAGGTTCTTAATCCGATTTAGGCAGCATTGTGTGAAATGTACTGGGGATTTCTAGTGGGCTTAGTCCCTATTGACCTTTAGCTTAAGTATTATAAAGGGAGTTTACTAGTGTGATGAGCCTGGGGAGGGTAACAGTGTTATATAACCCCCCAAAAGTTACAAAATTAAAATGCTGAAAACGAACAAACAAAAACAAATCAAAATGCCACAATGTAAAATCTTAAGCTGGAAGAGAAATCTCAGCTTGATTTGGTACTTCACTCACATGTATCGCCTATGGTACTAGAGCCCTAGAGGTTCCCAGTGTGGGCGCTTTTCCTTGAAAAGCAAAAAAACCCAAGGCATACAAAATAAGCACACACATCAAATCACTGTGAAAAGACTTTGGGGGGTCAAAGAAAAAGCAATCAGTCAGGCGATGATTTCATGAGCAATTCCTTTTATTGTAGCTTAACTACAAGGTCTTCTAGGTATAGCCTCCAGTCAGCCCTCGAACATGAAATACTTGGCTCTCGTGATTAAACAACTTAATTGACCAGAGAAAATTGAGAAGCTTACCCATGGTATTAATAGTCGATCCTTAGTGCCTTTCGATCGTTAAATTAGCGACCCCAGACTTGTTTAATTTTTTACCTTTACAATTGTTTATGCGTTTGATTAAATTGCAATTTAATGTTTATTGCTGATAAATGGTTTAAAATTCTGCTACTAATCAATTGTCTGCCTAAAACTACATATGCCTTTTAATTGTATATGAGAATGCAATTACTATGCCAATGTTGTTTGATTTTGCAGTGACTAAAGAAGGCTAAGGACATTCATCTCAAATGCTCTTCCACCTCGACGAACGAGCTTCAACTCAATAGCTTCCGAGGACGGAATCTACATCGAGAAGGGGGGCATGTTAACCCTCACGGCTCATGGACACCCTATCACCTACAACGGATGTTGTATTATTTACTTGGTAGTGTCAAGTACCGGGCTTGTCGGTCCAATAGGAAAAGGGTAAGAGTGATCGTCGATGAGAGGCGCACTCTATCTAGAACATTCAAGGGATTAGTTGGCTAAGCATGGGCGCCCAAGTGTGAATGGGGTGAGCTCATATAAAAGTCAACTAAACCTAAAATTCACTCATTCTCTCATTTGTGCAATTGAAGAGTGCTCTTGCTCCATCTCCATCTTCTTCTTCTTCATCTCCTTGTGTGTGTGTGTGTGTATGCGTGAGATAGAGAGAGAGAGTGTGCGATCGAGCATTGCGGCGGCCCGACGGCGGCGAGGCAGTTGAGCGCGGCATAGCTGCGTCTCTCTCTTCTTCGCGGCGAGGAATCCTCCACGACAGGAAGCGTAGAGCGGTGAGTGACACACCAACGCCATCTTTGAGCTTACTAGTTTAAGCTTGTTGTGTGCTTGGAGCCATTTGTGGCTCGCACACGGTGTATCGACAAGTTCCTTGCATTGACACGTGCGACATACGTGCACATTTTTGGCGCCGTCGTTGCGGCCTGCGCGAGAGCACACATACTCTCTACCTACCTACTTCTAACTAATACACCTACTGTTACACACTAACACACTCTATTAGCTCTCACAGATCTACTTCCTACTTACTGTACTTTATATTACACAGAACTAACAACCTTAATACTAACACCTTACACAGAGAAAAAACACAGTACCTTTGCAAACTCCATTAACAAAAAAAATACACAGTAGTAACACAAAATCCTTCTTCTCAACACACACACCCTCCTTCCTTACCTTTCCTACAATTGAAATTGCACCACAAAAGAAGCACAAAGTGACATTCAAGCTTAGTGTGTGGCATTCCCCGGCAACGGTGCCAAAAATGTGCGTGTATGTCGCACGTGTCAATGCAAGGAACTTGCCGATACACCGTGTGCGAGCCACAAATGGCTCCAAGCACACAACAAGCTTAAACTAGTAAGCTCAAAGATGGCGTTGGTGTGTCACTCACCGCTCTACACTTCCTATCGTGGAGGATTCCTCGCCGCGAAGAAGAGGGAGACGCCGCTACGTCGCGCTCAACCGCCTCACCGCCATCGTACGGCCGCAATGCTCGATCGCACACGCTCTCTCTCTCTCTCTCTCTCTCTCACGCATACACATACACACACACACACACACAAGGAGATGAAGAAGAAGAAGATGGAGATGGAGCAAGAGCACTCTTCAATTGCACAAATGAGAGAATGAGTGAATTTTAGGTTTAGTTGACTTTTATATGAGCTCACCCCATTCACACTTGGCCGCCCATGCTTAGCCAACTAATCCCTTGAATGTTCCAGTTAGAGTGCGCCTCTCATCGGCGATCACTCTTACCCTTTTCCTATTGGACCGACAAGCCCGGTACCTGACTCTACCAAGTAAATAATACAATATCCGTCGTAGGTGATAGGGTTTCCGTGAGCCGTGAGAGTTGACACTTATCGTGTTTCATTCAAAACAACTTTAAATTCTATATCCTTTTACCTTGTTTATGGTCTTGATGCCATACTTCCAACAGAATTTCTATTGCCGACATTAAGGGTAGCATAGAATCTTGAGTGGGCTGGACATGAATTGTCAGAAAGACTTGAAGATTTGGAGAAGCTAGACGAGCAAAGGCTAACTACTGTAGCTCATATCTATGCACAAAAGCGAAAACAAAAACAATTTTTTGATTCCCACTTAATCACAAAAATCTTCAAGAAAGGGGACTTAGTTTTAGTCTATTCCCTTAAGCGACACATTCCCAAGTTTAAGAGAAAGGGAAACAAACCATTTATCATTGAAGATGTATCTCCGAGTGGAGCAGTGAAATTATCCACCCTAGATGGTGAACCAATGGCTAAGTGGATTAGTGGATGTCATTTAAAGAAATACAATTTGCCACTAACCAATGAATTGCTAGAAAGAATGCAGCCAAACAAATGAGAATCAAACGACAGCAGGTTATTGATGAAGCCCAAGAGGAAGGTCGGCTTCGGGTACTCAAGCGGAAAGCTACTCTCAAGAATCAACAATACCAATTTCCATCAACACTCTGGAAATAGATGATCGACAATGGGAATTACCTAAAGACGCAGTTTCAACAGATGATGACTGGTTAGATGATGGACTTGTGCATCAAAGTACAACTCAACAATCATAGCACCAATGCTTTGGTCGACACAGGAGCTAGAGTAAATGCAGTCAGTTATTCCACATACAAGAAGGCCACAAGTCAAGCATTGACGGCAAGAATAGCGACAATCAAAGGATGCAACAAGAACCCAACTCCAACATTGGGAGTAGTCAACTTGAGCGTGATAGTACATGGATGTCCATGTCCTCATCGGTTTGTATGCTTGCCAAATGGACACATGAATAAGACGATGATTCTTGGAATTCCCTGGATGAGAATATACAAAGCAGTATCAGATTGGGATACCAATCAGCTAAAGCTATCACCTAAAGAAGGGAAACTCATTGTTCCAATTGCACCAAGCAAAGAGAAATGGAAAAGAAGCAATCAACAGACCAAACCACAAGGTAGTCAATCTTCTCCATCCCCTTGATAATCAAATGCTACAAGTAGCATGCAAGGAGTCAGGCAAATTTGGGTACCAAAAGCACAGCTTAAGGATAAACCGATTCAAATATGGGTGCCTAAAACTTCACCGACAAAACAAAAGAAGGTTCCAAGGGTTAAAACACAGAGACGAGCATCTCCGAGTAAGGAACCTAACATGGAAATGGTTTGGAAGAAAAAGGAGCACTTATCTTCTCCATAAACCGCAAAACCAATCAAGCAATGGCGAGTTAAGTCACAAAAGACTCCACCACACCATGCAGCACCAAACCGACCAAGCTACCAATGGCGAGAAAAAAATCTACAACAGTCAAAAGTGCTACCAACAGCTCAAGCAATCAGTGTGCTGAAGCATCCTGATGGTACAATCAAACAGAGAGCACACAAGCTACGAGATTTGCTCTTTGGAAGACATCAGCAGCAAACCTCGACATCGAAAACCCTTGATTAAATTACTCAAGACCCAGCTCTTGCACAACATATTGGTTTGAACTGCATTGATCTTCATAGTATGGTAGAGCCAACCATGGCTATGCATAGACACGATTGTTCAACCCATGTACACAGTCGTCCCGGAGTACGCCATCTAGGAGGGGTGGAAGGGCACTAAGCACTAAGTATTAAGTAATTAAGGGCAATGTTTGAAGAGGGAGGAAAAAGTTCGATGTTAACGTGTGAATTTTTGCAAAATTACCTAGTAATGCCCTTATAATTCATCGTCAAAAAATTTCAGTGAAATCAGAAGATGGAAGCAGGAAGCCTAAATTAGGCGGCCAAGCCTACTTTTGCAAAATTCTTGCAGAATGAGCTATAGGAATCCGATCAGGGAAATTTCTGAGTCTAACATAGATTTCACAGCCTAGTAAGACTAACGGGGGAATCTAGGGAAATTTGGTTCGAAAAGTCTGGGTATAGATATCCAAGGTAGGCTAAAACCACCTCATTTTCACTTGGAGCCTTGGCAGAGAAAGATTTCGACCTCTTTCGTACGACTTTTCTGGAGCCCACAGTTGACCATTTTCCGTGTCGTCTCACATGAGACATGAGGGGTAAGTTCTTTACTTGTCAATGATCCATTTTGTAGGGCTGGTAGCTAGTCTAAAGCCCTAGAAAAAACCCTAGAAATTGAGCAGTGCACGAAGACCTATGACCTAAAACTGACCATAGCGGCCTACCAACTTGATCAAACCAGATGGAATTTGAACCATAGCATGCCCTAACATAATAGAACCTTTCGATATCATCAGTTGACCATTCGACAGGGGTCGAGGGAGTCCCTAAGAGAAAAGTTAGATTTTTGGCAAATGTCAGAATTCCGACCTGAATCCACAAATGGCTTGCTTATGAGGTCCATATACAATGTATATGATGGGTTTGGTGAAATCCATCAAGCAAAGCCCTCGAAAACCAGAAAATGGCTCAAAGGTTACAAAGCGTCAAATTCGACATACGGGGTCAAACTGACTCCAAATGAAACAGAATTGGACAGGTTGCTTTACGACTATGTTACGGACAAGTCCAAAGCCTCAAAGTTGACCGACCAACCCAACAAGCAATGTAGTCACAAAAAGCGGTGATTTCAGAGTCGACAAAGCACAAAGTGATATCGGCATTACCAAACTTGACCAAATTCAATTTAGGACTTGTATATGGTGTATGGAATATGTCTAGGTCAAAATTTGTGAGTTTTGCAAAGAAATTGTCACTGTTGTAAATAATCGTGATTATTTACTTTTGCATCAGTTTTGCTTGGAAATTGTCACCTCACCTCAGCTATCATGTGTACACACCTATTACATGCCAAAAATCAAGTATGAGCCAAAATGACCACCCATTACTTGTAAAATTGTCAAAAAACGCAAAGAAGTCTTTGCAAGCCAAATTCTTGGTTATGGACAACATTTCTTGATCCAAATCACTTTATATCTCATATACAGGGTATATACAATGCCTAGAACCAGTTTGTACCAAAAAATATCAATTTTGGAAGAAAAGATAATAATCACGATTATTTTCTTTCTGGTCAAAATTGGAGAGTTTTGATATTTGCCATCATACATCCAAAGTACATGATGTGTTAAGCCCACTAGCCAAATTTGAGCCCAAAATCTCAATTTTCCTTTATATCTACTATTTCAAAGACCTAAAGCCAAAATCTGGTACCATTTTCACCCTATGCATCCAAATGAGCCCATATTTCACTCAAAGCATGTATGTGGTATATACTGCAAGTCTATAAAGCCAAGTTTGCAAAAAGTTAAAAATTTTCCTCAGCTGTAAATAATCATGATTATTTACTTTGGTTGTAAATATTTGTTTTGTATTTATAGTTTTGTTCCTTGCATGTTTTTATGCATCTTTGCATGTTCAAAAATTGATTTAAAGAAAATTGGACCAAAATTGTCAGCAGTTCAGCCTAAAGGACATTTCAGAGAAAATTCAACAAATTTGCTAACTTTGCACTCTATTCACTGAACAGGAGCCATGCAAGCAGCAAAGAGGGCCAAGAAGAAGCTCAACCAAAAAGAGAAACTATAGGAACTGCCCGCTTATCAACTAGACCCTGAATCAGTCAAAGCAGCCAAGGCATTATACCTCTCCAGAGAAAAGTTAGAAGAACATCACACTACAGTCTTCACTGGCAGGTTCAAGAGTGAAGAGGGGCATCAGGTGGAGTTGCAACTCCTGCCCAAGGAAGTCTATGATGTAGCTGCCAAGCCAGAAACCAAAGAAGCTAACCGCAGGCTGGGACTCAGGGATTTCTACGAACAAGAGCCTTGCGGAGTGGATTTTCAGAAAGCTTACAAGCTTCTATCCACAATTAAAGAAGATGGAACCACACAGATATTCGACACCCAAGGGAACAAGGTTGAAGTGGTCATCACTAAAGAGATAGTGGCAGAGACACTCAGACTGCCCACAAAAGGAATGACCATGAGAGCAAGGGACAGGAAAATAGCCAAAACATTTACCAAAGAGACAGCCACGACTACCTTCGTGATTTAATTCACAAACAAGTGGAAGAGCCAGCCCGTTTGTACCACCAGCACTTCCATTTTCTGGCAAAAAGGCCACCAAGGTACACTACACCAAATCACGCCGTGGCCATCACATTCACTCGAGTTCTCAAGTCGACAACAAGACAACTAGTGGACCACGTGCAGTATGTCTTGACAACTTTGAAGGGCACCAAGAAGGAAGGCAAAATCACTTACTAGGGTGCGCCAGAGGTCTTGACTAGAATAGAATACCATGCCATTGGCATGGCTGACAACCTACCGCCTGCTCTTGATCAAAATACATGGATATTGGCAGCACAACCCTCTTCAAGAGCTACAAGGTCAGGAAAGAGATCATATAAATCTGATGAAGAGTCAGCTGACAGCTCGCCGGAGAGGCACAACAGCGAGAGCTCGGATAACGAGGAAAAGAGAGCTCGCAGAGAAGAAATGAAAAGAAAAGATGTGGCTGCATACCAAGAAGAGCCAGCCCAAAAACAAGCGTGCTTTGAAAGAGAGAAACGGGCCTACCAGCGCAGTAGACAAGCATAAGGGAAGGACCTAGAGAAATGGATACCTGCTGGACTTAAAGGCCCTCGAACGAAACACCATACAAGAAAAGAGGTTGAAGATCCGACAGAAAGATTGGAAAGAATGTACCAAGAAGCCGAAGCCCTTAAGCTGAAGGAGGCAGAAGACGTGGCAAGAAAAGCCAAAGAGGCGGAAGAACAAAGACAAGCCGAGAAGACGGCTAGAGAAGAAACACAAGAGCAAGGATATGGATCTCCCAAACCAACCTCACCGCCTACCGAACAATAGGAACACCCCATGCCAAGCCCACCACCATCACCTGAGAAAGAGAAAGATTATGAGCCCACCAAACAAACAGAATCCGCACAAGAAGCTGACCAGCACGAGAGAAAAAAAGAGAAAGAAGCTGATCCGGAATAGGAGAAGGCCGCCAAAGGTACTCAAAAGCCTAAAGAGAAAAAGGCAATTGAATCCGCACAAGAGGCTGATAAAGAAGCAGATCCAAAAAAAGAGTCTACCACTGCACAAGAGAAAGAACCCGAGCCAGAGAAGGAAGAGAGTCCGGCACCAGAAGAGACAACATCTGAGCCATCACCATCTACTTCTACTCAGCTTGAAACTGCCGAGGCATCAAAGCCTCAGGACGACAAAGAAGAAGACCGACCCTCTACCTCCACACAAGAACAACCAGCAGCTACGACGTAGCAGAAAGATACACATGAGGCTACAGGCGCTCTCAACTGGCATGATAGGAGGAGTGGTAGTCAAACGACAAGGTAATAGTACAAGTCAATGAATATGCAAGGCAGATGCAAGAAATGACGGAGAGACTCCATTCAGCATCATTAAACTGCAGCACAAAGGCCAAAGAACTTGAGATGGTGATCGACGCTCTCCAAGGAGAGTTAGAAAACAGGATGACTGTCATCACCGATCTTCAAAGGCAGGTGCAAGAGATGAAGGCAGAAGCTGAACAACATCAGTTAGCCAGAGATAGGTAGCAAAAAGAAATGAAGGAGTTAAGTGATCTGCTCACCAAACTATCCGATGCCTGCAAAGCAAAAGATGAGCAGCTGACAAAAGTTACGAATGAATTTCTTATGACATCTCTGTCAGGTCAAAAAATTCAGGTGCAATTAGATGTTGCCAATGCTTCTCTGCAGTACTCTAAACAGTGGATCAATGATCAGGCAATTTTCTTACAGCAAATAAGAGAAAATCCAACCATGGCCTCGATCAAAGGAATTGACGAAGTGTACAAGGCACTAGAGAAGAAAAACAAAGATCTTGAGTTGGAATTAAAGTTGGAACAATCACAACGCAGGGACCTGGTACTAATGCGGGTTCAGAGAGAAGAGGAGCTCCTAAAGGAAATAGCAGAGCTCAAGCGAGTTAACCAACTCCTTAGAGATGGGAGACCAGACACACAGGAAGAGGCAGGCACTTCAGAGCTGCCACAGATAGACATACCCTCGGTCTCATTTGCTAAATTTGAGACACAGTCCACAGCAGAGCCGAGTGGTGATGAGGATTTTCATATCAATATCACAGATGCAGACACAGTGCCAATGGTCCAGTTGTCAAAAGCTGAAGAAGACGCACTGAAAGAGAAGATCACCCAAGAGGTGAATGAGTAGTGGAAAGCCGCAATGGATTGGGAGTTGAGAGTTCTACACTCTGTCAACTTCACTCAACTCACTCCCAATCAGATCAATGCGCAATGGCATCAACAATCCCTGCCATACCCTCTCATTAAAGTGGAATTATTACAGGTGAAAGAGAGGCTGTACAAAGATATGCAAGAAGATGTCACAGATAAAGACCACCCAAAGTGGAGGTTAAGCTGGCTGAACAAGAATCCGAGATATCTGATTCTGTTCACAAGAGCACCTGTAGCCCTTCAAAGAGATCCAACCTTATGTCCTGTACCCAGAGTAAGGACATGGCAAGAGCATGAAGCATTGACAAAGAAGAGGCAAACTTGGCTTAACTTCCTCAGGCTTCTAGCTCCAGAGAGATGGCAAGTGACAGAGGAATACATGGTGAAAACCCTAACGGGTGCCATGTCTTTCTTCAAGAGTCTACCAGATCTCTCTTGTGCCATGTTATATAAGATCTGCAGGATGTTGCTCACATGCATCCAAGTTATTCATGAGCCTGAGCAAACAGGAGCCCCATGGATATCATTTTTGGAAGGTAACAAAGGCTTATGCTACGATCCGAGTGGGCAACCTTCGGAAGAAGTCCTTTACAGCTTCTATGCCAGATGTATGTTCTTGCCATCGAATAATATGTTGGCATTTGAAGAAGCTTTCCACACTGGATTCTTCACCTGGCGAACGAAGATATTTGCACTGATGATCAGCAACCTAACATCCAGGTTTGTAGGCTACTCAGCGGTGGAGCTGAAGAATAAAGTGACAATGCAATTTCTGCAAGTGCCGAACAAAGAAAGAAAAATCAGATACCAAAAGGCACTGGACGCACTTAAAGACCGCCTCGCCAGCCGTCAACCCGAAGACTATTTCAGCCCATAAAGCTGTGTCAAGGGACGACACAGGAGAGGAGGGGGGGAATGTTAGCAGCAAGCTAACACGGACACCATTTTTCGGAGTTCTCTTTGTAAAACATTATTTATTATGATAAGTCGATAATATTATAACTTCTATTTTTCTCGGATAAACTCTGTAATTAATGAGCCGGGGCTACAAGCTTCTAGATTGTATCAGCCAATCATTTCCCAGCTTTGGTAGAACTCCAGATTATTAGTTTTGACCACTCAAAAACCTTGGCTAAGGTATTAAAGCCAATTTTTGTAAGTTTTTTATAAGCTTTTGGATAAGAAATACAGAGCGTGAGCTAGTGGCGCTCACTTCTCTCCTTCTCACGCTTCCTACTCCCTCTCCGGTTGTCACATTGCGATTGTGTTTGTTGCGTTGCAACCGCAGGTAAGAGATCTACGCATTGACGTAAGCAGTTCACAGTATTTCGTAGCTTTTGGCATCGTCGATCCACAACCTAATTGCATCATAACTAGGAGTTTACACTTTTAAATAAAAAACTAAGCATAGGCGGGGTATTGGGGCATCATTGCTAAGCATTTAGATGCATTCTGGGTCCAAAACGACTAGGTCAAAAATCCGCTGCTGTTAATAATCGCGATTTTGGAACTTGACCTAAAGTGGGGTTTGAGACCATAAGCATGTGTGCTTAGGTCTTATAAAATTGTCCTAGAAGTTCCGTTACGTTTGGATGTCATTTGATGCTGTAACGGATGGGAATTGTTTATCGATGAGCGATTGGATTTTGGCGATTCCAGTCACTTGAGTGTAGCTTGAGTTAGATGTGAGTTGTTAGTTGTTTTCCGAGAGATTGACAACCTCTTGTAGCCTCTATGAACTAGTCGAGTCAGATTCATCCCATGGTTTGACAAATTAATCGTGGTTCTCGCTACTACTGCAATAAGATAGGATGGTGAGGTTAGCATGCGTCCCACAATCGGGAGCGAGCCAGAACACCTCCAACCTACTTGAGCCATACATAAGCTGAGGCCGCTTCGCCTCCATCCATGAACCTGAGCTCTGAAAGGATCCCAAGTATCAGTAGGTGGTAGGGTATCAACACCAACCATACCAGTTTAGGCACCACGCCTCTTTGATGCCCAACACTGGGTGTTTAGCAAAGCCAAGGCAAAATCCCCGACGCGTTAGTCATATAGGTCATTCAACCGCTGACGCACTAACCGTATAGATGAGCCTAACAAAAAGAAGAAGACCTATGCAACACCCCCGATCCAGCAAAGCCCCATGTCAATGACCCTTTACTCAAGGCTAAGCGATGTAGGTGATCCTAACCTTGTAGCGACGCTACCATGAGAAACATAACACATGAGTCCAATCACAAACAATAGTACTTTCCATATGCACAAACAATCTTTTCCAAGCAGTCAGATTGTATTGGGTCTCTACTCTTACATGTCTACCATGAACCATCTAGATCACTTCATGATCTCATCCCAAAAACATAAACCATAATCCAATCACATCACACGGGTGAGCACTCCACCCAGCTTGGGTGAGGCACGACCAATCCTGCATAACCACTTTAGAACATAACATGGCTACAAAAAATTTTGACAACATAACCAATCCACAAAAAAGAACATGAGCCACACCGGCTTCCACCGTAAAATCACAACCATAATCCATGAGGGAATCTCAGCCCTTAACCATAAATCATAATCACACTGAACATTGCAACTCCCACACTTGGAGTTTGACATATCCTCTGCAATCAATCAGAGTCCACACACATATGACCCTTAAAACATGATTCTTTCATGCATAAAAAGAGTCCTATCAGCAACTAATCATGCTTTAAAAATCCAATTTTGACAACACCCAACCATGCAAAGTTGATGCATCATATCTGCACTTCACCCCTCTAGCACATAGAGCTAGTTTTGACCTAGAAAGGTGGAAAGCAATCATAACCATGCATATGAGACATCCACATCGATCCATAAATTCCCATACATCATATGATAACATTCCATCATCATAAACATGATGCAAAACAGCTCCGACCTTTAGGTCAACCATAAACCATAACTTTACGCATATGCAAAAAAAAATCTTTTCGACATTTTGGGGAGCGTGCATAACATGCAAATGAAAGTATTTGACCTCAAACCAATGTATCAAGTTCAACTCCATAATATAGACTATCACTCTACCATCACTTTACCCATCTAATACTTACACAACAAACGGTAACCCAAAAAGAAAGCCACTTTAATCATATCTCCCTATGCGGTTCGGGTTGTCTAGCCATATAGCCTCACATAAGTTTATGAGCATCTAATAGCTGAAATCAAATCACCAAAACAAACCACAAATCATACATAAACGGCTCAGTTAACTCACGAGGTCATATGGTACTCCCCCTTGGTAGCACCCCTACATGTGTAGGTAAAACCGGCTATAGAATGATTAATAACTCGCATTCTCGAAGTGATAACGGAGACCTAAATACATTTATCATCAAGTTTCATCAAGATTTTACATTGGTTAAGTGGGTTTGCCCATCCGGTGAATCCATATATAGTGGTTCTCCAAGGAGCCTGGAGTCAAAAAATTTGGTTGTGCAGTGGACAGCAAGCTGTTTTTTGACCATATCTCTTAGCTCGTGCGAGATTTTCACATGACACCAAAGAGGTAAAATGTTATAAATGATGTGTTTTATCTCTGGTGTGAAGTGTTCAGGCTAATTCATAACGATTTGTGAGTTATGACCAAAACAGTGTTCCTACCGCCTCTATGACGTAAAACGACCGCCTCTATGACGTAAAACGAAAAGTGCTTTTTATGCACGCACGTGATCATAAATACATCGTGTGCATAAATCAGCGTGTTAAACATGATGAAATAATCGTGGGGCAACTTCATACGTACTCGGTTAATCTATACATGCACTCATATACGAAAAACAATCACCGAGAGAGTAACTATTCAAAAAAACAACATAGAGAGAGAGAGAGAGAGAGAGAGATGATGATGGCTATGGAGTTTAGAGCTTCTCACCGTGCTTTATAATCGATTAGGGGTTGTTGAAAGGCTTCTTGCTTTGCCGCAAGAGAGCAGTGATGAGAGCTACGTAGAGGTATCCACCACAGAGAAGATAGTAAGCAAGTAGAGAGAGAGTATCCTTTTTCTTCTTCTTCTTCCTGAGAGAGAAGAGCTTATGGAGATGGTGATGAAGAGCTTGCACCACTCCGTATAATAGATACGTATAGCCTTGCGGTAGTACACGCAACAGATGGCACTAAAAATTGAGCACTAACTGGCAATTTATAGGCAAGTGCAGCAGGCCAGAGTTATGCCCAAGCCAAAAGGTAGTGCTAGTTTTTGAGCCAGGAATAGCTGCAAGCTTTTGGGAACTTTACTAAAAACATGCCTTTGCTTTTGGTGGTCAACTCTCCCAATTACCATTCAATTTTTTCTGTAAAATTGGCCAACTAAACAGTATCTGGCCAAGTAATGGAACCTTAACTACACTATGCCGCATCGCGATGTCCCGAGATAATTATGACTTTCTGGTATTCTCTGACATATTTACGGTACCGCTTTTTATAAAAATAATCCCCGTAGAAATCCCGTTTGGTCCCTTTTTGCTCCGGGTGACCATTTTTAAATTCTACGAAGACAAAAATTAGTATTTTCATGTTTAGGTCATCCTAAAAAGCACATTGCTTTTCAAAAACGCCGAAAAGCACAAAAAGCTAAAAATAGCGTAAAAAGCAAAAAAAAAAACTAAAATTTTCTAAAATTGAACCATAGGTTTCACCGTCCACTGGAATAAGAAAGCAGACTCGCTTTTCACTAAAAGCATTAAAAATCATGAAAAACAAAAAATAGCATGAAAAGCACTCAAAAAGCAGATTTTTACAAAATTGAACCCTAGCTTTCCTGGAACACATAAATTAAGGATCCGACCTTGCTTTTTGCAAAAAAACACCTAAAAGCATTAAAAACATGAAAAGGCTAAAAATAGCGATTTTTTCCAAAACTGCATCAAACGTCTGACTAACCTATTGGAACATGGAAACGACCTTACTTTTTACTTTAGAACCTTCCAATACTGTCAATCAATCATTTTAAATTAAAACTTGACAAAATAGATATTGAAAGCTATTTTTCTTATTTTTAAAAGAGACCCAAAAATTAGGGATCTTACATCCTCCCACACTTGAAAAATTGGAGGTGTCCTCACCTCGACATGAAATCTGGATAATTTAGTCTCATTACATCATCTCGTTCCCAAGTGGCATCTTCCTGAGGATATGTTGACCATTTAACAAGGTGTTCAATAATGGTCCGATTACGTAGAGGCTTAGTTCTAGTTTTAAGTATCGCTTCAATGTATACTTCAAAAGTTCCATCTGTAGAGGTACATAATAGAGAATCATCAAGAATATGTTGCGGATCAAGTTCTTACTTCTTGAGTAAGTTGATGTGAAAAACATCATGTACCTTTATGTGTGGTGGTAACAAGTCTGTAAGCTTGATCATTAATCCTCTCTGTGATTACAAAAGGTCCACAATATCTAGCACTTAGCTTCTTACACTTACCCATTGATAAAGAACCACGTTTGGGTTTCACTCTCAAAAATACCACATCACCCTCTTCAAAAAGTCTGGCAGATCGTTTTGGATCACCGTAACTCTTCTGTCTATCTTGAGCAGTGTTAATATCCACCCGTATAAAATCAGTTTGTAGTTGCATTTCATCCAACATTTCTTTGGATGCTTGAACTCGTATGAGAGGGTCTGTCCATTTGAGTGGAGTAAGACACTCTTGTCCGTACAATGCTTGAAAAGGGGACATTCCAATTGAGCGTTGGAATGAGGAATTATATGCAAATTCAACCAAATACAAATATCTAATCCATTTACTTTGCTCATGCATACAATAAGCTCTTAACATGTCTTCAATGATTTGATTTGTCCTTTCTGTCTGTCCATCATTCTGAGGATGATAAGCAGTACTAAAGGCTAACTGGGTTCCTGTAGAGCTGAGAATAAAGCTTTCCAAAAATTAGAGGTGAACTTCGCATCATGATAAGAAATTATTTGTCGAGGTAAATCGTGATACATGAAAACACCTTTCATGAAGACTTGAGCTATATCCTTAGCATAAATGTTGTCTTTATCAAAAATAAATGGGTCATTCTTGTAAGCATACCAACAACCACAAAAATAGAGTCATATCCCAGAGATGTAGGAAGTCCTGTAATAAAATCCATGGATATGCATTCCCATTTCATTTGTGGAGCATCAATATGTTGAAGGTTATCGGGGTATTGTTCAACTTTAATATGTTGACATGCTAAGCATCTTGTAACATACTTCAACTCATCACGCTTTAGTTTTGGCAAAAAAAAACTCTTTCTTATAGCAGAGTAAGTCTTAATGTATCATGGATGTCCTGCTATATGTATAACACGAGCTTCCTGTAATATATGAAGATTGATTCCATCTTGATTTGGAATACAAAGACGATTATTGAAGTAAAGGTCATCACCTTCGATGTGGAAGCCTTTGATTTGACTCTCTTGCTTCTCTGTGCGATTATTTAAGTTCATTAAGTACTAGATTTTTATGTAATACAGGTCCTGAGTCATTCCTTCTTGAATAAGGTCAATTAAAGAAGTAGTAGAGGTTTTGACAGCCACTATAGTACTCTTCTTGCTTAAGGCATCGGCCACAAGATTTTCCTTCCCAGGTTTATATTCAATTCCAAAATCATATTCGCATATCAACTCCATCCATCTTTGTTGCCGCGTATTAAGGTCATGTTGGGTGTAGATCCACTTCATGCTTTTATGGTCGGTATGTAGTTCAAATCTTCTTCCAAGAAGATAGTCGCCATACTTTAAGAGCATGCACAACGGCCAATAATTCCAAGTCATGTGTAGGATAATTTAACTCATATATATGTAACTTACGAGATTCATAAGCTACTAGTTTTCCTTCTTGAGACAGAATGCCATCAATTGCTTGTCCACTTGCATCAGTGAGCACAATGAATGTCTTTGAGAAGTCTGGAAGCTGTAGTATTGGAGCATTCACCAAAGCTTCTTTGAGTTTCTCAAAACTAGCTTGAGCACGTTCAGTCCAAGTTAACACTTTAGCCTTCTTAAGCATATTAGTAAATGGAGATGTAATTTTAGCGTAGCCTTGAATAAATGTACGATACCATCATGTTAAACAAAGAAAGCCACGTATGGTGTAGGCCAAGCTATAACAACTTCGATCTTACTTGGGTTATTAGAAACACCATCCTTGGATAGAATAAATCCCAAATATTCCACCTTGTCAGTGAAGAAGGTGCATTTGCTACGTTTAGCATAAAGTTGATTTTGACGGAGAAGCTCAAGTACTTGCCACACATGTTGTTCGTACTCTTCTCTCTTTCTTGAGTAAACCAGGATATCATCAAAGAAGACAAGAACAAAATCATCAAGATACTCTCGAAACACATCGATCATGAGATGATTAAAAGTTGCAGGAGCATTAGTAAGTCCAAAAGGCATAACTTTATTTTCATAATGTCCAAAACGAGTATTAAATCCTATCTTTGGTATGTCCTCCTCCTTGCTTTGGATTTGGTAATACCCTGACTTAAGATCAATCTTTATAAAGATAGAAGCTCCATGTAATCGATCAAGCAGTTCATCAATCCTTGGTATTGCATACTTATTCTTGACTGTTACTTGGTTCAATTTACGATAATCAATGCAAAGACGTAGAGCATCATCCTTCTTCCGATTAAAGGGAACAGGAGTACTCCATGGAGAAACGCTGGGTCGAATGAAGCATTGTTCAAGAAGTTGAGTTAATTGCTCCTTGAGTTCCGCAGATTCGAGTACTGACATTTTGTAAGGTCTATGTTGGAATTAGGGTTGCAGAGAAACACACACAGCTTGGAGAAGACGAAGGAACCTCAAGGCACACAATAGAGAGTGTGTTACTTGGTGTGCAATGGAAAGATAGATAGCCCGAGAGTGATGGGTGTATATACAATGCACGGGGGAAAAAACTTCTTTAAGAGGGAAAAAATGCCCCGGCGGTCCTAGTGTGTTCACACACATCACTACCACATGTGGTAACAAATCCCCCCTGGAGTGATGCGGTGAACGAGAGCTGGCACATGAGTAAAGGGAAGTGTCATGCCCTGAGCACAGGATCAGTCCACAAAGGGAAGTAAGCCCAAAGCTTTGCGGAAAGCTTCAAGCTTCTCAAGAGACGAGACAATGGCTTTGTGAAAAGATCTGCAAGGTTGTCCTGTGTTGGCACATAAGCCAAGCTGATCTCTCCTGCTGAGAGCCTCTCCCTGACATAGTGGTAATGCACCTCAATGTTCTTTGTGCGAGCATGAAAAACTGGGTTCCTCACAACTACCAATGCGCTCTGACTGTCAGTGTAGATAGTGTTGGCAGTGTCCTATCCAACACCCAAATCAGGCATAAGGCGTCTGAGCCATACACACTTAACCGTAGCTATGAAGAGTGCCATGTACTCAGCCTCACAAGTAGAAGTGGCCACAGTAGGTTGCTTCTTGCTCAACCATGATATACATGAACTACCAAGCATGAAACAAAAACCACTTGTGGACACTCGCGTGTCAAAACAACCAGCCCAATTTGAGTCTGAAAAAACATGTAAGTCTGGCGGCAATGATCCCCCCCTGGGATAAAACAAGCCAAGATGTAAAGTGCCACTAAGGTAGCGGAAAATCCTCTTAATAGCCTGCCAATGCTTAGACCCTGGGCTATGCATAAATCTGTTGACCTGTGAGAGTGCAAACTGAATAGCCGGCCTCGTGTTGCATACATAAATGAGGTAGCCAACAACAGTTTGGTAAAGAGTGACATCAGCAGGATCGCCAGCATGATGTAGACTCAACTTCAAACCTGTTTCCATGGGAGTGGCAATAGGTTTGCAATCCTCAAGTCCAAACTTACATAGAAATGTCTCTATGTAACTTTTCTGACACAAGGCAATACCATCATCACACTGCTTAAACTGTAAACCCAAGTAATGATGCAACAGCCCCAAGTCTTTCATCTTGAAAGTAGCATTCAAATCAGCCTTAAATTCAGCAATATGTCTCTCATTTGGTCCAGTGATCAGCAAATCATCAACATAAAGAACCACAATGAGAAGTACATCACCCTCACGCTTTACATACAATGTGCTTTCTGTTGGACTGTTACGAAAGCCTCATTTAACCAAATGAGTGTCAGCTTTCTCATACCAAGCACGAGGAGATTGCTTCAACCCATACAAAGCCTTCTTACTTCTGCACACTTTGTCCTCTTGTCCTTTTATGACAAAACCGCGAGGCTGCGTTACAGAAACTTCCTCAAATATGTCACCATTCAAGAAAGCAGTAACAATGTCTGATTGATGTACATCCCAACCAAAATGAGCTGCCAATGCACATAGAAAACGTACAGTAGTCATATGACAAGTGGGAGCAAAAGTCTCTTCATAATCTATGCCTTTTTGCTGTGCATAACCCTCTACAACAAGTCGAGCCTTATCGCGATCGATCTCACCATCCGGCTTGCCTTTCAACTTGTAAACCCACTTCGTACCAATGGCCTTTTTGCCAGGAGGCAAATCACATAAAGTACATGTGTCATTCTCTATAAGTGCATCATATTCTGATTGCATGGCAGCCATCCAATTTTCTGAATTTTGTGCTTCATCAAAAGACAGAGGCTCCTCAACATCATGTAAACTAGACACAGCCAAAGCATAAGAATCTGATGCATAAGATGCATGGTGAGAGCCTGAACGAGTACGACTAGACAAAGGTGCATCCAATTTACTGTCACGCAAAGTGTGCACCAGCCATTTTGGCATACCTCTAGCCTGCTCATTTTCAGCCCTTTCCTCATCAAGTACATCATGTACATCTGCATCAGTAATAGGCTGATCTAAAACATTTTCAGAAACCCCCATAGGCTATACATTTGCCTCATTGGAACTTACATTCGTATTTCCACCACTGAAAAGAGGCAACAAAGTGTCATAAATGTCCTGTGAGCTTACATTATTGTCTCTAGTACATGGCAGCAAGGGCTGAACAGAATCTTACACAAACACTACATCCCGTGAAACCAGAATACGTTTTGTTTGCGGATGATACAACCTGTAACCTTTGCTTTCATCACTATAACCAACAAAAATACATTTGAAAGCCTTATCATCCAATTTTTTGCGCAGCACTTGTGGCACCAAAGCATATGCCAAACAACCAAAAACACGCATGTGCTCAATAGAAGGCTTTCTATCATGCCATGATTCATATGGAGTAATAGACTGCAAAGCTTTCGTAGGACACCTGTTAAGTACATAAGTGGCACACATGATGGCCTCAAGCCAAAAAGAATGCGGCAAAGCTTGACTTTTGACCATACATCGTGCCATTTCCGTAAGTGACCTGTTTTTCCTCTCAGCAACACCATTTTGCTGAGGTGTATAAGGCACTGTACATTGGTGTTTTATCCCACGACTAGCCAGAAATGCATTAAATTCATGAGACATATACTCCCCCCCTCGATCTGAACGGAGGGTGCCCATAATACATTTCGAGACATTTTCAGCCATAGCTAGAAATTGTTTGAAGCACATAAAAACTTTGGACTTCGCTTTAAGCGGAAATACCCATGCATGCCTAGAGTAATCATCAATGAAAGTCACGAAGTACTGGTAGTTGCCCAAGGACGGAGTTTGCTTGGGCCCACAAACATCACTATGCACAAGTTGCAACCTGCATGTGGCCCGAACTGAACCATCCTTTGGAAATTTAGAACGCTGCATCTTACCCAAAATACAGCCTTCACAAACATGTTTGACAGGTGCTTCAAGAGGCGGCAAAGAAGCAACCATATCAGATTTCTGCAAACACAGCAAACTGGCAAAATTCAGATGACCAAAACGTGCATGCCAAAGTTTTGCATCTGAAATAGCCCTTGAATCTGTAACAGCATTTGCAAAATTTTGTCCACACTTGTCATACAAAGTGAGCTTATACAACCCACGGCACAAAAGCCCAAATGCAACAATTTCATCACCAAAACTGAGATCATGAACTGTACATATGTCATCCACAA
Source organism: Adiantum capillus-veneris (assembly GCF_014529385.1). Classification (NCBI taxonomy): domain Eukaryota; kingdom Viridiplantae; phylum Streptophyta; class Polypodiopsida; order Polypodiales; family Pteridaceae; genus Adiantum; species Adiantum capillus-veneris. The sequence continues at coordinate 112,836,500 of NC_140955.1, forward strand.
ATTTGACTACAAGTCCAAGTCTAGCAAGTGCGGATACAGACAAGAGATTCTTCTTGATCCAAGGTACATAAAGTGCATCAACACGTGTGAAGGAACTACCATTAGCAGCAGTGAGCACAATCTTTCCAACTCCCTGAACTGTATAAGAGGCGTTGTTGCACAAGTGACTGAATTCCCATGAGGGACAGACTCGAGAGAGGTAAACAATTCACGATGTGAGGTAATGTGCTTTGTAGCACCACTGTCAAAATACCACACATGTGAATCTACAGCAACTGACAAGCATGCATCATGGACAACAGGATTGTAAGTGCACTCTGCGCTAAAAGCCCATTTTGCATCAACATCAGCAACACAGTCTCCTTTCACACAAGACTCAACAATGGCTGCATTTGTAGTGGAACCAGCATTTGTAGTGGAACACCCTCTTTCTTCTTAGCCTCTTTGGCCTTCAACTTGGGACACGACTTGATCAAGTGATCATTGGTTTTACAATAATGGCAACGCATCTTCTTTTTGCCCTTATCACCAGAATTGCCAGACGAAGTGCTGCCAGCAAAAGCATTAGGAACAGAATTTTTGCCACTCGCAACAGAACCATAAGAAGTGGTTGCGTTACTGTTACCACCCTTTCTTAGAGAAGCAATAAAAGCTTATTCAATTGCACGCTGCCTAGTCCTGTTTTTTCTAGAAAGTGACTCTTGCAACAGCAATGTGCATAATGCATCAAACTTGACAACTTCAAGATTTCCTTGGGTCATCAGTCTCCAAGTACTAGCAAAAGTCTGGTAGGAATCTAGTAAGGTATCAAGAACAATCTGCACAAGGGAACTGTCTGAAATGACTTCACCTGCAGAAATAAGTTGCTCATTGATATCCTTGACACTATCAAGGAAAGTGTCCATATCATCTTCCTCATGCATAATCTTTGACTCCAGCTCTTTAAGCAGCAAAGCAATTTTAGCCTCATTGCGGCTTGCATAAGGACCTGCTAGAATATCCCAAGCCTGTTTTGCAGATTTTGCTGAACGGATGTGAGGAACAATGGTGCGCTTCACAGACAACGCAATCAATGCATGAGCCTGCGCATCCTTAACATCCCAACGAGCTTGTTCTACCGTAGGCAAAACAACTCTAACAACGGCAATCCTTGCAGCAAGACCTGCAACATCCTCAACATCGCCTACATCCTCAGAACCAAGACGTACATCAATGCCCTGCACAATGTTCCAGACACCCTTTGACACAAGAACATGTTGCATCATATAAGCCCACATAGGGTAGTTGTCCCCATCCAACCTGTTCTCAGCAGCAAACATCTTGAACACATATGTGTTGTTGTTGTCAGCCATGGTAAATGTTGCACCTGATGTGAAAACTACCCAAAAACGGAGCGGGAACAACCTGTGCTATATAGCACAAATTGTAGAAGACTATAAGGCACATGTTATGCAGAAAAGGGCACTAATAGAAATTCTGCACAAAATGACAAAATAGCATGTGCAGTACTGCCTGTAGTGGAAACGGAGGCCGAAATGAGCCCAAATCAAAATTCTGAGCAAATCGAGCTCTACGAGATCTCCCAAAATATTTGTCGACCTGCGAACGCTTTCCAAAGCTCACTGAAATCGGAGAAAGTGAGCAGGCGTGTGCTGGAGCTGCCGGCGACTAAGCCCGGGAGGACGTGGCCTGCTATGATACCAATTGTTGGAATTAGGGTTGCAGAGAAACACACACAGCTTGGAGAAGACGAAGGAAGCTCAAGGCACACAATAGAGAGTGTGTTACTTGGTGTGCAATGGAAAGATAGATAGCCCTAGAGTGATGGGCGTATATACAATGCACGGGGGGAAAAAACCTCCTAAAGAGGGAAAAAATGCCCCGGTGGTCCTAGTGTGTTCACACACATCACTACCACATGTATATGGTAACAGTCTACGGGCAACTAGTTGAGCTCCTGGAGTAATCTCTATTGCATGATCAGCATTACGCTTAGGTGGTAACTATGAAAGTTCTTTGGAAAAAACATCATCAAATTCTGTTATCCATTCGGTTTTAGGTGAATCTATCTTCTAGCTTTATTGCGTAAATCCTTTTATTTTTCTATGACTCTTCATAAGTTTGGTAAAGTTCACTAGTTTGAGCTTAGGTTTTCTCTGCTTCCCAGCAACTGTAACCCTCGAGTTTTGGTCATTTTTTAAAGTCAATGAAGCATCTTTGCAATGTACGTGAGCATCATTGGCTTTAAGCCAATCCATTCCTAGGATTCTATTGTAGATTCCTATGGGTAAGACTCTGAAGTTCGCAGAAGTATTATGACCATCCAAAACAAAATCCAAGTTACCCATTGAAGTAGAAGATCTAACCTTTCTACCCGTAGCTAATTCTACTATAAGGTCTGTATCAAGGCGTTCAGGCAAAATAAGGTTTCTGATGCACTTAGGAGATATGAAAGAATGTGTACTCCCTGAATCAATTATAAGTTAAAATGGTTACCTTGATACTCCACTGGGGTTTGAATTACTAAAAATTGCTCATTCACTCCCTGATGTTCAATTGCAGCATGAACATACCTGTTTGCCTGGTTTCCTTCACCTCTAGCCCCTTGAGATTTGTTAACTTGAGATCTTCCTTGAGGTCTTTGATTTCCTCCTCCTCTTGATGAGGTTGACGCTTAATATTTTCATTGTTGTTATTGTTGACAGGCGGTTCATTCCAAACAAAAGGTGGATTGCTTGGTTTGAAATTCCCTTGGTTTTGAGATTGTCTTTAGTTTTTGTTAAAGTTTTGCTAATTGAAGTTCCTCTGAATTGCTAATGGTCTGGATCTAAAATTTCCGAAGTTCCAATTCGGATTGAAGTTTTTATGTTCATAATTGTCCACCAACCCTGTGAAGCTTGAATTGCTAAATGGACAATCCTTGGATTGATGACCAGGATCAAGACAAGTGTAGCACAAATGATCCTGTCTGGCTTTCATACATAATAAGTTCTCTCTTCTTTGTTGTGGATTTCCAGACCTTTGTTCCTCCTTGGGACGAAGCTTTTTGATTTCACGAATAGGAACAGGTTTTGGTTTCCTCTTTCCAGTAGTAGATAGCTCTATTTCAATAGGTTTGCCTGTATCAAAAGGACATCTGCTAAATTGGTAAGATGAAGACTTCGGAGTCTACCTTCATAGAATTATGTAACCCTGACACGAATTGAGATGCTTTGACCTCTTAAGTCATCCCTACTAGAGTATACTTTACAAGGGTTAAGAAATGTTGATAGTATGATTCTAGATCTCTGGTTCCTTGAGTACAGTCAAGAAACTCATGGGAAACTCATTCATACGGTTTAAATGATAAACTTTTTTTTGATAGTTCTTTTTGAGTTGGGTTTTAAGGTAATCCCAAGTTGCAACATTAAAATCAACATTGTTTTCTGTGCAATGGTCTCTTGGCCACCACTTGGCTGTTTTTTCTAGTTTAAACTTAGCGATGATAGCTTTGTTTACTGCTGATGAATGAGCCAAATCAAAGTAGTCATCCATGCGCTCAATCCAATCTTCAAGAACTTTGCCTACATCTTTGCCTTCCCCGTTAAAATTTCCAGGATGAGACTTGCAAAGCATAGCATTGATGTCTGTATCAATGATGGTGTGTTGAGAAACAATAGATGCATTTGCGTTAGCAATAGCCACATTTCCTCTAGGAGGCATGGTAACTTACTGCACCATATCAACCAAGGTCACACTTAGTAAAATATTCTAACCTTGCTTGAAGTCCTTAAATTAAATAGAGTAGACTCTTGAAGATAAGATGAGAGAGAAATAGGAGAAAGAATAATGAATAAATTAATCCAATTTCTATATCACAAATCTTTGGGGTTCCGAAAAGTCTACAAAGTGTCTTGAAAGTTTCTAATAAATCCTAATGGCTCTGACATAATGCACTTGGTAATATCCATTGTGACATCCTTCCACCAATGGAGCATAGTTGTCCCATTCCTCCTTGAGTATATTGGATGGGTGATCCCAATAATCCTTTTTTATCTTTGACTGAAATATTTCTTCATTGACGTGTGAGTCATACCATTCTTGAGTAAGGGATTTGTTCATTACAGGTACCCCCATTTTGATGTAAGCAATTGCCTTCTTGTACCCAAAGTAGTCATTGAAGTAGGCAGATTCTTTTGGAAACACATCCGGTGTGTCCCATCCAACTGAGCTGTGTATATTTGTACAATCTGCAAGGCACTAAGGTATGTTGTAGGAATTGTATAAAACCTTTACATGGCGAGGATTGTAGATTAGTGACTTTCCAAATAAGTCAAAGAATAACTTCCAAGGTATCGGGCTAAAGGAATATCGGTCGTTGTTTTCACATTGAGCCCCATACATTAAACATAACAATGTCGAAGCATCATAGCCATTACTAAAGGAAGTATGTTTCTGGCTATCCAAGTTTCCTTTGTCGACCTTGAGATAAGTTCATAAGAATTTATGTACAATACTTGATTAGTGACAACAACCTCCTTTCCCAACTTGGATTGTATCCACTCGATACTCCCAACATCCAAGGGTTTATGCTCAAGTGGTCTAACTTGGGGTTCCCTGCAGCATAATGATAACAAGCTCGGAATGTATTAGGTACAATAAAGTCCGTAGACATCAACCTTTTCTTCTCTTCCCCATTATGTGTGGTAGTGACAAGCCTTTGCACTTCTGCTCCAATTTGGAAATGCTCTTCCATCATAAGGCGGGAGAGTAATACGTCCATACCCCTCGAGGTAAGATGTCCGCCATCTACACACACACACCCCATCACTCATGTTAGTTAGAATTATAAAATCAAGATTCAAATTCCATATTATATCCTCAAAACAATATGTGCTACATCAAAATCAAATTTTTGTAACCGCGGAAGACCAAAAAGGTATATAGTGTTTCTAGGGAAATACATAAATACGAAAGGGTCCTATGAACCAATTCTTGGTTCCTACAATCAAGGTCCTACCCCTATATTTATTCACATCTCGAGTATTAAAGTTTAGCACTTCAACTTGTGCATTGAAATTTCACATCTTTCTTTTTGTACCATTCCTCTCCTCGTGTACATCCGTGGGTGGTAATCCATTAAAGCAGTTTATATGAGCATGCCGTTAATTTAGATCACCTCTGTAGAAATATCTACTCGAGTTCACTCCCATTGGTTGTGCTTGGGCAAAGTCACTAATGCACCTGGGCTTCTTGTAGTCATCAAAGGTAAACATTGTGAGGGTTGTATTTGAGAATAGGTTTATAGACTCTATTGAACCAATCCTGGGGTATATAATAGAATCAATTGCTACCATTTGACTTCTTCCATACTCTGATTATGGCCTTCTCACAAAAACCGTATCTTTGGTTTAGCATAAGGGCCTTCTTATTAAGTATGAGTTCTCGACTTGGTATATCCAAAAGAGAACATAAGTTAATGTAAAAAACATATCCTTGTACCGTTTTGAACAACGTGGTCTGTAGTTATCTTCTAGCTTTTCAGACCTCCCATGTGACAACGTGGTCTGTAGTTATCTTCTAGCTTTTCTTTTCCTATGACAATTGTAAAAGCTTCAAACTTCTTAGCAACTTTGGCAATCCTTAACATTTGGGAGTGCATCGCCAAGTAGTAGAACATGTCTTCTAGGCCTAACCATATTCTGAGTTGAAGTAGCCTAAGATTGGCAAACCAATCTCTTGGACTATCGTCAATATGGATGAAGAATTGACGGAAGGGTTCTTGGTGACGGGTAAGGTAACTACGGTCAACGCTCTTCCAACAAGTTGTGCTTCTTGGCATGCCAAAGACTTTGGTCCCGATTTCTAAGTAAAAGAGTTCTCGTTCATCCCTTGACAACCATGTCGCCATATTGTTGAACACTATGGCCAAAACCTCATTCCCCTGGCTAAAGCATTCAGACGTCACTCTCGGAGCCATTTGTTACTACAAAACAAACATTCAAAGAAATTACAACGCCGTTGTTGAATACTTCAACCACTTCACCATAACTCAAACCAAACATTTCCACTCAAGAAGACAAGTCAAACAAGTACCACCAACCAATGTCACTTATAGATGCATCATGAATACAATATCCTTTCTCAAACAGCATGCATGAATGTGTGCACAATGAATAACTAACCCGACTAGTATCAGGCTTTAGGCTATCCCCATAACCTTAAGCATAGGCTATGATACCAGGTAACAAATACCCCTCCCGGGGGTCTATGCACAAAATATACAATTTTCAATATACATCAGAGTTGCGGAAGTGTTTCCATAGGAGAGGGTTCTCAGCGTCCGACCAAGCATGGAATTTAGGCCATGAGCCGGACTGCATCCAGAGGTACATAGCGACTAGTGCTACCCCTGAATGTGTGTTATGAATGAAAGCGTACTCAAGAAAAATATAACATTGTGGAGGGTGAATATATGTGTACACCACGTTGCGGGAAGGGGGAGGGAGAGAGAGAGAGAGAGAGAGAGAGAGAGAGAGAGAGAGAGAGAGAGAGAGAGAGAGAGAGAGAAAATATAGTGGAGGGTGAAACAGAGTGCACAGAGACGTGAGAGAATGACAACAGCGAATCTTTAACAATGGAGTCCACACACATATGGCCCTTAAAACATGATTCTTTCATGCATAAAAAGATTCCCACCAACAACCAATCATGATCCAAAAATCCAATTTTGATAGCATTCAACCATGCAAAGTTGATGCATCATATCTACAATTCATCCCTCTAGCACATAGAGCTAGTTTTGACCTAAAAAGGTGGAAAGCAATCATAACCATGCATTTGAGGCATCCACATCGATCCATAAGTTCCCATGCATCATATGATAACATTCCATCATCATAAACATGATGCAAAACAACTCCGACCTTTAGGTCAACCATAAACCATAACTTCACACATATGCAAAAAAAACAACTTTTTGACATTTTCAGGAGCGTGCATAACATGAAAATGAAAGTATTTGACCTCAAACCAATGCATCAAGTTCAACTCCATAATATAGAGTATCACTCTATGACATCACTTTACCCATCCGGTACTTACACAACAAATGGTAACCCAAAAAGAAAGCCACTTTAATCATATCTGCTTATGCGGTTTGGGTTGTCTAACCATATACTCTCACATAAGTTTATGGGTATCTAATAGCTGAAATCAACTCATCAAAACAAACCATAAATCATACATAAACGGCTCGGTTAACTCAGGACGTCATATGGTACTCCCTCTTGGTAGCATCCCTATACGTGTAGGTAAAACCGATCATAGAATGATTAATAACTCGCATTCCTGAGGTGATAACGGAGACCTAAATACATTGATCATCAAGTTTCATCAAGCTTTTCAATTGGTGAAGTGGGTTTGCCGATCCGGTGAATCTATATAGTGGTTCTCCAAAGAGCCTAGAGTCAAAAAATTTGGTTGTGCAGTGGGCAGCAAGCTGTTTTTTGACCATATCTCTTAGCTCATGCAAGATTTTCACATGACACCTAAAAGAGAGAAAATGTTCTAAGTGATGTTTTTTTATCTCTGGTATGAAGGGTTTGGGCTGATTCATAACGGTTTGTGAGTTATGACCAAAACAGTGTTCCTTACCCCTCTATGACGTAAAACGAAAAGCGCTTTTTATGCACGCACGTGATCATAAACACATCGTGTGCATAAATCAGCATGTTAAACATGATGAAATAATCATGGGGCAACTTCACACGTACTCGGTTAATCCATACATGCACTCGTATACCAAAAACAATCATCGAGAGAGTAACTATTCAAAAAAATGACATAGAGAGAGAGAGAGATGATGATGGCTATGGAGTTTAGAGCTTCTCATCGTGCTTCATAATCGATTAGGGGTTGATGAAAGGCTTCTTGCTTTGCCGCAGAGAGCATTGATGAGAGCTACATAGAGGTATCCACCACGAAAGCTTCTGGAGAGCGCGTACACCGTGAAACGAGAGAGAAGATAGTAAGCAAGTAGAGAGAGAGTATCCTTCTTCTTCTTCTTCTTCCCGAGAGAGAAGAGCTTATGGAGATGGTGATGAAGAGCTTGCACCACTCCGTATAGCCTTACGGTGTAGACGCAATAGACGGCACTAAAAATTGAGCACTAACTGGCAATTTATAGGCAAGCGCAGCAAGCCAGAGTTATGCCCAAGTCAGAAGGTAGCGCTAGTTTTTGAGCAAGGAATAGCTGCAAGCTTTTGGGAACTTTGCTAAAGACATGCCTTTGCTTTTGGTGGTCAAATCTCCCACTTACGATTCAATTTTTACAGTAAAATTGGTTAACTGAACAGTATCTAGCCAACTAATGGAACCTTAGCGAGACTATGCCGCACCATGATGTCCCGACATAATTATGACTTTTCCATACTGCCTTGCCGTATTTATGGTACCGCTTTTTATAAAAATAATTTCCGTAGAAATCCCGTTTGGTTCCGTTTTTGCTCCGAGTGACCAATTTTAAATCCGACGGAGACAAAAATTAATATTTTTATGTTAAGTTTATCCTAAAAAGCACATTGCTTTTCAAAAATGCCGAAAAGTACGAAAAGCTAAAAAATAGCGTTAAAAAAAATAATTTTTTTTCTAAAATTGAAGCACGGGTTCCACTTGTCCACTGGAATAAGAAAGCGAACTCGGTTTTCAATAAAAGCATTAAAAATCATGAAAAGCTAAAAATAGCGTTGGAGAGGGGAAATGGGGAACACACCCGACACACAAACAACTGCCCCTATATAGCTCAGGGTATTCACAACACCCCTGTCTTCTCGAAAACACCTTCAAAACAAGCAACTCACACTAACAAGGCCTCGCCTGCACTTCGCCCAACGCACAAACACTCTGCACAATCCTCATACAACTACCACACTGATCTTGCCCGCTTCCAGCTCTTCCACATTTCGACACCTCTCTCTCTTTCTCTGTCACACACACACAGGGGCCCCGGGGGACGCACACGCTCACACACATCGGCACCACACACCTTGGAGACGAGCAAAGAAGAAAGGGGGGAAGGGGGAAAAAACAACGCCAAAAAATCAGCAATGACAGCTTCTTTACACACCATGTACAAAACTCATGTGGCTTGCTCTAGGTCGCGCCATGGCCATCACCAATCTATACAGAGGGACACACACCTCCTTCGACAAACCAAATCGGTCGACACACGCGTCGACGGAAAAATTCACCTCTCGCTTCACTTCGAGAGCAACTACTTCCCTTGGAAGCCCTCGCTGGCTACCTCTCCTGCAAGGCTTTCGCTCTTTTGAGCCGCTTCGCAAACCATGCGTGCCGGACTCGATCGCCAAACACCACCGCTCTTCTCCCTTTCTCCTCCACCATCCACGAAAAAAAACCCTTGTCGAAAACGTTGTCTTCTCCCTCCTTTTACTTCCCCTTTTTTTTTCCTGCTTTCTAAAAAAACTCATCTTGAGCAATAGCGCCGGCGCTATTGCTTCTTTTCACTTCAACAAATCCCTCCTCTTGCTCTTTTTTTACTCCTCCTTAGAGCATTCGACATTCCCTATTTTTGCAAACTCCAGCAACCACTCTTTTCCCTTTTCAATTGATAACCAAGGTAGAGTTTTAACATATGCTATCGGTGCTTCGCGTGCTCAAACCCATCAAATAATTTTTTCCGATCATCCCGCACGAGAACTTCACCATATTGACTCCGAATTCTAGCTCTTGTTCACCACTCAATGTCATGCTAACCTCGGACAATACGTCCAAAAAGGGGGGAAAAACCCAATTTTCCCTTGCCACAATTGTTTGTCAGCTTGAACTGGTCCGTCTTAATGCCCATGACTCCGAGTAGCAAGCCGCAAAAATCGACTAGCCCAATGCACTGCATACAAAGTTCTAGAACCTTGGCGAGCTCAATAATATCATTGTCAGCACGCCTATCAACGTGGCCGGGTGAGCACATACCCGACCCCCGGTAAATATTCCATAGGCCATAACTTGCCCATTCGAGACCCGATTGACAATCCGGAAAGATCGGCATGCTTCAGAGCTTGAGCTTTACACGTGTATCCAATGATCCCAGTTTTGGCCACATGTCTGTACCTGCCCTGTCCGTCGGGACCTGCGAAGCCTTCTCACTTTGGACTGGCATATCTTTCACACCGAAGCCCTGTTTGACGAGCCGTCTGGACGAGCTTCTAGAGAATCTTGAACACCACATTTCGGGACACATTTCCCGCATTTTGAACACCTTGATTTTCTGTCATCATTATCTCACTTTGGAGGGTCCCCCCGCCTAAAAAAAACTTTAAGCATGCATTTCTGTTGCCACTGTCCTGTTGAGGTCTCCCACACTGGCTTTAGCCCTCTACCATGCACTTGTTAGCACCCTTAGCTTGGTATAGAGCGCGTTCCTGCACAGACCAAGTTTGGTTGCACCATGATTGCCCACACCCTCGTTGAACATTTATGTTCAACCACAAACAGATTTATTGCACTAAAAAACTGCCACACCAAAACAAACTCTCTGCACATCACAAAACCACCTAACATATGTACAAAACCTGGCATCTTCTACCCGCTACCTTTGTTCATGCGGGTTGCCCAACCCCCTGCTTTACCTCTCACCAACCTCCTGGGTCGATCACTTTACATTGGTCTCTTCCATCCACTTTCAACACCCTTGCATAGTGCCACACCATGACACACACCCAACTGCATAACTAAATTGCCAACATCATGCTTCTACCACTCCAAGCACTCCTTGGCAAACTGCCCACTCGCAACAAAGCACCTCCAAGAACATCAAATAGAGCACTATTGTGGTCAACCAACACTCTCTGCATATCTGCATCATCACTCACACCAAACAGACCTAACATATTTGACTCACCCTCCCACCCATGTAAAGCTAGATCCTCGTCTAGCAGATCCTGTACCTGCTCAACATCCCACTTCACAGCTGCACTTATGAGCATACCCTTCAACCACCATTCACAAATCCCTTTAGAAAGCTCGGACACAATCTGGGAATCCGTATTCTCTACCACCGCAGAGTGCACTTGCTGCATAGGAAGCACCTCTTGGCTCCATGCTTGCCTTCTCATCTGCATTGCACTCAATCCCAACATCATCAAGATATCCCTCATCAATTGGCCCTTCAAGGTCTACCAACACCACCTGCCTGTTGGCTTCTATTACCTTCCCTTCAAGCATCTCTTCTACTGCTACATCATGCTCCATCAAGGAGGAGAGAAATTCGTTCTCTATCGCCTCATCTTGATCTTCGTCCATAAGCAAGCCCACCTTGTCATTCTTGGCAAAAGCCTGCACATGTTGCACCACCACGGCACACTCCACTACAACTTTCATCAGCATGGCCATTAACATGGCACCGCACATCACCTTCACCTGCATATGATCACCTCTAGGCTCGGGCTCCTCCACTTGGTCTCCATCAAACATAGCGGTTTGCATTGATCCTTGCTCTTCACATGCATTCACCGCATTTCCACTCACTTGCAAGAGATCAACCTCATCATACCTGGACTGAGACGACTCAGTCTCCCAACTTGTGTCAACATCCAAAGAGCTATTTTCACTTGGCTCAACCTCGCTCTCTGTCTCAAGCTCGGGAATCTCCCCTAGCTTCATCGTTTGGATCTCATCTACAAACCGAACCCTTTGACCTTTACCACCCTCTGATGGAGCTTCTACCGCCATACCTCGACTTGGCAACACATCCTTTGTCTGATCAGGAACCACCTGTATATCTTCCACAATCGGAGCCGCTCTAGCTGGCATCCTCGGCATAGGAACCACCCTGTCTTTCTGTAGCCAAAGAACTCTCGGTTCCTCTCGCACATGCACTTCCTTTTGCACCATCCTTGGCTCGGCTACCACTGCATCAACCTGCTTTGGGATCACAACACTTGGCAAACCCTGTCTAGCTTCACGCTTCTTGAGAATCTTCTTGGTCCGACCTTTTGCTAGAGCCACCGCTTCTTCGTATGACACCGGGCCATCTATCTCAACCTTGGCGCGCACTTCCTCATGCAAGCAATCCAAAAACATGCTCAATTTTAAAAACCCAACATTCTCAACAGCAGTTACCTTTATCAGCTTCCCCCAAAGGACCTCAAACTCCCATAGGAACGGTTGAAAATCCGCTTCCAAGCCTTGCTTCAAATTGTCCAGCCTTCTCTTTACTTCATCCAACTGCGCATCTGCTACATATTTGCTTCGAAAAGCCGCTTCCAGTGCTTCATGATCCACCTTTTCCTCATTAGGCAGGCCATCGAACCATAGCCTCGCTTTACCACGAATTAGGAGAGGAAACACATGTACCGCACCTTCATCCCTCGACAATCTGCTTTCAGCACGAACAACCCATAGTCTTGGAGCCAGGTTCCCGCATCTTCGACCCCATTGAAAATGAGAAATCTCGTCCAAGCCATTACTTCTCTAGCACCACCTGCTCTTCAAAGGCCGCACCTTTGGCATCACCAAAATCACCTCTTTGACTTCAACTAGGAGCATCAGTGCGCTCCTCCGTGGGGGCACCAGAAGATGGAGAGGGGGAATGGGGAACACACCCGACACACAAACAACTGCCCCTATATAGCTCAGGGTATTCACAGCACCCCTGTCCTCTCGAAAACACCTTCAAAAGAAGCAACTCACACTAACAGGGCCTCACATGCACTTCGCCCAACACACAAACACTCTGCACAATCCTCATACAGCTACCACACTGATCTTGCCTGCTTCCAGCTCTTCCACATTTCGACACCTCTCTCTCTTTCTCTCTCTCACACACACAGGGGGCCCGGGAGACGTACACGCTCACACACATCGGCACCACACACCTTGGAGACGAGCAAAGAAGAAAGGGGGGAAGGGGGGAAAGACAACGCCAAAAAATCAGCAATGACAGCTTCTTTACACACCATGTACAAAACTCATGTGGCCTGCTCTAGGTCGCGCCATGGCCATCACCAATCCATACAGAGGGGCACACACCTCCCTCGACAAACCAAATCGGTCGGCAGACGCCTCGACGAGAAAATTCACCTCTCGCTTCACTTCCAAAGCAACTACTTCCCTTGGCAGCCCTCGCTGGCTACCTCTCCTGCAAGGCTTTCGCTCTTTTGAACCGCTTCGCAAACCATGCGTGCCGGACTCGATCGCCAAACACCACCGCTCTTCTCCCTTTCTCCTCCACCATCCACGAAAAAAAACCCTTCTCGAAAACGTTGTCTTCTCCCTCCTTTTACTTCCCCCTTTTTTTTCCTGCTTTCTAAAAAAAACTCATCTTGAGCAATAGCGCCGGCGCTATTGCTTCTTTTCACTTCAACAAATCCCTCCTCTTGCTCTTTTTTTACTCCTCCTTAGAGCATTCGACATTCCCTATTTTTGCAAACTCCAGCAACCACTCTTTTCCCTTTTCAATTGATAACCAAGGTAGAGTTTTAACATATGCTATCGGTGCTTCGCGTGCTCAAACCCGTCAAATAATTTTTTCCGATCATCTCGCACGAGAACTTCACCATATTGACTCCGAATTCTAGCTCTTGTTCACCACTCAATGTCATGCTAGGCTCGGACAATACGTCCAAAAAGGGGGAAAAAACCCAATTTTTCCTTGCTACGATTGTTTGTCAGCTTGAACTGGTCCGTCTTAATGCCCATGACTCCGAGCAGCAAGCTGCAAAAATCGACTAGCCCAATGCACTGCATACAAAGTTCTAGAACCTTGGCGAGCTCAATAATATCATTGTCAGCACGCCTATCAACGTGGCCCGGTGAGCACATACCCGATCCCCGATAAATATTCCATAGGCCATAACTTGCCCATTCGAGACCCGATTAACAATCTGGAAAGATCGGCATGCTTCAGAGCTTGAGCTTTACACGTGTATCCAATGATCCCAGTTTCGGCCACATGTCTATACCTGCCCTGTCCGTCGGGACCTGCGAAGCCTTCTCACTTTGGACTGGCATATCTTTCACATCGAAGCCCCGTTTGACGAGCCATCTGGACGAGCTTCTAGAGAATCTTGAACATCACATTTCGGGACACATTTCTTGCATTTTGAACACCTTGATTTTTCGTCATCATTATCTCACTTTGGAGGGGCCCCTCGCCTAAAAAAAACTTTAAGCATGCATTTCTGTTGCCACTGTCTTGCTGAGGTCTCCCACACTGGCTTTAGCCCTCTACCATGCACCTGTTAGCACCCTTAGCTTGGTATAGAGCACGTTCCTGCACATACCAACTTTGGCTGCACCACCGTGAAAAGCACTCAAGAAACAGATTTTTACAAAATTGAACCCTAGCTTCGCTGAAACACGTAAATTAAGGTTCCGACTTTGTTTTTTGCAAAAAAACACCTAAAAGCATGAAAAAGCTAAAAATAGCGGATTTTTTCAAAACTGTATCAAACGTCCCTCTAACGTACTGAAACATAAAAATGGCTTTGCTTATTACTTTAGAACCTTCCAATACTATCAATCAAACATTTTAAATTAAAAATTGACAAAATACATATTGAAAGCTATTTTTCTTATTTCGAAAAAAGATCCAAAAATTGAAGATATTACACAAAACATGTGCATAGGTAATTGAATTTGGAGAGAAAATTCAATCACCCATGCACATGGATAATTTCGTTTGAAGAGAAAATATGGCTCTCCATACTTAAAAAAAAACCCCACCCTTGTTGGTACACCTTGTAATAAGTGCTTTCCAAAAGATGTAATCTAGGATAGGAAAGTCACCAAAAACATCTTGTGGATTCAAAAGTACACCAAAATTGGCACATGCATCAATCAATCACCAAGCATGACATGTATTTTGCAACAACCCTCTCAAAACGTTTGACTAACAATTTTACTTGTATCTTGTTTCGCATGTCAAAGCCTTGCAGAATCCCACAAGCCTTCAAGATGCAAGCTTAACCAATTCCATTTGAAGAGTCTCTAGGCTAGCTTGGGACATGCTTGGCTTGCATGTCGACCAAAGCTCCACCAAGCCCCATGTTGTTTTGTAGCAACTTTGGACATTTAACCTTGACACGAAGTCCACCACAAAAAACATTCTGTGCTTTAAAAAGTACACCACAATTGATGTATATGTCAACCAAATATTCACCAAACTCGATAATGGTTTTGACGAGCCTTGACTAATACTCAAGTAATGAATTTATTTTCACATGTCACCCTTTTGCATTAAGTCACACAACTTCAAATGTAAACCCTCACTGCACATTCACCCAAAGCTTCGCGACTCTACTCTTGTTGTGGGCATATCCTACCATCAATGAAGTCCAAGAGATGACATTCTCCACTGGAATCTTATCAAAAACCTATTGTGCTTTCAAGAGTATACACCACACTTGGCACACATGATGATCAAAGCTTCACAACTATTTTCCAGTAACCTTTGACTATTAATCTCAACATAACTTTGTTTGGCCTTGCCAAATTTTGTGTTAAGCAAAAAGTATATAAAACATGTGTAGCTGGTTGAGTTTGGAAAGAGAATCTAGCCTCATTAGGAAAAATATGAACCCTCTAGTGGCCCTTTGGGATTAGAGGCCATCCAATAAAAAGAGGGTGGTGGACACACTTTGTGCTCTCAATATAGTAGGGGGACAAAGTAATCTTACGCTTGTTAATGGCCTCTTACCTAGTGAGAAGGTGGGAGCGAGGGGGAGACACTTGGAATCTCCAAGTTTTTCTCCTTCTTGACTCGGTTTTGAAAAAACCCCAAAAATTTGAAGTTTTCAAAAAAATTCAAAATCAAAATCTTATCTTCTTAAAACCCTTATAGACCTTTTTTATGGTCCAAATTTTTTTTTTTGACTTCCAACAGTAAAAACGTGCACCAAAAAATTTTAAAATTCAAAATTTTCAAAAACTTTGAAACATCGTTTTCAACTCTCCAAAGCCTCCTCAAAACTATCCCAAACCTGAAAAGTAATTTTCTCTCTCTAGAACCCATTTTCCAAGCCTCATTGGTTGCAATCATCACACTCACCCTCTACTCCAACACTGTCTCTTTACTCCCACCTCCATTGTGGCAGCAAGGAAGCTCCTCTCTCTTTCACTCCCACCTCCCATGGCCACACCAAGAAAAGGTCATCCACCTTATCCTATCTCCATTGTGGTACCAACCATGCTCCTCCCCCTCTTTGCCACACCCACCTCCCATTGGCACACCAAGAAAACTCATTCTTTTTCTTCCACATGCATTGCAGCAACGAGCAAGGTCCTCCTTCTCTTCCTAATTTCCTTTACTCACCCATGGCAAACTCTAGTCCGCAAAGGTGGCAAAAGGATGTAGTCATTGGACTTGCATGCCACAACACAAGAGGTATAGATGGTGAGTAGGTTCCACAAGAGTTCACCAAAGGTGCTTGGGTATACATACATCCATCTACTATTGACCCTCACAGTGCTCAAAACCGTGCAAACTTGGATCATCCATTGGAAAGGAAAGCTCCTTGGATTCAAGAATTGCAAGGGCGAGGAGGCCATAGCCATTATGCAACATGTTTTCTCAATGTCAAGCATGCAATTGCAATAACTTGCTCGATTCGCAGTAGATTGTAAGTACATGTTTTGAGAATACAAAGCTGGGTGTGAAGTCATAGTGGAATGTTTTTATGGCTTCATAACTATGTTTTGGCTTGCTGTTGTAGTCATATTTCCATCGATATTGGTGGAGGAGCAGCCACTTTATAGCTTCTCTAACACATGCAATGCTTTTCATGCGGATATTGGAGCAACAATTTTTGCACACCTTTGCCCAACCAAATTGGTTCAAAGAAGAATCTTCTTCTATTCACACTCCTATATTATAATTACTACTACACAAGGTTATGGGAAGCTCTAATCCATCAAGGTATCTTTCTTATTAAGTATAGAGTGGCCACAACACCATATTTATGGTCGGTAGTATCTTTTAAGCAAAAGATGGTATTAGATGTCCAAAACTCAAGGTTTGTGATCTTAAGTTGGTGTTTGTTTGTTCATTGTTTTGTGCATATCTTTAAAGAGTGTGCATTTGTGGAGACAACCACAATGCTTGTATGTAAAGACATGTTGCACTATGAGGATTTAGGGAGGCTTTAGAAAAGAACCGTGGTTTTGTGGAGGGCATGCACAATGGAGATAGGCATTGTTGTGAGGTTGGAGCATCAGGTATTGGGATGCACTATTGAAAATCCTACACCTCCTTGTACATACGATTTCACTATGATCGGTGTATGTGCAAGCTTGGAGTGTGGACTCCCTTCAATGTGTAGATGGAGCTATTGTAAGCTTTCACATTATAGTAAGAATGCCCAGTGATGCTTTGGAAGCTCTCCAAGTAAACAAGCATTGGACTCTTAGCAATGTGCAAGAACATTTAGCCATTATGGGTTTTGAGTACCTTCAATAAGCTCAATTTTGTCTCTTAGGTCACAAGGTGCGAATGTTTTCACCAAATTTTTGGTCCATCAAAGTTTGACGTTCATTGCTTCACTTGTTGTTGAATGTTTGCAGATTAGAAAGAGAATGGAAGACAAAATGAAGGTCCAAGATGCTCTGTACTCAATTTTCTTAGCTTTGACACATTTTGGACTTTGAATACAATTTTTTATTCAGCAACAAGGGTCTTGTGTACAATTTGTTTCAATACCATTTTTACGTATTTTTAAATCTAGGTATCACAATCAGATGGAAGTCTATTTTCATAGAATGATTCAGCAGTCCCATTTAAAAAGGGCATTTTATTGAACTATTTTTGTAAAAAGTACCTTATTTTAAAAAGGCCACCATTATAAAAGGGGGGCTTGATAACTCATACTCACTTTGCACTTTTGTAACCCTTGAGCTCTTCCACTTTCTGTCGACACCCCAAATCAGATATGGATGCATCCACAGCCTCTGCTTTTGTACCCACATCCACCCCTTTGTCACGCTTCACTCTCTTCCTTGACGATACCAACTACAAGGGGAAAGTTGGAACTTCACACCTTTTTCACTTGTCTCCCCAACCTTAACACCACAATTTCCCTCCACATAGACACATTTGTAGAGATTTCAACATTCATGGAGGAGCACATCATCAAATATGTCATATATCCCCCCACATGCAGAGTTTTGGGTGCCTTGCAATCTCTTGCACTACGTCCACAAAGGAGATCGCCCGATCTTTAAACGGTTGAGACGGTTCTAAGAAATTTCTACCAGTACATGCCATTTCTTGGACGAACAGATGCCAGGGATGCTAGCACTGAAGAAGCGCAAATTGGGGGTGGAGTACCTTTCTCCTTGGCTACTTTCATCTTCCTTGTCAACGAGGAACCCAATTTGGAGGAGGTGCAACTGCCACACCTTCAGGTTGGCTCCATCATCAAGGAAGCCAAGGAGCAACAGGATGTCCCCATCAACCGTTCAATCGAGGGCTTGGCATTTCATCTTGAGTACCCCAGGGAGCTCAAGGAAGTGGTTGAAAAATCCATCATTGTGGCTAGCACTAGTGTCATTCTAGAGGATGCTCCATTAATGATGAGGCAATCCGAGAAGTAGAGATTAGCCGCTTATCATCAGTGTTGGAGTTAGGGTTGCAGAGAAACGCACACAGCTTGGAGAAAATGAAGGAAGCTCAAGGCACACAATAGAGAGTGTGTTATTTAGTGTGCAATGGAAAGATAGATAGCCCTAGAGTGATGGGCATATATACAATGCACAGGGGGAAAAAACCTCCTAAAGAGGGAAAAAATGCCTTGTTACATTTGCACACTTTATCCTCTTGTCCTTTCTTGACAAAACCGCGAGGCTGCATTACATAAACTTCCTCAAATATATCACCATTCAAGAAAGCAATAACAATGTCTAATTGATGTACATCCCAACCAAAATGAGCTACCAATGCACATAGAAAACGCACAGTAGTCATACAACAAGTGGGAGCAAAAGTCTCTTCATAATCTATGCCTTTTTGTTGTTCGTAACCCTTTGCAACAAGTCGAGCCTTATGGTGATCCATCTCACCATCCAGCTTGCGTTTCAACTTTTAAACCCACTTCGTACCAATGGCCTTTTTGCCAGGAGGAAAATCACATAAAGTCCATGTGTCATTTTCTATAAGTGCATCATATTCTGATTGCATGGCAGCCATCCAATTCTTTGAATTATGTGCTTCATCAAAAGACAGAGGTTCCTCAACATCATGTAAACTAAACACGGCCAAAGCATAACAATCTGATGCATAAGATGCATGGCAAGAGCCTGAACGAGTACGACTAGACAAAGGTGCATCCAATTTATTGTCACGCAAAGTGTGCATCGGCCATTTTGGCATACCTCTAGCCTGCTCATTTTCAGCCCTTTCCTCATCAAGTACATCATGTACATCTGCATCAGTAATAGGCTGATCTGTAACATTTTCAAAAACCCCCATAGGTTGTACATTTGCCTCATTGGAATTTACATTCAAACTTGCACCACTGAAAAGAGGCAACAAAGTGTCATAAATGTCCTGTGAGCTTACATTACTTTCTCTAGTACATGGCAGCAAGGGCTGAATAGAATCTTCCACAAACACTACATCCCGTGAAACCAGAATACGCCTTGTTTGCGGATGATACAACATGTAACCTTTGCTTTCAGCACTATAACCAACAAAAATACATTTGACAACCTTATCATCCAATTTTTTGCGATGTCACTACAAGAGGTACTTAATAGTAGCGATGCTCGGAGTGCCACGCTCAAATGTGAAAAACCACGGCGTCACTATGAGCGTCGCTAAATTACTTTTTAGCCCTGGCGGCGTCGCTATAGGCATCGCTAAATTACAAGTAATTGCGATGCCTATAGCAACGCCATCAGGGCTTTAAAAAATAACCGAGAGCGTCCAAAAACTCATATCTCAGATCTGAGTTTTCGACGCGCGCTCAAGCGAGCAAGGTAACGCGCTCTCCCTCTCTCTCTCTCTTTCTTCTCCACACACACACACACACACACACACACACACACACGAGGAGAGAAAGGAGAGCCAGGTATGCTCCTTCCCTCTCCTCACTCTCATGTTCCCTTCCCCTCTTTCTCTCTCCCTCTCTCTCTCTCTCTCTTACACACACACACACACACATTGTGTTTTACCATTCGCCAAACTAAATGCTGTGGAGGTTGTGTGCATGTCATACACAGCAGCATGGTGTAAAGGTCGAAATTTTAGCGTGGAACGGATCGACAAAAAGCGTTTTACTCAAGATTGTGGAATCATGGCAAAATTTGAACAGTCTAGTCAACGACGGTCCTCTGATGCAGATCCTGTGGTGGTGGAACTCACTTACTTCGGCACGCTACAAGAGATTTTGAGGATCGATTATAGAGGATTTTTTGTCGACTTGTTCGACGTGCAATGGTTCAAGATAATCATGGAGGGTCGCAACGCTACTGTCAGAAGAGGAGAGTCTAGTTTTCTTGAGGTGGATTCAACTAAGAAATGGACTGACCTAAGAGACACTTTTGTACTACCTGAGCATTGTGAACGAGTAGTATATAAATAGTTAACATCCCATTTTAGAATTTATGTGCTTGGAAGCTCTCATGTAAGTTATGTGGCTCTGGCAGGTGATATTTCATCCTACAAAGTCTGCATCAAATTGGTGGTACGTCATAGAGGTAGCCCCTTGTAGTGCACGGACGTATAAAGGATACCATGTGCCAATCACAACGGCATCAATGGAGGAGATCGGAGAAGATGCTTAGTCAAAAGCCGTTGAGGTGGTGCCAGACGAACATCAAGCTACTACTCTCTATGGGGTGCATACAGAGGATCTACAAAATGAAACAGAGGACATCTGTTTAAACGGAGACCTCTATATAGATATAGGAAGTTATGCTGAGCTATGCGAGGATGAGAGAGAGATCTCTTAAATCCATAAATATTGTATTTGAACAATTTTGCTCCGTTTTGTAAAAACTTTGGCTCTCTAAGTACCTTTCATGTTGTATAACTCTCTTTTGATTTTGCGCTCACATCCTGGGCAATCCATGGCCACATGCAGCTCCACCACCTAGTTTTGCGACTGCAAGATTTGATTGTGTGCGCTCTCTCTCTCTCTCTCTCTCTCTCTCTCTCTTGAAAATTCTAAGTTATCGACTTGCCTCTTCCATCACTCAAGTTGAATAGAAGAAGAACGCTTTGTGTTGCTGCTAGCCTTTGAACATTTCAAAGCTACAAGCACCTTCAAGTTCTTGTACGATTCTCCGTTTTGAACAATTTTGCTCCGTTTTGTAAAAACTATGGCTCTCTAAGTACCTTCCATGTTGTACAATGCTCTTTTGATTTTGCGCTCACATCCTGGGCAATCCATGGCCACATGCAGCTCCACCACCTGGTTTTTCGACACGCAAGATTTGATTGTGCGCTCTCTCTCTCTCTCTCTCTCTCTCTCTCTCTCTCTCTCTCTCTCTCTCTCTCTCTCTCTCTCTCTCTCTCTCTCTCTAATTATGAGTTATCGACTTGACTCTTCCGTCACTCAAGTTGAATAGAAGAAGAACGCGTCATTCTACGAAATCAGATACTTTACGCGACACTACATACTAAACATCTGGAGTGAAGTACCGAATGATTTAAAAGACAGAGTCATCAGCATGCTTCATGACGAGTTTCCCATTCCAACACGGGATGACTGCTTCAATGAAGACGTGATGAAGGTTCGAATGCGCGAATACTGCGAGCACAAGCGTTTCGAAGTGCAAAAAGCAATCAAGCATGGGTGGAACAAACCAGATTGGCTGGCCAAAGAATATTGGAAGAATGCAAAGAAAGATGCGCGCGAGAATCCCGACAAGTGGAAGCAACAGAAGGAGGTAGCTAGAGCGCGAGTAGAGGCAGGGAGCTCGCACCACTTGGGGAGCGGCGGGTGGACATCATTTGAGGCCGATTTTGTAATTGTTTTTGCATTGCTCTCTATGTTTGATAGTTTAGGGTTTATGGGTTTTTAAATTCTAACATAATGGATTCTTTGTATGTTTTGACAGTGGTCGTTTACAGGACGTGATCCCACACCGTACGAGTGTGAGTACGCAGGCAGGAAGGGCTTAAACGCCCTTATGGACATTCTGAGTTCTCGCGGTGGCATGGTTAATATTAGGGTTTATTCTTTTCTATTTGTTGTATTGTTTTATAAACGTCGCTATATGTTTATACTTACAAAAAGCTATCTTATTGTTTTTTTTTTGCAGAATCCGACAGATACGCCGCTTGGATGCTATGAGACGATTAGACGACGTCAGTTTAGCCATAGCTAGATAGCATTAGTTTCTTTTTGTCATAGCTTATGTATCATGAGACGACTTTCATACGTCTTTTTGAAAACCATGTATATTTTTTAAATAATGACAGTGGTTCGTAACTATTACATTTGCAAAGTTTAACAATCAAGTGATTTTGCCTATGTGCACAATTGTCATTGATTTACTTTCATCAATTCACGCTTGTCAATTTTGTATCTTTATTTTGCAAACAATACGTACTATGGATGATGGAGTTAATGGTTATATTGTCTTGTGGGTGACTATTTTGGGTCTATATCTACCTTTGCACTTTTTTTTTCAAAGGTGAATCAATTAATGAAACATTCAATATGGTTGATGGGTTGCAGGGCATTTCATGTCTTGCCACCAAAAAAATTTCATCTCGGGCGTCGCTATATAAGGCTCTGCAGTGTCGCTATAGATGGCTCTATAGCGTCTCTATAATCGTCACTATAGGCGTCGCTATATAGCGACGTTTATAGCGACGCATATAGCGACTGTCATAGCGTCGCTTATAGCGACGTCCCCGTATCAACACTGATAGCGACGCTCTTAGTGACGCCGGGGGTTATAAAAACCCAGTGTATTTTCATCGCTAGAAGCGTCACAAGAGCACACAACCTCTTGTAGTGTGTGTTTGTGGCACCAAAGCATATGCCAAACAACCAAAAACACGCATGTGCTCAATAGAAGGCTTTCTATCATTACATACTTCATATGGAGTAATAGACTGCAAAGCTTTCATAGGACACCTGTTAAGTACACAAGTGGCACACATGATGGCCTCAAGCCAAAAAGAATGCGGCAAATCTTGACTTTTGACCATACATCGTGCCATTTCCGTAAGTGACCTGTTTTTTCTCTCAGCAACACCATTTTGCTGATGTGTATAAGGCATTGTACATTGGTGTTTTATCCCACGACTAGCCAGAAATGCATTAAATTCATGAGACATATACTCCCTCCCTCCATCCGAACAGAGGGTGCCCATAGTACATTTGGATACATTTTCAGCCATAGCCAGAAATTGTTTGAAGCACATAAAAACTTTGGACTTCGCTTTAAGCAAAAATACCCATGCATGCCTTGAGTAATCATCAATGAAAATCACGAAGTACAGGTAATTGCCCAAGGATGGAGTTTGCATGGGACCACAAACATCACTATGCACAAGCTGCAACTTGCATGTGGCCCTAACTGAACCATCCTTTGGAAACTTAGAACGTTGTATTTTACCCAAAATACAACCTTCACAAACATGTTTGACAGGTGCTTCAAGAGGTGGCAAAGAAGCAACCATATCAGATTTTTGCAAACGCAGCAAACTGGCAAAATTCAGATGACCAAAACGTGCATGCCAAAGTTTTGCATCTGAAATAGCCCTTGAATGTGCAACTGCATTT
This sequence comes from Adiantum capillus-veneris, assembly GCF_014529385.1. Lineage (NCBI taxonomy): Eukaryota > Viridiplantae > Streptophyta > Polypodiopsida > Polypodiales > Pteridaceae > Adiantum > Adiantum capillus-veneris. The sequence goes on from NC_140955.1 coordinate 112,860,235, forward strand.
GCAAAATTTTGTCCACACTTGTCATACAAAGTGAGATTATATATCCCACGACACAAAAGCCCAGATGCAACAATTTCATCACCAAAACGGAGATCATGAACTGTACATCTGTCATCCACAAATTTGACTACAAGTCCAAGTCTAGCAAGTGCAGATACAGACAAAAGATTCTTCTTGATCGCAGGTACATAAAGTGCATCAACAAGTGTGAAAGAACCGCCATTTGCAGCAGTAAGCACAATCTTTCTAACTCCCTGAACCGGATAAGGGGCATTGTTGGCACAAGTGACCAAATTCCCATGAGGGACAGACTCGACAGAGGTGAATAATTCACAATGTGAGGTAATGTGCTTTGTAGCACCACTATCGAAATACCACACATGTGAATCTGCAACAACTAACATGCATGCATCATGGACAACAGGATTGTAAGTGCCCTCTACACTAAAAGCCCATTCTGCATCAACATCAGCACTACAGTCTCCTTTTACAGAAGACTCAACAATGGTTGCATTTGTAGTGGGAACCAACATTTGCAGTAGAACCACCCTCTTTCTTCTTAGCCTCTTTGGCCTTTAACTTAGGACACTACTTGATCAAGTGATCATTAGCTTTACAATAATGGCAACGCATCTTCTTTTTGCCCTTATCACTAGAATTTCCAGAAGATGTGCTGCCAGCAGAAGCATTGGGAACAGAAGTTTTGCCACTCGTAGTAGAACCATAAGAAGTGGCTGCATTGCTATAACCACCCTTTCTTTGAGAAGCAATAAAAACTTGTTGAACTGCACGCTGTCTAGTCCTGTTTTTTCTGGAAAGTGACTCTTGCAATAGCAATGTGCATAATGCATCAAACTTGACAACTTCTGGATTTCCTTGGGTCATAAGTCTCCAAGTACTAGCAAAAGTCTGGTAAGAATCGGGTAAGGCATCAAGACCAGTCTGCACAAGGGAACTGTCTGAAATGACTTCACCTGCAGAAATAAGTTGCTCATTGATATCCTTTACACTAGCAAGGAAAGTGTCCATATCATCTTCCTCATGCATAATCTTCGACTCCAGCTCTTTACGCAGCAAAGCAATTTTAGCCTCATTGCGACTTGCATAAAGACCAGTCAATATATCCCAAGCCTGTTTTGCAGATTTTGTTGAAGAATGTGAGGAACAATGGTGCACTTCACAGACAACACAATCAATGCATGAGCTTGCACATCCTTTACATCCCAAAAAGATTGTTCTATCATAGGCAAAACAACTCTAATAGCAGCAATCCTTGTAGCAAGACCTACAACATCCTCAACATCGCCTGCATCCTTAGAACTAGGATGTACATCAATGCCCTGCACAATATTCCAGACGCCCTTTGACACAAGAACATGTTGCATCATGTAAGCCCACATAGGGGAATTGTCCCCATCCAACCTGTCCTCAGCAGCAAACATCTTGAACACGTCTGTGTTGTTGTCAGCCATGGTAAATGCTGCACTTGATGTGAAAACTGCCCGAAAATAGGAGAAACGAAGCGGGAACAACCTGTGCTATATAGCACAAACCACAGAAGACTGTAAGGCACTGTTATGCAGAAAATGACACTGACAAAAATTATGCACAAAATGACAAAATAGCATGTGCAGTACTACCTAGAGTGGGAACGGAGGCCTAAATGAGCCCGAATCAAAAATCTGAGCAGACTGAGCTCTACAAGCTCACCCGAAATTTTTGTCGACCTGCGAGGAACGCTTGCCAAAGCTCACTGAAATCGGAGAAAGTGAGCAGACGTGTGCTGGAGCAGCTGGCGACTAAGCCCGAGAGGATGCAACCTGCTCTGATACCAATTGTTGGAATTAGGGTTGCAGAGAAACGCACACAGCATGGAGAAGATGAAGGAAGCTCAAGGCACACAATAGAGAGTGTGTTACTTAGTGTGCAATGGAAAGATAGATAGCCCTAGAGTGATGGGCGTATATGCAATGCACAGGGGGAAAAACCTCCTAAAGAGGGAAAATATGCCCCGGTGGTCCTAATGTGTTCACACACATCACTACCACATGTATATGGTAACAATCATCGATAGTGGATGGGGAGGAGTTTCTTTTTTTGCATGACTTGGAGAAAGCGTTTGGCATACGCATGGATGAGTGCTTGAGTGTGCTATGCATCAATGCCCAAATTTCCCCTAGACTCCACACCAAATGCCCTTGAAAGAAAGCTCCTACCACTCAGTGACGCTGTCACTGACACTATCTCTCTTGTGTGTGCAGAGGTTCTGGTAGTAGAGCAGTTGCATGTGGCAGAACAAGATTTGTAGACCATGAAAGCCAAGGTTGTGGCTATAAGGACCCATATTCTAGTGCAAAACCCCCCTCTGATGAGCCAAAGTTTGTGGATGCAGTGAAGTCATGCATCAACTTGGATGCCAAGGGCAAAAGAGAGGAGGAGGACAAGGAGAAGGAGGTAAATTCTATCCTACTTTCAAAGTTGTTTGTTCTCACCTTAGTTTTCTTTTTCTTACCCTTGATTGGTTTTTGATAGAATGTCATGGAGCTTAATAAGTTTGCAGCGCGGATGGGCGGCAAGTGGATGGCCTTCGAACCACAATCCTCCCTTGCATATTACATATGAAAACTTCCCCCTTGCGATGTTGCCATTGTACACAATGAGTTCACTCCCCAAGGTCATTTTATGACATGGTCTTTGAAAGCCTTGAGCAAAGTTTTGTGCTTAAGCACCATTGCCCAAATTGCTCATCTTCAGTTCCTAGTGTGTAGATCCCTTGTATGCAGTGCATTTGGCAGCGATGGCTTTCGTGGCAAGGTGCTTGCCCAGATAGGGATACATACCTTTGTTGGCTTGATTAACCCTGATACGCACTCCCTCTTGGCCAAGGAGTTGCCTTATGTGCAAGAGAGATGCCAGGAAATGGCTAATATATTTATGGGCACCTCAAATGAATGATGTAACATCCTTCCTTCAAAGTACTAATGAAATATATGCAGTAGCCTCTCTATCTTGTATATTCTCTTCAATTACGTTCTGAAGTTCTTTAAAAATCATAAACTTGGTGTTGTCATTTATTAAGGCGTGTCCTTTTCTCTTTGCCAAACAACTCATTGTAATTGGTGCCGGTTTGAGGGAGGAGGGGAAGAATGGATGCATGGACACTGGAATTTTAGCTGGATTTGAGCTTTTTTGGTGTCCTAGGATGCACACAAGGCCAATCAATGCAAAAAGGGGGTGTCCACAAGGGCGCCCAAATCAACCAAACAGGGGTCCCTATTTGTTTGGTTGATCTGCACACACTTGTGGTCATCCCCCTTTTTGCCTTGATTCGCCTTGTATGTACCCCATGATACCAGAAAAGTTAAGTGTCAAACACATTACCTCACCCCCTCCCCCCTGACACTACTAGAGCCAAAGCCGAATGGGTGCATGAACACTTGAATCCAAGAAAAATTAGTGCTTTTCTAGTGTCCTAGGGTGCACACAAGTCCAATCAAGTCAAAAGGGGGGGGTGGCCACAAGGACGCGCAGATCACCCAAACAGGGGTCCTGTTTGGGTGATCTGCGCGTCCTTGTGGCCACCCCCCCTTTTGACTTGATTGGACTTGTGTGCACCCTAGGACACTAGATAAACACTAAAATTGCGCTTAAATTTAAGTGTCCATGCATAAATACACCCCCTTCCCCATTGACATTGGTGGACCCAAAGGTTGTATGATAGATAGACATCATTTAACTTAAAGACATTAGGAAGCTAAAGAACTTACATGATTCTGGACATAGAAGATACAAAACTCTGAGTCGTTTGATCATGAACAAAATTTTTGGATACAAAAGTAGGGCTGGTGATACAAAAAGGTAAGTTTCACTTCAGCTAATGCTCAAAGTCTCGCCTCAATTGGCGTGCAAGTTGCATGTCCTTTAGTTGTATAGTCACTCTCTTTGCATGTATGCACATAGGTTGGTATCCTTTAACATAGAAATGATGTGGGCCTCCATAGCTTCTTGAATCACCTCCAATGCCATTGCTTGCATTCTATGTTGATTTCCATATCTTTGAAGCACCTCTTTCACTATTCAAGCAAAGGGGGCTTATCGAATGAGTAGCACGGTTGTCTTCTGGTAGTGTCAGATTTTCACAAATGTCCTTGCAATTTTGCGACAACGTTGGCATTTTTTGGGAGGACTTGCAGATTTGCTGGTGGACATTGATTGGGATTCTTTAAAAACTTAGATTTATAGTGATTTACATGCTTCGCCGCTACTGCCTCCTGATCTTGTGTTGTAGGGAGAGCTCCTTATCCACAAGGTAGTGTCTTCCTCGCCACTCGGACTCGGTGTGTCTTGGTATCGCAACACACTACCATGGTGGCTCTGTCTCTCACTTGTTGTTTGTATGCACCACTCAAGCTCGAGACCCTCCTGCTCACACTTGTTGGCATGGCGGCTGTTCCCTATAACTTGAAGATGATGATTCCTCTTCTTCTTCTTGGCATCGTTTAACACATTGCTTGTCTTCGACATGGTGTTTGCCACACTTGCTACTCTTGTGCTTGCCACTCATGAGCCCGCGATGAGTCCTCTCCCCATCTACCTTGCCCAGAGCTTTGTTGGGGTATAAAGCCCAATGTGGTCGCCCAGGTAAGTGGGCGGGCCGCCAGGTATGTACACATATTCTTTTGTTAAAACCTAATAAGAACTCACTATTCTCTACACATTACAGTAGAGCGAGTTCACCATGTAATGGAATTTGCCTATTCAATTTGAGAGTAGCGGAATTGAATGAGAGTACTTTCAAGAAATGATTTTGTGAGCATAGCGGGTAGACATGATTGAAGATAGCAACATAATTATAGCAATTAGTTAACTTGGCATGGACAATACTTTTGCAAGAGAGAGAATTTAGAGAACATGACAACAGTTGAGGACCGGATTTATGTGGAGCCGGTCCCCCCTCCAATAGGCATTTGTATTGTGATTTCTCCCATAAAGAGAGACTTGTTACAATACATTCTTTGTGTTCCTTGTGACCTAGGTGAAGCAATGAAGATGGAAAGCTTCATGCATCACCATCATAGCATAACCTAAACTTGAAGAAAGCTTTAACTATACCAAGCCTCAGTCCCAAGACCTCAAACACCTTCGAGGGTGGAGAGAGCTAGCAGGGAATGAGGGTAGGGAAGAGGAAGAAGAAACATTTCATACGAGAAAGAGCTAGTTCCTCACTTATCATAACTCTTGTGCTAGCATACATAATAGCATAGTAATGAAGAAGAAATAGATGGCAAGCTCAAGCATTGAAGCATGGCTCTTGGATGGATTTGCACTCCATAGCCAAGAGTGTTGGTGTAGGCTCTCCACCTCTACTTGCTTGGAGAAGGAGAGGGAGTTCTTGCACTTTGCATAGTACACAATGAGAGTGTTTGTGAGTGTGTGTGGGTGAGTATACCCCCTAAGCACCCCCCTAGCTTGCTTGGGTCGACCCCCCCTTGTAGCTCATGCTTGAAGCTCATTGGACCCCTCCAGGCCTAGCCAATCACAAGCAGGAGCCATTACAAGCAACATGGGTAGCCTTGGGACAAGTGTCCCCCTTTCCCCTTTGAGAGAGAGGACTTGATAAATGCAAAATCAATTAATTAAATATCCTAAGTTATCATTGGACCCCTTGGGTGGCCAACCAATAGGCTTCAGGCACACCATGAGGGCAACATGGGGAGGAACTTGACAAGTGTCCTTGCTGCCTCTTCAAGCTGGGGCTTCCCTTGTGTGTGTGTGTTTGTATTCTCTCTCATCCCCCCCCCCCCCTTGTAGGCTCGCCCCCCTCCTTGTAGGGATATTTTTGACTTTGGATGAGCAAGCCCCTTAGTCATCAAGCATGACTAAGCACTTGAAGTAGGGGGTGTTCCCACAAGCATCTCAGGCAAGCTTCTCAAGGCACCTCAAGCACCTTAATCATGCACCAAGTCAAGCACCTCAAGCATGGAGCCAGTTAAGCACCTCAAGCATCTTAATCAAGCACCTCAAGCAGGACAAGCACCTCAAGCACGACAAGCACCTTGAGCTTGGGCCGGGTTCCCACCTCAAGCTCAGCCCTAGCTTACCTAAGGTCAAAGGACTTTTACACACATTATTGGAGGTCTTCAATGAAGCTAACCCTAAGGTCTTATGCTCCATTGGTTAGCCTTGCTCTTGATAGACCATCTCCCATTTGGGCCCCTTTACTATTGGCCCCGTGTTGAGATAGATCTATAAGCACATATCTATATCTTAACACTTGTTCCCATTTATTCTCCCACATTAAGTGATCAATTTAATATGAGAAAATCATTTGGGTTGGTTAGATATTAGATTTTATGACATTACCTCTCTCTTGAAATCATAGTCGTCCTCGACTATGAGGTAGAAGAGATAAAGCCTTAGTCATTAGTCAATCGTACTTAGCGGGTAGAGGATCCCTTTTTTACCCTACGACATCTTTCCAAGATGGATGACTAATCCATTTGGTGCTTGGGAGACATAGCTGCCGCAAGCATGTCTGCTCTTTAGTCCATTTCATTCTCCCAAAGTAGAGTGACAAATTCTACTTGGTGTTTGAGAGACGTCGTCATCACAAACATGATTCTAAGCATGCATACTAGTTAAATTTGTGCACAATTAAAAAGAGGACTAGTCATATAAGACAAAAACATGAGTCATTTAAAAGAAATTTGTACATTTGCTTACTCTAATGTAGCATTGTAAGCATTGACAAGGTTCATACTATCCTTAAGTTGTACTCCTTGCATCCATTTAGCATCTTCAAAAGGATATTTTTTGAACTTAATAAGATACCGTCGGATTATCTTACCATGTCGTAGTACCTTGTCTTCATGCCGAAGGACAGCTTCGGGTTGTAGCACCTCTTCTTGGTCTTCAACTTCGGGAGGGTCTTCAATAATTGGTTTAGTTGGTGGCTCTCCTTTGTAGGGCTTAAGTAGGCTTACACGAAAGGCATTGTGTATAAGCCAATGGTTGGGCAACTTGAGTTGATAAGCCGTCTCATTGATGGGCTTCAAGATTTGGAAAGGACCATAGTATCTTTTTGCTAGTTTAGCATAATACTTTTGATGGCCCGTAGGATTTTTGCCCGTCGTTTGCCTTAATCGAGCCTTAGGAAACTTGAGTAAGACCCAATCATTTTCTTTGAACATTAAGGCTCTTTTGTGCTTATCAGCAGCAGCTTTTTGCCTTTGTTGAGAGATGGCTATAGCCTCCCTAATCTTTTGAAAAGATTCTTGTACGTCACGGCTATACTCATCGGCGGCGAAGATCTTCCCATGTACTTTGAGTAGCAAGGGACTTTTAGGTCTTCCCTCTATGATCTCGAAAGGTGCTTTCCCCGTAGAAGTATGCACAGTATTATTGTAGGCATACTCTACTAGAGGTAAATACTTTTCCCATTGTGAGCGCTGATCTACTTCGGTAACATAAGTCTTGAGTAGATCGAGTATCGTAAGATTGGCTATCTCACTTTGGCCATCCGTTTGTGGGTGATAGGCCGAAGAGAAATTCAATCTTGTTCCTAGATTTTCAAAGAGACCTTTCCAGAAATTACTGGTCATTCTAGGATCTCTATCTGACACGATGGATGTGGGTAATCCATGGTGCTTGAAAATCTGAGATATGAAGAGAGTTGCCATTTGATGTGCCTTAATAGTCTTTTTGACAGGAATAAAATGTGCTTGCTTGCTAAACCTGTCGATTATTGTCCATATTCCTGTATTCCCATGGATAGACTTGGGTAATCCAAAGATGAAATCCATGGATATACTCTCCCATGGTGAATTTGGAATAGGAAATGGCTGGAGTAATCCAGGTTGCTTCCTTCTATCATACTTGGTCTTTTGGCATACTACACATTTTGAAACATACTCTTGTATGTCCACTTTCAGGGTAGGCCAATAGAAATACGTCTCTACTCCTCGGAGAGTAGGTTGAATACCTCTATGCCCTGCATATGGAGGGGCATGGGATTCATACATAACCTTCTCACGAAGGGAATGGGTAACACATAGCCTATTTCCGTGGAGAAGATAACCATCCTGCAAGGTGAATGGTTCCTCTTTCTTCCCCAAAGCAAGTGCTGACATTATGTCTCTAAAGTCAGCGTCAGTAGCAAACTCATCTATCATAGAGGATAGATCATTGTGAGTAGCTATAGACACCGCATTAACTTTTGGTCGTCGTGAAAGTGCATCGGAAACTTGATTGTGCTTACGAGCTATGTGAGAAATATGGAAATTAAATTGCGAAAGAAAATTTGCCCACCTCATTTGTTTGTCGGAAAGCTTGGTTTGCGTCATGAAATACTTGAGACTTTGGTGGTCGGTTCGTAGGATAAATGGAGTCCCCAATAGGTAGTGCTTCCATGTGTCTAGGGCATGTAGAACAGCTAAAAGCTCTTTCTCATAAATGCCCAAGACTCGTTCATCACTATTGAGCCTTCGGCTCTCATATGCTATGGCATGCCCTTCTTGAAGCAAAACCGCTCCAAGGCAATCACCACACGCATCACATTGGACCTCAAATGGCTTTGAGAGATCCGGAAGCACGAGGACTGGTTGGGAAGTAAGCTTCTCTTTGAGTTTTTCAAAAGCATTTTGCTCCTTAGCAGTCCATACAAACTTAGCGTTCTTCTTTGTTAAGTCGTGTAGTGGTCCTGCTACTTGAGAGAATTTTGCTATGAAGCGTCTATAGTATGCACACATACCAATAAATCTTCTTAGCTCATGTAGATTCCTTGGGTTAGGCCATGATTTTATTACCTCTAACTTTGATGGATCCATATGAATACCATCGTGAGAGATAATATGACCTAGATATTGAATCTCTTGAAGGAAGAATTCACTTTTCTTTTGGTTGAGAAAAAGTTTGTTCTCCCTCAAGGCTTGAAAAATCACTTGGAGATGTTGCTTATGTTCCTCCAAAGACTTGGAGTAGATGATGATATCATCAAAGAACACTCCAGTGAATTTACGATATGGTCTAAAAATTTTCTCCATGAGACGATTGAAAGTAGCTGGTGCATTAGTCAAGCCAAAAGGCATGACTAGATATTCATAAAGACCAAATGTTGTGCGAAACGCGGTCTTTAGGATATCTTCATCCACTATCCTTATTTGATGATAGCCACTCTTAAGGTCAATCCTACTGAAGTAGGTAGAGCCTTGTAGCTTATCAAACAGATCTTCTACCCGAGGCACGTGAAATCTGTTTTTGACAATGATATGGTTTAGTGCTCGATAGTCCACACACATACGATATGTACCATCTTTCTTTTGCACTAAAAGGACTGGTGAACAAAAGGGAGAGGAACTAGGCCTCACCATCCCTTTGTCTACCAATTCCTGTACTTGCCTCATAATCTCCTCTTGTTGAGCTTGTGAGACTCGATAAGGAGGTTTGTTAGGCGGTGAGCTTCCTGGAAGGAGCTCAATACGATGGTCATCATCCCCTCGTTTTGGAGGTAGGTCCATAGGGATATCATCGATGAACACATCTTGGAATCCTTTTAGAAAAGTAGACAAGTCTAACACTTCTTGATTCCTATCATTTTCATTTGATGAAACATTATTAGCTTTTAGAGACTCTTTGACATAAATCATGTACGCAGAAACTGAGCTCTTCATTGATTTATCAAAAGAAAGAGGATTTACAAGTGGAATAGTGCGACCATGCTCACTAGCATCTATATACATGTTCTTTCCCCTGTAGGTGAAGTAAATTCTCCTTTCAGGGAACTTCATGTTGGCAGCCATGCGATCAAACCATGGTGCCCCTAGGATAACATTCTGATGTTGGAGAGGAGAGATGAAGAAGTCTTCTTTGTCGACATAGTTTTGGACATGAAGCCTCAACTTCCCAATCAAGGGAGTAACGGAGGCTTGTTGTCCCTTGAAAGCTGCATCAGCTGTTACTATATCTCCCATCTCAAAAGCTTGAATGCCCAACTTGGTGGCCAACTCTATTGATATGAAGTTGAGAGTAGAGCCAGGGTCAAACAAGATGAAGGCATCATGCTCTCTTACCTTTCCCCAAGCATAGGAGAGTGATGATCCTTTGCAATGAGCATCCTCTTTTGGAGCTTCGATGGTGCAAGCCCTAGAGTCTCATTGCGAGTATTCTTCTTGGGGCAAGAACGATAGCCATGTCCTTGCTCCCCACACTTGAAACACTCATGGTCCTTGCGAAAAGCATCTCTTCAGGAGAGAGTTTGTTTTTACCTTTGTAAACTCCCTTCTCCTTGGACCGATTGTTGTTGTTGTTATTGTTGCTGTTTGAAGTGCCTTGGGAATTATTTTGAGCATTGGATTTCCCCTTTGTATCATTTTTATCTTTGTTTTCCATGGGCTTGACATTACGTCTAGCCCCTTGATGGAAATTGATGCGTGAAGCAACCATGGTGTGGTGGATTACTTCGGTAATAGTACCGGGCCGTTGAGAGTTGATGTATTCGGCTATCTCTTCAGGTAATCCCGCACAGAATTGCTGTCTTTGCTCGGCAAAGTCTATCTTTTGAAAGACAGTAGCTTTGAGATGTAAATCCCAAAACTTGTCTACATACTTGTTGATAGACTCATGAGAGAGAAGCTTCAAGCCGCGCCATTCGGTAAGAACTTTATCTTTAGTATCACTTGGAACAAATTGCTTCATGATGGAAACTCGTAGAGTTTTCCATGTCTTTAGGGCTTCTCCATTGCCACGAAGGCTAGCCCACCATTGACGAGCTGATTTTTGGAAGTGCATAGCTACATGGCGTAGCTTGGAGGACACTGTGAAGCCCTCGTCCCCAAAGGCCGCATCAAATTGCTGGATGAAGGCCAACACTTTGTCGGTAGCACCAAAGGTGCCATCGTAGGTGAGAAAAGAGATACTCTTTCCTTCCTCCTTGAACTTCTTTAGCTTTTGTGACCTTCGCCATGCAGGAAATGATTTGTGATGTCCTCCCCTCTTGTATTCTCTAGGAGAATAGCCATAACTTTCATCGGAAGAGGAGGAAGGTGAAGAAGAAGGAGAAGAGGGTGACCTCTTCCTAGCCCTTTTCTTCCTTTGTTTCCTCTCTTGCCTTTCAGAGTGATGAGGAGAAGGACTATAGGTTGCTCTTTTCCTCTTGGGAGCAGTAGGCAATCGTCTAGACCGCCGTCTTCGTGGAGCCACCTCTTCAGAAGAGCTTAGACTTTCATTGCTTTCTTTCTCTTTGGATTCCTCCTCTCGAATGGGAGAGAGTCTTCTTTTGGGGGTCTCTTCAAGAGGACTCCTAAGCTCTCTCTCCTCTGGGAGAGGGAGGGAAATTCCATAAGCACGAAGTTGTTGAGTAACTTCGGCTTGCAAAGCAGGGTTGCCCATAGCTTGCTGCAACCTAGCGACGAGATAATTCACAAAATGGGAGCATCATCATTAGCACCTTCATGTGCAAAATCAAAGCTATCAATGTTCATTCTACTCTCTTGATTATTGTCAGCCATGTTAACAAAATTTATGTTTATACTTAGTGTATGCTTTGGCAGTTCAAAACCTTAGTTGCCACTCCTCTTAGCCTTTGAAAATCGGCTCTTAAGTATCTACACCCACGGCTCAAAGTAGTTAATTATAGAGAGTAGAGGAGTAGGTCTAACATAGCAGAGTTGCCAAGGGCTAGCTCCTTTCGGACTTCTTATGGCTCAATAATGGTAAAGCCGTAGGAAAGTCTAAAATGACTCCATTATTAAGTCCAAAGCTCCCGAGGTGTGCACCATCCCCCACATAGTGGGCTTAACAAAACAGATATTAGATCCCAGTTCCACTTACTCTATTATAATTAACAACATCAACCATTTATAGGCTACTTAAGGACCTCTCTTCTTAAGCAAGAAAAGAGAAACCAAATGCTCTGATACCAATGTAATGGAATTTGCCTATTCAATTTGAGAGTAGCGGAATTTAATGAGAGTAGTTTCAAGAAATGATTTTGTGAGCATAGCGGGTGGACATAATTGAAGATAGCAACATAATTATAGCAATTAGTTAACTTGGCATGGACAATACTTTTGCAAGAGAGATAATTTAGAGAACATGACAACAATTGAGGACCGGATTTATGTGGAGCCGGTCCCCCCTCCAATAGGCATTTGTATTATGATTTCTCCCATAAAGAGAGACTTGTTACAATACATTCTTTGTGTTCCTTGTGACCTAGGTGAAGCAATGAAGATGGAAAGCTTCATGCATCACCATCATAGCATAACCTAAACTTGAAGAAAGCTTTAACTATACCAAGCCTCAGTCCCAAGACCTCAAACACCTTCGAAGGTGGAGAGAGCTAGAAGGGAATGAGGGTAGGGAAGAGGAAGAAGAAACATTTCATACGAGAAAGAGCTAGTTCCTCACTTATCATAACTCTTGTGCTAGCATACATAATAGCATAGTAATGAAGAAGAAATAGATGGCAAGCTCAAGCATTGAAGCATGGCTCTTGGATGGATTTGCACTCCATAGCCAAGAGTGTTGGTGTAGGCTCTCCACCTCTACTTGCTTGGAGAAGGAGAGGGAGTTCTTGCACTTTGCATAGTACACAATGAGAGTGTTTGTGAGTGTGTGTGGGTGAGTATACCCCCTAAGCACCCCCCTAGCTTGCTTGGGTCGACCCCCCCTTGTAGCTCATGCTTGAAGCTCATTGGACCCCTCCAGGCCTAGCCAATCACAAGCAGGAGCCATTACAAGCAACATGGGTAGCCTTGGGACAAGTGTCCCCCTTTCCCCTTTGAGAGAGAGGACTTGATAAATGCAAAATCAATTAATTAAATATCCTAAGTTATCATTGGACCCCTTGGGTGGCCAACCAATAGGCTTCAGGCACACCATGAGGGCAACATGGGGAGGAACTTGACAAGTGTCCTTGCTGCCTCTTCAAGCTGGGGCTTCCCTTGTGTGTGTGTGTGTGTGTGTGTGTGTGTGTGTGTGTGTGTGTGTGTGTATTCTCTCTCATCCCCCCCCCCCCCCCTTGTAGGCTCGCCCCCCTCCTTGTAGGGATATTTTTTACTTTGGATGAGCAAGCCCCTTAGTCATCAAGCATGACTAAGCACTTGAAGTAGGGGGTGTTCCCACAAGCATCTCAGGCAAGCTTCTCAAAGCACCTCAAGCACCTTAATCATGCACCAAGTCAAGCACCTCAAGCATGGAGCCAGTTAAGCACCTCAAGCATCTTAATCAAGCTTCAGGAAGAGATAGACTGGGTGTGAAGGAAAAGCCAGTTGTATCCCCCTGAAATTAGTAGGCCACTTTTTGTAAAGTCTGAAACTTGGCCTTTGCACCTATCCCTAGTGTTTTCTAACTCAAAACCCCCTACATGGGTGTTAAGTTGTAATTTTGCTTCTCCCTTATAAATTCAAAACACGTATTTGGTAAAAATCCCTAAACCTGCAATAAACAGGGTTTAGCTTCCCCTTATTTGCTTAGTACTGACCTCCAAAAAGTGTAATAGCAAACATCATTTATATTTTCAGAGGTCAGTACCAAGCGAATAGATGCATCGAACAAAGTTTTCCTTCCCTTATTCGCTTGGTACCGATCTCAGAAAAGTGTAATAGCAAACATCATTAATAAAGACAATGGTCAGTACCAAGCGAACATGTGCAACAAACAGGGTTTACCTTCCCTTATTCGCTTGGTACTGACTACACAAAATACAAGTGCACAAAAGTGTAGTAGCATACCTCTTCACTGTGTGTAGAGTTCTGCGTCACTAAAGCACTGCAGAACAGGAGTAAGAGGAGGATGCGCAAAAAGGAGGAGCACTAGAGAGTAAGAGGAGATGCACAAAAAGGGTTGGGAGCACAAAAGAGATGGTTTGCTTACCGCGTAGCGTCGATGGGGGTAGAGTTAAAATGATGGGCAGTAGAGGATGTGAAAAGAGGCAGAAGAGCGCTCATCTGGGGCTAGGGTATAGTTAAAATGTTTGGCGGGGGTACCACCTCTAAACTTAGAATGCTTACCTCGGCGAGGGTGAAAACTTCACTTATGCGCATGATTACACCCGAGATTGTGGTTGGTAAATCGTACTGCATGAGAATCCGAGCCCATTTATTATTGGTTATCCTTGTGAGCGCACCCCACATGCCTTTTTCGAGTGACCGTTTAGAGTCAGACGCCAATCGCCCTTGTAGTCTCCATCTCCAAGTAGAACAAACAGATCGCCGTTGCCTTTGACTTTTCTGTGCTCTTCCCCTTGGCCACCTCTTGTGATCCTGCGTTTAGAGTTAGACGCCGAAAGCCCTTGCAGTCGCCACCTCCATCTCCAAGTAGAAAAAACAGATCGCCGTTGCCTTTGCCTTTTTTGCGCTCTTCCCCTCGGCCACCTCTCGTGATCCTGTGTTGAGCGACCTCCACTGGTTTGATTCCTTTGCTGCCGTGTCGTCATCGCCATCGCCACCTTCTGGTTCTTGATTTCGGCGGCCTGCTACATCAACATCCAACTCGGCGCCATTGGATATTGTTGGGGTATAAAGCCCAATGTGGTCGCCCAGGTAAGTGGGCGGGCCGCCAGGTATGTACACATATTCTTTTGTTAAAACCTAATAAGAACTCACTATGCTCTACACATTACAGTAGAGCGAGTTCACCATATCATCGTGCTCTTCTTCTCGCACTCTCTCTCATGTCGCACTTCCGCTCGTACTCCTTCAACTGGTATCAGAGCTCAGATCGAGGCTCGGGGCAGCACTGCAGGAGGCTAGAGTCACCAACTCAGATTGGAGTGAAATTCGAGAGGCGAAGACACGACCCCAAATCTCGTGGGAGAGCTTGAAGGTACCATTGTTGTCAGAATTTCATTCTGAGGTCATCTCGGCCACCGTTCGGCTTCAAGAAAGGTCTGCGCAGGCCATTTTCGACTACGTGGTCTCGACGGGTGCAGATCCGACTCTGCAAATTTGGGATTTTCGGCCTACGACTGCAAGTGCTGAGGATATCGACACTCCCAGAGTGTTGATTTATGGCTGTCTACACATCGAAGGACGGCTCACAGTTCTTGGAGGCGTGTCACATACGACACGGGCGCATCTACACACAGACTGTAGGCGACATCCACTAGTTCATCAAGTAGCTTGTGTTTGCTGCTTGATATTCCAGATTTCATCCTGACATTGCAGGTACTTCCACATGGGATGTATTGTCAGAGATGATGTATGTCTGTTGAGGGTTTGTTGGCTGTGAGTCACGCAGCAAACAACCGCCGCAGCGGTTACATCATATAGTGGGAAATTTGTGGATGTATGACTTTGTGGGAAGTCTATGTACTCTCAGTTTTATTGCAGCCTTTGTTGAGGGTCGAGTGAGGTTTTATTGAGCTGGGGGATTCTCGAATGTTGAGATCCTTTCGGTGATACAGGTCTTGGAGCGATCCCTCGAGCACCCTTAGATAGGCAGCTAGGATGTATTGACTATGAGTTAGACAGTTGGGATTGCATCTTTGCTTTACTGCCGTTGAGGCATTGTCACAGTCTATGCTTACAGGATAGTGACAGGACAGTGAGAGACAGTACAGGTGCAGGACAGGTTTACCCGCAGCTTACAGTGTTAGAGAGACAATGTTTTTTGAGTTGTTTTTTGGTCTGTTTTTTGAGTACACCAGAGCCATTTTACAAAGGAGACTCTACCGAATTTTTTGCAGAATCTGAAGCTTTCTTGGTTCATTTGACAGGTTGATATTGGTTCAGAGGTTAGTTTACAGGGGAAACTCTGCCGAATTTTTCCCAGGAAAGTAAACTACTGTGAAGCGTAGCTATGGCTGGATCATAGGACACTACTCTTTACAATATCAAGAAGCTGGATGGAACCAATTTCCCATTGTGGAAGAAGCAGATTTGACACGTGTTGGTACAAAAGAAGCAGATAAAACCCATAAAGCTCAAAGGGATAAAACCAGAAGATAGGGACGAAGATGAATGGAACGAAATGGATGAATTGGCACTTTCTACCATTATGCTGACTTTGGCAGAAAGCGTTTACTTCAATGTAGCAGACGAGATGTCGGCTTATCAAGCATGGTTAAAGCTGAGTGATCTTTATGAGAAGCAGAGTGCAGCTTCACAGGTATACTGGCTTAAGAAGCTTGTTGACTTGAAGATGAAAGAAGGGACACCTATGTCCAATCATCTGAATGAATTCAACACAATCTAGAGTCAGTTGTCAGCTCAAGGTGTCAAGTTTGATGAACCTGTTAGAGCTATGTTCCTGTTGATCACATTGCCGGAAAGTTGGGACACTTTTCGCACAGCTTTGAGTAATTCTGCACCTCCAGATGGTTTGAACATAGCAGGTGTAGAAGGAAGTATGCTTACTGAAGAAACCAATAGAAAGACAATGGACAAAGGCAAAGGAACAGCCTTAGTTGTCAGGGGAAGGACCAAAGAAAAGTACAAAGGTGGAAAGAGGAATTAGTCTCGTAGCAAGTCCCGCAGTGCTAAAGGCAAGAGTGACATAGAATGCTACCATTGTGGCAAGAAGGGTCACATGAAAAGAGACTGCAGAGAATGGAAAGCAGAAAAAGGCAAAGAGAAAGTTGAAGACCATGGTGAGAAGAACAAGTCCTCAGTGAAGATTCAAGAAATAAATGTGACAAACACTGTTGCAGAGGATGACAGTCTAGTGTCAGGAGACATCTACTTCTTGAAGAATACAATGGACTCAACTCTTCTTACAACATCTGATGGAAATGCACTGAGTGACTGGATTATAGACTCAGGGGCATCACTTCATGTGTCTCCAAACAAGGAGTGGTTTACCTTTTATGTGACCACTAAAGATCATGTTCGGCTAGGCAATGGGCAGACATGTGAGATCTTAGGTGTTGGAGATGTTCAATTGAAGTTTCAGAATGGCTCTTCTTTCACGCTAAAGAATGTGAGACATGTTCCCGCAATTACAAAGAGCTTGATCAACACAGGTTTACTTGATGATGCTGGCTACGTCACCATTTTTGGACAGAACATGTGGAAGATATCCAAGGGTTCTATGACAGGAGCACATGGAGTAAAGTCTGGAGGAATTTACATGATTTATGTATCAAATGTCTCTAAAAATGTAATCAATGTAACCGAGCAGCCGAACGTTTCTTTGTGGCATAGCCGGTTAGGACATATGTCCAAGAAGGGAATGGAAATCTTGTCTCGTTCTGGTTATTTGCCTAGCTTTTCATTTAATGATTTTGAATTCTGTGAACATTGTCTGTATGGTAAGCAAACACAGCAGCCACATAAGCATAGAAGCAGTAGAAGAGATACACAGTTGGCACTTGTTCATAGTGATTTGTGTGGACCTATGCCTAACCTATCTCTAGGGGGAGCTTCTTACTTTATGACATTTATAGATGATTACTCGAGGAAAGTATGGGTTTACTTTCTCAAGCACAAGGATGAAGCGTTTAGTGTTTTCAAAACGTTTGTGACACTTGTGGAGAATCAGAGTGGCAAGAAGCTTAAATGCTTACGCACTGACAATGGTGGAGAGTATGTTTCAAAGGCCTTTCAGGACTTTTGTGAGTCAAAAGGTATAAAACGTGAACTTATTGCTCCTTACAATCCTCCTCAAAATGGTGTTGCTGAGAGGATGAATAGGACCATACAAGAGAAGGTCAGAAGTATGTTGTCTAATGCACAGCTGCCAAATGGGTTTTGGGCTGAAGCTGTATCAACAGCTGTTAACCTTGTAAATAGATCTCCTAGCAAGGTTTTGCAGAAGGATTCAGTGTCAGAGATGGTATGGTCAAGCAAAATGCCCTCATACAAGCATCTCAGAGTCTTTGGCTGTGAGGCATATACTCACGTTCCCAAGGAATTTAGGAACAAACTTGAGCCAAAGAGTAGAAAGTGCATCTTTCTAGGCTATGGTAATTCTGGTGAGATGGGGTACAGACTTTGGGATCCCGAATCCAGAAAGGTTATCCGTAGCAATGATGTTCACTTTAATGAAGCCAAATATCATTCTAAACCAGAGAAAGTTGAGGAGATTAGAAGAGTTGTCTTCCAAGAAGATGGACCTGCACGTGCAAGACTAAATGTCAGGGCTCAAGAGGAGCAAGGACATGATAGATTGGAACCACAGGTTGTGGTTGAGCCTGAGTCACCTATTGTGCGTAGATCTGGATGTGTCACGCGACCTCCTGATAGGTTTGTTCCATCTATGAACTATGTCATGTTGACTGATTGCAATGAGCCTTCATGTTACAAGGAAGCAGTGCAAATGAAGGACTCCGGGAATTGGCAATTGGCCATGCAGTCAGAGATGACAACTCTGCATAAAAACCAGACATGGAAGCTAGTTAAATTACTGTTGGGATTAAAGCCCAAGTGGCCTCTTATGCGGATATGGCCGGCCGCCCGCCTAACTCACTTACCTCTAACTCTTTGTATATACTAACATATTCTTTGTGAATACTAAGGATTTTGGGAGATAACCCTTCTAACAGATCTCTGCGTACTATGTACTGTGTAAGCTCACTGTGTGTGTGTGTGAGAGAGAGAGTCGACCCACGCTCCGCTCCGCGACTTCAATTGGTATCAGAGCCTTGGTTCAGTGCGGATTTGCGCAATCGCGCGCGCGCGCACTTTTCCGGCAGATTTTGGATCCGGAGTTCGAAAATTCACACTCGGCGTTCCGGGAGCGTTTCCAGCAGGCGACCTGGGGTTTTACCCCCCTTTCGAAGCCGTTTATGCCCTCAGAATTTCGTTCTGAGCACTACAGCAGAAGATAGATTTCAGCCGCAAAGAAATCCGTCTTGTGTAGATTGGCAAGCAGGAGGTGGTCGACATCAATATCGACATCGACATACATCACTTATTCGTCTTCAGAGCATCATCTATAGACCAGGTACACATATATATCATCAGATATATATATTGCAGTCTACATTGCTACTTCTTGTGCTTGCCAGGTTCCAGGGGAGGTGTGGCCATACGACGGCTTGACACCACTGGCATGTATTGCAGATTGATGTACTGTGATTGTGGGTCTGCTAGTTGTGAGTCACGCTAGCAGACAGACCGCCGCAGCGGTCATAGGACAGTGATTGGTCTATTATAGGATGTATGCTAGTTCTGGGCAGTTTGCTGAGCCATCTGAGAGGGTCGTGTGTGAGGTTTTTTGAAGCCAAGCACTGGGGGCTGGGTTACCCAGTGTGAGGTGGATTAGGTTGCTGGAGTTCCCCTCTACACGCATCCTCTTCGGCGACTTTTATCCCTTAGGATGTATGACTTTGTGTAGACACTGGATTGCATCTTATGCGTCAAGCCGTTGAGGCATTGTTCAGGGCTCAGTCTTGAGACAGATACAGGTTCTGTCATCGCCCAGAGAGGAGACAGTGTATGCTTACAGGACAGCATATTACAGGGATTTTTTAGATTTGTCATTGGTCATCTATTTATGATTGTTTCTTGAGCTATCTTTTGGTTCCCAGAGCTCAGTTTACAGGGGAGACTCTGTCAAAAATTTTCAAAATACTGACAGTTCCTGAGGAGAGGTGTTCAGCTTGTTTACTGTGTACAGAGGCCAGTTTACAGGGGAAACTCTGCCGGATTTTTCTCAGGAGTAAACAGTTTGGCAGATATGGCATCTTCTCAAAGTGAGACTCTTTACAACATAAAGAAGCTGGATGGCACAAACTTTCCATTCTGGAAGAAGCAGATTTGGCAGGTTTTGGTGCAGAAAAAACAAGTGAAGCCACTGAAGCTCAAAGGGGAGAGACCAGAATTTATGGCTCAAGATGAGTGGGAAGAGCTTGACGAGTTAGCTTGTTCCACAATCATGCTGACACTGGCAGAAAATGTTTACTTCAACGTAGCAGAAGAGACTACAGCGTATGGCGTATGGCAAAAGCTATGTGATATGTACGAGAAACAAAGTGCTGCTTCTCAGATTTACTGGCTCAAGAAATTGGTGGATTTGAAGATGAAGGAAGGGACAGCCATGTCAAATCATCTGAATGAATTTCACTCAATTTTCAGCCAGTTAACAGCACAGGAGATAGTCTTTCCAGATTCAGTGAAGGCTATGTTTCTCTTAATCACTTTGCCAGACAGTTGGGATACTTTTCGTACAGCGTTAAGTAATTCTGTCGTGCCAGAAGGTCTTACAAGTGCCAATGTAGAAGGCAGCTTGCTCACAGAGGAAGTGAACAGGAAGAACATTGACAAAGGCAAAGGCAATAGCGCTTTGGTCGTTCGAGGGAGACAACAGTTTAAAGAGAAGAAGGGTAAGAAGGCACAAAACCGAAGTAAGTCTCGTGATTCGAAGTCAAAGGATGACATAGAATGCTACCATTGTGGCAAGAAGGGTCACATGAAGCGAGACTGTACGAACTGGAAACAAGAAAAAGGCAAAACAAAGAGTTTTGAGCAAGATGAAAAGAAGAGTTCAGTGAAGATTGAAGAGGTGAATGTCACAGGATCTGGTTCAGACAGTGATTCTGGTATAGCAGCTGGTGACATCTCCCTTACAAGCAATCTTGATTCTGTTTTCTTGACTGCAGAGGATGGACATGCTATGAGTGATTGGATTATCGACTCAGGGGCATCTTTACATGTTTCTCCGCACAAAGAGTGGTTTACATCATATGTGGCTACTAAAGACTATGTCAGACTTGGCAATGAGCAGGTTTGTGACATACTTGGAGTGGGAGATGTGCAGTTGAAGTTTCAGAATGGCTCTTCTTTATGGCTCAAGAATGTCAGACATGTTCCAGCAATCCGAAAGAGCTTGATTAGTACAGGGAAGTTGGATGATGCGGGTTATGTGACAGTTTTTGGGAACAACGCTTGGAAGATCTCCAAAGGTTCGATGACTGTAGCACATGGACGCAAGTCAGGAACTCTATACACTTTACATGTTTCAGATGTTAAAAACCATGTAATTAATGTGATTGAGCAGCCAAGTGTGTCACTGTGGCATCGTAGGTTGGGACATATGTCAAAAAGAGGAATGGAAATACTTTCTCATTATGGTTATTTGCCTGGCTTTTCATTTCAAGATTTCGAGTTTTGTGAGCATTGTGTTTATGGTAAGCAAACACAGGAACCGCACAGATCAAAGAGGAATCGTAGGGACGAACGGTTAGCTCTTGTACACAGTGACCTATGCGGACCAATGCCTAGTTTGTCACTAAGGGGAGCAGCGTACTTTTGTACATTCATAGATGA
Source organism: Adiantum capillus-veneris (assembly GCF_014529385.1). Classification (NCBI taxonomy): domain Eukaryota; kingdom Viridiplantae; phylum Streptophyta; class Polypodiopsida; order Polypodiales; family Pteridaceae; genus Adiantum; species Adiantum capillus-veneris. The sequence goes on from NC_140955.1 coordinate 112,881,441, forward strand.
CTATTCTCGCAAAGTATGGGTTTACTTCTTGAAGCACAAGGATGAGGTGCTCAAGGTCTTTAAGACATTCTTGCAGCTGGTGGAGAATCAGAGTGGTCAGAAGCTGAAGTGCTTGAGAACTGACAATGGTGGAGAGTACGTTTCCAAAGCTTTTCAAGACTTTTGTGAAGCAAAAGGGATTAAGCGGGAACTTACTGCACCATATAATCCTTCACAGAATGGGGTTGCAGAACGTATGAATAGGACCATACAAGAGAAGGTCAGAAGCATGTTGTCAAATGCTGAGTTGCCTAATGGATTTTGGGCGGAAGCAGTGGCTACAGCAGTCCATTTGATCAACAGGTCTCCTAGTAGGGTTCTGGATAAGAGTGCAGTAGCCGAGATGCTATGGACAGGCCAGGCACCTTCGTATAAGCATCTCAGAGTCTTTGGTTGTGAAGCTTATAGCCATATTCCTAAGGAGTTCAGAAATAAGTTAGAACCAAAGAGCAAGAAGTGTATATTTCTTGGCTACGGAGAATCGGGCGAGATGGGTTACCGGCTTTGGGATCCTGAGTCCAGAAAGCTTATTCGTAGCAATGATGTGCATTTCAATGAAGCCAAGTTTCACGCTAAGCCAGAGAAGACAGAGGAGATCAGAAGAGTTGTCTTCAGGGAAGATGGACCTAGTGCTAGCACATCAAGACAACATGGTCAGGCTCAGGAACAGCCTATAGTGGCTAGAGAGGCAGAATCAGTTGTGGTGAGACGTTCTGAGCGTGTCTCCAAACCACCTGATCGTTATGTGCCATCTCTAAATTATGTCATGCTCACAGATTGCGGAGAACCATCTTGTTACAAGGAAGCATTACAAGTGGTTGACTCGAAAAAATGGCAGTTGGCCATGCAGTCAGAGATGACAGCTCTGCATAAAAACCAGACATGGAAGTTGGTTAAATTACCACAGGGCAAAAAGGCTCTACCTTGTAAATGGGTTTACAGGTATAAGATCACCGCTCATGATAGTCAGCCAAAGTACAAAGCAAGGCTTGTTGCCAAGGGCTTTAAGCAAGAACAAGGCATTGACTTTGATGAAGTCTTCTCTCCAGTGGTCAAGATGACTACATTGAGATGCTTTCTTGCATTGGTTGCTATATTGGATTTGGTGTTGCACCAAATGGATGTCAAGACAGCGTTCTTGCATGGTGATTTAGATGTGGAAATTTACATGCAGCAGCCAGAAGGGTTTGTTGAGAAAGGCATGGAACATTTGGTATGCCAGTTGTTAAAGAGTCTTTATGGCTTAAAACAATCACCGAGGGCATGGTACCATAAGTTTCACCAGTTTATGCTTTCTCAAGGCTACAAACGTAGTGAGTTCGATCACTGTCTATATACAAAGAAGGCTAAGGATGGCAGTTGGCTGATCCTTATTTTGTATGTGGATGACATGTTGATTGCTGGCAAACACTTGGAAGAAATTTCAGCTTTGAAGTCAAAGATGGCAAAATCGTTTGACATGAAAGACATGGGTGAGGCAAGTCATATACTTGGTATGCGCATTGAGAGAGACAGATCAAAGAAGTTGATTTGGTTATCTCAAACAGAGTATATTGACAAGGTTTTGCAACGTTTCAATATGGAGAAGGGAAAGGCATTGAGTGTTCCATTGCCACCATATGTGAAACTTAGCAAACAAGATTGTCCTGTGTCTGAGGAAGAAAAGGCTGAAATGGATAAGATTCCATATGCGTCTGCAGTGGGTAGTTTGATGTATGCAATGATTGCTACACGTTCGGATATTGCATTTGCAGTGGGAGTGGTTAGCAGATATATGTCAAATCCCGGCAAGAAACATTGGGAGGCAGTGAAAGGTATCATGAGATACTTAAAACATACAAAGAGTATGCGCATATGCTATGGCAGTCAGGATTTGAGTGTCAGAGGATACACTGACTCAGATTATGCAGGAGACTTGGATAAGAGGAGATCTACATCAGGCTATGTCTTTACATTGGCTGGAGGTGCCATATCATGGCGATCTCGATTACAAGATTGTATTACGCAGTCTACTACAGAAGCTGAGTATGTTGCAGCAAATGAGGCATGCAAAGAAGCTATTTGGCTTGGTAGATTGGTTGCAGACTTGGGAATCAATGCAGATATGCCATAGTTATATTGTGATAGTCAAAGTGCTATACAATTGGCAAAGAATCCAGTGTTCCATTCGAAGACTAAGCATATTGATGTGAAGTATCACTTCATTAGGGAAGTACTTGAAGACAAGCAGATACAACTGCTGAAGATCCACACCAAGGACAATCCTGCTGATCTACTCACAAAGGGACTTCCAGGAGAGGGCTTTGTGCATTGTCGTGAGTTATTGGGCATTGGATAGATGGCAGCCATGTAAATCTTTGTACATTTATGTTCATAGATTTACAGTTACTTAAAGTGCCACATTGGACTTTAAGTGGGAGGTTGTTGGGATTAAAGCCCAAGTGGCCTCTTATGCGGATATGGCCGGCCGCCCGCCTAACTCACTTACCTCTAACTCTTTGTATATACTAACATATTCTTTGTGAATACTAAGGATTTTGGGAGATAACCCTTCTAACAGATCTCTGCGTACTGTGTACTGTGTAAGCTCACTGTGTGTGTGTGTGAGAGAGAGAGTCGACCCACGCTCCGCTCCGCGACTTCAATTACCACGGGGCAAAAACGCTCTACCCTGTAAATGGGTTTACAGGTATAAGATCACCGCTCATGATAGTCAGCCAAAGTACAAAGCAAGGCTTGTTGCCAAGGGCTTTAAGCAAGAACAAGGCATTGACTTTGATGAAGTCTTCTCTCCGGTGGTCAAGATGACTACATTGAGATGCTTTCTTGCATTGGTTGCCATATTAGATTTGGTGTTGCACCAAATGGATGTCAAGACAGCGTTCTTGCATGGTGGTTTATATGTGGAAATTTACATGCAGCAGCTAGAAGGGTTTGTTGAGAAAGGCAAGGAAGATTGGGTATGCCAGTTGTTAAAGAGTCTTTATGGCTTAAAACAATCACCGAGGTCATGGTACCATAAATTCCACAAGTTTATGCTTTCTCAAGGCTACAAACGTAGTGAGTTCGATCACTGTCTATATACAAAGAAGGCTAAGGATGGTAGTTGGTTGATCCTTATTTTGTATGTGGATGACATGTTGATTGCTCGCAAGCACTTGGAAGAAATTTCAGCTTTGAAGTCAAAGATGGCAAAATCGTTTGACATGAAAAACATGGGTGAGGCAAGTCATATACTTGGTATGCGCATTGAGAGAGACAGATCAAAGAAGTTGATTTGGTTATCTCAAACAGAGTATATTGACAAGGTTTTGCAACGTTTCAATATGGAGAAGGGAAAGGCACTGAGTGTTCCATTGCCACCATATGTGAAACTTAGCAAACAAGATTGTCCTGTGTCTGAGGAAGAACAGGCTGAAATGGATAAGATTCCATATGCGTCTGCAGTGGGTAGTTTGATGTATGCAATGATTGCTACTCGCCCAGACATTGCATTTGCAGTGGGAGTAGTAAGTCGATACATGTCAAACCCAGGCAAGAAACATTGGGAGGCAGTGAAAGGAATATTGAGATACCTGAAAGCTACAAAGAGTATGCGTATATGCTATGGGAGTCAGGAGCTAAGTGTAAAGGGTTTTACAGACTCACATTATGCAGGTGACTTAGACAACCGAAGGTCTACGTCAGGGTATGTCTTTACATTGGCTGGTGGAGCAGTATCATGGCGTTCTAGATTACAAGATTGTGTTACTCAGTCTACTACAGAGGCTGAATATGTTGCAGCATCAGAGGCATGCAAAGAATCAATTTGGCTTAATCGACTAGTAACAGATTTGGGAATCAAAGAAGAGATGCATGTGTTATATTGTGATAGTCAAAGTGCTATACAATTGGCTCGCTATCCAGTTTATCACTCAAAGACAAAGCATGTGGATGTGAAGTATCATTTCATCAGGGAAATGCTCGAGGATAAGCAACTTCAGCTTGTCAAAGTTCACACCACAGAAAATCCTGCTGATCTACTTACAAAAGGACTTCCCTCAGAGAGCTTTGCGCATTTTTGCAAGCAGTTAGGTGTAGGGTAGTACATCACTTCTCTACATCTCTTGTATATTAGCTTGTATAGTAGCTTCTCTCACACTTAAAGTACCACATTGGACTTTAAGTGGGAGGTTGTTGGGGTATAAAGCCTAATGTGGTCGCCCAGGTAAGTGGGCGGGCCGCCAGGTATGTACACATATTCTTTTGTTAAAACCTAATAAGAACTCACTATGCTCTACAAATTACAGTAGAGCGAGTTCACCATATCGTCGTGCTCTTCTTCTCGCACTCTCTCTCGCGTCGCACTTCCGCTCGTACTCCTTCAAGCTTGAGGAGCACCAAGAACGGCTAGGTGTTCATGGGCATTTTCTTGTTTAAGCCACACCGGCTTCTCGCAACCTTGGAGAGTATTTTTGTTAGTAGGCAGATGCTCTTTGGTGGTTTGGTTGGTGAGCGCCATGGGGTATGGTGGGAGCTCAAATGTGGAGAAGAACTAAGTGACAAGTGAGTGGATCTTTTATTTATAAGGATCCCGTTTAGAAGGGCCCTTTCACACTATAATTTTCTTTAAAAAGCTATTATTTTTTAAAAGGATGCCCCCAAAATTTAATAAAAGTAAATCTACACACATGGAGTAGTTATTAATGCTGAATCCACATCGACCTTGTCGAACCTTGCATTAGCGTGGAGTAGTTATTGGCGTTGAATCCTCTTTGACCCTTATCGGACCCTGCATTGGCGTGGAGTAGTTATTGGCATTGAATCCACCTTGACCCTTGCTAGACCCTGCGTTGGCACCATGCTGCATGCTTGGTGGAGCCTTGTGACATTTGCTACGTGTTGTTGTGCTCTTGATGACTCATTTTGCACACTTCCCTTGCAATCTTGGATTGCCCCGCACACTCCATGGTGAGCTTACGAGCAAATGTCATGCAAAAGAACCAGTTGAACATCTCTTCCTAATAATTAGACTGTAACACACCACCGCCATGTCACGTATTTTCAAAGTACACCCCCCTAACTCAATAATGGGACTTCTCCAAGCCTTGAGTACTAAAAATCTCAAGCGAAGCATATTTGTGCATAAAAAATGCTCCGTGCGTAAAATAAGATATGTTGTTCACACGAGAAAATGATGCAAATTATGAAATAAGAAAAACCTCTTATAATACTTTCACTATGTGACATGGATTACCATGTATTGTGTGATGATATTCTCACACCAAGAAAGGGTAAAGACCTTGGTGAAATTTGCCAACACCACCTGAAATGATTGATGTTGCTTCTTTGTTGTGCTGGTAAGACTCATAAGCTTGAACATTCGATCAAAAGTTACCCAAATTGCTTGCACTTGTTTGCAAGCTTGCCATTTGAGTCATTGTTAGTAGTAGCTTTGCATAATTCTTTCCAGAGCTCCCAAAGGTTAGTTGCTTCATATTGGAGTTGTTTTGAGCGTCATCTTGGCATGGGTTTCCCTACATTGCTTTCTTCAAGAAGTGTCTGGCTTTTTGTCCACTCATTGATACTTGTAAGGCGATCTCGTGGGCCTTCCCTGTGTTCTTTGAGCAATAATTGATACATTTTCACCTTGATAGCCAATGGAATTAAGAAGTACCTCCACCCTAATGATCGCCTCCAGGGACTTTTGCAATGGATTCATTGTAAAAGCATAGTCAATGTGGAGCTTCAATAGCCTATAAAAAATGCACATGAATGCATATAATTTACAAAAATATACATTCGATAGAGAAAATGGAAAGACAAGGTTCCAAGCCTTGTCCTTTAGTGCGCGATCTGGGGCATTGAGCATAGGGCATCTCAAAACAGACACTTTCCATTGTCTGCCTTCATCTGCAATATCAAAATTGTCCAATGCTTTGTCTCCATCCTCTAGCCATGGAAGCATTGAACTTTTGTGCTTTTTGTCTGTTAGGTTTGTATCCCCGAATGTAAAACGGACAAGGATAGAGAGAAGAATCCCCTTATTTGTAGCCAAGCAAACACTTTATGGTCTTTAAGTCCCCGCTCAGGTGCCACTCCAAATCAAAGCCACCTAAACCCTCAACCTCTAACTTCTCACCTAAAAGTTGGGAGTGTATTACTTCTGTACTCCATGGAGTTATCTCAAAAAAATCCGTGAGAGTAGTCCATTGGTCTGTTTGGGCACCTCAATAGCACCCACCAACCACCAAATGTCTTTCTCTGATTACACACTGAAAGACGGGGTGGGAGATGGCTCGATTGAATTCCTTCACTTTGTTTACAATAGGGCTTCATTTATTAGGGTGAAACTTAACCTCTCTAACCTTCAATCTTTCACTATTTGATACTCATCGAGTTTCAACACAAAAGCAACCTTTATGTCAAGCACTACAAAACAAGTAGAGACAAGACCTTATATAGACATACAATCTATAATAACAAGAATATAACCAAAAGCAAGAAGTGTATTGAGTCACCTTCTTGAGTAACTTATAGAATCTAAGCATAACTTGTTGAAGCCTTTTGAATATTTTTTCACATTGTGTAAGGGAAGCCCTTATCCAAAGATCTTATGGAGTTTTGCCTAGATTTTTTCCTTGTCTTTGGCGTGCATGAAGCATAAAGTGAATCAGGCATTGTGTCTTCAATGTGTAAGTATACCCCAATGTGAAAAAACACATCTTTGTTTGTGGCCTTCTTGCAAGGTTGACCTTGTGCAAAATAAAAAACATGTTCTCCATGATGACACACTCTCGTAGGGCATCCTTTAGGAGTTGAAAAATAGTTTTGTAGGCTTTAGTGTTGATCGCAGTCTCATCACAAGCTTGTTGCACGCCAACTTCATTAACCACATTTGCCAATTTATGCATAAGCTCCTTGGTGACTGCATCACTAATGCGCTTTTCCCAAGGTGAATGTAAGATAGAAATCACATCATGGGTATTGAGACAACTAGTAAGAAGGTTGACTCGATGATCTTAGCTTGTTCCATCGCATGTCTCTTGAATAAAGTTTCTGACAATCAACAAGATAAATATTAGGGATTAGTGTGAAGTAGAAATATCTCATGCAAGTGAAGAACAAATCACCTTGTGGTTGTCACTCTTTGTTTGCATACTCCACCCATGTGCAATTGTTTTGGATGAAAATACATGCTTGTGTTCTCTTGCACTAAGGAGTGTGTAACATTTAATGGCCTAAAATCTTATGTGTAGCGGAAATTAGCATGAACATAGTGAGCATTTCATTAGAGTTGATTCCTAATGAGAATTACAAGAGTGCTTGGGTGGAGAGAGAGCAACAAAAAGCATAACACCTAGTTAGATAGCATCGACAATACTTTCAAAAGAGAGAGAGCAATTAAGCTATTGACAACAGTTGAGGACCGGATTTGCATGGAGCCGGTCCCCCCTCCAAAAGGCTTTGTATTATGGTTTCTCCCATCAAGAGAGACATTGTACAATACAATTCTTTGTGTTCCTTCAAGACGAGCTAGTGCAATGAAGATGGAAGCTTCATACACCAAGCAAAACACTTAATCAAACACAACTTGAATTATCCCCGTTCTCAGACCCAAGACCTCACACACCTTCGAAGATGGTGAGAGCTAGCAGGGTATGAGAGTAGATTGAGAGGAAAAAGAAGTATCTTACGAGAAAGAAGTACATCTCCTCACATAATCACTCATATTAGCATAGCTTAGCTTAGTAATTAGCTTGGTAGAGAAGATGAGCATGCATTGAAGCTTGGCTCTTGGTTGGATTTGCATCCACATGCCAAGAGAGTGTTGATGTAGGCTTCTATCTCACAAGCTTGGAGTAGGTGATGAGCTCTCCATTAAAGCTTGGGAGGAGATAGAGTATTTTCCCTTCACACATGGTCAAGTGTGAGAGTGTGTGTGTCAATGCCCAGCAAAAATCAGCCCCCCTCCCTCTCTTGGGCGAGCCCTAGCTGCTAAGTTAGTCTGGCTTTTGCCTCATTGGACCTCCCTAGGTCAAGCCAATAGGGATTAAGCAGCATAAGTGATAGCCTTCTGACATGTGTCCCCCTTTCCCCTTTTGTGAGAGCTTTAGATAATTAAATAATTAAACTAAACTCTCATTGGACCCCTTTGCCTCCTGGCCAATAGGAATCAGGCAAGCCATGGGGCTCCTGAATGCTCATTGGACCCCTTGGGAGACTGCCCAATAGTCTTCTAGGACACTTAATTCTTATTGGTTTCTTTTATTAAATGTTTTTAAATTAATTAAACTAGATTTACTCTAGCCTAATTCTCATTGGTCCACTTCAAGGGTCTTCCAATAGGAATTGGGCATACCTTGTGGGCATCTAGCCTAGGGAGCTGACATGTGTCCCTCATTCCCTTTGTGTAAAGGGAGCCTGTGTGTGTGTGTGTGGCTTTCTCTCTCATCCCCTAGCTTTGGGGCTCGCCCCCTCCCATGTAGGGATGTAGAAAGACTTTTTGGGCACACACTAAGCATCCAATTTTCCCTAAGGTTGACCTTTGGACACAACCTTTGAATTTTGGAACCTTAGCATTTTGGAAGTCTTAATGGGCTGAACCTTAGGGTCTTTTTAGCCCGTTGTTTCACATGGCTCTTTTGCAGATGGCCCCCCCTTTGGATCCCTATTTTCCCTCCTTTGGATCCCTGCTGTGGCCGGTCTGCTAACTTAACCAATATTCTAGCTTTTTCTCCCTTGGCACTTCCCCACATTAAATGATCAGTTTAATATGAGAAAATCATTTAGGAGAATTAGATATTGATTATTATGACATTACCTCTCTCTTGAAATCATACTCGTCCTCGACTATGGTGTAGAGAAGATAAAGCATATGCATGAGTCCTTTTCTTAGCGGGTAGAGGATCCCTATGTTACCCTACGACATCATTCCATAATGGATGACTAGTCCATTTGGCGCTTGAGAGCCTGAGGCTGCCGCAAGCATGTCTGCACATTAGTCCTATCAATCTTCCATAGTAGAGTGACAAGCTCTACTTGGTGTTCGGGAGACGTCGTCTCCGCAAACTTGATCTAAGCATGCATACTACTTCATTTTTGTGCACAAATAAAGAAAAAGAGAGTCTTATAAGACAAAAATTTTTGTTGATTTTTAACATTTTGTACATTTGCTTACTCTTGGGAAGCATTGTAAGCATTGACAAGGTTTAGGTTATCCTTTAATTGTATGCCTTGCATCCATCTAGCATCTTCAAAAGGATAATTCTTAAACTTAATAAAATATCGTCGGATAGTCTTACCGCCTCTTAATACCTTGTCTTCATGTCGGAGAATGGACTCGGGCTGCAGCACCTCCTCGTGGTCCTCGATCTCCGGTGGGTCTTCAATAGTTGGTTCTTGAGGTGGCTCTCCTTTGTAAGGCTTTAAGAGGCTCACATGAAAAGCATTGTGTATGAGCCAATGATTGGGCAACTTAAGTTGATAGGCCATCTCATTGATTGGCCTAAGAATCTGGAAGGGACCATAGTACCTTTTTGCTAGTTTAGCATAGTACTTTTGGTGGCCCGTAGGATTCTTGCCCGTCGTGTGCCTTAATCGAGCCTTGGGAAACTTTAACAAGACCCAATCGTTTTCTTTAAAGGCTTGGGCTCTTTTGTGCTTGTCAGCAGCAGCCTTTTGCCTTTGCTGTGAGATAGAGATAGCATCCTTAATCTTTTGGAAAGATTCTTGTAGGTCTCGGCTATACTCATCTGCAGCGAAGATCTTCCCATGTACCTTAAGTAGCAAGGGACTTTTTGATCTTCCCTCAATTACCTCGAAAGGTGCTTTTCCTGTAGAAGTATGTACAGTGTTATTGTAAGCATACTCTACTAAGGGTAAGTACTTCTCCCATTGAGATCTTTGATCTACTTCCGTTACATAGGCTTTTAGTAGATCGAGAATGGTTAGGTTAGCTATTTCACTTTGGCCATCAGTTTGTGGATGATAGGCCGAAGAGAAGTTTAGCCTTGTTCCTAAATTCTCAAAGAGACCCTTCCAGAAATTACTGGTCATTCTAGGATCTCTATCCGACACTATGGACATTGGCAAGCCATGGTACTTGAAAATTTGCGAAATGAAGAGGGTTGCCATTTGATGGGCTTTGATAGTCTTTTTGACAGGTATAAAATGAGCTTGTTTACTGAACCTGTCTACTATCGTCCATATTCCCGTATTCCCATGGATAGACTTAGGCAATCCAAAGATAAAATCCATGGATATGCTCTCCCATGGTGAATTAGGGATTGGCAAGGGTTGAAGCAATCCAAGTTGCTTCCCTCTATCAAATTTTGTCTTTTGACATACCACACATTTGGAAACATACTCATGTATGTTCACTTTCATGGTAGGCCAATAGAAATATGTTTCAATTCCCTTTAGGGTAGACTGAATCCCTCTATGCCCCGCATATGGGGGAGCATGAGATTCATACATTACTTTCTCACGTAGTGAGTTAGTAACGCATAGTCTATTGCCATAGAGAAGATAGCCATCTTGTAAAGTAAATGGTTCTTCTTTCTTCCCTAAGGCAAGGGCTGAAATCACATCTCTAAAATCGGGATCAATAGCATACTCATCTATCATTAAAGATAGATCATTGTGAGTTGCTATGGAAACCGCATTCACTCTCGGTCGTCTTGAGAGTGCATCGGCTACTTGATTATGCTTGCCAGCAATGTGAGCAATATGAAAATGAAATTGCGAAAGGAAATTTGCCCACCTCATTTGTTTGTCGGAGAGCTTGGTCTGCGTCATGAAGTACTTAAGACTTTGGTGATCCGTTCGCAGAATGAAAGGAGTCCCCAATAAATAGTGCTTCCATGAGTCTAAGGCATGTAGAACTGCAAGGAGTTCTTTTTCGTATATGCCTAGAGCTTGCTCAACAGGGTCGAGCCTTCGACTCTCATAGCCTATGGCGTGCCCTTCTTGGAGCAAAACAGCCCCAAGGCAATCACCACAAGCATCACATTGGACCTCAAATGGTTTTGAGAGATCCGGTAGTGTAAGCACAGGTTGAGAGATAAGCTTTTCTTTAAGCTTTTTGAAAGCATTGTTCTCCTTAGCAGACCACGTATACCTAACATTTTTCTTTGTTAGGTCATGTAATGGTCCCGCAATTTGTGAGAACTTTTCTATGAAGCGTCTATAGTATGCACACATACCTATAAAGCTTCTTAGTTCATGAAGATTCCTTGGTTTAGGCCATCCTTTTATTACCTCTAACTTGGATGGATCCATTTGGATTCCATCTTGAGAGATAATGTGACCTAAATATTGAATCTCTTGCAAGAAAAATTCACTTTTCTTTCGATTAACATAAAGTTTATTCTCTCTTAAAACTTGAAATATTACCTGGAGGTGTTGCTTATGTTCCTCTAATGAATTAGAGTAGATGATAATATCATCAAAGAACACTCCAGTGAAGGTTCGATGAGGTCTGAACAGCTTCTCCATCAAGCGGTTAAATGTGGCTGGTGCATTAGTCAAGCCAAAAGGCATGACAATGTATTCGTAAAGACCAAATGTAGTACGAAATGCGGTCTTTACAATGTCTTGATCAACTATCCTTATTTGATGATAGCCACTTTTTAGGTCAATCCTACTGAAGTAGGTCGATCCTTGTAGCTTATCAAATAGGTCTTCTACCCGTGGAACGGGAAACCTATTCTTGATAGTGATCCTATTTAGTGCTCTATAGTCGACACACATACGATATGTGCCGTCTTTCTTTTGCACTAATAGCACAGGTGAGCAAAATGGAGATGAGCTAGGCCTAACCATGCCCTTCTCAATTAACTCATGCACTTGCCGCATAATCTCCTCTTGTTGAGCTTGAGAAACTCTATAAGGAGGTTTGTTAGGCGGTGAACTTCCTGGAAGAAGTTCAATTGCATGGTCGTCATTACCTCGTTTAGGAGGTAGCTCAGAAGGGATGTCGTCAATAAAGACATCTTGAAACCCCTTGAGAAAATTGGATAACTCTAATTCCTTTTGGTTGCTTTTATTTTCTTTTGCTAAAGCATTAGGTTCATTTTGAGAATCTTTAACAAAAATCATGTACACGGAAATAGAGCTCTTTATTGACTTGTTGAAAGCTGGTGTATGTACAATGGGGATGGTGTTACCCATCTCCCTAGCATCTATATACATGTCCTTTTCCCTGAACTTAAAGGAGATTCTCCTTTCAGGAAATTTAACATGGGCAGCCAGACGGTCAAACCATGGTGCCCCTAGGATTACATCCTCATGCTTGAGAGGAGAGATAAAGAAATCCTCTTTGTCCACATAGCCTTGGACATGAAGCCTCAATTTCCCGATTAAGGGAGTGACTGAAGCTTCTTGCCCCTTGAAGGCACTGTCTGCGGGTAGGATATCTCCCATCTCGTAGGATTGTATGCCTAGCTTGGTGGCTAACTCCATAGATATGAAATTGTGAGTAGAACCAGGGTCAAAGAGAATAAAAGCATCATGTTCTCTTACCTTTCCCCAAGCATGGCATAGAGGAGATCCTTTGTGGTGAGTTTGGTGAATCTCCTCCTCTTGGATTTCAACCAAAGAAGCTCTAGGAGGATCTTGGCGGTTGTTCTTTTGGGGACAAGCGCGGTACGCATGCCCTTGTTCGCCGCACTTGAAACACCGGTTATCTTTACGATAACGCTCAAGCTCTTCAGGAGAGAGTTTATTCTTTCCTTTGTAAACTCCCTTCTCTTTAGTTTTGTTGGAATTGCCCTTAGGAGACTTTTGGACATTGTCCTTCCCCTTAGGCTCATTGGAACCTTTGTTTTCCGGGGGCTCATTATTTCTTTTACCCCCCGTTTGGAAATTGATTCGCGAGGCCACCATAGTATGGTGTATTACCGCCGATATGGTACGTGGCCTTTGGGAGTTGACATACTCCGCCATTTCTTCGGTTAAGCCCGCACAAAATTGTTGCTTTTGCTCTCCAAAATCCAACTTTTTGAAGACAGTGGCTTTGAGTTGTAGGTCCCAAAACTTGTCTACATATTTGTGGATGGATTCATTGGGAGAGAGCTTTAAGCTTCGCCATTCGGTGAGTACTTTGTCTTTGGCATCGGTGGCAAAAAACTGCTTCATAATGGAAGCTCTTAAAGCCTTCCATGTTCGTGGAGCTTCACCGTTGGCTCGTAGGCTAGACCACCATTGTCTGGCGGACTTTTGAAAGTGCATAGCTACATGGCGTAGCTTAGAGGACTCCGTGAAGCCCTCATCTCCAAACGCCGCATCGAATTGCTGGATAAAGGCCAAAACTTTGTCTGTAGCACCGAAGGTGCCATCATAGGTAAGGAAAGAGATGCTCTTCCCTCCCTCTTTGAATTTCTTCAGCTTGGACAACCTCTTCCATGCGGCATAGGATTTCCTATGGCCTCTTCTTTTTGATGGTTCAAAAGTTCCACCATCACTTTCTTCAGAAGATGAAGAATTTGAAGAAGGTGGAGAAGAGGGTGACCTCTTTCTCGCCTTTTTCTTGTCTTGATCTTTGTCGTCTTCACCATAGCTTTCATAAGAGGAAGAGGATAAAGAAGATGGAGAAGAGGGTGTCCTCTTTCTCGCCTTTTTCTTCTCTTGCTTTTTATCATCCCTCTTTGAATTATGGCGTGGAGAAGAGTGTGATGGTCTTCTCCGCTTTGGTGGTGATGGAGAGCGTTTAGCCCGCCGTCTTCGTGGAGCCATCTCCGCCGAGGTGGCGGGAGACTCGCTTCTTTCTCGTTCCTTCGGTGGAGGCTCTTGAGTTCTCCTTTGGGAAGGAGATGCATCATCAAGAAGTAAGTTCTTGAGCCCTTCATATGGATTCTCTTCTTCTTCCCGAATCGGAGAGAGACCTCTTTTGGTAGTCTCACAAGGAGGCTTCCTAGGTGTTCTCTCGTCATGGTGATGAGCTTGGAGAATCCCGTGAGCACGGAGCTGCCGTTGCACTTCACTTTGGAGAGATGGATTGCCCATGGCTTGTTGAAGCCTAGAAACAAGATAATTAACAAGCATTGAAGCATCATTAGTAGCTTGCTCATGAGCAAAATCAAAGTTATCAACATTAATTTCACTCTCTTTAATATTGTCAGCCATTCTAACAACTTTTAGGTGTAAACTTTTTAGGTGTACTTTGGCACTTCAAGCCCTAGTTGCTACTCCTCTTTACCCCTTTAGAAAAAGCACTCAAGCTACTGTACCCGCGGCTCGAATACCATTAATTGCAAGGAATAGAAGAGAGGGTCTTTCGACACCAAAACAGCACCGGCTCCTGTCAAGCTTCTAATAGCTCAATAGTGGTTAAGCCGTAGGCAAGCCCCGTAGGACTCCACTATTAAGACCATAGCTCTCGACGGTGATGCCCCGTTAACTGCACAAAGGCAGGCGCACTGCAAGGCTGAAAAATCCCTATTCTACTTACTCACAGGCAATTAATAATACCAACCATTTGTAGCTAGCTTGAGGACCTCCCTTCTTGAGCAAGAAAAGAGAAACCTTGAGCTCTGATACCAATGTAACATTTAATGGCCTAAAATGTTATGTGTAGCGGAAATTAGCATGAACATAGTGAGCATTTCATTAGAGTTGATTCCTAATGAGAATTACAAGAGTGCTTGGGTGGAGAGAGAGCAACAAAAAGCATAACACCTAGTTAGATAGCATCGACAATACTTTCAAAAGAGAGAGAGCAATTAAGCTATTGACAACAGTTGAGGACCGGATTTGCATGGAGCCGGTCCCCCCTCCAAAAGGCTTTGTATTATGGTTTCTCACATCAAGAGAGACATTGTACAATACAATTCTTTGTGTTCCTTCAAGACGAGCTAGTGCAATGAAGATGGAAGCTTCATACACCAAGCAAAACACTTAATCAAACACAACTTGAATTATCCCCGTTCTCAGACCCAAGACCTCACACACCTTCGAAGATGGTGAGAGCTAGCAGGGTATGAGAGTAGATTGAGAGGAAAAAGAAGTATCTTACGAGAAAGAAGTACATCTCCTCACATAATCACTCATATTAGCATAGCTTAGCTTAGTAATTAGCTTGGTAGAGAAGATGAGCATGCATTGAAGCTTGGCTCTTGGTTGGATTTGCATCCACATGCCAAGAGAGTGTTGATGTAGGCTTCTATCTCACAAGCTTAGAGTAGGTGATGAGCTCTCCATTAAAGCTTGGGAGGAGATAGAGTATTTTCCCTCACACATGGTCAAGTGTGAGAGTGTGTGTGTCAATGCCCAGCAAAAATCAGCCCCCCTCCCTCTCTTGGGCGAGCCCTAGCTGCTAAGTTAGTCTGGCTTTTGCCTCATTGGACCTCCCCAGGTCAAGCCATATAGGGATTAAGCAGCATAAGTGATAGCCTTCTGACATGTGTCCCCCTTTCCCCTTTTGTGAGAGCTTTAGATAATTAAATAATTAAACTAAACTCTCATTGGACCCCTTTGCCTCCTGGCCAATAGGAATTAGGCAAGCCATGGGGCTCCTGAATGCTCATTGGACCCCTTGGGAGACTGCCCAATAGTCTTCTAGGACACTTAATTCTTATTGGTTTCTTTTATTAAATGTTTTTAAATTAATTAAACTAGATTTACTCTAGCCTAATTCTCATTGGTCCACTTCAAGGGTCTTCCAATAGGAATTGGGCATACCTTGTGGGCATCTGGCCTAGGGAGCTGACATGTGTCCCTCATTCCCTTTGTGTAAAGGGAGCCTGTGTGTGTGTGTGTGGCTTTCTCTCTCATCCCCTAGCTTTGGGGCTCGCCCCCTCCCATGTAGGGATGTAGAAAGACTTTTTGGGCACACACACAGCATCCAATTTTCCCTAAGGTTGACCTTTGGACACAACCTTTGAATTTTGGAACCTTAGCATTTTGGAAGTCTTAATGGGCTGAACCTTAGGGTCTTTTAAGCCCGTTGTTTCACATGGCTCTTTTGCAGATGGCCCCCCCTTTGGATCCCTATTTTCCCTCCTTTGGATCCCTGCTGTGGCCGGTCTGCTAACTTAACCAATATTCTAGCTTTTTCTCCCTTGGCACTTCCCCACATTAAATGATCAGTTTAATATGAGAAAATCATTTAGGAGAATTAGATATTGATTATTATGACAGGGTGTTTCTTTTAAATGTACGATAGTGTTGCCAAGCTTCGTAACGTAGGCATCCTTTTCTTGCATTTGTTGTTGGAGAGTTGCAACCTCCCTCTTTGAAAAATAATTCTTTCTTGTAATGCCAATGTATTGAGCTGCAGAGCTTGACATTGGTGCATCCACGAATGTAGAGAAGCCCTTGCACCCATAGACCACCGCTTGTAATAACCCAACAAGCCTACTTCTCCCCTCCCAAGATATTGAAGAAATGTCAAAAAGCTATTAAACGATGGATGAAAGCGGCTTATAATATCGCACGGGTACAAATGGCCATCCACTCAAAGGTCGATACTAGTCTCACCACCGTCGCTACGTTCTTGTGATGATCTTTGCTCACCTACACGTGCGGCCTTTGGTGCAAACTCTGTGGGCAAGCGAATATATACGTTTGTGGTGTGCGGAGTACATGGTGGTGGAGGGACACGATTTGTGATATCATTGAGTACCACGGCAACTAATAGAGGGAGAGGGGAGGAGGAGGAGAGAAGGGGGCAGGGAGGGAGGAGAGAGGGAGAAGGAGGAGAGAACAAAGGTTTTTTTTTTTTGGGGGGGGAGGGAGAAAGAATTTTGAAAAAGTAGACTTCAATGCTTGTAAGTAAAAAAAAGATTAAAAAATGGCTTTTTTGATATGCATATATGTTGGGAGAGTTTTAAGTAAAAAATAAGTGAAAATGATTTTTTTGAAAAATAGTCAAATTTTGGCCCTTAGTTATGCACTTTTTTATGATGTGGTCACACTTCCATTTTTCCCTTCACTTTCAAAAAACTAGGGAGAGAAAGGGACCTCTTAGATCCACTTCCTACATGTGCCTAAAAAAAGGTTAGAAACGCCTTTAAAAAACTAGCTTCTTGAATGCCTTTGTCTCCTTAAACCTACACAACATTACCCTTAATTCCTAAAAATTAGGCTTGCTTAGAGGGCCCATGCAAAGTCCATATTTTTCTCAATGCTTCCATTTGTTGAGAGTCACCAACTATTAATCTCAACACAAAATTGTTTGTCCATGTCAATGTTTGAATTAAACAAGATGTGATCAGAATGTGTAGTGTAGTGACTCAAACATGCATATTGACTTCGCCTCTCTGGAAGTATCTTCTTGATAGAGTGAGGATGCCTCTATATTATCTTCTCATAATTTAGACATCCTAGAGCATGTTTGTTGAATTGTAGCTTTTTTGTGTTATGCGTCTATTACTCGAAAGTAAGTTTTCCACTAAAACAACAACATTATAAACGGACAAGCCTCATTAAATTTTCATCCATTTTACAACGATAATAAGAGCCCATTAATATTGAACCAATAGTCCTCAGGGTAGATGAGCTACTAGATTGACGGGCTCTAGAACACCCATCCCAATATGAAAACACTTTTGAACACATGTGTTGATGAGAAATTTGAGTCCAAAGCTAGTTCAACTCAGATACATCAATGTCATTGTTGGCGTGTATAGTTCAAGCCTGGTGACATCTTCCTTTTGGCCAATGGTGTGGTCAACAATTTTTCAATTTCAACACCCACCCCTATACGAAAACACTTTTTAACACATATACTACTGAGAATTATGAGCCCAAAACTAGTTCAACTTACATAAAGCAATCTCATTATTGGTGTGTACGATTCAAGCTTGGTAACATCTTCCTTTTGGCCCATGGCGCGGTCGTCTATTTTTCAATTTCTTGTCGGTTACATATGATTATAATAATCATGTCATAACTTTCTTTACATAACTTTTCGTATGGAGCTTCAATCAAAATGCCATTTTCTTGTCTCTACATTGACTCTTGTACCCTAAGGCTAAGTGCCAAAATTGAGCTGCTAGGGGGAGGTGAACCAAATGCGCAATACTTTTGACTTGAGACAATGCTTACTTGCAACAGAGGGAAGGGTTGCCAAGTCCTTCTTATAAGTAGATGAATGATTGAATCAGGTGTAAAGCGACGTGAAATGAGTTGCTAAGGGGAATTGAACCTCAGGAATGTGAGCCAATTGCTCTCAGCAGTTGACTAGTGCGCATTGGCAAAAAGCCAAGCATTGGACTGTGGGAGTCTCAAGGCTCACCAAGAAATTTTGGTTCTAACCAAAGAGAGAGAAATGACACACTTGACAATTTCTCAATATTTAGGCAAAATTTCACCATTATTAATCGAGGCAAGCTCGGGATCGAGCCAAGGTTTTGTAAATGTAGATGCTTAAAACATTCAGTGTTCGGTTGGCTTTTTGTGAATATGTTGTGCGCTATGGGAGTCGCCTTTAGCATTACAACCTATTCACGATCAAAAGTTCTAAAATTTCCACCACTATGCACAAATCTCAAATGTAACGCGGGAAAGGTCCATAAATGGCAGAAACTCAGAGAATGTTGGGAGGGCGGCCCTGTTTTAATTATCTGAGTATGCCCATTATATAATCAATAAACAATTCAAGGCGGGCACAGAGCACGGTGTGCGAGAGAGAGCGCGAATAGCCGAGGCCCGAGAGGGAGAGGGAGAGAGAGAGAGAGATGGTGGGATTATGTGTGTGTGTGTGTGTGTGTGAGAGAGAGAGAGAGAGAGAGAGAGAGAGAGAGGACAGTGTGGCTTAAGCGCTCTAAGCTCTTGCTCCTATACTCTTTCTACATTCGCGTCCTCTCGGAAATTGGGTTAGCGCGCCGTATTTTCCATTCTGCAAATCACAGGATTTCCCACATGCGCTTCTTGAAGGAGCTGTTGCTGCCATTTTTGCTATTTTCTGAGTCTTCTCTACACCATAGCCGGCCCCTACTTGCGTGAGCTGTGAAGAATGGGCTTTCCCAGCCTGCTTTGGTCCATGACTTGCTTCATTCACATGTTGTCCGGGTGAGTTCTCTTCAATACTCCCATATGCAGAAGCCACATTCTCTGCAGATTAGTTTTCGGTTGTCGCATTTACGATCCTTGGTCTGATCATCGTACTGTCTTTTGCCTTGCGCACGCTCTTCTTACCTGCAGGCCTGTGGTGATGCTTCTCTATCCCTTGTAAGTGTCCTCACCTGCATGCATCTCTTGCTTCGTCGACTGTTGGTGAGGTATGTTGCATGCTCTAATGAGTGGCCCCTTAACAATGGTTGATGCAGGTATGCTTCCATTAAGGCTATTGAGAGTGAGTCCAAGGAGGATGATCAGCAATGGCTA
This sequence comes from Adiantum capillus-veneris, assembly GCF_014529385.1. Lineage (NCBI taxonomy): Eukaryota > Viridiplantae > Streptophyta > Polypodiopsida > Polypodiales > Pteridaceae > Adiantum > Adiantum capillus-veneris. The sequence goes on from NC_140955.1 coordinate 112,900,788, forward strand.
ACCTATTGGATCCTCTACTCCTCTCTCACTTTCTTGGAGCTTGTGATATCCCCAGTATTTGCTTGGTATGTGTGATTGATATTACGCCGCTGGTTCTGTTGGGCTGATGTGATCCTTTCAGGACTAGGCTCATGCATATGCGCCCGCGTGCACACACATGCTCACATGCATAGTACATCATTTGCCATTAGCTGCTCTCTCAGTTGAGCTGAATGCACAAGTCTGTGGCATGTCCAAAGCTTTGACATAGTGTTCTAATCCTTTCAGGATACCATTGTGGAGCTCCATCAAACTGGGATGTGCATTGTGGCTTGTCCTACCTCCATTCAAAGGTGCGCATCGAGTCTATGATTGGGCCATAAGGGGCCGCCTCCTCAAGCAACAGGCTGGCTTAACTCGAACCTTGAGTGAGTCGCAGCGCAAGTTTCTAGAGTTGCTCAGCCCACAAGCACGGGAGTCGCTAGAATGTCACATTGAAGAGCATGGCACCCATGCCTTGGATAACATCATTGCAGCTGTAAGATCCAACTCCTTCATTTTAAGCTTAATTTGTTGAAATTGATGTCTTCAGGGAAGAATCCCACAGTTTGGATGGTACATGGATTTCTGGCATTTCATACAAGGGAAAATGGAGTATACCGTTTTTATTGACTGCCTGTCTGGATTGCTAAGGACTGTCATTAAGCGAAGTGTGGTTGGAGTTGAGCGTCAAGACATTCTTCTGTTGGAGCTTAGGCTCTCAAAAGATAATTTTTAAAGAAAGAATTATGTTCAATTCTGCCGGAAATCATGTAGCTTGGGTTTATTTGCACTCACACTCATGTCATCTCTTCCTCTAGCCTTCGGGCTGGAAAAGAGATGATCCTTACATAGATATGTGTGCACAAGACACATTTCTGTCTAGCTCATGCCTTTTTATCTTTGGATGCAGGCTAACAAGGAGACATACAAGAACCCCTTTGCATGATTTCATGGCGCCTTGAAGCAACGTCTGGAATGAAGTGGGCTCTACTTTTGTGCAGTATTCAACAATGCTTTTTTGGCATTTCTAATGCGCCTACTTTGAATAGTTGCTTCCGAGACCTTACCATTCCCGAGCTTTGTGTCTGTCAATGCCTCGGTTGCAATGGGGCTGTGTCCAATCGAAGGCTTGAATTTTGAGAGCGATGATTATCATTTTCCATTGATAGATTCTGGCTTTGACAAGTGAGTGGAAGTTGCACCATATCTCGAGTCTTGTTGCAGTAATGTATGAACAAATGTAGCTGAATTGTATTGATGAAGAAAACATGCAGCGGTGCGAAATCACCAAAGGAGATGTGTTTATGGAGTTCAAATTGTTGTCCATGTGGTAAAGAGTTGTGATTATGATGTAGAAAATTAGGTAATTAACATAGGCGGATAATTTAGCCATAAACGGCCGCTCCTAGTGATCTTCACTACATCTGATATGCAGTATTCTTGTTTTGCTAACATTCTGGCTGTATTATTAATAGGAATATGGGAATAGTTTAAGTTTGTCAACAATAGCAGCCCAATAAATATAGGCAAACATGAAAGCTTGCTACTAATATTATATAAGGGTGTATATGCAAGTGAATCTAATAGATTCCCTTGCAACCATCCCAAGGGAATCGGCTAGTGGAATAAATATTGCCCTGGCAAGTTGTAATGTGAGGTTCTTGACACCTGTTTGATACCCTAATAGGACATAAAGCCGAAGTATATATGTATGTGTTTGTAGAATTCCTTACTGATACCACTCTGCGGAAATTAAGAAATACTCACTATTGATTATATGATCACTAGTATTTGCCTCTCAATGCCAAAGGAGTGATCAACTTGACCAAAAATTAGCATATTTTGCTAGGTGAACCTCATTTTACACAGGTTCAAATTCTCCATGCATCTAGTCTGTTTTTGTAAACATCATAGAGCTTTTGAGCAAAGTCTATGGTCGTAGGAGGCCCAAAACTTCTCATGGACAGAATCTATACTAATAGATAAAGGGGGAGGGAATTCTGGTTCCCCCCTTGCCACGCGTCAGATCCTCCAACCGGCAGGTGTGGCTTGCAGCGTCCGGGAGCACAGTGACGCAGAGAGAGAGAGAGAGAGAGGCGGTGGTGGCGGTTATACTAGTCAAGTATAGAAAAGTGAGATTTGGTTTGTTGAAGAAAGCCATAGGGGAGAGGAATGAAAGGTATCTCATCTTCTTGTGATGTGTCCTATAAGTGGTTTAAGAAGTATCAAAAATTAAAATAAATCATGTCTTCTTTGGGAGGGTGGGGTCTAGTTTTAACAGCCATCTCCCAAGGATTCATTCACTTTTTTGAGTTTTCTTTTGTTTTTTTGTTAGTGAAAGACATACATGTGATACAAACACTTTCCTTTACAACCTCTCAAAAGAGGAAAGTCATGATTTTAAGCATGTTTCTGAAGTCCAATATTTTGTTTTAAAGTTTGAAAGGAGCATCTTATTTCTTCAAACCATGTTTTCAAAATTCTTTAAGTGTAGATCTCAAAGTTAAGGGACACTTTTTGAGAGGCTAATATGTTTTTAACATGCCTACAAGATCTTCACCTTGTTTACTGATGCCTTGGAAAATTGAATTAGGCCTATGAGTAGACATGCTGTATAGCCTCTCATCCCAAAGAGGAAGGAAAATGAATGGCAAAAGAAACTGGTGCTAGCACTCAAATCTTGAGGATACAATGAGTTAGTGTGGTATTGCATGTGATGACCATGAGGGAGGATGGAGCTCTATTGCTAAGGGTTTGTAATGCAACCCTACATGCATAGGGTGTATAAGCATGATATGAAATCTAGTTAGCTCTAATTTGTACTATATTGGGGAGGCACTATTGTGTACATCAATGAAGGATGTCATAAGTTCCCTAGGGAACATGCATGGATCTGATACAAGCCAGCCAGTTGCTCTCTATTGAGCCATTCATTGATCTTTGACATCTAGTTGGATATACGCGAGGTCTAGAAATCGTGTGTTTCCATCCTCTTGTTTGCCTCGAGGGTCTCTACACTTTGAAGACTAATTGCATGTTGTGTCAAGGCTAGTGGATGCATGGAACAATGTGGTAATTTGTGTCTTTGATTTCGTTCCACCTGGTATTTTTTGGGTTATTAAGAAAGCTCTTTGTGTCGATGAATGTTGAGTTTAAACCTCCCCAATGCATGCTGATCCACCGGCTCTAAAAGCTCACATAGGAAGGTTCACACTAAAAAATGAGGTATCTGAGGTGTAGGCTATGCATCTGCACACACAATACTCCTCACTCTCCACCTCTCCCTACTCCTCACTCTCCACCACCTTGCCAATCTCTATATCCTCTTGTCACTAGGGTTCCAAGCTCCAATACCAACCCTAATCTCATGGTGATGTGATGAAACCCGATGCTACTCTAGAACCATTCAACCATGTGGTAAAAAGCTCACTATGTGAGCTATATGGTTCCCACTATGTGATAGGTGGATGTGGTGAATCCTTGTAATAATGGAATGATGAGGGGCCCATGCATCTCTAGCTCCTTTGAGAAAACCACTATGTGGTCTAGGCATACCATTATCCTTTGTTTGCTAACTAAGCCATCTCTCTAGAAACCTCAAAAGCTTTATATGATAATTGATAATATGGTATCTCTCAATCTGCCTAGAAGACCTTGCATGAAATATGGCCTCCACCATCATGGGTGGTGTAGCAAAACTTAGCTCAAATGACATTGTGAGGTACCTAAGGTTTGTTATGTATCATACATGCCATGATGAGCATCTATGATTGCTCTATTTATACTTGATGTTGGTGACAAGGCCTAGCACCCATATGACTGCCATATACATTAAACTCAAAAAGCAACCCCTTTGTTTGTAGCTCTTGGTGCCTAGTGGCACTATCTCTATCACATAGCCAAAGCCACATGTTCTTGTGTCAATCTAGGCTAGCAAGTGGTATCATAGTAAATTGTGTAGCTGAAGAAGAAAAGATGACCCCAAGAAATATCTATGACGTGACCACCTCCACTCGACCTTTGCAAGAATGAATGTAACTTGACTCATATCGTGACTAGAACTGTGGAAGATAGCGACTCTTCCCAAGGTTCACTATGAGGCCTCTAAATGTACAAAAATCTTCTAATGCATACAAGTGCTGATGTATACCTCCAAGAGACTTAGAAACCAATATAATATCATTAGAACAGAAAAAAAAAAGGAATGATCTACCTTGCAAGTTGACTACATCACCACCCCGATACGTAAATAGGTTGGCAACCTCATCTCTGCATAATCTAATGTGTAAGGAACTCTATCATGGGTTTTGTGATAGTTCACAAAGTAGCAATACAACTCTCTCCCTTGGCATGGCCAATTAAACACCTCAAGGTTGAATACACGGTCAATGATAGAGAGCTCTCTTAACACTAGTTCTATGATTGGACGTTCAAGTGTCGTAAGACACTAAAGTGTCTTGTTTTTCTAGCAACTTCTCATAATTATTGGCGAAGCTAAAAACAACATTTATAGGTCATTTTTATGCCTTGGGTCAGTTATGAGGGGAATAACATAATTATTTGGTGAAGCTCAAAACAAGAGTTATAGGTTATTTTCATGCCTTAGGTCAGTTATGAGGTGAATAACATTGCCATATTTTACTTTATCCAAAATTAATACCATATTAAGATTATGGTGATAAGCTTTAAGACAAAAAAATCACAAAAATGCAATGTAATTTTAACAAAATTTTCATAAATTGAATATAACTCATCGAAATAAGATTTTGCATAAATTTCAAGTTTTAAGGATAGGAAAAACCTTATTATAACAAGTAATATACCTCCATAACTTAGTTCTTAGACCATATTTTTATATATTGAAAAACCCAAATCTTGAAACGTTGACAAAGAAAACTGTCTTCGAAGGCCTCTTTCGTAAACATGATGAGGTTATGGGGCACAACTTAAGGCCTATAATGTATTTGAAGGCCAATATCCATCAACTAAGCATTTTTAAAGGTTTCAAACTCATAGGAAATATATAGTGCAAACTTTCTTGCAAAACAAACATTGCTATGAAAAACTAATGAAAGTGTGCATATAGATTCCCTAACTTGTTCATAAGAGGTCCTGTTGTACAAAAGTAGACTTATTTTAAGGCTAACCTTTGATAAATAGTAATAAGTATTTCAAAATGCGTAGTTTTTGGGGTATGACATAAATCACCAAATGTGACTTGCATAACCATCAAATAGTACCACCTTAAGTAATGGAGTCAGACTTAGTATATATGTTGCATAACACATTGCAAATTGAGATGAACTAAATGCTGTATATGGTCATGAATTTAATTCACAAATGTTGCATATTTGACCCACACTGAAATGAAGAGCTTTCCTTTTTTTAATGGTGCCAATGTTGACATCCGGTTGTGTACAGGAACATGTCAACTACACGAGTTATTGGTTGACTTGAGCCTTGACATGACTTTCTATGGGGTTTAGAATGAGGGAAACTTTAGTATTTCAAGACAAGTGCACACAGTTAACCACCACTAATTGAATGATGGTAGCATAAAGTACTTCAAGACAATGACAGAGCAAAGCAACTAAAGAGATGAACATTGCATTGCATTAATCAAGTACATGAATCCATTGACTAGCTTAGCACATGAACTATTTACACAAGTGTTCCATACATGGAAAATAGAATTAGGCTCTCAAGTCTCTTTCCCACCTCAATGAAGGGATCCTTCCTTTTTAGTCTATTGTTGAACCTTTTTTGCCCCTTCATTTTTCCTTTCATTGAGATGACTCCTAAAACAAGAGATGATCAATCTCCTAATTCAAAGGGAAAAAACCTCAATATGTCGTTCATGGAAAAAATACACACTTTTCAAGAATTGGCACTTAATTAATTATCCTTCCTTTTTCAACATGAAAAAGGTGACCTTTGATAAGCCTTACATACACCCCTTGCATTCCACTGCATTGGCACCATGTAAAATAGATCTCTACATTGCAATTATTTGGTGGCTACGAGCAAGAAAAATTCTACTAGAAATTAATTGCATAGTGCATAGTTCTCTCTCTCTCTCTCTCTGTCTCTCTCACACACACACACACACACACACACACACACACACACACACACACACACACACACACACAGGATGTTGTAAGATCTATAGAAAAAGGTCTAGAGGGGGATAGGGAGCTAGAGTAGTAGGGAAGTTGATTTCACACATAAAAGAAGAGGTTACAAAACTAAAAAGAGAGGTGCAAGGTTGCGATAAGAGAGAAAGAGAGGTAGGGAACTTTGATCAAGGAAGAAGATTTTGTAACTATGGAGAATGAGGCAACAAGAATAGAAGAAGAAATTGTAGGTTGCAGATCTTAACGAAAATGTTACATATCTAAAATGATGTAAGGTAGGCTACTTCAAAAAAAGGCACCATAGCATGAGAATAGAGAGAGAGAGAGAGAGAGAGAGAGAGAGAGAGAGAGAGAGAGAGAGAGAGAGAGAGAGAGAGAGAGAGATGTTAGGGTGTTTTAGAGAGAGGAGATAGAGATTGCAAATTTGCACTTTTTAGCAGTTGAGCGGAGAGAAAGACTAAGCTTGGGAGACTTTTTGGAAGGTGAGAAAGAAGAAGAGAGAAAAGGCAAAGAGGGAATAAGAGAGAAAAAATTATATATTTAAAAATTGAAATAGTACTTTTTGGAGGAAGAGTAACTCCAACCAGATTTTGTAACTATGGAGAATGAGGTACAAATATAGAAGAAGATATTGTGGCTTGCAGATCTAAACGAAATGTTACAGATCTAAAATGATGGACGGTAGGCTACTTATAAAAAGGCACCCTAGCATGAGAATAGGGGGAGAGAGATGTTGGGGTGTTTTAGAGAGAGGGGATAGAGATTGCAGATCTGCATTGTTCAACAATAGCCAAGCGGAGAGAAAGACTAAGCTCGGGAGACTATTTGGAGGGTGAGAAGAAGAGAGAAAAGGCAAAGAGGGAATAAGAAGAAAAAAAAATATACATTCAAAAATTGAAACAATACTTTCTTAGGAAGAGTGATTCCAACTAGATCTCGTAAAATCTATATATAATTTTCAATAAAATAATTAAAAGTATTTTTATATAGGCCTGCTTTAACAAAAGTATTTTTACATAGGCCTTTTTGAGCTATCTACCCCACTTTTTGAGCCTTTGGTTAAAGATTGAGTATTTTCGTAATCTATCAAATAAAGAGGCTCTTCTATACCCCATTCTCTTCCTAATGTATTGAAACTTTTGTACACATGAGTTTATTCCACATAAAACTTGAAATAAATACTTGTGGTTACAAATGTGGATTTGGATTTTATACCAATGTCCAACCTCTGAAACAATGCGGTTTAGATTTGAGCACTAGGATTTCATACAACTTGGAAGCACTCGGCCCAAACTTCATCAATCAAAACAAAAAATTTAGTGTTAAATTGAATATTGGGTCTCTATAGCCAGCATTGCCACAACAATCAATAGCTAGAGTCTCTCATGGGATAATCCCCCAAAAATTGCAACTTGTGAGATGAAGGCAAATTATTGAGCCACTTACCAATCAATCATGCATCCAACAAAAGTTGTATCTCTAAAGTGGCATCATGAGGTAAACAAGGTAGTACGATACGATTATAAATTGGGATCATCAATCCAAATTTATCGCGCAAGATTATGTGTAGAACTCTTGATTCGAGCACCTATATGAGAATTCCTACATCTACCCCATCCAACTAGTACACCGGGCTTTCTAAATGAGAAAGTAGTTGGCCAATCCACTCAACATATGTTTTCTTGATGATCAACAATCATCCCTACCTCTATCAATAGTAAAGCAGACACCTAAAGATGACATGCATTGTCAAAAATTGCAATCATGCACATGGATGCAATAAAAAGCATTACATGAAAGGGCTTTTTCCTCTTCAAAGATAGATGCCAACCATGGCATGCATTATTTCTAGTATAGTATTTGTACACGCATAGTAATACCAAAAGTATGAGGAGACAACATAATAGTAGGAATATTGGTTAAGAAATCAAATTGAAACCCGAAAAGTACAATTTACTTTTTGCCCAATTTAATTGAGAAATAATATCAAGGAAGAGCACTCATTATGCAAGTTATATGGATTATTATCTATGCCAAGTTTTTGTGTTTTTGTTCTCATTGATCCATTGTTGGCCATAGTGCAATTTTATAAGATTTTGAGGTTTTATCTTGTATCAAAATCTTATAAAATTGCAAATCACCTAAAATACTTCAAGACTAAAACATCACCTAAATATTAAGGAAATAAAATCCTAGAATTACCTTCATTAATTGACTCCAAGAAAAGAATCTATGATTACACAAAGTTCATCATGGAAGTTTGTATCAGTGCCAAAGCAAGAAATGACATAAATTAAATCCCCTCTTAGGTTAAATCCCAATTTTAGAAATGACATAGAGGATCATTTGCACCCTCTACTACTCTCCAAACTCATCGTCAATTTTCTCTTGTGCAAAAATAAGGACTCATAGAAAAATCTATGCCTCATACGGCATTTCAACTTAAACTTTATCTAGCAAAACTTTAAATCATGTGAGTCATGGACCCCTATTCACTTTCAATATAAAATACACGCAAACCACAAAGCAATCAATGAGGTTTATGAGACCTTATTTTGTAATAAATCTCTAAGAAAATAGGTCATTGCTCACTTTCATTATGACAGAGATATAGAGAGAAAGGCAGAGGGACAATGGCATATTGAGCTAGCTTTTCTTTTACATAAGCAGCTCTTCAAACCAAAATAATTAGCATACTTCGATTAGTTTTAGGATGTGGTTTCCAATGTACTTGAAAAACATGTGGAATGCTTCAATAAAATACCATACAATACTCCAAAAACTCATATGAACTAGAAAGAATCCTTGCCAAAGCAAAATGTACCAATTTCCAATTGGAGATTTGCTTCTTAGCCTAGCATGGTACCTTAAGTCCGTTATATTCTGTTTGCTGTCCTTTGATGAGTGTTAGCTCTAGAATCTTGAGAGTCTCACTTCCATCTTTCTTCATTTAAAGACATTGTAAGATAACTAGTGTGACCCTAGAGGAGTCTCCAATCAAACCTCTTGCTAGCCTTGGTGATATCCCCTACAACAACACCAATGTTTGTGGGAGTTTTCATGATGGATTGATTATGTGGCTTAAAGAGAGCTTTGTAACATATATAGTAGCTGAGAATGTAGTAGACCCAATGAATGCATGTTTCAGTAACCTCATCAAGCGACAATCTCTTAAAAATGAGTGCAAGTATTAAGATATTGCTGCTTGATGAGGTTACTAAAACATGGAACTATCTATGAAAGATGTGAGATCAACCACTATGTCTATGGCTCAGCCACATCAACCTCAAGCCGAGGCACATTGAAAGTGATACTATTGACCTATGCAAGGTAGTGCTAGATTCTAGAGATTGTAAGGAAAGGCCATAAACCCTCAAAACCCAAATGGTGCGTCGAAAAAAGCCCCAAACTAAAACCAAGATTTTTTTAGACACTATTTTGGAACTCAATTTTTTTGGTATCTAGATGTTTGTATACACATAAGGACCACTATCGTCTAGTTTATTTGCAACAAAAATAATACTATTGCTCTAGTTCTGAGAAAATTGTATGCACATGCTCTTTCTTCGTAGGTGCTATTGTATAGCGAGAACTTTTGATAAACATTAATGTCAACCTAAGGATGTAGCTACCCAAGTAGGGCATGGAGGCTTTACTATGCTTGTCATGCACATAAGAGGTCTAATCAATCACTCTCTAAATCCTTTGAACAAGTGCATAGAAGGCCAATAAAAACCTTTCTATAAGAGGCTATGACATACATATGCACATCTACTCGACATATGAACGATGATAATCTATGTCATCTTATTGTGTTCTTGTTCTCACTGGTCCAATTTGTTTTGGAGATTTTATCTTGTACCAAACTCCTATTAAATCGTAAATCTTGTTCACCATAATGCTCTTTTTTTGATGAAAAATACCTAAAACTACATCCGTAACCAAAACATCAACTAAACATCGAGGAAATAAAATTCTAAAAATGACCTTAATTAAGTGACTCCAAGAAGAGAATCTATGATTACACAAAGTCCATGGAGGTATGTATCAGTGCCAAAGGAGGCTATTACCTCCTAAGAACAGTTTTGGCAAAAATTGACTTAAGAGTGTTTGTACAGGTTAATTATGGAAGGATATGGCAATTACTTGATGTTTCATGCACAAAATGGTTCATATTGCAGTGTTGAGAAGTTTCAAAATACCAAGTATTAATGTCAAATTGTTTTGCAAAGCTAATGGAAGGAAAAGTTAGTACGATAAAAAAATATCACATTGTAGTGCAAAAGTGCTTATCAAATGGGTAGAATTTGCCAATTGGGCTAGGGTGGCCAAACAAACCCAAAATGCTCTGAAAATTGACAGACAACTAGATTTGGGAGTGGACTTCAACATCCAATCATCAGAACTTCAAAATTCAAATTAGTCTAGCCACAAAGATCAATCAAACTTGACATAAAAAATCCAATATGGCAAAGTGGGACCAAATTGGGCCATAAATTGAGAAATTGGGTAAACTTGGGGAAAACTTATCCATCGGTCCCAAATACTAGCGCCCCTTCTCAATATTTCTTTATTATAATCTTCACAAAGTACAATGTCTGAGGGTTCTCCTTCTCTCAGTGCTCCCAAGATAATCCCAATAAAGAAGAGGGATTGGGCACACTTATAGAGCTCCTTGGCCAAACTCAAAAGCAATACACAAAAATCTACAGTTCTAAAAGCTACTCGTTCCAAAAGTAAGCGCCCCATGGGCTATCCGTAAATTGCTACCATGTCATTAGCTCTTTGCAATTTGCATCATAAATTGCATTCATATAGCCTGCCAAGTCAGGTTTGAGGCCCTCGGCCGGGTCCCATAAGAGGGTTAGGTATTTAATCCCTAACCTCTCTGGGCCCTCGACATGAACCTATAAGTTGGAACAACCTTTTTTGTTTCATTTCACTAGAGTTTGAGACCCCTGTATCGGACTCTGTCCTTTAGGCCATGCTATGTCTTCAGTTTGTGATATATCCCCCTCTTGAAAGTATTATATTCATCCTCAATTACACATGCAAAACAGACATAAGACAAAAACTAGTTTAATAGACACTAACTCAAGTACCGACATATCAAACCACACGTATCCAACACTTGCACGGATACGATAGTCACTGAACATTCACATCACTATCCTCGTGTAGATCTTAGATGCGAATCTCATTGTAACTTATTTAGCAATCATATCCAAACCGCATTGATTTTTTCATGGTTGTCTTGATCTACTAAATCTTGTTACTATCACATTCACATCACCCCTTAGGTGACTAAGATAAAAGGAAGCAACCATTTTATCTTTCAAAGATGCACTCAAACAATACACACATGAGAATCACATGAAACATGTTCATTTTAGGTATTCCCATTTCAAAGTACTTCTTTACATAAAGTCATTCAACAGAATACTAATATCCAGTCATCATCCCAGAATTCTCAAAAGACATCAGGGACTTCATTTCCATCGAGGCAACATGTGACAAAGGAGGGGCGTCACTTCCCTCTCATGTAATCCATACCACACCAGATTCAACCTGGTCATTCATCGATAACTCTTGGAATAGCTAAACCAAAAGCCTCAAGGTAAAGCTCTAGTATCCCAGGAGTATCTGCTAGGTCCTCCTCCTCCATCCACTAAGAATAAAGAGTCGGATAATTCCTCAACTTGATCAAATACGGTCATGTCACCTTACCTTTTAATTTCCTCTCCTTCTAAGCCAAGACCTATTGTAGAATGAGGATCTCTTCCATCTCTTCCATTCCAGGTCGCTCATTTGGCTCCCTATCCATTGGCACTTACTTTTCTAAAGGTATTAATAGACTCACATGAAATGCATTGTGAATCTTTGAAGTATCTAGTGACCTCAGTCTGAATGATACATCATTTATCTCTTCTTGTATCTAGAAAGGTCCATAGTATCATATACTTAGCCTTGGAAAAAGCCTCTCCTTACCCTTTTGCTTTTGTAATAGTGCTTTTGTAATAATGCTTTCTCAAAATTGAGTAGCACCCAATCATCTTGCTTCAGCTGCAAGTCACGTTGATGCTTGTCTGCTGCTGCTGTGCCTGGGACTTCTCTAAAGCCTCACATAGCTTGGCAAAAGTAGTGTCTAGATCTTGTGTATACTAATTTGCTTCAAAAACCTTACCTTTGGTGCTCAAAATTGGTGGAACCTTTCTGACACCCTCGATAATCTCAAATGGTGCCTTCCCCATAGATGTGTGAACTGTGTTGTTGTAAGCAAACTCCACCAAGGGCAAAAAATTTCCCATTGAGTCTTCTGGTCAGAGATGTATGAATTTAACAAGTTTAATACCATTAAATTGGCTATCTCCAATTACCCATCTGTCTGTGGATGAAATGAGGATAAGAATTTAAGGTGTGTGTCTATATTCTCCCACATTTCTCTCCAAATCAAACTTGTGAAGTGGGGATCTCTATTTGAAACTATAGATTCATGCATACCATGTAATCTGAAAATTTGTGAATAAAAAGCTTAGCCAAATGGTCGGATTTTACCGTCTTCTTTATCGAAATAAAGTGAACCTATTTACTGAACAGGTTGGTGACTATCCAAATGCCAACATGCCCACTCAGAGTCTTCAAAAGATAAAAAATAAAGTCCATTGCTATACTCTTCCAAGGTTGGTTAGGAATGGGCAAAGGTTGTAGTGTTGAGATTTGCTTCTTCTTTTTCTTCTTCTTCTTCAAAATGTGTACTTTACCTTTGAAATCTCTAGGATTATTTTGGTTCCTAGCATTATCTTTGAAGAAACACTGGTTGGGTGTGTGTCCCTTCTTCTTGGTGGACATAGTGCTTGTATATGTGCAAACATGGATGCAATAGATTTGTTCAAAAAATTGCAGAAATACTCGTGTGAATGCTTGGCTTGGTGCTACAAGGGCCTTTTCTCACCTTGGGATTAGACAGTTCATACATATCAAGGCAAGCTTTCTGCAAATGAATCCTCAAGGGAATTTACAAAATTTTGACCAAGTGTGAAGTCACTGTTCACGTTTGTGAAGCACCTCTTTATAGTGTTTGAATATCTTGAAGGTTCATGGGAAAAATCCTTGAGAGAAAATTTTGAACTTGGAAAAATGCTCAAAAAATTGCACAGAAGAGTGCCCTTAGCTAGGTGAGCACTTGGTGCTATTTGAGATGGTTGTGGGAATCCAGGCTTTGTGGAAAGATGACACGAACCCAAATGGTTAATCAAATGACGTTGAGTTGATATGCTTTGAGTCAAATGCTTGATATACTCAATTGATGGTTTGCCGCTATGAGCCTTGTGAGAACACAAGCTTGAAAAAAAATGCACTTCAAATGAAGTAAATAAGCCCAAAAATAATTTACATGCTCTAGCTCTATCGATCAGCAACAGTAATGAGTAAGATCATTTCAGCACATGAAAAACACTCTTAATAATAAGAGCTCAAGGGTTTTGTGGTGGGGCTTCTAAAATAGAAGAGATTGTATGTGCTTGTAAGTTGTGCTCTTTTCCAAAGCCAAACAAGCCCTTTTAAAAACAAAAGCTATCTTTAAACGTTTTTGGATTCCCTTGAAAAGAGTTGAAAAGAGGAAAGCTTGACTTCCACCTAAAAATACTTTGGGCATTAAATGCTTTCAACTGCACACACACACAAAACTTCTAAGTCTTCCCTATAGAAAAACTAGAGATTGAGCTTAAAAGCTTAGAATTTAGTTAAAATGTTAATTAGTGTAGCTTAGTTTAAAATTTATGTAGGTGAGCTTGATCAAAATAATGCCGACGGCTACGTATATACATAAGTGTGTTTCGTCAATTTGTCACGTAGCTTCCAATTGAATGGCAATGTGCATTCGTGACCTTCAATGTAGTAGTTTTGATGCAACACAACCTAAATGCAAATGCAACCTACACACACACACTAATTAATTTCAAATTAACAGGAAGGATACTAGCTCAAAGAGTAAATCCAAGAACGTGCTCAAGCATGGATAATTGATATTGATTAGTGATGCTTATTAGAGAGAGAAGAATTGTGGATGAGTGATTAAGAGATATAATTAATTATCATGTAGGCTCTAATACCACATGAAAAGCTATGGTGGATAGACAAGCAAAGAATTCACATTGAAGTGAATATAGTGATTATATTAGACTTCGAGAGTGGATTACATGCTTTGCATAGTGACCATATAGGCTCAAAAAAGGAAGGTGGTATTTAATGCTAGACAATGATTTTGGATCACATGTGGGATAAAGGTCAAGTGGCATGTGGCTATACCAAATAGCATGTGACTATAAAGAAAATGTGTTTAGGGACATCTATGTAGTGAGATGCATGCATCCACATAAGGGTGCATGCTTGATATGCTTGGCTTTTAGGGGTTAGTCACGTTTTGAGTGTAAGCTAAAGGCTTACCCCAACATCTATGTCCATCTCTATGCCAACAAAAGGTGGATTATGGCACTCTATCAAGACCCTGTTTCTCAAGCCCCCTAAGTATCACACATCATTGTCTTTCACATTAAATAGCCTCTCTTTAGAGCATAGCCTGCAACTATCTCTTCCTGCTACCTTTCTTTAGAGCATAGTCTGCAACTGTCTCTCCACTACACTCGGTCAAAGATACCTACAGAATCTAGATATGTGGTGTTATGATCAATCATATCCTCAAAGTTCTGATATTGTGCCGCCAATATAGATGATATCTATGGATTTTGAGACAACACATCTACCACCGTGGTACTCTTTTCCATGACGTTCTATCCTCAAAGTTCTATATTGTGCCGCCAATATAGATGATATCTATGGATTTTGAGACAACACATCTACCACCGTGGTACTCTTTTCCATGACGTTTGTGTAGCTAAATTTGGTTGATGCTATGAGGAGTGCAATGCAGGGTCATGGGTGCAAACAGACACTTGCTGAATTGGTAGGACATATATGGAGGTCAAGGGCAGGCAAAGGCCAACAAGTGTGTATGAGTTATGTGGTTATTTGGGCCAAGATTCTTTGCTATGGTGCCTATTGAATGTGACTGATCCAAGAGTGCAAAGTGTTAAAATGAAAGTGCTAGAGGTGTTCGTGCTGTGTTCTCCAAGTTGGTCTAGACGACTCACCAATTGGAGCTACGAAGTGCAAGTTATGGAAGTTTGAAGTTTAAAGTGGTTTGCAGATCCCCACCGGATTGGACAGTTGCAGATGGTTGCTTAGAGTTGATGGTATTTCCTAGATCATGTTCTAACAAAACATGCTCTACACAGCATACAAGTTTTTTCGCGGCACTACATACATAACAACTTGAGTCATCAACACATTACAAAGAGACACTACTTCCAAATGTACCCAGATGTGCCTTACGTTTTTACACGACCGTGAAACGCCTTGCTTTGCCCGGAGTTTGCATAGTAAAAAATCTTAGCTTCAATGTCAAATCACAACAGACTCCAATGATCACTACACCAAAACCATCAGAGATGAGGAGAAAGATTCTAAATGCAACATGGTTTTTACAAGGCAAGAAAAAATCACAATTGATTGTATGCGGTGACCAGAAAAGCGCGCTAGATCAAAATTGACTCTGCAGTGACTAGAAAGCACGCTAGATCAAAATGTGAGTGGATGTTACCCCTTCGTGCCGGATGGTATTTCCTAGATCATGTTCTAACAAAACATGCTGTACACAACATACAAGTTTTTTCGCGGCACTACATACATAACCACTTGAGTCAGTAACACATTACAAAGAGACACTACTTCCAAATGTACCTAGATGTGCCTTACGTTTTTATAGGACCGTGAAATGCCCTGCTTTGCTCGGAGTTTGCGTAGTAAACAACCTTATCTTCAATGTCAAATAACAACAGACTCCAATGATCACTACACCAAAACCATCAAAGATGATAACAACATTGCAATGGATAGTGATACTACTCGCTCGGTATTGACCCATGTCTTTGCGACAGTCGTCAAGTTTTGCTTTATAAGTTACGCTTGATTCATTAGATGGATCACTACCGTTAAGACATGGGTCAATACCAAGCGAGTCAGTGGCTTATGGAATTTGATAGCTACCCCACTCGCTCGGTATTGACTAATTGGTTTGTGAAAGCCCGCTGAAATATCTTAAGTCTAATCTCTGCCATTGATTCATGTTAGGCATGTTGTCTCGCTTCCGCCTCCTGAGGTTCAAAACAAAGTATAAGTAATAGATCCGCTGATATCGCCTATAATGCAGAACAGTGGAGTTTCCTTTTTCGCTCTGATGGGCGGGTTTCACAGAGTCAATTTTGATCTAGCACGCTTTCTGGTCACTGGATACAATCAATCGTGAGTTTTTTCCTGCCTTGTAAAAACCATGTTGCGTTGGAGTTGGTGAAACGCGCATGCACAGGAAGTCTTGTTGATCGAGGTTGAAAATGCAGGCCTCCTTTGACCTTCTAGGCAGCAGTATCTGTGCATGCAGAGGTGCTGCGCTGAGCAGAACTTGCAACTCCTCTTCGTTCTCTTCGTTGATTTGCTCTAAAATAATTGACTCATCTGATAATGGCTCCTCGTTGGATGGCCCTTGTGAAGCAGAGCCTTGCCCTTGCCTTTCTTGAGCTTTATCCCTGGCTATCTCAGGCTCCTCCCTAACAGCCTTAGGGTCCTTCCTAACAGGCACAGTGTCCTCCCTAACATGCACAGGCTCCGGATCATTTTCCTTCAATATTGGTTCCTCCATAAATGCCTCAGGGTCCACCCTGGCCTGCTCTTGTCCCTCATCAGCTGTTATTGGCTCCGGATCCTCCATGACTTGCTCATTTTGGGCTCTAGCTGGCTCCTCCATAACTATCTCTGTTTCTTCCATGACTGCCTCGAGGTCCACCCTGGCTTGCTCATGCCCCTCTACCGCTATCTCAGCCTGCCCATCTGTGTCATTTCTCTCGGCCCGTGATCGTGTCCTTTTGCTGTTTATTGTAGCCCTAGATGGCTCTGTTTGTCGTGCACGAGGATGGAGAGGGGGGATGTTAAGAATATCCATGGTTCTACTATCCCGGATAGATACTGACTGAAGCAGCCCATCGTAGCGGGAACGCAGCCTCCGAAGAGTATCAAAATCCCGTGGCATGATAGTAACGTGGTGTGCATGGGCAGCCATGATATATCCATCACTGAAGAATTCAACGAGGTAGTCTTCTGCAATTTCTTGAAGGCAGAGAAGTGCTGCTGGCCTATCGCATGCCGACTCTCCATTGCTCGCAAATCTCTCGCACTACTCGCTGGAAAGGAAGACGTGGAATAGCCGCTTGAACATGTCGTTCCATCCTTAGTAGCTCTTGCAGTACACCCCTGTGCGCCTCATATCGGCGTCTTCTTGCTTGAGCATTCAAAGATTCACCTGTTGCCCTTCTAGGCGTGGCCTTTGCACGAGGCCTCTCTACAAATAGCATAACAGAAAACGACATTTCATTTGTCAGGATAAGGGACTTAAGATTTTAGAAAAGGTCAGTACCAAGCAAATAGGTGCATCGAACAGAGTTTTCCTTCCCTTATTCGCTTGGTAACAAGTGTAATAGCAGACATCGCTTATATTATGTGAGGTCAGTACCAAGCGAGCAGGTGCATCGAATAGAGTTTGCCTTCCCTTATTCGCTTGGTAACAAGTGTAATAGCAGACATCACTTATATCTTCTGAGGTCAGTACCAAGCGAGTAGGTGCATCAAATAGAGTTTGCCTTCCCTTATTCGCTTGGTACTGACCTCAGATAAGTGTAATAGTAGACATCACTTATATTTCTGAGGTTAGTACCAAGCAAGCAGGTGCATCGAATAGAGTTTGCCTTCCCTTATTCACGTGGTACTGACCTCAGAAAAGTGTAATAGCAAGCGAATAGGTTTGCATCCCCTGTAACAAAATACTAATGTGAAGGAGACGTTTAAGTCCATGTTGTCCTAACTATCATGTCGTGCCCTCCCATCACCTCCCTTAATCTAGGGGGGGCGGTACCATTGCTTCTCCCTCCCACGTCTACCTCTCATGAAAATGCATGGCGGTACTCCAACCCACCGCCTCACAGACCACTCATCAGCCAGAACCCAGGCCCTGCTTTTCAGGCATGTCCATCTAGTCTATTTAACCAGCAATTTTTTCAAAACCTCCCTCAAAGTTTTGCAGAGCAACTACAGGAAGCTTAGGATAGTGGTGATGCCTTTCCAAGGGACACTCACATAGCAACAGGGGGACCGCATCCCGACCCTCCTCCTGAGGTCCCCCCTTGGTTCTCCCCCAATGGTACCCTTAGCGTTCTCGAACGACACAGCCCAGGAGTGGCTGCTGTCAACACGGGAGTCAATCCTCCAAGTAAGTCGCTGGTAATTCTGCCTGTCTCAACTACCAAACCAACACGGGAGCTACCAACCCTTGGAAGCTCAGAAATTCTTTCCTTTTTGTTCCCAATTTTCAAGCTCTAGTTTGAAGATCTTATTATGCTCTGTGCAGGATGCTAGCCTCAAGCTGGAACAAATGAGGATCTACAGGCACATAGTCTCAATCCTCAAAGACTCTCTAGAAGCAAGAAGGGTTGAAGACCTGCAGGGATTGCTCGCCGAGAATGGCTCTCTAGATGTTATCTATAATTGGGTATAGGAGATGAAGGATGAAGTGCTTGAGCTAGCCAGTAAATATGAGGAAGCCCTGAACTTCGCCAACAAGATTCAGGAAGAGATAGACTGGGTGTGAAGGAAAAGCCAGTTGTATCCCCCTGAAATTAGTAGGCCACTTTTGTAAAGTCTGAAACTTGGCCTTTGCACCTATCCCTAGTGTTTTCTAACTCAAAACTCCCTACATGGGTGTTAAGTTGTAATTTTGCTTCTCCCTTATAAATTCAAAACACGTATTTGGTAAAAATCCCTAAACCTGCAATAAACAGGGTTTACCTTCCCCTTATTTGCTTAGTACCGACCTCAAAAAAGTGTAATAGCAAACATCATTTATATTTTCCGAGGTCAGTACCAAGCGAATAGATGCATCGAACAAAGTTTTCCTTCCCTTATTCGCCTGGTACCGATCTTAGAAAAGTGTAATAGCAAACATCATTAATAAAGACGATGGTCAGTACCAAGCGAACAGGTGCAACAAACAGGGTTTACCTTCCCTTATTCGCTTGGTACTGACTACACAAAATACAAGTGCACAAAAGTGTAGTAGCATACCTCTTCACTGTGTGTAGAGTTCTGCGTCACTAAAGCACTGCAGAACAGGAGTAAGAGGAGGATGCGCAAAAAGGAGGAGCACTAGAGAGTAAGAGGAGATGCACAAAAAGGGTTGGGAGCACAAAAGAGATGGTTTGCTTACCGCGTAGCGTCGATGGGGGTAGAGTTAAAATGATGGGCAGTAGAGGATGCGAAAAGAGGCTGAAGAGCGCTCATCTGGGGCTAGGGTATAGTTAAAATGTTTGGCGGGGGTACTACCTCTAAACTTAGAATGCTTACAGGACAGTGAGAGACAGTACAGGTGCAGGACAGGTTTACCCGCAGCTTACAGTGTTAGAGAGACAGTGTTTTTTGAGCTGTTTTTTGAGTACACCAGAGCCATTTTACAAAGGAGACTCTGCCAAAATTTCTGCATCATCTGAAGCTTTCTTGGTTCATTTGACAGGTTGATATTGGTTCAGAGGTCATTTTACAGGGGAAACTCTGTCGAATTCTTCCATGGAAAGTAAACTACTGTGAAGCGTAGCTATGGCTGGATCACAGGACACTGCTCTTTACAATATCAAGAAGCTGGATGGAACCAATTTCCCATTGTGGAAGAAGCAAATTTGGCACGTGTTGGTACAAAAGAAGCAGATAAAACCTATAAAGCTCAAGGGGATAAAACCAGAAGATAGGGACGAAGATGAATGGAACGAAATGGATGAATTGGCACTTTCTACCATTATGCTGACTTTGGCAGAAAGCGTTTACTTCAATGTAGCAGACGAGATGTCGGCTTATCAAGCATGGTTAAAGCTGAGTGATCTTTATGAGAAGTAGAGTGCAGCTTCACAGGTATACTGGCTTAAGAAGCTTGTTGACTTGAAGATGAAAGAAGGGACACCTATGTCCAATCATCTGAATGAATTCAACACAATCTATAGTCAGTTGTCAGCTCAAGGTGTCAAGTTTGATGAACCTGTTAGAGCTATGTTCCTGTTGATCACATTGCCGGAAAGTTGGGACACCTTTTGCACAGCTTTGAGTAATTCTGCACCTCCAGATGGTTTGAACATAGCAGGTGTAGAAGGAAGTCTGCTTACTGAAGAAACCAATAGAAAGACAATGGACAAAGGCAAAGGAACAGCCTTAGTTGTCAGGGGAAGGACCAAAGAAAATTACAAAGGTGGAAAGAGGAATCAGTCTCGTAGCAAGTCCCGCAGTGCTAAAGGCAAGAGTGACATAGAATGCTACCATTGTGGCAAGAAGGGTCACATGAAAAGAGACTGCAGAGAATGGAAAGCAGAAAAAGGCAAAGAGAAAGTTGAAGACCATGGTGAGAAGAACAAGTCCTCAGTGAAGATTCAAGAAATAAATGTGACAAACACTGTTGCAGAGGATGACAGTCTAGTGTCAGGAGACATCTACTTCTTGAAGAATACAATGGACTCAGCTCTTCTTACAGCATCTGATGGAAATGCACTGAGTGACTGGATTATAGACTCAGGGGCATCACTTCATGTGTCTCCAAACAAGGAGTGGTTTACCTCTTATGTGACCACTAAAGATCATGTTCGGCTAGGAAATGGGCAGACATGTGAGATCTTAGGTGTTGGAGATGTTCAATTGAAGTTTCAGAATGGCTCTTCTTTCACGCTGAAGAATGTGAGACATGTTCCCGCAATTACAAAGAGCTTGATCAGCACAGGTTTACTTGATGATGCTGGCTACGTCACCATTTTTGGACAGAACATGTGGAAGATATCCAAGGGTTCTATGACAATAGCACATGGCGTAAAGTCTGGAGGACTTTACATGATTTATGTATCAAATGTCTCTAGAAATGTAATTAATGTAACCCAGCAGCCGAACGTTTCTTTGTGGCATAGCCGGTTAGGACATATGTCCAAGAAGGGAATGGAAATCTTGTCTCGTTCTGGTTATTTTCCTGGCTTTTCATTTAATGATTTTGAATTCTGTGAACATTGTCTGTATGGTAAGCAAACACAGCAGCCACATAAGCATAGAAGCAGTAGAAGAGATACACAGTTGGCACTTGTTCATAGTGATTTGTGTGGACCTATGCCTAACCTATCTCTAGGGGGAGCTTCTTACTTTATGACATTTATAGATGATTACTCGAGGAAAGTATGGGTTTACTTTCTCAAGTACAAGGATGAAGCGTTTAGTGTTTTCAAAACGTTTGTGACACTTGTGGAGAATCAGAGTGGCAAGAAGCTTAAATGCTTACGCACTGACAATGGTGGAGAGTATGTTTCAAAGGCCTTTCAGGACTTTTGTGAGTCAAAAGGTATAAAACGTGAACTTACTGCTCCTTACAATTCTCCTCAAAATGGTGTTGCTGAGAGGATGAATAGGACCATACAAGAGAAGGTCAGAAGTATGTTGTCTAATGCACAGCTGCCAAATGGGTTTTTGGCTGAAGCTGTATCAACAAATGTTCATCTTGTAAATAGATCTCCTAGCAAGGTTTTGCAGAAGGATTCTGTGCCAGAGATGGTATGGTCAGGCAAAATGCCCTCATACAAGCATCTCAGAGTCTTTGGCTGTGAGGCATATACTCACGTTCCAAAGGAATTTAGGAACAAACTTGAGCCAAAGAGTAGAAAGTGCATCTTTCTAGGCTATGGTAATTGTGGTGAGATGGGGTACAGACTTTGGGATCCCGAATCCAGAAAGGTTGTCCGCATCAATGATGTTCACTTTAATGAATCCAAATATCATTCTAAAGCAGAGAGGGTTGAGGAGAGTAGAAGAGTTGTCTTCCAAGAAGATGGACCTGCACGTGCAAGACAAAATGTCAGGGATCAAGAGGAGCAAGGACAAGATAGAGTGGAACCACAGGTTGTGGCTGAGCCTGAGCCACCTATTGTGCGTAGATCTGGACGTGTCACGCGACCTCCTGATAGGTTTGTTCCATCTATGAACTATGTCATGTTGACTGATTGCAATGAGCCTTCATGTTAGAAGGAAGCAGTGCAAATGAAGGACTCCGGGAATTGGCAATTGGCCATGCAGTCAGAGATGACAACTCTGCATAAAAACCATACATGGAAGATAGTTAAATTACCACGGGGCAAAAAGGCTCTACCCTGTAAATGGGTTTACAGGTATAAGATCACCGCTCATGATAGTCAGCCAAAGTACAAAGCAAGGCTTGTTGCCAAGGGCTTTAAGCAAGAACAAGGCATTGACTTTGAGGAATTCTTCTCTCCGGTGGTCAAGATGACTACATTGAGATGCTTTCTTGCATTGGTTGCGATATTAGATTTGGTGTTGCACCAAATGGATGTCAAGACAACGTTCTTGCATGGTGGTTTATATGTGGAAATTTACATGCAGCAGCTAGAAGGGTTTGTTGAGAAAGGCAAGGAAGATTGGGTATGCCAGTTGTTAAAGAGTCTTTATGGCTTAAAACAATCACCGAGGGCATGGTACCATAAATTCCACAAGTTTATGCTTTCTCAAGGCTACAAACGTAGTGAGTTCGATCACTGTCTATATACAAAGAAGGCTAAGGATGGTAGTTGGTTGATCCTTATTTTGTATGTGGATGACATGTTGATTGTTGGCAAGCACTTGGAAGAAATTTCAGCTTTGAAGTCAAAGATGGCAAAATCGTTTGACATGAAAAACATGGGTGAGGCAAGTCATATACTTGGTATGCTCATTGAGAGAGACAGATCAAAGAAGTTGATTTGGTTATCTCAAACAGAGTATATTGACAAGGTTTTGCAACGTTTCAATATGGAGAAGGGAAAGGCACTGAGTGTTCCATTGCCACCATATGTGAAACTTAGCAAACAAGATTGTCCTGTGTCTGAGGAAGAACAGGCTGAAATGGATAAGATTCTATATGCGTCTGCAGTGGGTAGTTTGATGTATGCAATGATTGCTACTCGCCCAGACATTGCATTTGCAGTGGGAGTAGTAAGTCGATACATGTCAAACCCAGGCAAGAAACATTGGGAGGCAGTGAAAGGAATATTGAGATACCTGAAATCTACAAAGAGTATGCGTATATGCTATGGGAGTCAGGAGCTAAGTGTAAAGGGTTTTACAGACTCAGATTATGCAGGTGACTTAGACAACCGAAGGTCTACGTCAGGGTATGTCTTTACATTGGCTGGTGGAGCAGTATCATGGCGTTCTAGATTACAAGATTGTGTTACTCAGTCTACTACAAAGGCTGAATATGTTGCAGCATCAGAGGCATGCAAAGAATCAATTTGGCTTAATCGACTAGTAACAGATTTGGGAATCAAAGAAGAGATGCCTGTGTTATATTGTGATAGTCAAAGTGCTATACAATTGGCTCTACCTTGTAAATGGGTTTACAGGTATAAGATCACCGCTCATGATAGTCAGCCAAAGTACAAAGCAAGGCTTGTTGCCAAAGGCTTTAAGCAAGAACAAGGCATTGACTTTGATGAAGTCTTCTCTCCGGTGGTCAAGATGACTACATTGAGATTCTTTCTTGCATTGGTTGCCATATTAGATTTGGTGTTGCACCAAATGGATGTCAAGACAATGTTCTTGCATGGTGATTTAGATGTGGAAATTTACATGCGGCAGCCAGAAGGGTTTGTTGAGAAAGGCAAGGAAGATTGGGTATGCCAGTTGTTAAAGAGTCTTTATGGCTTAAAACAATCACCGAGGGCATGGTACCATAAATTCCACAAGTTTATACTTTCTCAAGGCTACAAACGTAGTGAGTTCGATCACTGTCTATATACAAAGAAGGCTAAGGTGGTGGTTGGCTGATCCTTATTTTGTATGTGGATGACATGTTGATTGCTGGCAAGCACTTGGAAGAAATTTCAGCTTTGAAGTCAAAGATGGAGAAATCGTTTGACATGAAAGACATGGGTGAGGCAAGTCATATACTTGGTATGCGCATTGAGAGAGACAGATCAAAGAAGTTGATTTGGTCATCTCAAACATAGTATATTGACAAGGTTTTGCAACGTTTCAATATGGAGAAGGGAAAGGCACTGAGTGTTCCATTGCCACCATATGTGAAACTTAGCAAACAAGATTTTCCTGTGTCTGAGGAAGAACAGGTTGAGATGGATAAGATTCTATATGTGTCTGCAGTGGGTAGTTTGATGTATGCAATGATTGCTACTCGCCCAGACATTGCATTTGCAGTGGGAGTAGTAAGTCGATACATGTCAAACCCAGGCAAGAAACATTGGGAGGCAGTGAAAGGAATATTGAGATACCTGAAAGCTACAAAGAGTATGCGTATATGCTATGGGAGTCAGGAGCTAAGTGTAAAGGGTTTTACAGACTCAGATTATGCAGGTGACTTAGACAACCGAAGGTCTACGTCAGGGTATGTCTTTACATTGGCTGGTGGAGCAGTATCATGGCGTTCTAGATTACAAGATTGTGTTACTCAGTCTACTACAGAGGCTGAATATGTTGCAGCATCAAAGGCATGCAAAGAATCAATTTGGCTTAATCGACTAGTAACAGATTTGGGAATCAAAGAAGAGATGCCTGTGTTATATTGTGATAGTCAAAGTGCTATACAATTGGGTCACTATCCAGTTTATCACTCAAAGACAAAGCATGTGGATGTGAAGTATCATTTCATCAGGGAAATGCTCGAGGATAAGCAACTTCAGCTTGTCAAAGTTCACACCACAGAAAATCCTGCTGATCTACTTACAAAAGGACTTCCCTCAGAGAGATTTGCGCATTTTCGCAAGCAGTTAGGTGTAGGGTAGTACATCACTTCTCTACATCTCTTGTATATTAGCTTGTATAGTAGCTTCTCTCACACTTAAAGTACCACATTGGACTTTAAGTGGGAGGTTGTTGGGGTATAAAGCCCAATGTGGTCGCCCAGGTAAGTGGGCGGGCCGCCAGGTATGTACACATATTCTTTTGTTAAAACCTAATAAGAACTCACTATGCTCTACACATTACAGTAGAGCGAGTTCACCATATCGTCGTGCTCTTCTTCTCGCACTCTCTCTCGCGTCGCACTTCCGCTCGTACTCCTTCAGATATTGCAGAGAAAGGTT
The DNA here is from genome assembly GCF_014529385.1 of Adiantum capillus-veneris. Lineage (NCBI taxonomy): Eukaryota > Viridiplantae > Streptophyta > Polypodiopsida > Polypodiales > Pteridaceae > Adiantum > Adiantum capillus-veneris. The sequence goes on from NC_140955.1 coordinate 112,926,208, forward strand.
CTTTCTCCCTCCCTCTCTCCCCTTCCTATGTGCTGTTAACTGTGTGCGCACCGAATCAACTGCGTTACGGGGTTAGATCACAATGGGAACAACACTCCAAGGGCCAAATAGTGGTCGTTAGGGTAAGATTAGAAGTCTCACACCACATGGTTGGAATAATTACTGCTTATGTGATCGTGCCTGAGTTTGGGCATAGTGAGTGAATAGGCCTATATATCTATCACTGATAACATTAAATGTTGTGTTCTTATCCACCTGTTCCAAATGCTTAGGTCAGAACCAAGTGAATAGGGCCCTTTGGAGATTCTTGGGGCCCCTATTCGCCTTGTTCTGACTCAAGTGACGTCACCTATTATGACACTACCACACGGGACAGAACCAAGAGAATAGAGACCTTGAGGGATACTCGAGGCTCAATATTCGCTTGGTTATGACACCAAATACAGGGAAAAATTTTGAAAATTAGTTTTGGCTTGCTTTTTCTTTCAGTCATGGGGGACCGCATCCTGGAGACAGACGTTGTGGCTACATCGGAAGTCCAACTTGGGTCAGAACCAAGCGAATAGGGCCTTCGGAGATTCTTGGGGGCCCTATTCTCCTGGTTCTGACTCAAGTGACGTCACCTATTATGAGATTAGCGCACGAGACATAACCAAGAAAATAGAGACCTTTAGGGGTACTCGAGGCTCAATATTCACTTGGTTATGACACCAAATACATGCCAAAATTTTGAAAAGTAGTTTTGGCTTGCTTTTCCTTTCAGTAATGGGGGACCGCATCCTGGAGACAGACGTTGTTGGCTACATCGGAAATTCAACTTGGGTCAGAACCAAGAAAATAGGGCCGTCAGAGATTCTTGGGGCCCCTATTTGCTTGGTTCTGACTCAAGTGACGTCACCTTTTATGACATTAGCTCACGGGACAGAACCAAGTGAATAGAGACCTTGAGGGGTACTCGAGGCTCAATATTCGCTTGGTTATGACACCAAATACAGACCAATTTTGAATAGTATTTTTGGCTTGCTTTTTCTTTAAGTCATGGGGATCATAGTCCTAGAGACTGACGCTGTGGGCAAGGATACATGTGAAGAAAAACTATTCACGTTCTTATACAACGTCCGTGCTCATCACCGTGCACCAGAACTATCAAGAATGTTTAATGCAGAGTTTTCTATACAGAGGATTATAGATTGCTCATTTGAGTACCTTTGCAACAGTATGAGGAAGTCACTTGTGACAATTCCATGACCGTTGATAGCATGAGATATGTGCACCCAACCGACCTTGACCCTGACAAGAGTGCTTCAAGGAGACTGAATCGTTGTCTAGAAAAGTGTCCCTCCAATGCACTGCTTGTACAAGACAGGTGTATGAAGAACTTCAAAAAGTGTTGCTTAGTGGAATTCTACCACGGGTTTGTCTGTTACTTATACTTGCAGACGGATGGTGAGTCAGAGACTTCCCTGTCAACAACTTTTGGTAGTTGTCCATTGGCGCCGGAGGAAGAGGTAGAGGATGTGGAGGTGCACTTTGACCTAGAAGAAGAGCGGGTAGAGGTATTAAAGGAAACATTTGATGCGGACTTAACTCTTGCTTCTCTTGTGGATGCAGCAATAGGGTGCAAGCAAGAAAGCCCAAGTAAGGAAGTGACTTTGCCTCTGAATTGTGCTCCCATCTTTGCTATGGCGGGCGACACCCATTACGTTCTGCTCACAGATATCATGCATGAGCTGAATATACGGGAGGACTACTAGCTAGCTGCAATTGTGAATTTTTGTGAGGCAGACATGGGTTTGTGGATGATGATGGAGTGGACCAACATCTTATTGCTGACACAGCTGTCCGCGACTCACAGTTTACTTCAAGGTGGCAACTGATCAAAGATACATTCAATGAAGCGAAGTCCGGAGAGGCCAATTTGCCAATAGTGAGCAGTTTCAATCAACAATAAAACAACTCGGCTTGAAAAACATGGGGAGACCCGTGGCACCCAGAGCTTAGGTAATGAATAGTCAGTCTATTCACTTGTGGGGGAGGTCGATGTTGGAAATGGATGAGAATCAGATGGTAATTGGAGATGGCCCAGTGATATAATATCATGATCAAATTTTTTGTTGACAGGTGCTAGTGTATGATGATAGTTTCCTTAGAAGAGCGGGAGGCTCATGGCAAGGGCTTGTCACTGGAGTTCAAGGCAAGGATGCGGCGTTGTCTCACTACATCGGACGTTTCAACCACAAAAAGGTTTGTAGAAACAATTCAAGTACTTGGCAATTGTACTCATATCACTTACGGCCCATAAATTCATTACAATTTTTATGTAGATCATAATATATCACAAGGAATACTCCGAGGACAATGCAAAGTTCCCACTATTTGCAATGAAAGTTATTACAAGATTGTGTGGTGGGCACCCCCTCCCACTAAATCCAGAAAGACTAATTTTGATTGAGAAACAGTTTGCTCTACGCGTCTTTGGCATTGGGTATGGGTGCCAAGCACTCAGAGCCCCTTATTTCATGTTCTACACAGCTCAGGCTCTGGCTGCAGGGGTTGAAGACCCGGAGAGCTTAGATCCATACAACAAGCGACTATTTCTGAGGGAAAGAAGACGCCTGCTACCCATGGAGATGCTGCCATCAACAGAGGAACGAGCTCGTCTACAGAGCTTGCACATCAAAGAGGTACAAAGTGAAGAATAAGGAGGTGCATCGAAGAGGATAAAAATGACGGGCTCAGGTCCATCCGCTCCCGCTCCTGACTCATGGTTGTCGCCACCTCGCATGGCTCTCCCCCGCATTTGAAGCTCCCAAAGCCATCTGTTTCTTCTCTTTGCGGATGTGTTGTAAAGGCCGTGTAATTTTTGAACTCTTAAGAATCTCCTTCTACCTTAGTCCATTGGTGTAACTCTAATAGGCTATTGGCCTTATCCTTTCCTCTCCCATGTCTAGTGTGCTTAAAATAACCTGCTCTTGCCATGTAGTGGGTTTTTTCCATGCCTTGTGTGGACCATATTGATAGTGAGCCGTATGTCTTGGCAAAATATGGACCATGGTTGAACAGTATGTGCTGCATTGAAATAAAACAAAATGGTCAGTAGAGTACAATTTAGAATTTTGTTTTGTATACGTAGAATGCTAACCCACCATGTAAGGTAAGCCTTCTTCTAATCCAGCAAGGCTGCTTGACATGATGTGAGCTTACTTTGGTCCCAAGAATGCTGCTCAACGTAGTGGAAAATTTTATCTAGTGATTTCCACACGTTCGCCTTGTGATTCTGGATTGTCCCACCACCAGCATTGTCTTTAACCACTTTATGTAACTGTTTCCATTTGTTGAACATGTTTCTCCTTTCTTCTCTATCTGAATCTTTGAGGATAAAACCAAGAAACCTTCTTGCCTTCACGCCGCCTATCGATGCTTTCCTAGTACCTTGCAACGACTTTGAGACATCTTAGGGCCCTCTTCGATTTTGACATTGCCTCCATGCAAACCAATGTCTGAGAGCACTCCCTCTAATGCTTTGATCACTCTTTTCAACTCACTCTCTGGCTTTAATGTCCATGCAAAACATATGTACAAATGAACCACCTTTTCAATTATTCGACAGAGTGCATAAAGTGTACAGACTTGAACTCTACTCAGAGGAATATCAAGCACTGACCTAAAATTTTTATCTTGAAGATGTCTGTTGGGAGCTCTATTCCATTGCACACTCTCAAGAGATTGTGCATCAGCCATGCAATATAAGAATGGATTTTCCACAACTGCTCCGTGTGTTATGTTGTACATACACTTAAGTGTCTTGAAGTCACCTGCCATGTGCCATTCCATTGTATAGTCACCAAATCCTTCCATTGAAAGAACAACTCCGTTTCTTTGTTCACTGATGATAGAAGGAATTTGGGTTTGACGAAAACCCAATCGAGGATTTCAAAATTTTCCTTATCAACCTGCAGTGAAAAATGAAAACACAAAATAAACAACCAAATAATCATTATTATTTTTATTATAGAGTGAACGAAGTATACCTGAAATCATCTTAGAGTTAGAATATTGTTTTTGGATTGCACACTGAAGTATCATGGATCCTCTTTCGTTATTGATGGATCCAGAGCTCTGTTCATGAGGGTAATGGTGACTCTCTCTAGCTTCTTGTTCTTCACGACCTCGCACTCGTCGAGCTTCAAAAAAAACTTGAGAACCCCACCGCACTCCTCTCGACTGATGTCAAAGAAGTGAACTGCATACCTTTGCAATGCTTCAAGATCAACGAAGAGGTTGTTGTGCTCGTTAAACTCTACCTCTCTGCTGCCCTTGCTTGAGAACGTTGCTTCAATATGGAATGGTGACCCAAGTTTCTCAAACACCTGATCGTTTACATGCTGGCGAGCAGCCTTTACATGTGATGGATTTGGCAACAATGATCCTCTCTGTAGTTTGTTTTGAGACTTTTTAGCTAATGCTTTGAAGAGTGCCTTGTATCCCATCTGTGAGATGCCACTCTCATCAAGTATTGCTTGCACTTCCATTGGTTCCAACTGATTCTCGTTTATTAAGGAGGTAAGGAGTCTCCCTTTCAACTTACGAAATTTTTTCTAAGTTATCATCTCTTCAACTACTTCTTTTGGAGCTAGACAGCTGTAATGCACTCCGACATTGAAGCCTGCACCGTTCGTGTTTGGATGCAGTAAAGACATGCCAAAAAAGCACCACGTTATGATCATGTATAGGAAAGTGTAACCATTTCTTAGTGAAGCACATTAAAGATACAAAAGCAGAAACAAACTTCAAGTTACCTTAAAGCTCGTATTCATTTTTTCAGGCCACCACTACCAATCTTCATGTTCTCAATGTTGCACATATCTCGTTTTCTTTTTCGACTACCAAGCACGATGTCTTTCTCTCGCAAACTTGTGGTCTTCTTCTCAAGGCCTTGGATTCTCTTTGTTTGATGAAATATTTTGAGAGCATGCCTCATTAAGTTTCTTCAGCTGCATGTTCTCCATCGCCAGGAAGTTTCTTTGTCTTTCCGCATTCAATCCTCTCATTTCCAAATGTTCAGTGTATCCCAATAGCCCATCCTTGCCATCGCTTGTGAAATGTAAGAGGTTAGTGATATTAGCAAAGGGAGGTGGAGCATTTGTCGTAGGATCCTTTGGATAAATAGACCCATCGATCCAAAAATCCAAATGATGTTCCTTGTTTTTCCTTCTAAGTTCTTTCTCCCGTTGAGATAAGAAAGACTCCCTCCTACTTTTCTGCAACGGATCGTACTCTTGCAATACATCAACATGAAGATGATGTGTGTTCTTTCTTTGGGTAAGTGTTAAAGATGAAGGGGCTGAGGATTGCAAGTTCAAATTGGTGTTTTCATCAGAAAAAGGAGCATTCTCCATTCCTAGAGTTGATAGAGAAAAAGACGGACACTCGAAACTCACGAAATATCTCAAGTTTTGGGAGGGAAGACCATATTCTCAAGTTTAGAATTGATAGAGTTTTTGTGGCTTATGTTTTTGGAGGGAACGCTTGTAAGTTGGCATTTCAAATCAATAGTCATACGGTTAGTTGGATTCCTGACAAGGGAACGAAGGATAAGAATGATAAAGACGGTGGCTACCTACCAAAGAATGTCATTTTGGCTTTTTGTTGGCGCAAAAAAGTATCACATAAAATGCACAATTTAACATTTTCATTTTCTCTCTCTAAGCCGACGTGGCACTTCTGGCAGGGCCCAAAAGTGAGTCCAAATTTCTCCTAATGGGACCTGAAGTGCTCAACTTACAAATTATGTCAATTCTTTTGGATCGACAATCGGAGTTCAAATGGCCAAGTTATGTGCAGTTAAACTTTTAACGAGGGCTAGATCTGAGCTAGTTTGGGCGCCTTGATAAGTGTGCTTTCAAGGATTTTTTTGAGCTGTCAAGGTTTGCAAGGGTACTAGGCAGCATGAGAAGGCCACAAGAAGTTACAATGCATTAATCAGAGTTTGGAGTGTAGAGATATGCCCAATCAAACTTTGAGGGTAATCGCTAGGAGGAGCAGCATATGATTTTTTGCCAACTTGCGATTGTCTCTTTGTTTGATGAAATATTTTGAGAGCATGCTTCATTAAGTTTCTTCAGCTGTATGTTCTCCATCACCAAGAAGTTTCTTTGCCTTTCCACATTCAATCCTCTCATTTCCAAATGTTCGGTGTATCCCAATAGCCCATCCTTGCCATCGCCTGTGAAATGTAAGAGGTTAGTGATATTAGCAAAGGGAGGTGGCGCATTTGTTGTAGGATCCTTTGGATAAATAGACCCATCGGTCCACAAATCCAAATGATGTTCCTTGTTTGTCCTTCTAAGTTCTTTCTCCCGTTGAGATAAGAAAGACTTCCTCCTACGTTTCTGCAACGGTACATACTCTTGCAATACATCAACATGAAGATGACGTGTGTTCTTTCTTTGGGTAAGTGTTAAAGATGAAGGGGCTGAGGATTGCAAGTTCAAATTGGTGTTTTCATCAGAAAAAGAAGTGTTCTCCATTCCTAAAGTTGATAGAGAAAAAGACAGACACTTGAAACTCATGAAATATCTCAGGTTTTGGGAGGGAAGACCATATTCTCAAGTTTAGAGTTGATAGAGTTCGTGTGGCTTATGTTTCTGGAGGGAACACTTGTAAGTTGGCATTTCAAATCATTAGTCATACGGTTAGTTGGATTGCTAACAAGAGAACGAAGGATAAGAATGGTAAAGACGGCGGCTACCTACCAAAGAATGTCATTTTGGCTTTTTGTTGGTGCAAAAAAGTATCACATAAAATGCACAATTTAATATTTTCATTTTCTCTCTCTGAGCTGACGTGGCACTTCTTACAAGGCCCAAAAGTGAGTCCAAATTTCTCCTAATGTGACCTGAAGTGCTCAACTTACAAATGATGTCAATCTTTTTGGATCGGCAATCGGAGTTCAAATGGCCAAGTTATGTGCAATTAAACTTTTAACGAGGGCCAGATCTGAGCCAGTGTGGTCGCCTTGATAAGTGTGCCGTCAAGGATTTTTTTTGAGCTCTCAAGGTTTGCAAGGGTACTAGGCAGCATGAGAAGGCCACAAGAAGTTACAATGCATCAATCAGAGTTTGGAGTGTAGAGATATGCTCAATCAAAATTTGAGGGTAATCTCTAGGAGGAGCAACATACGATTTTTTGCCAACTTGCGATTGTCTCTTTGTTTGATGAAATCTTTTGAGAGCATGCTTCATTAAGTTTCTTCAACTACATGTTCTCCATCTCCAGGAAGTTTCTTTGCCTTTCCGCATTCAATCCTCTCATTTCCAAATGTTCGGTGTATCCCAACAGCCCATCCTTGCCATCGCCTGTGAAATGTAAGAGGTTAGTGATATTAGCAAAGGGAGGTGGCACATTTGTCGTAGGATCCTTTGGATAAATAGACCCATTGGTCCACAAATCCAAATGATGTTCCTTGTTTGTTCTTCTAAGTTCTTTCTCCAGTTGAGATAAGAAAGACTCCCTCCTACGTTTCTGCAACGGTGTGTACTCTTGCAATACATCAACATGAAAATGATATGTGTTCTTTCTTTGGGTAACTATTAAAGATGAAGGGGCTGAGGATTGCAAGTTCAAATTGGTGTTTTCATCAGAAAAAGAAGCGTTCTCTATTCCTAGAGTTGATAGAGAAAAAGACGGACACTCGAAACTCATGAAATATCTCAGGTTTTGGGAGGGAAGACCATATTCTCAAGTTTAGAGTTGATAGAGTTTGTGTGGCTTATGTTTCTGGAGGGAACGCTCGTAAGTTGGCATTTCAAATCATTAGTCATACGGTTAGTTGGAATCCTGACAAGAGAACGAAGGATAAGAGTGATAAAGATGGCAGCTACCTACCAAAGAATGTCATTTTGGCTTTTTGTTGGCGCAAAAAAGTATCACATAAAATGCACGATTTAACATTTTCATTTTCTCTCTCTAAGCGGACGTGGCACTTCTTACAGGGCCCAAAAGTGAGTCCAACTTTCTCCTAATGGGACCTAAAGTGCTCAACTTACAAATTATGTCAATATTTTTGGATCGGCAATCGGAGTTCAAATAGCCAATTTATGTGCAATTAAACTTTTAACGAGGGCAAGATCTGAGCCAGTTTGGCCGCCTTGATAAGTGTGCCGTCAAGGATTTTTTTGAGCTCTCAAGGTTTGCAAGGGTACTAGGTAGAATGAGAAGGCCACAAGAAATCACAATGCATCAATCAGAGTTTGGAGTGTAGAGATATGCCCAATCAAAATTTGAGGGTAATCGCTAGGAGGAGCAGCATATGATTTTTTGCTGACTTGCGATTCGTCGTTTGAAGGCACGGAAAAGGCAAAGTGCAATGAGGTTATGGAGATTTAATGTTAGGGATGTGTACTTCTACTATGGTTTCTAAGGGTCTTGTTGTTGATGCTGGCGTTGGTGCAACCAAAGTTGGTCCGCGCTATAAAGTGTGCTACGCAGTGCAAAGGGTGCTAACATGTGCATGGTAGAGGGCTAAAGCCAGTGTGGGAGAACTTAGCAGGACAGTGGCAACAGAAATGCGTGCTTAAAGTGGATTTTTAGGCCAAGGGGGCCTTCAAAGTGAGACAATGATGACGGAAATTCAAGGTGTTAAAAATGTGGAAAACGTGTCCCGAAATGTGGTGTTCAAGATGCTTTAGAAGCTCGTCCAGACGGCTCGTCAAATGGGGCTTCGGTGTGAAAAATATGCCAATCCAAAGTTAGAAGGCTTAGCAGGTCCCGACAGGCAGGGCAGGTACAGACGTGTGGCGAAAAATGGGATCAATGGATACACGTGTAAAGGTCGAGCTATGGAGCATGCCGGTCTTTTCGGATTGTTAATCGAGGTTCGGATGTGCAAGTTATGGGCCGATGAACACTTGTCGGGGGGCAGTTTTGGCATGGTTTGATCGTCTTGGTGGACGTGCCATGTGGAGGTCTCTTATCCTCGCCGGAGTTCTAGAAAGTGGCATGCGATATGGAAAGTTGATCGGATTTTACGGCTTGCTGATCAGAGTTGTGGACGTCGGGATACGTCCAAGCCAAGCTTGCGGACGACTGAGAAAAAAAAGGTGGATCAGGTTTTTTTCCAGCATTAGGGGTCGCCGTTCGAGGATACGAGATAGCTGGATATGGCTTCACCCAGATGAAATTTGGTATGGCAGGACCGAACGGGTAGCCGGCAACCATGTGCGAGTAAAAAGCACTGATGCATGGGAAATGAAGACTAAAACTCCTTGGTTGTAAGTAAAAGAGGCAAAGGGGTGGCTGGACTCAAGGGGGGAAGATTGGAAAAAAAAAGAGAGAAGTTAAAAAAAAAAGAGAGAAGTTAAAAGCTTAGTTTTAAGGGGAAGCTTCTCAAAAGACCAATGGCACCGGCGCCACTGCTAGAGATTTTTTTAGTAAGTTTGGAAAAAGAAGAAAAAGGAAAGAAGGAAAGGGAGTAGGGTCTTTTTCGAGCTAGAGGTTTTTTTCTTGGGGCAAGGAAGGAGAATTGAGAAAAGAAAAGGAAAAAAGCTTCGTGCGCTCGCGATTGGCAGTCGAAGCCGGCATGGTTTGTCAGGGAAGCGGCTCAAAAGAGTGAGCACCTTGCAGAGGAAAGAGCCAGCGAAGGCTACCAAGAGGAAGTGACCCGTGCAAGTGATGGTCGAAGCGACATGCGGGAAGTCATTGAAGCAGTTATAGAGCGTCACATAGCGGCTTGAGAAGGAGAGAAAATAAGAAGAGTCACCAAGGTGCCTCTTCGTGTGGACGAATGTGAAAAGGTGAGAGCAGTTGAAGAACTTGTGGCAAAAGAAGTGTTCGACGAGCAGCGAAGAAGCATTTTGGGAGCCTCCTTCAAAGAGGGTTGTGCCTGTGTAGTGAAAGAGTTTTTTTTTTTTTTGGAAATAGCCATGGCCATGGTGTGCTGAAGGTTGTAATCAATTTTTCTTGAAGCAAGATCAAACCCACTTTTCCCCTATCAAGTGTTGATTTCTCCTTCCCCTTTTCTCTTTCTCTGGCTCTCATTCGTGTCATGTGGTGTCGGCAGAGTGGAAGTGTGTGCCCCCCCAAACCGACGATGTAGGTGTGTGCACAGAGAGAGTGAGTAAGAGGAGTCACATGGGTTGAGGGGGTCGAGATTAGTCTCCGCAGTGGTGTGTGCATGTGCGTGGGTGATCTTGTTGGCGGTAGGTGCATCGGGTAGAGTGCAAGCGAGATCCTACTAGTGAAACTTGTTTCTTTTGAAGGTGTTTCTGAGAGGACAGGGGTGCTGTGAATACCCTGAGCTATATAGGGTCCATTGCGTGTGTATCGGGTGTATTCCCCATTCCCCCTCTCCATCTTCTGGTGCCCCCAAGGAGGAGCACGTTGATTGCTCCCAGTTAAGTGAAGAGAAGCATTTTTTGGTGTTGGTTGACATGGCGTCTCGAGGCTATGGTCCAATTTTTACAGGTGAAGAAAATCTTGATGAGTGGGTTGCAGACATTGAGCTCTATATGCTGTCGTTGCGTATGCCGAACGAGGACAGCAAGATGCAGAAATTTCCTTTGGTGATGCGCGGGAAGGCAAAGGTATGGTACGAAGTTTTGGAAGGTGAGCCGAGGCATGCTTGGCCGGCTCGCGGGCGCATTTCCTACATGATTTCCGCAAAGAGGCGTCCCCAGTGGAGATGGATGCCAAACTGAAGGCACTCAAACATGATGTAAGTGAAGAGTTGAGTTTGTTTTTAGATCGTTTTGAAGTATGGTGGGCAGAGTTAGTGGAACCATGCAATTGGCCAATGGAGACTACTTCAAGCTCGATAAATTCATGGCATGCCTGCATCCTAAAGTGAGGGAGAAAGTGGATTTTGAGAGCCCAGAAAACTATAATGGTGCAGTGGCCATCGCAAAGGCAAAAAGAAAGAAAATAAAAAAGAAGATTGAACAAGGCGTGTCGGGTTATGAAGTGGTGGTCCAACCTCAGGGTGCGAGGGATGTTGTTCATGATAAGAACCATGCAAATCGAGGTGTAGCTGTTGTGCCACAAAATTGGGTGTGAACCGTGCAGGATTTGTCCGAGAAAATGCAATAATTGCGGCTAAGCGTGATGGATAGAGGTCAACCTAGAGGACCAAGGGGCAGGGCAAGGCCACTGCCTCTAGCCGATTTTACAATTGCGGTGAAGAAGGACACTATGGACTAGATTGCCCTCATCCGCTAAGAGAAAGAGGAGGTATTTATCCACTGTTTGGCAGAGGTGGAAGCCAAGCACAACTCAATGGCCCAAGGGAGCAGGTAGTCGAGAATCAGGTGCAGCCACCTCCTCAGGATGGTGGTGAAGTCCCTAGGGTGAATATCATCGGAGTGGATAAGCAGGATGTTGAAGTTTTGGCCAACAAAAGAGCAAGGATGGAAAGGGAGATAGAAACTGAGCGGGAGACAAGGGCCCGTAAAGGTAAAGAGAAAGTGTACGAAGGCAAGGAGTAGCCGAAAACTAGCAAGAAGAGGAGGTGTCGCAAAATCAAGCAAGCAGACTTTCAGCTAGGGTGCGACTACCCCGAATATGACTTGGTAAGCGATGTTCAAAGTCAAAAGGCTAACATTACCTTTGGTCAGTTGTTGGCTTTAAATCCCAAGCTACGAAGACAATGGTCTACAAGTGTCAGCACGAGGCTGCCAAAGACTAAGGGGAATGTGCATGCAATACAAAACATGGCATTGAGAGTGGGTAGCCCGACGGATGTCCTTCCTCTAGTGGATGCGGTCATTGAAAAGAGGATGCAGGTTCAGGCCTATATAAATAGTGGAGCACAGGTTTGCGTCATGACGGGAGCTGCTATGAAGGAAACAGGGGTCAAAGCAGTAGCTAAATCAAATGTACACATGAGGTTGGCTAACCATACCAAAGCGAGGTGTTTGGGGGTGGCTCAAGACGTAAGAGTGAAAGTGATGGGCATTGAGTGCCTAATCAATTTCTTTGTGATGAAAGCGGGTGATAATGGTTATCCAATCATCTTTGGTAGGCCATGGCTACTTGCAATAGGGGCTAAACAGGATTGGGGAGCAGGGTGCTCACCTTGCCTAACAAGGAGAGAGGGAGACAGGTGGTGCTTGATTTGAAGACCAAAGAGATCCGTTTTCACCCTATGGCAGAAAAAGACAAAGGTGATATGAATACGAGACAGAGACAGCCTATGATGACGGCTACAAAGATACTGAGGAAGAGGAAAGCGAGGATGATATGCTAAAGATAGATGCCGACTTGTTTGGGGTCATTGTTGAAGGCTCCCATGTAAAAGGAGAGGTGCAACCACAGGTTGGTGGCATAGGTGTGGAGGAGGTAATTGCTATGCTAAGCGAAGATTTGACCAAGAAAGAGAGAGAAGGCTATGTTGAGCTGTGTCCCTCTTTTCCGAATTTATTTGCGACGAAGTACGAGGATCTACAAGGAGCAAAGGGTGTAGAGCACAAGATAGTTCCTAAAGAAGGGTGCAAACCAAAGGCACAGAAGCTAAGGAGGTTAGGGGAGATTCAGAAGGAGGCTCTTTGACAGGAGATTAACCAATTGTTAGATGCAGGTATCATATACCCCGTGAAGGAGTCGGAGTGGGTTTCTCCAGTGGTTATCACCCCTAAGAAGAATGGAAAATGGTGGGTGTGCGTTGATTACAAGCCATTGAATGCGGCAACCAAGAGAAACCACTACCCGCTGCCGTTCCAAGATGAAATCTTAAATCAGGTGGCAGGTCATGAGAGGTACTCTATTGTGGATGGATTTTCAAGGTACTTTCAGATAGGGATTGCTCTTGAAGACCAGCTGAAGACAACATTATCTCTCCATGGGGGTGCTTTGCCTATCGCAGGATGCCGTTTGGTTTAGTGAATGCCTACGCCACCTTTCAAGACTGGATGAATAGGGTGTTTGGTCCCTACTTGGGCAGATTCATTAGGGTTTTCATGGATGACATTGGGTGCTATAGCTCAAGGGCGGATCATTTGTCAAAGCTCCGGCTATGTTTTCAAAGGCTGGACGAAGAAGGAGGTCAATTAAACCCTAAGAAGTGCAAGCTAGCAAAACCTCGAGCGCAATTGCTAGGCCATGTGGTGTCACAAAATGGAATTGAGGCAGATCCCGAAAAGGTCACGGCGCTAGTCTTGATGGAGCCTCCCTCTAGTGCGCAAGGCTTGGTGTCCTTTGTATATAAGCTAAAGTACTTGTCGTGTTTTTTTTGGATGCTGTCATAGTATGTGTATCCTCTCCAAAAGAGGGCTCAATAGGTGCATGGCTTTGAATGGGATGAAGATGCTCAAGAAGATTTTGACAGAGTGAAAGAAATTTTGTGTCAGCTGCCAGTTGTGTGCCCTCCAAGCCAAGAGGATGATTTCTATGTGTCAATGACGGTAGGTACCGTGGCTATTGAGGCGGTGTTACTGCAGAAGGTAGGAAGGAGTTATAAGCCTATCTACTTTGAAAGCAGGGTGATAAATCCTGGAGAGGTGGCTTACACTGAAGCAGAGAAGTGGGTCATGGCATTGGTTTTTGCTTGTAGAAAGTTCAAAGTGCACCTCATTGTACGTAAGTTCTATGTGTTGACGGCTAACAATCTATTGCCGGAAATAGTGCTACACTTGAAGCCAGGGAAGCGGATCATGAAGTGGGTGATAGAGTTGCAGGAATTCGAGTTCGAGTTCAAGATTGACCATACAAGCCGGTCCCATTTGGCGGACATTTTGGTCGGCAAGGCAGTAGATTTGCCAATTTATTCAAGAGTGGTGCGAGATGAAGCCAAAGAGGGGCCCGACCTGATGGGAGCTTTTACCATGTGGTTCGATGGTGCATATAGGAGGGTGATAAAGAAAGCTGGGGGAGGTGTGGTGATACACGATCCACACGGCAAGGTAATCTTCTCAAAAGCCTATGATTTGGAGGATGTTCATACCAACAATGAAGCAGAATATCTCACCCTCCATCTAGGTTTGAAACAATGCGTCGAGTTTGGCATTTCCAGGTTGGTGGTCAAAGGTGATGCGTTATTGGTCATCAAGTAACTATTAGGCCAATGGCAGGTAAAACGAGATTCCTTAAAGCATTGGTTCTTTGCCATCAAAAAGTTGTTGAAGTTCTTTAGAGAAATCCAGTTCAAGCATGTGAAGAGAGAGCACAAGCAAGAGGCAGACCAACTAGCAAGCAGTAAGGTGCAAAGTACACGTCATAGGTATATATGTGGCCCCGGCCACATACACAGGTAGGGAGTCATTGAAGGAGGTGGAAAATTTCTTGGGTACAGGGCAGTGTCCTCAAGGTTTGTCTAAACTGCAAAGGAGGAGGATAGTTCAGAAAGCTCGCAAATTTACACTAATAGGTGAAGACCTAATGACTTACGGCAGAGACGGGGTGCTGAGAAGAGTGCTCTATAAAGAAGAGATTAACTTGGTACTGGAGCAATGCCATGAGGAGAGTGGACACCAAGGGAAAGGTCAAGTACTGTTTCAAGTGTTGAGAGCAGGTTTTTGGTGGCCTTCAGTAGTTAAAGATGTGCACTATTGGTGCAAGACTTGCCATGAATGTCAGACTATAGGAGAGAGGTGTTTGGTAGCTGAGTCACAGGGAGCCATTATTGCTCAGAATGCTTTTGAGAAGTGGGGTTTGGATGCCATAGATCCACTCCCTAAGTCTACAAGTGGTAAGAAGTATGTCGTGGTTGCCATCGACTACCTCACCAGGTGGGTCGAGGCCAAAGCTGTGAAGGAGGTAAATGCACAGGTTGTGGTGCACTTTGTTTTATATAACATTTGTTGCCGTTTTGGAGTGCCGTGGATACTCATTTCTGATAGAGGGCAAGGGTTCAGAAGCAAGCTTATGCAGGCATTGGTGGAAAAACTAAAGATTGAGCATCGGTTTTCCTCGTCTTATCATCCCCAATGCAATGGTCTTGTGGAGAGTGCCAACGGAAAAATCATCAAAATGCTCACAAAGTATGTGTATAAGCAGGAGACACAATGGGAGATCAATCTAGAAAAGTGTTTATGGGCATACAGGACGTCCTACAAAGTGGCGACCAACTTTACTCCATTTGAGTTGGTTTATGGTAAGGAGGCAGTGCTGCCAGTGCATGCACAGTTGGGTGCTTTGAAAGGTATGTGGCGCATTAATGCCACTCCACAAGCTATCTTACAAGATAGGATTGTCGGACTTGAGGCATTGCAGATGGATAGAGAGGCAGCAACAGACTACTATGTGAAGTAGCGGGAAAGGAGAATGGCCAAAGTCATGAGAGTCTGCCAGAAAAAAAGATAGAAGAAGGGGACCTAATAATGAAGTATGAGAGCTACTTGGACTTCACCTTCCAGAAGAAGTTCAAAAAAGAAATGGACGGGTCCATACAAAGTGCAAAATGCCTTTTCGAATGGGACCTATCAGCTGGTGAAAGCCAATGGTAAACTTCTCAGGCACAGGGTAAATGGTGTACGGTTCAAGATGTACTTTGATAGGGGAGTGGTGCCCGATGCACATCAAATGGTGACCAGGGGGGTTGTACAACCCACTTGAAGGGACTCAAGAGTAACAGACATGTAGTTTTTGTACATATTATACATATTGTACATATGGTGGTGTGTTTTCCAGTGTAGTTGAGTGTTTGCAGAGTGTTGCAAGTTTCAAGTTCAATAAAGCTACTTTTGGTTGAACATGAATGTTCAACAGGGGGGTGGGCAATGATGGTCTGGACCGCGCTATAAAGTGTGCTATGCAGTGCAAAGGGTGCTAACAGGTGCACGGTAGAGGGCTAAAGACAGTGTGGGAGACCTCAGCAGGACAGTGGCAACAAAAATGCGTGCTTAAAGTGGTTTTTTAGGCCAGGGGGGCCTTCAAAGTGAGATAATGATGATGGAAAGTCAAGGTGTTCAAAATGTGGAAAATGTGTTCTAAAATGTGGTGTTCAAGATGCTCTAGAGGCTCATCCAGACGGCTTGTCAAACGGGGCTTCGGTGTGAAAGATATGCCAGTCCGAAGTTAGAAGGTTAGCAGGTCCCGACGGGCAGGGCAGGTACAGACAGGTGGCGAAAAATGGGATCAATGGATACACGTGTAAAGCTCCAGTTGTGGAGCATGCCGGTCTTTTCGGATTGTTAATCAAGGTCCGGATGTGCATGTTATGGGCCGATGAACATTTGTCGAGGGGCAGTTTTGGCATGGTTTGACCGTCTTGGTGGACGTGCCATGTGGAGGTTTCTTATCCTTGCCAGAGTTCTAGAAAGTGGCATGCGATATGGAAAGTCAACCATAGTTTACGGCTCGTTGATCAGAGTTGTGGACGTCGGGATACGTCCAAGCCAAGCTCGCAGACGATCGAGAAAAAAAAGGTGAATCGGGTTTTTTTCCAGCATTAGGGGTCGTCATTCGAGGATATGAGATAGCTGGATATGGCTTCGCCGAGATGAAATTTGGTATGGCAGGACCGAACGGGTAGCCGGCAAGCATGTGTGAGTAATAAGCACCGATGCATGGGAAACAAAGATTAAAACTCCTTGGTTGTAAGTAAAAGAGGCAAAGGGGTGGCTCGACTCAAGGGGGGAAGAAGGGAAAAAAAAGAGAGAAGTTAAAAGCTTAGTTTTAAGGGGAAGCTTCTCAAAAGACCAATGGCGCCCGGGGTGCTGGAGATTTTTTTAGTAAGTTTGGAAAAAGGAGAAAGAGGAAAGAGGTAAAGGGAGTAGGGTCTTTTTCTAGCTAGAGGTTTTTTTCTTGGGGCAAGGAAGGAGAATTGAGAAAAGAAAAGGAAAAAAGCTTCGTGCGCTCGCGATTGATAGTCGAAGATGGCACGGTTTGTCAGGAAAGCGGCTCAAAAGAGTGAGCACCTTGCAGAGGAAAGAGCCAACGAAGGCTACCAAGAGGAAGCGACCCGTGCAAGTGATGGTCAAAGCGACATGCGGGAAGTCATCGTAGCAGTTATAGAGCGTCACATAGCGGCTTGAGAAGGAGAGAAAATAAGAATAGTCGCCAAGGTGCCTCTTTGCGTGGGCGAATGTGGAAAGGCGAGAGCAGTTGAAGAACTTGTGGCAAAAGAAGTGTTCGGCGAGTAGCGAAGAAGCATTTTGGGAGCCTCTGCAAAGAGGGTTGTGCCTGTGTAGTGAAAGGGTTTTTTTTTTTTTGAGAATAGCCATGGCCATGGTGTGCTGAAGGTTGTAATCAGTTTTTCTTGAAGCAAGATCAAACCCACTTTTCCCCTATCAAGTGTTGATTTCTCCTTCCCCTTTTCTCTTTCTCTGGCTCTCATTCGTGTCGTGTGGTGTCGGCAGTGTGTGCCCCCCCGAACCGACGACGTAGGTGTGTGCACAGAGAGAGTGAGTAAGAGGAGTCACATGGGTTGAGAGGGTCGAGATCAGTCGCAATGGTGTGTGCATGTGGGTGGGTGATCTTGTTGGCGGTAGGTGCATCGGGTAGAGTGCAGGCGAGACCCTACTAGTGAAACTTTTTTCTTTTGAAGGTGTTTCTAAGAGGACAGGGATGCTGTGAATACCCTGAGCTATATAGGGGCCATTGCGTGTGTATCGGGTGTGTTCCCCATTCCCCCTCTCCAGCATGCATACGTTTCTCTGGATCGTTCTTTTTGTGAGTGGTGCAAAGAGAGAGGGAGAGAGAAGTGATGTGCAGTGATGGTGTGTGCAATTGAAGCAGTGTGAGTGTTGTGCGGGTTTGGATTCTCTAATGTGTGCGTAGGCTTCTTGGTAAGGAGTGGAAGGTGTACATTGTGCAAAGTGTATTGTTCTGAAGGTGTTTATGAGAGGAGTGGGGTGTTGTGAGTACCCTAGGTTATAGAGAGGCCATATGGTGTGTTTTTGGGCGTATTTCCATTAGCCCTCTCCATCTTCTAGTGCCCCCAATGAGGAGCATTTGATTGCTCCTAATTGAAGGTGAAGACGTGGTTTTGGTGATGTTAGATGTGCAATTTTTGAAGAGTAGGGCTGCTGGAAAAAAAGATGTGGTCAGATTTTTTGATTTTCACTAGGTTTGAAGATGCAAAAACATGGCTACATGACTACGAATTGTACCTTCTAGAGAGTAGTTTGTCAAGTGCAAAAGTCTTGTTTTAAGTTTTCCTGCTCCTAGTTTGTGGTAAGGCTAAGAAGTGGTATGACGGATTACACGATGAAGAAAAGATGAATTGGGTGACCTTGGAAGTGTCCTCTCGATGCAAGTATGTGCCAGATATACAATTGCATGAAGTAAACCAGAACCTGGATGGTCTGAAGCAAAGCTTGGAGGGTGAGTTTCAAGAATTTGAGAGGGAGTTTGAGGCTCTTTGGGGACAATTTATCAATGAAATTGCTCCAAAAAATTTTGAATTTTTAAAGATGAGCAAGTTTATTGGAGTTTTTGCATGAGGATGTTCAAGATAAGGTTGAAGTATATGGGTCGGAGTTATATGCAAAAGTGGTGGCTCTTGCAATAGGTCAGACCAATTAGATTTTGAAGAAGCATCAAGCTAAGCAGGGTCGGTCAAGTTTGTAGAGTGCGCAGGTGATGGAGAAGGTAGGAAAGAAGACTACGCACACACACCAACACAAATCGAGACACACACACACAATCGTTACCCTGTAGCAGCCATTCAACGAGCTGCTCTTCTCTTCTTCTTCTTTTAACTATTATCCAAAGTATATTTACAACATAGTATAGTCAGTGTCCAGCCGCCCATAGCACAATGGGCATATTCTTTAACATCATATTCTTTAACACTCCCCCTCAAGCTCAGAGTGAGCTTGCATATGATGGATTCCCAATGCTTCACGAAAGTAGCAAAACTTCTCCTTTCCAAGAGCTTTTGTGAATATATCCGCAACTTGATCATTTGTCTTCACATACACCAAATCAATCTCATTTGCCAAAACTTTTTCTCTAATGAAGTGATAATGTACCTCAATGTGTTTAGTGCGAGCATGGTAGACTGGATTCTTTGCCAACATGATGCTGCTAATATTGTCACAATATATAATGACACTGTCAAGATAGTCAAAACCAAATTCTACCATAAGTACTCTCAACCATGACTCTTCACATGCTGCCAAAGCTGCTCCACGATATTCAGCTTCTGTACTTGATAATGCTACAGTTGATTGCTTCTTGCTACTCCAACTTATCACACCATTGCCAATGGAAAATGCATAACCACTTGTAGATCTTCTATCCATAAAATCTCCTGCCCAATCTGCATCTGTGTAACCATAAAGACAAAGCTTCCCATTCTTTTCATAAAACATTCCATAACTGACAGTGGCTTTCACATATCTCATAATCCGTCTCACTGCATCAAGATGACTTTTACATGGCTTTTGCATGAATTGACTCACAACACCCACTGCATAACTCAAATCTGGCCTTGTTATTGTCAAGTAAATAAGGCTTCCAACCATCTTGCGATACATAGTGACATCCTCAATGTAATGTCCATCATCAAACAACTTCACATTTTGATCAAGAGGTGTATCAACCGGTTTGCATGCTGTCATTCCATACTTCTCAAGCATATCCAATGCATATTGTCTTTGTATCATCCAAATTCCTGATAAAGTATTGACAATTTCAATTCCCAAGAAATATCTCAACTCACCAAGGTCCTTCATGTTGAATTCTCTCAACAAACTCTTCTTGACATGCAAAATTTGCTCAGCATGATTTCCAGTGAGAATCAAGTCATCAACATAGATAACAATAACGACGATCTCTCCATCAACATGCTTCAAAAATAATGAGTGATCAGCAGTAGATTGTTTAAATCCAATCTTCTTCAAGAATCTGGTTATCTTTTCACACCAAGCTCTAGATGCTTGCTTCAAACCATACAATGCTTTCTTCAACTTACACACATAATATGGAAACTCTGGATGTTGATAACCCTCTGGCTGTATCATATAAACTTCTTCTTCCAAGTCACCATTCAAGAATGCATTATCTACATCCATTTGCCGTAACTTCCAACCGAACATACTTGCCATTGCTATCACCAATCTGACTGTTGTCATCTTTGCAACTGGACTAAATGTCTCATCATAATCAAGACCTTTTGTTTGTGCATAACCTTTAGCAACAAGCCTCGCTTTGTATCTTTCCACACTACCATCTGACTTGCACTTGACTTTGTATACCCATTTTGAACCAATTGCTTTCTTTCCACTTGGCAAGCGAACCAAATCCCAAGTGTCATTCTTCACAAGAGCATCCATCTCATCATCCATAGCTGACTCCCATTCTGATTTTCCAATTGCCTCTTGAAAACATGTAGGCTCTTTATGTTGCACACGTGAAACCATGTATGCATAATGTGTACGCATGTAACCATTGTATGTCAATCTATCAACTGGATAACGCACCCTCTCTGATCTTCTCAATTGTGGTGCACTCTTCTCTTCAACTCTTGCATATGGGGGTACATATTTCTCAATATGCTTACTTCCAGGTGTCCTCAAATGTGGTAAATCATGCTCTTCATCGAGTCTTTCATCTCCAGAACTCTCTTCAACCACTTTCTTCTTGCCTTTCTCGTCTTGCTTCTTATCTCGCAAACGACCACTCCATGGGTTGACACTTCCTGTACTCTCCTCCGCCATATGTGGTCCTGAAATAGTTCTTGTTGATGGTCCTGGCTTATCAACAACATGACGCACATTCTCTTGCTCTTCATACTCATCTTCTATCATCACTGGCTTTGGTTTATACCATGGTTCATGCTCACAAAATCTGACATCTCTACTGACATAAACTTGTCTTGTCGTAGGATCATAGCACTTGTAACCTTTCTTTTCAACTGGGTAGCCCAAGAATATACACTTCACTGCCTTTGGCTCCATCTTCTTTCTTGCTTCATTTGGTACATGAACATAGCAAACACATCCAAAAACTTTCATGTAGGAAACTGTTGGCTTGATCCCATAAAGTCTCTCATAAGGTGAAATTTCATGAATGGCAGCTGTTGGTGTTCGATTCATAATGTGTACTGCTGTATGAACTGCTTCAGCCCAATATGTTAATGGCATATTCATCTCATTCATCATGGCTCTTGCAATCTCTGCTATGACTCTATTCTTTCTCTCAGCAACTCCATTTTGTTGTGGTGTGTATCTGCAAGTAATCTGTCTTCTTATGCCTTGTTCACGTAAGTAATCATCAAAACTGTGTGACATGTACTCTCCCCCTCCATCTGTACGTAGGCATTTAATTTGACAACCATTCTCTTTCTCAACCATAACTTTGAACTCCAAAAATACCTCAAATACCTCTGACTTTGCCTTTAGAAAGTAAACCCATGTCATTCTGCTGTAATCATCCGTAAATGTGATAAAATATCGACAACCATTTGGTGTAGCATGATCACAAGGTCCCCAAATATCTGAATGAACAATTTCCAAAGGACTCTGGCTAATTCTCCCCCTCTTTGGAAATGATAAACGAGATTGCTTTCCAAATTGACAAGCTTCACAAACATGTTCAAAATTCAATCTGCCAAACTTTGGTAATCCACGTACAATTTGATTTGATTGCATATGCTTTAATCTTCTAAAATTGACATGACCGATTCTCTTATGCCATAAATTTGCCCAATCATCTTGAGTGGCTGATACCACTTTGTAGAGTGCGCAGGTGATGGAGAAGGTAGGAAAGAAGACTACGCACACACACCAACACAAATCGAGACACACACACACAATCGTTACCCTGTAGCAGCCATTCAACGAGCTGCTCTTCTCTTCTTCTTCTTTTAACTATTATCCAAAGTATATTTACAACATAGTATAGTCAGTGTCCAGCCGCCCATAGCACAATGGGCATATTCTTTAACATCATATTCTTTAACAAAGTTTGGTGATGCTACAACCAGTTGATGTGGTGGAAAGAAGGGAAAAGCCAATGCAAGTGGTTCTACCTATGCATGAAGATCCGAGGGTTCTTTGGTTGTAGAGAGATGGAGTTGTTTCTATACCCAAGATGCTGATTAAAGAGGTTCCAGCCATTGAAGAGGTGCCAAATGAGGTGGAGGATGTACGGTCAATCTCTATTGGTTGTACTGGAGATCAAAAGTGAGGTTTGTAGATGAGTTTGAAGAAGTAGAGATAGATGAGGTCCCAGATCTTGAGATTGAAGAGGATTTGGAAGCATGCTATATTAGTTCTTTGGATGCGGATACAACCTGGAAAAATGATTCTTCCTATGCGAGGTATGAGGAGTTTGATCTCTTGAAAGTGGATAAAGATGGAGTAGATGTGTGTGAGGAGTAGGACAAAGTGCAAGCAGATATGTTGGGCATAGACTGAGAGGAAGTATCCAGGCCTATATATGAGGATATGGAGGTAAAGATGGTACCTTGTAACTATGATGAAGTAGATCCGTATTCAAATTTGAAAAAAATGGATGGTGGTGAAGCTTGACACAGTGAGTCTATGTGCTTTTGTAAAGAAGGAGACACTGCTCATGCTATGCTCTGAGTGCCTAGGTTTGAAAATTGTTGCTACCAACGGAACCCGCTTAAACTCTCCCATATGAGAGTACCAGCTTGCTAGCTACGGCGTTTGTCAAAGCCCTCAAAGCCAAGAATACCTCTGCCTATTTCTCTTTTTGCAAAGAGAGCTAACCAAAGCTTGCTTTAAATATGTTGGGTAATCTGTCTCGGACCTTGCCCTTGCCAAACCCCTCAGGGAGCTATGGCGATCTCTTTTTGATGAAGAGAAACAAAGATATAGGGACCCTTCTTCTCCCTGCATCTCAAGTGTGGCTCCTCCTCTACCTTCTGGCAGGGGCAAGCTTGACGCTCAAGATTCCAAAGAAGACCATGCTTGCACGAATAAATTTTGTGTCAGGGGAAGTCCCAATGGAAATGGAGAAAAGGAGTGTGCAAAACCAAGCTTCTCTTCACAGCTGGGGTGATTGAGCATGCGAATGTTGAGGTTGAGGAGCAATGCATGGAAATAGATGAAGTTGAAGATGCCCACGACAGTGAGAAACATGAATTGCAGAGAGTGGGGGATTGTCCTTTCCTCTTGCTAGATTGAAATGAATCATTAAGCTAGACAAGGATATTTGTGTGCTTCATAGCTATTGCTCAAGCATATGATGGCTGCCCATGCCTCTATGCTTAAGAAAAAGTACAAAACAATACGAATTGAGGATGTACAGAATGTTGTCAAAAAGTGAACCACACATTGATGTGTGACATCATGGTAAGGAGGATGACTCAAATAGCAATGATGGTGCAAATGCTGCCTTTTGATGAGAATGTGAACTCAAAGGGGCGTTCCAATAAGAAGACAAAGACATTAAAGAAATCATTGCTTGCTCCAGTAGCTAGAACAAGAAATATAGTAGATTTCTTCTCGACTTCAAACCAAAGCAAGGTTAGCAATTCAAATGCATAATGAATTCCTCTTTGTGTAACATGTAGGGATTATTTTTAACAATTGCCCAAAATCTTAGGATACAACGACAAATTTAGAGACAAAATTGTAACTTGTTTAGTGTTGGATGTTGCTTCACTACAGTTTTATCTATTGCATTTGGGAATGTGCTCACTCCTTTACCCATCATTCACTCCATACTTGTATGCACTTCAACCTTTTTTAGCTTATGGGCTAGTCAAGTGATCTATATTGATGCTTTGATTTTGATTTGTATCCATGTTGATATCATAGTTACAAGGAAACTCCACTTCAAGACCAATCAGATTGAGAACTTTGTTTCCAAAGTCCCCTGTTTTGATGATTATGGTTGATATTTCAAAGAGAGATCTGCGGCGGATGGATTTTTTTCCAACTATTTTTTATCATTACATATTGTTTGTATGTTGCTGGTTTGGATTTCTATGACAAATGTTTGTATGTTGTTCTTTTGGAAGTCTATGACAATGATGGAATTCTTAGTCAGGCATGTCAAGCTTCAACATTTGCTTGGTGCTCTCAAGAGGATGCTTTTTTAAACACTCCAAAACACAAAGAGCATCTTCTTATCTTAAAGGAAATGCCCAGACTTGGTGGTCAACCCTAGTTTACGAAAGAAAGCACCCACATTAGAATACAGTTCAAACGAGTTTTCACCTTTGCATGGCTCACCAAAGCATATGAAGAGGATGTTATCATAGCCTAGAATCATAGATTAAGATGACCAAAGAAGACACCTTGGATGATTATTGCAAGAGGTTATATGATACTTTTCTAATAGCTTTTTTGGATATAAAGACACCCTCAAAGCTCTTGCTTCATACAACAACTCGACATTGTTTTCTCAAGAGGATGCTTTTTCAAACACTCCAAAGTACGAAGAGAATCTTCTTATCTGAAAGAAAATGCCCAAACTAGGTGGTCAACCCCACCCTTTTATTACAAAAGGAAGCACCAAATTATGATAAAGTTCAAACAAGTTTTACCCTCCGCATGGCTCACCAAAGAATATGAAGAGAATGTTATCACATTATGGAATCATAGATTAGGATGATCAAAGAAGACACCTTGGACGATTACTACCAAAGGTTCTGGCATACTTTTCTACTAGCTTTGTCCTTCAATAAAATTTACTTCAAGCAACAAGTTGAACGGTTTTGTCACGGTTTGCCCCAAGGAGATACGGGGATATTGTTTGCATAAGGTGGATTCAGCGACTCATGGATCACACCAAGCAGGGATTTTCTATGCACATCGACACACTGACGTACTTGACAAAGAGGCTAGTGTCTGCTCAATGAGGGCCAACAATCCAATCAAATGTTAACAAGAAGAAGCGGAAGCAAAAAAAAAACCAACTAGCCCTTGATTTCCAACCAAGCAACAAGATAAGTCCTACAAAGGGGGCAAAATGTTACGGATGCAGGGAATAGGGGCACGTTCTTGCCAAGTGCCCTAACAAAGTGACCAATGATCAGGACAAGCTAGAGATTTCCAAAGTAGAATAGGAGTAAACAAAGAAAGGAAAGACAAAGTGAGGGATGGTTTCGGACATTATGGGGACCGACCCAGACCAAATTGATAAAAGTACGGAGCTTTGCATAGCGTGGGACAAAGTACGTGTGAATTGGACTATGAACATTGAGAATAGAGGAGTTTAAAGAATTGTAGAGAGAATTTTTATGAGAATACTTTGAGAAAATTGAGAGAGAACTTGATTAGAGGTAGCAACATAACCATTATACGTAATTAACTTGGCATGAACAATATTTTGCAAGAGACAGAATAAGAGAACTTGACAACAG
Organism: Adiantum capillus-veneris; assembly: GCF_014529385.1. Classification (NCBI taxonomy): domain Eukaryota; kingdom Viridiplantae; phylum Streptophyta; class Polypodiopsida; order Polypodiales; family Pteridaceae; genus Adiantum; species Adiantum capillus-veneris. The sequence goes on from NC_140955.1 coordinate 112,951,424, forward strand.
TTGAGGACCGGATTTATGTGGAGCGAGTCCCCCTCCAAAAGGCTTTTGTATTATAGCTTCTCCCATAAAGAGATACTTGGTATAATACAAGATTTGTGTACCTTGAGACCTTGATGGTGCAATGAAGATAGAGAGCTTCATGCACCACAATTATTCTTGGAACTTAGCTAAATGAAAGCATTAACTTGTCCCCGGCCTCAGTCCCAAGACCTCAAACACCTTTGAAGGTGCAGAGAGTTAGTAGGGAATGAGGGTAGGGAAGAGAAAGAAAAAGTAACTTACAAGAAAGAAGTAGTATCCTCTCATACCATTACTCATAGAGATTAGCATAGCATAGTAGCATAGTAATGGAGATGAAGAAGATGGCTAACATAGCATTGAAGAATGGCTCTTTGTTGGATTTTCATTCCATATCCAAGAGTGGTTGGTGTAGGCTCTCAAATTCTCAAGCTTGGAGAAGGAGATGGAGTTCTTGCACAACACACCATGAGAATGAGTGTGTGTGTGTGTGTGAGAGAGAGAGAGAGAGAGAGAGAGAGAGAGAGAGAGAGAGAGAGAGAGAGAGAGGATAAATGGTCAAGCTACCCCCCTCCTTTCTTGGATCGACCCCTCTTCCTAGCTCAAGCTTGAAGTTGATTGGACCTCCTCTAGTCTAGCCAATCACAAGCATTAAACATATCAAGCAACCATGGTAGCATTTGGACAAGTGTCCTCCTTTCCCCTTTGAGAGAGAGGGCTTGAAAAATGCTTAAACAATTAAATAAATAAACTAAATTCTCATTGGACACCTTTAGAGGTCAACCAATGGGCTTTTAGGAACCTTATGAGGGCAACCTGGGGAGGAGCTTGACATGTGTCCTTGTTGCCTCTTTGGACTTGGCTTGCCTTGAGTGTGTGTGTGTGTGTGTGTGTGTGTGTGTGTGTGTGTGTGTGTGTGTGTGTGTGTGTGTGTTCTCTCTCTCTTTCCCCTACTTGTAGGGATCGACCCCCCTGTGTAGGGATCCATGGTTTCTTTGGAACACCTCACCCCTTAAGCACCTAGTCATGAAGCCCCTCAAGCACCTTAGTCATAAAATATGACAAGCACCTCAAGCACCTTAATCATCAAGCATGACAAGCACCTTAGTCAGCAAGCATGACAAGCACCTCAAGCTTGGGCCTATCTTGCCTAAGGTCCTATTTCTAAGGACTTTTAAGCCTAACCTTTGGAGGTATTTAATTAAGCTAACCCTAAGGTCTTTCAAGCTCCATTATCTAGCATTGCTATTTGACTCACCATCTCCCATTTGGACCCAATGACTTTGGTCCCGTGCTAAGATAGATCCATAAGCACATGTCTATATTCTAATTCTTATTCTCATTCATTTCCCACATTAAATGATCAGTTTAATATGAGAAAATCATTTGGGTTAGTTAGATATTAGATTTTATGACATTACCTCTCTCTTGAAATCATAGTCGTCCTCGACTATGAGATAGAGGAGATAAAACCTTAGTCATTATTTTATGTTTCTTAGCGGGTAGAGGATCCCTTTTTACACTACAATATCATTCCAAGATGTATGACTAATCCATTTGGGGCTTGGGAGATTTAGCTTCCACAAGCATGTGTACTCTTGAGTCCATATCATTCTCCCAAAGTAGAGTGACAAATTTTACTCGGTGTTTGAGAGACGTCATCATCATTAACATGATTCTAAGCATGCATACTACTTGAATTGTACACAATAGAAATAAAACTAGTATTATAAGACAAAAACATTTTTCGTTTAAAAAGTATTTGCATTTGGAAGCTTACTCTAATGTAGCATTGTAAGCATTGATAAGATTCATATTATCCTTAAGTTGTGTTCCTCCTTGCAGCCATCTAGCATCTTCAAAAAGAAAATTTTTGAATTTAATAAGATACCATTGGATAATCTTACCATGTTTTAGTACCTTGTCTTCATGTCGAAGAATCAATTCAGGCTGAAGTAGCTCTTCTTGATCTTCAATCTCAAGCGGGTCCTCAATGATTGGTTCTTGTGGTGGCTCTCCTTTGTAAGGCTTAAGTAGGCTCACATGAAAAGCATTGTGAATGAGTCAATGGTTGGGCAAAAATTGAGTTGATAGGCCATATCATTGATTGGTTTTAGTATTTGAAAAGGACCATAGTATCTTTTTACTAGTTTAGCATAATGCTTTTGATGGCCCGTAAGATTTTTTCCCGTAGTCTCCCTCAATCAAGACTTGGTAAATTTGAGTAGGACCCAATCATTTTCCTTGAAATCTAAGGCCCTTATGTGCTTGTTAGCAGTAGACTTTTGCCTTTGTTTCAAGATGGAGATAGCCTCCTTAATCGTTTTTGAAATATTCTTGTAGATTGTGGCTATACTCATCGACAACAAAGATTTTTCCATGTACCTTAAGTAGCAAGGGACTTCTAGGTCTTCCTGCAATCCCTATGGTAGTATGGATAGTGTTATTGTACGCATACTCTACAAGAGGTAAGTACTTTTCCCATTGGGAACATTGATCTACTTCAATAACATAGGTCTTAAGTAGATCTAGAATTGTAAGGTTGGCTATTTCACTTTGGCCATCCATTTGTGGTGATAGGCCAAAGAGAAAGTAAGCCTTTGAGAATCTAGTACCTAGATTCTCAAAGAGACCCTTCCAAAAATTATTGGTCATTCAAGCCATGGTGTTTAAAAATTTGGGATATGAAGAGGGTTGCCATTTGGTGTGCCTTAATAGTCTTTTTGCCATGTATAAAATGTGCTTGTTTACTAAACGTGTCTACTATTGCCCATATTCCTAGATTCTCATGGATGGACTTGGGCAATCCAAAGATAAAATCCATGGATATGCTCTCCCACGGTGAATTAGGAATTGGCAAAGGCTGGAGCACTCTAGGTTGCTTCCCCCTATCATACTTTGTCTTTTGGCATACCACACATTTTGACACATAGTCTTGTACATCCGTCTTCATGGTAGGTCAATAGAAATATGTCTCTACTCCATGAAGGGTAGATTGAATCCCCCGATGCCCCGCAAAGGGAGGATCGTGGGATTCATACATTACTTTCTCACGAAGAGAGTGAGTAACACATAGCCTATTGCCATAGAGAAGATAATCATCCTGCAAGGTGAATGGTTCTTCTTTCTTCCCTAAGGCAAGGGCTAAAGTTACATCTCTAAAATCGGGATGAGTAGCATACTCATCTATCATAGAAGATAGATCATTGTGAGTTGCTATGGACATCTCATTGGTTCTTGGTCATCATGATAGTGCATCAGCTACTTGTGATTTCCAACAATGTGAGAAATATGAAAATTGAATGGCAAAAAAAAACTCCCACCTCATTTGTTTGTCAGAGAGATTGGTTTGCATCATGAAGTACTTAAAACTTTGATGATTTGTGCATAGGATGAATGGAGTCCCCAAAGATAGTGCTTCCATGTATCGAGGGTATGTAGGATAGCTAGTAGCTCCTTCTTGTAGATGCCCAATACTCGCTCATCAAAATTGAGTGTTCGACTCGCATATGCTATGGCATGCCCTTCTTGAAGCAAAACTGCTCCAAGGCAATCTCTACAAGCATCACATTGGACCTCAAATGGTTTTGAGATATTCAATAGTGTAAGCACGGTTTGAGAGGTAAGATTTTCAAAAGAACTTTTCTCTTTAGCAGTCCATATGTACTTGACATTTTTCTTGGTCAAGTTATGTAGTGGTCCTACTATTTGGGAGAATTTAGCTATGAAGCATCTATAGTATACACACATATCAATAAATCTTCTTAGCTCATGTAGATTCCTTGGGTTAGGCCACCCTTTTATTACCTCAAGCTTGGTTGGGTCCATAAAGATACCATCTTGAGAGATAATATGACCTAAGTATTGAATCTCTTGGAGGAAAAATTCACTCTTCTTTTGGTTAATGAAAAGTTTATTCTCCCTCATAGCTTGAAAAACTACCTGGAGGTGTTGTTATGCTCCTCCAAAGATTTGGACTCCAAAGATTTAGAGTAGATGATAATGTCGGCAAAGAACACTCCAGTGAACTTGCGATAGGGTCTAAAAATTTTCTCCACTAGGCGGTTGAACGTGGCTAGAGCATTTGTCAAACCAAAAGGAACGCGGTCTTTTATGATATCTTCATTCACTATCCTTATTTGATGATAGCCACTTTTAAGGTTAGTAGGTTGAACCTTGTAGCTTATCAAATAGATCTTCTACCCGCGATACGGGAAATCTGTTTTGATAGTGATATGATTTAGTGCTCGTCGATAGTCCACACACATGCGGTATGCGCTATCTTTCTTTTGCACTAAAAGGATTGGAGAACAAAAGGGAGAGGATCTAGGCCTCATCTTCCCCTTGTCTACCAGCTCATGCACTTGCTTCATGATCTCCTCTTGTTCAGCTTGAGAAATTCCATAAGGGGTTTATTAGGTGGTGAGCTCCTAGGTAGAAGCTCTATCTTATGGTCATCATCCCCTCGTTTTGGAGTTACCTCCAAAACGAGGTAACTCCAAGCTCTATCTTATGGTCATCATCCCCTCGTTTTGGAGGTAACTCCAAGCTCTATCTTATGGCCATCATCCCCTCGTTTTGGAGGTAACTCCATAGGGATGTCATCATTGATAAATACATCTTGGAATCTATTTAGAAAACTAGACAAGTCCAATTCTTCTTGATAAACATTAGCATCATTTAGAGATTCTTTGACAAAAAATCATGTACAAGGAAACCGACATTTTCATTGATTAATCAACAGCAGGTGAATTTACAAGTGGTATAGTACGATCAAACTCATTAGAATCTATATACATGCTCTTTTCCCTGTAGGTGAAGTAGATTCTCCTTTCAAGGAACTTAATGTTTGCAACCATCCGGTTGAACCATGGTGCCCCTAGGATAACATCTTCATGTTGGAGAGGAGAGATGAAAAAATCTTCTTTGTCAACGTAGCTTTGGACATGAAGCCTCAACTTCCCAATCAAGGGAGTAACAGAGGCTTTCTGTCCCTTGAAAGCCCCATCAGAAATTACAGTATCTCCCATCTTGAAAGCTTGTATGCCTAGCTTTGTGGCCAACTCCGTTGATATGAAATTGTGAGTAGAGCCAGGATCTAATAGGATTAAGGCATCATGTTCCCTCACCTTTCCCCAAGCATATGAAAGGGACGAACCTTTGCAATGAGCATCCCCCTCTTTTGGAGCTTTGACCGTGGAAGATTTAGGAGTCTCATTGCGGGCATTTCTTTTGGGGCAAGAATGATATCCATGTCCTTGATCCCCACACTTAAAGCATTTGTGTTCTTTATGAAAAGCCTCTAGCTCTTCAGGAGAGAGTTTGTTTTTACCTTTGTAAACTCCTTTCTCCTTGTTCTTGTTGTTGTGGAATTGCCTTGGGAAGAACTTTGAGCATTGTTCTTCTTCTTTGCATCATTCTGATCTTTGTTTTCCATGGGCTTGGCATTCCTTTTAGCCCCTTGTTGGAAATTGATACAAGATGCAACCATAGTGTGGTGGATAACTTCAGTTATAGAACCAGGCGGTTGGAGGTTGACATACTTGGACATTTCTTCAGGTAATCCCACACAAAATTGTTTCTTTTTCTTAATGAAGTCTATCTTCTAAAAGACTATAGCTTTGAGATGTAAATCCCAATATTTGTGGATAGACTCATTGGAAAGTAACTTCAACTCCGCCATTCAGTGAGCACTTTATCTTTGGTGTCGCTTGCAAGGAATTGCTACATGATGGAAACTCGTAGAGTTTTCCATGTCTGTGAAGCTTCATTGTTGCCATGAAGGCTAGCCCACCATTGACGAGCAAATTTTTGAAAGTGTATAGCTACATGAAGTAGCTTGGAGGATTCAATGAATCCCTCATCTCCAAAGGCCGATCAAATTGTTGGATGAAAGCCAATACTTTGTCAATAGCACCAAAGGTGCCATCATAGGTGAGAAAAGAGATACTCTTTCCTCCCTCTTTGAACTTCTTAATCTTGTGGGACCTTTTCGGAGAAGGATAGGATTTGTGATGTCCTCTCCTCTTGTATTCTCTAGGAGAATAACCGCTGCTTTTGTCAAAAGAGGAGGAAGGTGAAGAAGAAGGAGAAGAGGGTGACCTCTTTCTTGCCTTTTTCTCCCTTTGTTTCCTCTCTTCCCTTTCAGAATGACGAGGAGAAGGACTATGGGATGATATTTTCTTCTTGGGAGGAGATAGAGATTGTTGAGACGCTACCGTCTACGTGGAGCCACATCTTTAGATGAATTCAGAGATTCGCTCCTTTGTTGTCCATTGGATTCCTCTTCTTCTCTTATCGGAGAGAGTCTTATTTTGGAAGTCTCAACAAGAGTCTTCCTAAGCTCTCTCTCTCTCTCTTCTTGAAGAGGTAGGGAGATCCCATAAGCATGAAGTTGTTGGGTAATTTCGGCTTGCAAGGTAGGGTTGCCCATAGCTTCATGCAACCTAGTACAACAAGATAGTTCACAAACATTGGGGCATCATCAGTAACACCTTCATGTGCAAAATCCAAATTGTCAATGTTCATTCTACTCTCTTTATTATTGTACAACCATGCTAACTAAATTTATGTATATGCTACTTTGTGCTTTGGTACCCTCAAAAACCTCAGCTGCTACTCTTCTTTACGTTCAAAAATTAGCTCTTAAGCAGCCACACCCGTGGTTTAGAGACTGTTGATTGCAAAGAGTAGTGGAGAGGGTCTAGCATTGCTCAGTTGATTATGGTTCATGTTGAGCTTGCTAGTAGCTCATTAATGGTTAACCCAAAGGAAAGCCTCGAGAGACTCCATTGTTAAGCCTGTAGTTCCCAATGGTGTACCTCAAACTAAGTCCTTTTCAACCAAGATAATAGTTCCCTCTCCCACTTACCCTCTTGCAATGAATAGGTCCAACCTTTCATGGACAACTTAAGGACCTCTCTTCTTAAGCAAGAAAAGAGAAACCAAGAGCTCAGATACCAATGTAATGGAATAGGACTATGAACATTGAGAATAGAGGAATTTAAAGAACTGTAGAGGTCATTTTTATGATAATACTTTGAGAGAATAGAGAGAGAAATTGATTAGAGGTAAAAACATAACCATTATACCTAATTAACTTGGCATGAACAATACTTTGCAAGACACAAAATAGAGAACTTGACAATAGTTGAGGACCGGATTTATGTGGAGCCGGTACCCCCTCCAAAAGGCTTTTGTATTATAGATTCTCCCATAAAGAGAGACTTGGTACAATACAAGATTTGTGTTCCTTGAGACATTGATGGTGCAATGAAGATAGAGAGCTTCATGCTCCACAATTATGCCCGGAACTTAGATAAATTTAAGCCTTAGTCCCACAAGACCTCAAACATCTTTGAAGGTGGAGAGAGCTAGTAGGGAATGAGGGTAGGGAAGAGGAAGAAGAAGTAACTTACAAGAAAGAAGTAGTGTCCTCTCATACCATTACTCATAGAGCTTAGCATAGCATAGTAGCATAGTAATGGAGATGAAAAAGATAGCTAGCATAGCATTGAAGCAGGGCTCTTGGTTGGATTTGGATCCCATAGCCAAGAGTCTTTGGTGTAGGCTATCAACTTCTCGAGATTGGAGAAGGAGATGGAGTTCTTGCAAAACACACCATGAGAATGAGTGTGTGTGTGTGTGTGTGTGTGTGTGTGTGTGTGTGTGTGTGTGTGTGTGTGAGAGAGAGAGAGAGAGAGAGAGAGAGAGAGAGAGAGAGTATGGTCAAGCTACCCCCTCCTTGCTTGGATCGACCCCTCTTCCTAGCTCAAGCTTGAATTTGATTGGACCTCCTCTAGAATAGACAATCACATGCATTAAACATATCAAGCAACCATGGTAGCATTTGGACAAGTGTCCTCCTTTGTCCTTGAGAGAAAGGGCTTGAAAAATGCTTAAATAATTATTAAATAAACTAAATTCTCATTGGATCCCTTCAGAGGTCAACCAATAGGCTTTAGGCACCTTATGAGGGCAACATGGGGAGGAGCTTGACATGTGTCCTTGTTGCCTCTTTGAACTTGGCTTGCCTTGAGTGAGTGTGTGTGTGTGTGTTCTCTCTCTTGCCCCTACTTGTAGGACTTGCCCCCCTCTGTGTAGGGATCCATGTTGACTTTAGAATGCTCACCCCTTAAGCACCTTAGTCAATGAAGCCCCTCAAGCACCTCAGCCATTAAACATGACAAGCACCTTAATCATCAAGCATGACAAGCACCTTACTTAGCAAGCACGACAAGCACCTCAAGCTTGGGACGGATTCCCACCTCAAGCTCAGCCCTAGCTTGCCTAAGGTCCTAGGTCTAAGGAATTTTAACACTCGACCATCTCCCATTTAGACCCATTGACTTTGGTCCGGTGCTGAGATAGATCCATAAGTATATGTCTATATTCTAACTCTTGTTCCCGTGCATCCTCCCATATTAAATGATTAGTTTAATATGAGAAAATCATTTGGGTTAGTTAGATATTAGATTTTATGACAGTATGAGATCAAGAAGTCCTTATCTTTCTTTGAGGAAGGAGCCAAGGCTTACCTCATTTTGATTAAATTGGCAGCTCGACTTAAAATTGCACTAGAGGAAATGCGACCACCGATGGAGGAATTTCTAGTGGCACCATGATGGGATGTTTCCATTGCACCTATCAATGACAAACTTTGGTTGCATTGTCATGGATATATAGGGCACGCGGGCTTTTACATCATGCCTTTGGAAGGATGTGACCTCCTTTTCGGAATCCCTTTGTACCACAAGAACAGCATCATGATAAACTACAGGGCAAGAAAGACAACGTTAAAGTATGAGAAGGGAAGAGATATTATTGTTGATGTAAAATTAAAGAGTGAGCCCATCCCACTTGTATCAGATTTGGTTGTTTTCAAATTAATAGAATCCAATCTTTTTGTTTACTTTGATCTACTTGAATGAACTAAATGACAGTAAAACGTCAAATATGTCGGACTTAAAGAAAGAACGGCAAGACGTTTTGCAAGCTCAAGATGATTGTTAATGTGAGGGCTTGCCGAGCAAGCTACCTCCTTAGCGACCTAAAGATCATACCATTGATTTGATTCCATGCAGCATGTCGCCAAACTAGCCACCTTATAGAGTAAGCAGATCCCATAATGGGGAAATTATGAACGAGGTGAAAGAGCTTCTTGGAAAGGATCTAATTCAACCCAATACATCACCTTATTGTTTGCTAGTACTGCTTGTACTAAAGAAAGATGGATCTTGAATAATGTGTACTGACTATAGAGATCTCAATAAAATCATCGTCAAGAACAGGCTTCCAATACCCAGGATCGATGATGTATTGGACAAGCTACAAGGTTCTACATGCTTTAGCAAAATTGGCCTGAAAAGTGGCTATCATCAGATTAGGATTTCCCTTGGGGATGTGTACAAGACCATGTCCTTCGGATTATACAAGTATTTGGTGATGCCTTTTGGTCTGACAAATGCTCTTGCAATGTTCAACAGAATGATGTATAGGTTTTTTGGGAAGTATCATTTATGGGCACCTTTCTCGACAACATTATCGTATTCTCCAAGAGTGAAGCAGAGCACAAACATCATCTATTATGGGTTTTTCAAGCATTATGACAACATAGATTGGTGGTTGACAAGAAAAAGACCAAGTTAGTCTTGCCAGAGATACAATTTTTGGGGCACATCGTCTCTTTTGACTTCATAAAGATGGAGCGAGCCATTTTCAAAATTGTCAAAGATTGACCAGATTTGAAGAATGTAAAAGTTTGTAGTTGTTTGGGCTTATGTTTGTAGTACAAGCAGGTTGTTTGAAAGTTTAGGGAGACTGCTTCTCCCCTACACAGTTTGACTCAGAAAAGAGTTCCCTTTGCTTGGGGATCATAATTTTTTTTTGCATTCTAGACTCTTGAGGATAAATTGACAATTGGTCCGGTGTTAATTCTACCATATTGTAGAAACTATTTGAGGTTTGATGTAATGTTTGTGGACACAATTTGGGGCCAGTCTTAATGCAAGAGGACCATGTTGTAGCTTATGAGAGTAGAATGTTCTTGAGACCAGAGTGGGTTCCATAGATCTATGAGAAGGAGCTATTGGTAGTCATACATGCTCTTACTAGGTGGCACGTACCACTCTACTCGGGGTAGACTTTACAGTGTTCATCGATCATCAGAGTTTGAGATATTTCTTGTCCCACAAACAACTTTCAGAGAAGTAAATGAGATGGGTAAACATTTTGTCACAGTCAGATAGTCCATGTTGGAGAGGGGAAGTGGGAACACACTAAAAAACACACTAGATTGCCTCTCTATAGCCCATGGTACTCACAACACCCCACTCGTTTCAGAATCACCTTCAAAACAAGAAACTTTGCACAACGTACACTTTCCACTGCATATCAACAAGCCCACACACACTTCAGAGAATCCAAACCCATACAACACTCACACTACTACAATTGCACAAGCCATCACCGCAATGTCCCTCTCTCTTTGCATCGCACACACACCAACATTGACACCAAGAGAGAAAATTGTAGAGAGGAGAAGAGGGTTGGGGGCATTGATAGCAAGGAGGGGGAAGTGCAAGCTTGATTCTTCAAAAAATGGAGTACAATCCTCTTCTCTGCACTCTGTGCAACCTTCTAAGACAGCCCTCTTTCTTGGCTCTAGAAGCTCTTTAAAAAGCAAAAAGGGAGACTCCTTATTGGGACAAATTTTCTATCTTTAGAAACCTTTTTCCCTCTCTTGACACTTGTTCGAATCATATTTAGCATGCTTGCATGGAAACTCCCACTTCAGCCAAAATTTCTTGAACCCCACTCCACGGGAAGGGCCCTCCACCTTTGAGAAACAATACTTGGTGCTACTGGGGGGAGTAACCCCTTATCCTCAACAAAAGGGGAGGCCTCAAGGGCCCCCACGTGGTACAACCCTTGCAAGAACCACTAACCCCAACAACTAGCAGCAACGCTATCAACGATGGCTACCACATCACCATGCCCGTTGATGGGACCGGCACAATAATGGTCAACAACGCCAATAGTGCTGCCCGCTCAGAGGCTCGCAAGAGGGATGAGAGAGCATGCCGTCGATACTCCCTCTCTCTCCCTTTGGTTACTTTTGAATAGTCACACTTCTATATATATAGTTTTCTCCATGGATTTCAAAAATGGCATACGGGATTTATCAGTGGCACGTGGAAGCTCCTTGTGAGTTGTCACCTAAGACCTCCAAAAAACATATAGACTCACAGGCAAAATAATCTTGCTTGATGCCACTTTTGAATTCCCCTTTGTTCTCTGTTTCAAAATCAGATCCTCCCCTACAAAACCACAATAGAAGTACACATCCCCAACTTCAAACCCCAGAACCTCATCGCACTTCGCCTTTCCCATGCCTTCGGAGATGATGAGCTACAAACGGGCAAAAAGTGCATAGAGGCTACAAGAGGTTGTCAATCTCTTGGAAAACAACAGACAACTTGCATCTAACTCAAGCTACACTCAAATGACAGAAATCACCAAAAGCTAGTCGCTAATCAGCAAACAAATCATATCCGTTACAACATCAAACGACATCCAAACGTTATGAAACTTCTAGGACATGTTTATAAGACCTAAGCACACTTGCTTATGGTCTCAAATCTCACTTTAGGTCAAGTGCAAAAATTGCGATTATTAACAACAATGTGTTTTTTACCTAGTCGTTTTCGACCCAGAATGCATCTAAATGCTTAGCAATGATGCCCCAATACCTCGTCTATACTTATTTTATGATTTTTAAGATTAAATTTCTACTTATGATGAAATTAGTCCACAGGTTGGCGACGCCAAAAGCTATAGATTACCATGAAATTCTTACGTCAACGCGTAGAGCTCTTACCTGCAGTTGCAATGCAACAGACAGCACTGCAATTTGACAATCGAGAAGGGATTAGGAAGCGCAAGAAGGAGAGAAGTGAGCGTCGTTAGCTCATGCTGTGTTCTATTATCCAAAAATTACAAAATACTTACAAAAATTGGCTTTTATACCTTAGCCAAGGTTTCTGTGGTCAAAACGAATAATCTGGGAGCTCTAACTAAAGATAGGTTGATACAATTTGGAAGCTTGTAGCCCCGACTCATCAATTACACTATTTATCTGGAAAGTAGAAGTTACAACATTCTCGATTTATCAAAATAGTAAGTGTTTTTACAATAAAAGCTCCAAAAAATGTTATCCGAGTTAGCTTGCTACTAACATTCCCCCCCTCCTCGACTATATCATCCCTTGACACAACTTCATGGACTGAAGTAGCCTTCGGGTTGACGGCTGACGAGGCGGTCTTTAAGCGCATGTAGGGCTCCATATCTGATTCATCTTTTTTTGTCAGGGACTTGCAAAAATTGCATGGTGACTCTATTTTTAAGTTCAATGGCTGAATAGCCAACAAACCTTGATGTAAGGTTGTTGATCACTGGCCCAGATATCTTCGTTCCCCATGTGAAGCAACCTGTATAGAATGCCTCTTCAAATGCCAACATATTGCTAGAGATGGAAGAAGTAGAGGACTTCTTCTGAAGGCTGTCCACTTAAATCATAGCATAGACCTTTGTTGCCTTCGAGGAAAGACATCCATGGTGTTCCTGCTTGCTCAGGCTTGTGAAAAGTTTGAATGCAGGTGAGTAGCATTCTGTAGATTTGACAAAGCATTGCACATGAGAGGTCAGGGAGGCTCTTGAAGAAGGTCATGGCACCCGTTAGGGTTTTCACCATGTATTCTTCCGTTGCTGGTAATCGTGGGTAATTTAGTCACATTGGCCTCTTCTTCTTTAGTGCATCGTGTGCCTGCCATGTCCTTACCCTAGGTACGTGACAAAATGTGGGGTCCTTTTGTAGGGCTGCAGGTGCTCTTGTGAACAGAATTAGGTATCTAGAGTTCTTGTTCAACCAGTTCTTTCTCCATTTGGGGTGGATATCGTATGAGCCTTTTGCCTGCATATCCTTGTAAAGTCTTTCCTTAACCTACAATAGCTCCACCTTTATCAATGGGTAGGGCAGTGATTGCTGATGCCAATGAGCATTGATTTGGTTGGGAGCGAGCTGAGTTACATTTACTGAGTTGAGAACTCTCAACTCCCAATCCATTGCTGCTTTCCATTCAACACCTGCTTCTTGGACCATCTGCTCCTTCAGTGCATCTTCTTCAACTTTAGAAAGCTGTACCATTGGCTCTTGATAGGCTTCAGTGATTGGTACTTGAAAATGTGACTCTCCTACTAGCCCTTCTGATGGCTGTGTTTCCATATCAACAAAAGAAACTGATGGTATGTCGATGTTTGGCTATTCAAAGGTTCCTACCTCCTCTTGAGTTTCTGTTGGTCCCTCTCTTAGCAACTAATTGGCTCTCTTCAATTCTTCTATTTCCTTGAGCAATTGCTCTTCTCCTTGAACCCGCATCAATGCAAGGTCTTGTCTTTGTGTTTTTTCCAACTTCAGCTCAAGTTCAAGTCCTTGTTCCTCTTTTCTAAAGTCTTGTAGACTTCATCTGTTCCCTTGATTGAAGCTACAACGGGGTTTTCTCTTATCTGTATTAGAAATGCCGCTTGATCATTGATCCGTTGCTCAGAGTACTGCAAAGAGGCATTTGCTACATCTAGCTGCACTTGGATCTTTTGTATTGACAGAGTAGTGGTTAAAAGTTCATTGGTTACTTATGTCAGTTGTTGATCTTTGCTTTTGCATGCATTAGATAACTTTGTCAGGAGCTCTCCCAGCTCTTCCATCTCTTTTGCTATTTCTACTTCATTTTTTAGCTCTTTAAACTACCCTTGAAGATCTTCAATGACGTTCATTGTGTCTTCTAGCTATCCTTGTAGAGCATCAATCACTTACTCCAACTCTTTAGCCTTGGCACATGCCCGAAAAGCTACTTCTATTGCAGATGAAAAGGATGTTTGAGTAGACAAAAAGGCCATCCCTGCAACGAACTGTTGAAGACGAGCAATCACCAAAAACAATTAGTGGAGAAGCAAAAGAGCATAAGCATATGTAATAGGCATAACACACACTGCCCCGCCCCCCACCTTAAGACACACACACACACACACCCCGCGGCCTGCTTCCCCTTAGTAATATACAAGGACTAAGAGCACTTGGAAGAGACAAAACTAAACCGGAACAACTCATTGAGTTCTTTCAATTGATGGAAATGACACCCACCAGGAGCCTATGAGGCAATGTGGGGTTACCCTCATCCAAGAAGCAGGCCAAGGCTTTGTGCTATCAAGAGGTGCATCTTGTCTTCTATCCCAGGTAATGCATGGCCACTGTGAAATAGGCCTATTCATTCAAAATCACCTGCCCAACAGTTAAGAGGCCTTATTGAAATTGAAGTCGAAACCTGAGTAGGAGACATTTCAACATATGGGAAGCAAAGTGGCAGCTAAAGGGCGCATGCATCAGTTTTTGACACAACAAAAAACAATCAAATTCAAATGACAAATGTCATGTGCACATTTAACCCTATGTGCATGCTGACAAGCTGTTAGCTCCTATTTCTAGGGTTTAGAACAGCCTAGGAAGAGTTCTGACACCCTTGTGAGCCTGTACGCAGGACCTGCATGTCCAGGAACTTTAAATTAGTTGCATACCCTCTAATTGCATATGAGCACAGCCAGTGTGTGCTAGGTGTAGGCACTATGGAGAGTTCCCATACAGTTGCATAAGTACCCAGCCTAGGTATTTATCTGCATACGAAGCACCTCTTCTAGCCATTTTTAGAAATAGTGGGATTTTTAGTTGCATTGCCCGAATATATGGGTGGGTCACTTCTCAAGCATAAGTTAGTAACCACACCTAGTACCTGCAATACCTCAGCATCTCTGGCATTTTTGCACCAGATCGGCCATCAACACCAACGTTTTCAGTTCAGCCATAACCTCGCCGCATCGTCATAGCTCCAGCCATCAGTACTAGCGTTTTCAGTTTTCAGCCCAAGACAGCAACTCAGCCAGCGTTTTTAAGTTTTCAGTCCATAGCCTCGTCAGTCTCACAGATCCCATTCAGCATCCCTAGCATTTTTAGTTTTCACACTTTAGCCTCACAGATCCAACCATCAGTAGCAAGATCCCATCAGCATCTCAAAATCTATGACCATTGTATCAGCATTTGTGCAATCTAAAGAAAATACCTCTCTAGCGATAAAGGGGGGGCCCTTGGAGAAGGCTTGGGACCCCAACTAGTGTTAGTCTCCTCTCTCTCTCTCTCTTTCCCTCATAGAACCACGTGTTTGTTATAATAAGGTACTTCCTGCATTTGCCGACAATGACAGGAACAATCCATAGTAAGGAAAATGCAGCGCAGATCATCTTCAAGCAAACAAAAGCTCCGCATTTGGGCCAAAGACGGAAACAAAGCCGCCTCTCTCTCTCTCTCTCTCTCTCTCTCTCTCTCTCTCTCTCTCTCTCTCTCTCTCTCTCTCTCTCTCTCTCTCTCTCTCTCTCTCTCTCTCTCGCGGCTGATTAGATCCAAGGCCTCCGTACCACATCATATCATTTGAGCGGAGTTGGCTGTCCCCCCATGGAGATTGAGGCGCTTACCAGATCAGTCTCCTTTGTACACAGCCTATGGGATACTACTAGAGATAGATATTCCAGGTTGGCCCTAGAGTCCTCCAGACAGTCATCTCTACAGGGGGATACATCATGCTTGTATGCAAAGATGACATCATGGTTTCAGACACATGGCTTCACCATGGATAGGTTGCCTCCTTTTCAGAACTCTCTACAGGCACCCCTAATGTCTCTGACACGGGTGGAGATTACTAGACTCATTCATCAGGATCTGATCCAGCTGGATATGATGAGGACATGGATAGAGCCCGTACAGGAGTTGGGCACGAAGATGGCTTTCTATAGAGAGCATCTTCTCCACCTCACAGGGGATGGGTTTGTGATTCGACCTAGCTATATGCACACACATATTTCTAATGGTTTGTGTTGTGCCATTGGCCATATACGCACATCCTCACATCACCTTGAGATTGAAACTGGCAGATTCAAAGGCATACCAACAGATGGCAGGATATGCCGCTTATGTCATCTAGAGCCAGAGATAGAGTTACATTACAAATGTCATTGCACAATGTACTATGAGATAAGAGGCCGTTTTCTCATCTTGTTTGTCATCAGCTGCATTTGCTTTGCATACTCATTTACTTGCATGATGATTTCATCATTGGTTTTCCAGTCTTCAGGTTCTACGTGGGGTTGTTTAGAAGTTTCGGTTGTTTTGGTTTGTGGCTCTTTTGTTGGTGTATTGGCTTATGCTTGTGGTCGTGGAGGTGGTTCTACTTCTTCTCCTTGAGGCTTTGTGGATGCCTCAGCTGCTTCAGCTTCTTAAGGCTTCGTGGATGCATCAGCTGCTTCTGCTTGAGCTATTGTAGAGGAAGGTCCTGCTATAGTTGTTTCGGATTCCTTGGGTTGTTCAAAATCTGCTTCTTCCTATTTTTCAGACTCTTTTTCCTTTGCAACGTCATCTTCCTTAGATTTATCTGTTGGGAAGGCCTTGGACTTGGCATGGGCCGATGTTCTTGTTCCGTAGTTGGTGAAGAGGGTCTTGGAGACATCTTCTCATAGTCATGATGTGGCTCACTTTGTTTGGAAGCTTCCGCATATCTCTGTTGCTCAGCCGCTTCTTCCGTTGCTATTCTTTGAGCTTCTAGAGCTTCCTTCAGCTTTAAAGCTTCAACTTCTACATACATTCGCTTGAGCAAATCTTTGGGATCCTCTAGAACCTTCTTTGCAGGGTTCTTGGTTCTTGGTCCCTTTACATCTCTTGGACTCTATCTTTTGAGGTCTTTACCTGTAGCTTGGCGGCTCCTTTTGTATGTTTTCTTTTCTCTTTCAAATCTAGCCCTGTTTTGTTGCGGTTCCTCTTGGTGAGCTACCACTGCTTTCTTTTTCATTGCTTCAATCCTTGTCCTTCTTTCTTTGTTGTCAAAGCTTTCACTTATATGGGCTTCATGGGAACTTTTTGCAGATTCCTCATCTGATTTGTATACTCTCTTTGTTGATTTGGTGGTCCTCGGAGAAGGTTGAGTTGAAATGATCCAGGTGTTCTAATCTGGGGCTGGCAAAAAATTATCGGCCATTCCAATAGCATGATATGCTATTCTTGTTCGCACTTCTAGAGTTCCCAGATATGTAATCTTTCCCTCTTTCTTTGTGCCCTTCAGTGTTGTAAGCACGTACTACGCGTGATCTATTGCTTTTCTGGTTGTCAACTTCAAATACTTGAGTGAAAGTAGTCGCAACTGCATGATTTGGAGTTGTGTACCATGACTGTCTCTTTGAGAGGAAGTGGAAATGTTGATGGTAGAGGCGGGCTGGATCCTCCACTTGCCTTTGGATGAGATCAAAAAATGTGGCACTAGTAGTATCTTTGGTAAAAGTACCTGCTATCTTTCTATCTCTTGCCCGCATAGTCATACCTTCTGTTGGCACCTTCAGTGCCTTGGCCACTATTTCTTTAGTGATAACCACTTCAACCTTTTGCCCTTGTTGATCTATGATTTGAGTCGATCCATCTTCCTTGATTGAGAATAGCAATTCATATGCTTTTTGGAAGTCCACTCCACATCTCGAAGCCCCAGCCTTTTGTTGACTTCCTTGGTGTCTAGCTTTGATGCTACATCATAAACCTCCTTAGGTAGCATTTGCAATTCTACCTGGTGTCCTTGTTCATTCTTGAATCTGCTAGTGAAGACTGTTGTGTTGTGTTCTTGGAGCTGCTCTTTAGACAAGTAGGTTGCCTTTGCCGTTTTTAATGAGCTTGGATCTAATTGGTACAGTGGCAACTCCTGCAACTTATCTTTCTGGGACACCCTTTTCTTTGCCTTCTTAGCCGCTTGCATTGCTCCTGTTAAGTGAATACAGTGTCAAAGTTAGAAAATTTCACGAATTTCGCTCTAAAATGCCATGAGTCTGAATTGTTGTCAAATGATGTCCATTTTGCTTCAAATCAATTTTGGAGCATGCATAGATGCATAAAAACATGTAGGGATCCAACTCATGTAGAGCATGCAAAAATTGCAACAAAAGTGAATAAT
This sequence comes from Adiantum capillus-veneris, assembly GCF_014529385.1. Taxonomy (NCBI): domain Eukaryota; kingdom Viridiplantae; phylum Streptophyta; class Polypodiopsida; order Polypodiales; family Pteridaceae; genus Adiantum; species Adiantum capillus-veneris. The sequence goes on from NC_140955.1 coordinate 112,969,528, forward strand.
CGTGATTATTTACAGCTAGGGTTTTTTTCCAACTTTTTGCATTTTTGACATCATAGGCTTGAAACATATGGCATTTAGGTACTCTGAGTGAAGTGTGGGCTCATTTGAGTGCACTGGGTGGAAATGGTGTCAGATTTAGGCTTTTAGACTCTGAAACAATAGATATTAAGAGACTTTGAGATCCAAACTTGTTCAAACTTGATTAGTGGGCTTGGGACATCATGATCTTTGGTCCCATAAGGTCAAAGTTGCAAATTGCACCTATTTTGGCAAAAAAGTAAATAATCACGATTATTAACTTTTTCATCAATTTGTACTTTTTTTTGCAACTTGGTTCTAGCCATGATGTAGAGTCTGTGTGTGAGATATGGGGTGGTTTGGATCAAAAAATGTGACAGTTAACTCAAAAATTGGATTGAAAAGACTTTGGTGTGTTTTTTGACAAATTCAGAGTTTTCCTTGATCGTTTTGGCTCATACTTGACATGTGGCATGTAATAGATGTGTATAAGTGATAGGTGAAGTGAAGGAGTCAATTTCAAGCCAAACAAGCACAAAAGTAAATAATCACGATTATTTACAACAGTCACTTTTTTTGCAAGAATTGACAATTTGATGACCTAAACATCTTTAATACATCTAAAACAAGTCCTAAAATGAATTTGGCAAAGTTCGGTCGTGTCGGCATCACTTCGGGCTCTTGTCGACTCTGAAACCACCAAATTTTGTGACTACTTGGCATGTAGAGTTGGTTAGTCACTTTTAAATCTATACTTGTCCGCTACATAGTCCTAATGCTAATCATCTAGTTTGGGCCCATTCGGAGTCAGTTTGACTTCATATGTCAAATTTGGTGCTTTGTAGCCTTCGACTATTTTCTGCTATTTGAGAGCTTTCCTTGACTGTTTCCATGTAACCGTCTAGGTACATTGTGTATAGACCTTGTCGTAAGCTGCCCGTGGAGTCAAAATCCAATTCTAAACAAATGGTCATCTGGTGATATGAAAGTATTCTAAAATATAGGGGCATGCTACAGTTCAAGTCTCATCCGATTTGATTGAGCTGGCAGGCCGCTATGGTCAATTTTGTGTCATAGGACTTCGTGCACAACTGGGTTTCTAGGGTTTTTTCATGAGCCTAGACTTGCTACCTAGCCATATAGAAATGTTATTGATAAGTTTAGAACTTACCCTCATGTCTCGTGTGAGACCGCGCTAAATGGACTTACCCTCATGTCTCGTGTGAGACGGCGCTAAATGGACGACTGTAGACTCCAGAAATCGCGCGCAAAGAAGGCAGAAAACTCTCCAAGAGTGACTAGTGGAAATGAGGTGATTTTGGGCTACCTTAGATATCTATAGTCGGACTTCCCAAACTATTTTTCCCCAGATTTCCTTGTTAGTCCTACTAGGCCGTGAAATCTATGTTAGACTCAAAAATTTCTTCAATCGGATCCCGTTAGCTCATTCTGCAAGAATTTGCGAAAGTAGGCCTTGGCGGCCTAATTTAGACTTCCAGCTTCCATCTATCGATTCGATTGAAAATTTGTGTGCTCGTCTACCTTGTTCTTCTGATCATTTAATTTTTGACCTGTTTATTGAAAAATCAAAGAAAATAATAAAATGCACTAAAAAAGAAAAGTGAAAAATCATCAATTAAGAAAATCCATTGAGAAACACTCCTTCATTGTTTTTTGGTGGATTTCTCCATTTTTAAGCTCCTGTATTAGAAAAAAATGATAAAAATAAGCAAAAAAAGGCTATTTTTGGTATATTTATTGATAGTATATACAATATTTACACTCATCAAGGAGATGTTATCAGTTAGAATTATCCCGTTGATTGATTTTTTAAGGGTATTATTAGGTAATTTTGCAATAAATCACACGTTAACATCCAACTTTTTCCTCCCTCTTCAAACATTGCCTTTACTTTCTTAGTTCCGTTCCACCCCTCCTAGATGGCGTACTTTGGAACGATTGTGTGCATGGGTTGAACACTCGTGTCTATGCATAGCCTTGGTTGGCTCTACCATGCTTTGAAGATCAATGCAATTCAAACCATTATGTTGTGCAAGAGATGGGTCTTGAGTAATCAACTCAAGGGTTTCTGTGGTCGAGGTTTCCTGTTGCTGTTTCCCAAAGAGCAAATTTTGTAGCTTGTGTGCTCTTTGCTTTATTCTACCGTCAGGATGCTTTGGTGTGCTGATTTTTTGAGCTGTTAGTATCAATGATGACGATCATTGAGCTTTAACTCGCCACTGTTATGTTGGTTTTTCATTGATGAATTATTGTGGTTGAGTGTTTTGAGACTTAACTCTCCACTGCTTCATTGGTTTTACAATTTGCGGAGAAGATAAGTGCTCCTTTTTACTCCAAATCCATCTTGTGTTAGGTTCCTTGCTCGAAGATGCTCTTCTTTTTGTCTTTAACTTTGGAACCTTCTTTGGTAAGGTAGATGATGTCTTGGGCACCCAAATTTGAAACGACTTGTCCTTGAGTTGTGATTTTGGTACCCAAATATGCCGACTCCTTGCATGCTACTTGTAGCATTTGCTTGTCTAGAGGATGAAGAAGATTGATTGCTTCGTGGTTTCTTTTGTTGGTAACCTCTTTTCCATTCCTCTTTGCTTGGTGCAATTGGAACGATGAGTTGTCCTCCTTTAGGTGATAGCTTGAGTTGATTGGATCCCAATCTGGTACTGCCTTGTACGTCCGCATCCATGAGATTCCAATAATCATTCTTTCATTCATGTGTTCATCTAGTAAGCATACAAATTGATGAGGGCATGAACATCCATGTACTATCACATTTAGGTGATAGCTTGAGTTGATTGGATCCCAATCTGGTACTGCCTTGTACGTCCGCATCCATGAGATTCCAATAATCATTGTTTCATTCATGTGTTCATCTAGTAAGCATACAAATTGATGAGGGCGTGAACATCCATGTACTATCACATTTAAGTTGACTAATCCCAATGCCAGTGTTGGGTTCTTGTTGCATCCTTTGATAGCCAATATTCATGATGTCAAAGACTGATTCGTTGCTTTCTTATACATGGAATAATTGAATGCATTTACTCGAGCTCCTATATCAACCAATGCATTTGTGCTATGATTGTTCAACTGTACTTTGATGCGAAGGTCCATTCCATCTAACCATTCATCATCCATTGACATTGCATGCTTCTGCAATTCCCATAGTCTTTCGTCTGGTTCCAAGGTGTTGATGGGAATAGGAGTTTGTTGATTTCTGAAAGGAACTTTCCTTTTGAGTACTTGAAGCCGAGCTTCTTCTTGGGATTCATCAATGACCTACTATTGTTTCATCTTTCTTTGCTTTGTTGCGTGCATCTTTTCTAGAAATTCATTGGTAAGTGGAAAATTGTACTTCTTTAAGCGGCATCCACTAATCCAATTAGCCATTGGTTCACCATCTAGAGTGGAAAACTGTTTTTGTTTCCACTTTTGTGTATAGATGTGAGCTACAACAGTTAACCTTTTCTCATCAAGCTTTTCTTATTCTTTGAGCCTCTCTGACAATTCATGTCTAGTCCACTCAAGATCCTTAGCTACCCTTAGCCTCAGCAATAGAAATTCGATTGGCAGTATGGCATCAAGACCATAAACAAGGTTAAAGGGTGTAGCATTTAAAGCTGTCTTGAATGAAACTCTATAAGACCATAGAGCGGCACGGAGATTCATTTTCCAATCAGTCCATTTTGAACTAACCACTTTAGTCAATACCAAGCTAATAATTTTATTTGTGTGCTCAGCTTGTCCATTTGCTTGTGGGTGATAGGGAGCCGATTTGTTATGGATGACCATAAATTCATTAAGCAGATACTCAATTACCTCATTGATTAAATGAGTTTCCCTATCACTGACAATTCTTATTGGCAGTCCATATCTTGTAAACACATTCTCATACAAGAATGCGGCTGTGGTTCTGGCATCATTCTTTTGGGTTGCCTTGGCCTCTGTCCACTTGGTCAAATAGTCCATAGCTACAATGATATATTAAGCTTTGGTTCTATAAGCAGGTGGTTGTATTGGCCCAACAAAGTCTATACCCCATTTTGCAAAAGCTCTAGTCCCCATCATTGGTCTTAAAGGCATGCTATCTACACGGGTTTGCATTTTTGCTCCTTGACATGCATCACACCTTCAAAAATAATTATTGGCATCTGCAAAAAGTGTTTGCCACCATATGTATGCCATTAAGATTGCTCTAGCGCTGGTTTCACTAGAGAAGTGACCTCCAGCTAATCCAACATGTGTTTGTTCCATAATGGGAATATATTCGTCTTCATTTGCACAAAGACACAAATGTTGATCCTTTCCTCTTCAATACAATTGGTTTCCAATAAGAGCATAGTCTCTTGCTTTAGTTTTGATTGCTCTTTGGCGGCATTTACTCATATCCTCGAAATTTTTGGCTTGATAAGTAAGTAGCTAGATAGTTATTCCACTTAGGAACGAGTGATATTTGGTATAATATCACATGAGGTATGGGTGATTGTTTCTGGCGTTGAGGACATCTTTTTACAAATGAGTGAACATCACTCCTCATGGTTGGCCAGATTACTCCAAGTCTCAAGATCCGTTGCATAGTTTGGTCTTTCGCAAAGTGAAGTCCTACTATGGTCATATGTGCTTGACTTAGGTATTGGGTTTTCTCCTCAAAATTAATGCACCAAAGAAATATTCCATCTCGATTTCTTTTCTATAGCCTTCTAGCTAGTAATTGATACATAGCCGATTGCTCAATTAATTTGGTTGTAATAGGAAGTGGTATTTGCAAATCCACTTGAGATATGGTCATCAATGATACCATAGTTTTTTACCATCGGGGTATCATCTCTCTGGAGAATAGATATGTATCTGGTAGATCATCATCTACCCCTTTCAATGGTTGTCCTGAAATAATCCTTAACAAATGATCTGCTCTTTGGTGAGTGGTGCCCTTTTTCACAACTACAATGAAATCAAATTCCAAAAGAATGATGAACTATCTCACTATTCTCCCTGTAATGCATGGCTTATTGAACAAGTACAATAAGGCTTGGTGGTCCACAAAGAACACAAATTTGCTAGCTAATAGGTAATGTCTATACTTGTTTATGGCATAGATCATTCCTAATCCTTCCCTTTCGGTGGTTGTATAGTTTTTCTCTACCATATTCAATTGTCTACTAGCGTAAGAATTAGGAAAATCAATTTTTTTGTCTCGTGGTTGAGCTAGTATACACCCAATGGCGAAATTGGAAGCATCTACATGTATGTGGAATATCTTATTTCAATCTGGTGCTTTCAATATTGGGGCTGAAGTGAGAGCTTGCTGAAGCTTCATGAAGGATTATTCACACTCATCAATCCATTCAAAGATGTAATCAAGCTGTACATGGGTTTTGCAATTATAGCATACATGTAAATGAATCGTCTGTAATATCCACAATGTCCCATGAAAGCTTGAACCCCTTTGACTGTTGTCGGTCTAGGCAATTCAACAATAACATGAATTTTATCCATATCAGTAGCTATGCCATTTGTAGACACTATATGTCCAAGAATTTTTCCTTGTTTGTCCATAAATGTGCACTTTTTAGGATTTAAGCAAACCCTATAAAGTCTACATTTCTTGAATACCTTTTTGAGGTGTTCAAAATAATCAACCCGGATTGACGAATGTACACATAGATCATCCATATATACTTCCAAAAAATTTCAAAGATATTCTTTAAAAGCATGGATCATCAATCTTTGAAAGGTGGTGGGAGAATTAGTTAACCCAAAAGGCATAACCCGACGCGCAAAAATACCCCATTCAAAGGCAGTTTTATGATGATCTTTGGGGTCAACCAAAAGTTAATTGTATCCGGCAAACCCATCTAAAAAGCTGTGAGATTCTTTTTCCGCAACTCGTTCTAAAACATGCTCAGTGATTGGAAGAGGAAAGTTGTCTCTAATGGTGGCTGCATTCACTTTCTTGAGATTGACACACACTCTTAATTTTGCATTTTTCTTGGGTACTACCACCATATGAGACACCCAATCTGTGTGTTCAATTTCATAAATGAATTCGGCTTCCTTTAGCTTTTCTATCTCTTCTTTGATCTTTCTGGCAAATGTTTCATTATAAGTGTATGGCCTTTGTCTGCTTGGTTTCATATCATCTCTCATAGGTATGGTATGTTGACAGATTTCTAGATCAACGCCCTTGAGATCCTTATAAGACCAAGCAAAGATATCCCAATATTCTTTTAGTAAGCTTAACAAAATCTCTTCTTCTTCCTCCGTTAGGTCGTTTAAAATGTAGCCAAGGTCTAGGCTCTTCTCCTGGTTCAGCCAGATCTATCTTTTTTGCATTTTCAGGTCCTTCGTAAGACTCACCATGTTTTCTTAGTTCCCTGACAGGTTGTTCGACTATGACCTTTTGGTCTTGGAGAGTATATTTCTTGTACTGGGATGGATCACTCATTACATCTTTACCTTCCTCCTCGGTGGCTTCCCTTTCCGTGGTATACATCTCCTTTAGAGCTTTCTTCAACTCTTAATATTTCTTTTCTTGTTCAACTCCTGTCATAGTTGAATCCTTGTCATGGTACTTATGTTTTGCTTGAGTTTCCTTTCTCGTTTTTTTTAATGTTTTGAATATTTCTTGCTTTTCATCTAAAGGATATCTACCCGTGATTTTGTCTTTGACACAATCATGTGCATCTATCTGCATCAGCAACTGTGTTCTACTAGAGACCGATGGCATGGATTTAGATTTCAAGTTTCTGGTGTCTCTTTTTCTTCTATACCATTTTTGTCTTCTCGGTTTCTGGTTTGGAAAGTCAAAAAACTTTTCCTCCCCTCCTTTCATAGGTAGTTTAGCTCTCACATGTTCTTTTTTCGACCCCAAATCATCTGAGGTAGTTGAATGTTCTTCTAACTCGTGTGTTGCATCATAGTAAAGGTCTAAAAAGACTTCTTGAGATTTCATAAAGTCCTTGGGTTCTTGAATTTTGTCTTCAATGTGAAGGGTTGAGATTATTTGTATGGGAATTATGTCATAGCCGTCCTGATTGCAAAATTGACAAGGCATAGACGTATTTACATACACATCCACTGTTATTCATTCAAATGGCTAAAACAAATGCTCTGGAAAGCATTCATCTATGCAATCCCTTTCTAAGATATATTCTTCTCGTTTTAAGCTCCCGTTTTCTGAGGCTCCACACATCCAAATAGGTGTATCTTTGTTTAACCAAGATGGAAGCTTAGTTTCAACGGAAGAGACTGAGTCAAATTCTTGTATGGGCGTTTTCATGACATCTCTATAAGTATGATTGTTTAGATTAACTCTTGTTATTGATCCCACTTGCTTCAAGTACAGGTAATTGTTTCCCCAATCCTGAATGAGTTGTACTTGTCACATGAACGGTCTTCCCAAGATGATTTCATAATTGAGTTTCTTTCTAAAGTCCACTATTGCAAAAATATGTTGATAATCAATTCCAGAAGAACTAGCTATCACTTTTTCAAGCAGTCCTAAGGGTCTTTTGATGTGTCCATCAACCAATTGAAATTTCATTCGAGTTTGTGTGATGACTGGTTTTCCCCATGATTCCCATACTGCTTTCGTGGCTATGGCTATGCCTGCCCTACTATCCAGTATCGCCATGGTTTCTATATCATTATATCTTGCTGGAAGGGTCGTGTTTCCTTCTTCCTCTTTGTAGTATTCTCCACCTTTGTTCATTGGGATGGATCTAGTCTCTTTGTTATCCAATTCATGTTTCAATTTACCCATTTTTTTTCGCGATTAGCCCTATTATCCCCACCTTCTCTAGAGTTTTTTGTAGATCATTCCATAAATATGGTCTGATTTTTAACAGTTCTCCTAAGGTAAGAGTTCATTGAATGGGTGTAGACATGATTGAATGGATGTTGTCTACCTCTACGGTCTGTTATGCTCTTTTTATATGAGTGGTTTTACACACTATGTATTCGTCTTCGTTATCTCCCAAGTAAGAGGGTAGTGTTTTCAGATTCATTGGTTTAAACATTTCTGAAGCTTCAGATCCGCAATCCCCATACAAGGATTGTACATCCATGTCCATATCAGGAGGTAGTTTGTCTAACCAAACTTCCTCTAAAGGAGTTGATTTCAAAGTTAGGCTCCCATCATTAATCTCTCTCACTTTTTCCCATAAGTGTCTTGGTCAGTCTTCTTCCACGAATGGAATTCCATCGAAGGCAACTTCACTGTTAGGCACTATGGGTTCTGGCTCTTTAATTTCAAGGTGGGGTTCTACCATTACTTTGGATTTCTCTTTGCTGGTTACTACCATAAGCTCCTCAGGTTTTGCTATACTCTCAAGCTTGGTTTTTTGTTTTTCCAGCATCTCTTGAGTAATTCTTACCAGATTTTGATAAGCTTCAAGCTTAGTTGCTTCCATATCTGGAGAAGGATATTTTTTTCATTTGTTTTCCATGTTTTGGATTGCTTTAAGTCCTGCTTGGTAAGCTTCCAAGGCTGCATTGATTGGCTCAAAACTTTTGTCTACCAAAATTGATCCTCTAGATTTCACCGTGGTTTCCTTGATTTCACTTCCAATTTCTTTCATTTTTTCTTGGAATAGTTTCTTGGCTTCTCCTCGATTTCAGCCCTTTGTTTCTGTTTTCTTATTTCATACCTCTGGCTTCTTCTTCTCTTGGTCTTTTGAGAGGAAATTTTAGTATTCTCTGATTCATCAGAGGAATTATGTTTCTTTTCTTAGCCTGGGCCCTAGTGATTACCTTGATTGGAATAATTGGTTCACTCTCCGATGAGCTACTAGGTATCACTTGGACTACGTTCACTACTATTTTACCCTTGTTTAAAGGATTTTTTGGATAATCTTCAGGTAAGTGTCCTCCCTTTTTGCAACATTGTATACAAAAAGCTTCAATTGGCTTAATGTTCTTGTCAAGCTCTGGGCATTCAATTTTCTAGTGATCATCCGCACCACAGTTATGACAATTTCTAGTTCTTGGCTTAATCATGGGTCTTACCATAGGAAGCCTAACACCTTGATTAGCTACATAGTACATCAGTGCAAGCTCTAGTGTATTATAAGTTGCAGGTTCTTCCATTGGTGGTGGATGTGAATTATATCACTCTCCCTCTACCATTACTGTAGATGGACTAGGCTCACATAGGGTGTATATAAACAGGCACTAGTGTTTGTTCATCTATGATTCCCTCTGAATGCATGTACTTTATAGGCATTGCAATATGTCTAGGATATGGAGGTTGTTGACCCAACATGGGTTGAGGTCTTTCCATACCCATTGGTGGTCTTTGAGCTAGAGCCATATTAGGCTGATATATGTACATGGGTTGTCCTTGTGGCCTCATAGGCACATATTGACATTTCCATCATATTTTGGTCGATAATAGCACTCATTGGTCTCATTGTTGGTCCATTTACCCTCGATTGCACACCATTTTTGCAGCCTAATTTGTTGTCCATGTTGGGGTATCCCTTGCCCTGGTCCCCTCATAGGTGCTTTTTGCATGTTATTCATCATTTCATTCATCCTTTTGAGCATGTATTCATGGATGTAAGGGGTGTTGCAGCAGCCGTTTTGACTTGTGTTGGTTTGGTGGATGTTGTTTTCTCACTTTGACTATCCTTAGGGACAACTTCTTCATTGAAAATATCACAATTGTCTCCCAAATCAATGGCATCCAATACACACTCTTCTAGGGTCATATGTTTCTTGCTATACAATATAGCATGAAGTTCTTTGTTTGGCAGTCCCTCTAGAAACAATTACGCTAATCTTTCTTCTACAGGTATTTCTAGTTCTAGGCATCTTGCAATGTATTGCTTCATTCTAGTTGCACAATCCCTAACAGACTCACCTTGTTTCTGTTTGAAGCTATAGATTTGAGCTACCATATTATGTTTGATCCCCGTTTTGGAACATGCAGCTACAAATCCTTGAGCTAATGTATTTAAATCCATGATTGACCTCGGTGGAATGTTTTAGAACCATGTCAGTGCTTTTCCTTCTAATGTCATTCCAAATCCCTCAAATTGAGTATGGAAATCAAATATGCGTTCTGCTCTTAGCACTTGCTTAAAGCTTGCTAAGTGGTCATATGGATCCCTAGATCCACTATATTTTCTGACTCATTTTTGAAAATTCGCTGGTCTAGCACATCTATTTGGCTCAACTCCTTGTCTCCTGGCAGTTGGTCCTGTCCCGAGTCCTTCCAACTAGTCTATTGGAAATAGTGACTCATGTAGCCCTAGACTGGCTTTAGTGTCACGTGGTTTTCTTTGTGATGAGGTAGGTTCAGGTTTTTTAACATTGCTCCCAAAAGATCTCTCTTGGAGTTCCTCTCTCGGTATTGTTGGAATTAGGGTTGCAGAGAAACGCACACAGCTTGAAGAAGACGAAGGAAGCTCAAGGCACACAATAGAGAGTGTATTACTTAGTGTGCAATGGAAAGATAGATATCCCTAGAGTGATGGGCGTATATACAATGCTCGGGGGGAAAAACCTCCTAAAGAGGGAAAAAATGCCCCGGCGGTCCTAGTGTGTTCACACACATCACTACCACATGTATATGGTAACGGGTATAGTTTCTGGTCCTTGGCCTAAATATCCAATCTCTTATAGAGTACCCTTGGTATTTGGTTTGTTCTACCTCTGCAAGAGTCATCATAACGAAGTTATTATTATAACAATCCCTAAATAGGTAGGTTGGTAGATCTGTTGAACCCTTGTCTTTGATTTTGAAGATATAGATGATCTTCATGGGTGTTAACTATCCTAATTTGGCATGAGAAGTCCATAGAAGACCTTTGACGTTTCTATCCTCCCAACAATAGACTCCGATCCTAGGATTATCCGTGCTAAGCCGTTTCAAAGGCTTCAAATCAACTTGATTGTATCCCTCAAATTCTAAAGTTGGTGGCCCTTCTTTTGCTACCATATCTAGAATTATGTTATTTACTTCTAACCCCCATTTGTCTATCACATCAGGGTTTTCAACTTGCAAAATTTTAAGTTTCATTTTTATCCATATACATGTTTCCTTGTTTGTTTTCCCTGATTTCCTCTTCAAACTCTATGTCATAATCATCAATGCGAATGGCATACTCTTCATTAGGATCCAGGTAAACCTGACGTGAGCTCCATTGACATTAGTCTTATAAAATGTGAGTATGTGCTTATATCGCACTGTCATTCCGGTTCCTGAATGAGTCAAATAGAAAGACATTTCAGATGTTGATTCTTAAAAAGTGTTTGTTTGAGACTTCTTTAAAGATAGTGTCCAAGTAATCACCTTGATTCACACTCTCTTCGGTGGATACTCTACTAGCGGTCTCTCCAAATATACCTTGATTTTCTAGTATACGACCAAATCTAAAGCTCATATAGACTTGTGAAGCCCTGGATAGAGTACTTACAATTAGATTGACTTGTTATTAGTTTGTTCCACTTAACTTGATTGCAACTCCTGTCAAGCTTTTAAATTCTTGTCTGCCACCTGATTCATGTATCAATTTTAATCAAGTTAGCTATTCTTTCACAAAGACTGTACAATTTTTGCTAGCTATTGTGATTGATCTATGTATATCACTTCAAATTGAGCTAAGTGAGTCAGTAATTGAGACTTTCAGATTCTACTTTTATAAAAAACCATCGGACTAATCTAAGTGAACATGTACTAATTTGGATCCCATTGAACCTAAAATTGACCGGTGGCCTTGTATTTTGTTGTTTTAACACTGTACAAGCTCAAAAGTCCAAAATTTTATCTCTCTGTATCAGAAGGAAATAATCGTGAATTTTCACACCTTTTAGGCTTGTTTTGCCAAGTAATTAGCTTGCTAAGGTCTATGGACAAGTTTCACTAAGTTTGAACAAAATGTGTCCCAATTTATTAAACTATTTTGTGTTCGCAAACTCAGTTTTTGAGAATCTGGCTTAAGTCTCACTTTTGTGATACAAATTTCACCAAATTTGATTCGTGGACTCTACTTGATATGCTTGACCTTGAGGTATACTCAAATGTGCAAAAATGTCCAATTTTGTAGCAGATATAAATAATCACGATTATTTAATTTTGATATTTTTGTGCAACTTTTTGCCACAATGTTGACACAAAATGGTTAAGTAGGTCAGAATAACATTTTTTTCAAAAAAATTCAAAAAAAAACTCACTCAAAACTTCTCCCCAATCTATATGTATACTCAAAAATCAATTTTCTCTCTCAAAATCTCATTGGTAGACTTGCAAAATATAAAACTTCCCACCTTTTTTATTTCCCTCCAAAATCACTCCTCTCTTTCTCACTCCTCTCTGTCTCTTCTCTCTCCTACTTTTCAGCACACACTCTACCTCCTTCCCTCTCTCACTCCTCTCCCTCTCTCTTCTCTCTCCTACTTTTTAGCACACACACTTCCTCCTTCCCTCTCTTTGCTGCAGGTCCACTCCATAGCTTTGCTGCAACTCTCCCCCCTATGGCTCTCCACTCCATAGCTTCCTCCTTCGCTCTCTTTGTTGCAGGTCCACTCCATAGCTTTGTTGCAGCTCTCCCCCCCATGGCTCTCCACTCCATAGCCCTCCTCTCCACTCCGTAGCTCTCCTACAGCACTCCACTTGACAGCCCTCCTCTCCACTTCGTAGCTCTCCTACATCACTCCACTCCATAGCTCTCCTCTCCACTCCGTAGCTCTCCTGAAGCTCTCCATCCCATAGCTCTTCACTACATGGCTCACCTCTCTACTCCGTGCCTCTACTGTAGTTCTCCGCTCTTGCTTGAGGCCAACTTTATTCCCCTTGCGCCATGGATCTAGGCGACATTACAAACCTCCCATCCATAGCAAGATTGTCAAGTTCAAAAACGTTTTCTCTACATGTTCGGTTGCCAAAGGATTTCGAACCCTCAAAGAGTCATTACTTGCAAAATTCACATGCTGCAGGTCACACCAATGTGGACCTTTGGGTGCATGGTTGCCTCTACCCTAATGATCCAGCCAACAATGTGTACCCAACATTCAATAGCCTTGCTTCATTCTTACAATATGTAGGTAGAGGGGAGCAAGGTCTTCTTGGATACTGCAAGTGATTGTCAACTACTGGAGCTCATAGTGCACAATGTTCTTTGCATCACAGTCAACTTCTTTCCCATACCACTAGTGGATTGCACGAAAGGATCTTTCATGCGGAGGAGGAAGTAAAAACTCTTAACGTACATGTGGAAGAGAAGGATGCTAAGATTGCAAAGCTTGAAGATAAGATCTTGCATCTTAAAAATATGCCCTTAGGTGCAAGGGAACATAAGAGGTGCTAGAAAAACAAGGGTTACAACTACAATGTACATTTTGCTACGCTCCAATCTATGTTTCTCTGGTAATGTTTTTGTCCATTCTTGTAGGAATTTTGTAATAATGATTTTGTTCATTCTTGTAGGAATTTTATCCAAGAGCTGTGTGGTGGCCATAGCCAGGAGGATTGCATCCATTTGTTAAGTTTGTGCCTCAAGAAATTGGATGTCGTAGCCCGTTTACGAGCACCAAATGCAGAACATTTAAACAATGTTGTCACAAAGGAGGTGATGCGAAAGTTTTCAAATCTTGTGAGCGATGTTGATGTACAAAAGGCTTGTGATGAAGTTGGAATTAGTCTAAGGGATACATTGCCTTATATGGTCTCCTTAAGGCTTCTAAAGAGGAATTACTGAGAATGTTTTTCCTATACCACTTAAGGTCAATCTTGCTAAGAAGGCCTCGAACAAAGACGTGTACTTTCGAATAGGAGGCTATTTGCACTTAGAGGAGATAATGCCTTCATCCATCTTTACCAAGCGGTCCAAAGGAGTTAAGAATTGTACCAATGCAAGCGTAGGTGCATACATGGTGGACAAGGGATTTCCTTACTCAATGTCAAATAATATTTTTGTTTATTTGAGAAGGCTTCAAATGGCAATGATACATTTTTATGGTGTACCACCTAATGGTGAGGCTACAGTAATGCAGTCTTTTTTTTTTCAATTATGGTTTTCCTTATGTTATTTTGGACATTTTTCAGTGCTAGGCTCAAAGTTGGTGTTTGTGCTCAAGCTAGACGGGTGTCAGACTGTGAAGAAATGAACATTAGAAAGGATAAGTATTATTCTCATGAACAAGGCATTATTTCATGCAAAATGTACAGCTATGAACGAGGATTGTGCACCATCTACAATCGGAGAAAGAAATTTGGTGGCTTGGTGCTATTGAGGTTCCCAAGTAGACCCATGGAGTGCTTGCTTGGATTTTTTAACACATTCCATGGATAACAGATGTCATTAAGGAACAGCTAGCTGGGAAAAAACTCCAAGTAGATGGCATAGGGGAGTTTGAAGTTGACTGGCACTTACGTGGCAATTTGAAAATAATCAAGTGCATTCTAGGGTGTAAACAAGGGGCATGAGCTCTGTATCCTTGTCCATTTTGCATTAATGGCTATAAGGGGAATGCATGCAAGATCGCAATGGTCGACAAAACAGAGGAAGATGACAATTCACAAATTACACGTGTGTGGGAGCATTCGGTTCTACGATGTCCTATGCTGGAGGAGCCCAATCGTGCCACAAAAGACAGTGAATGGAACCCTATAGTTAACTTCCCTCTCAAAAATGTGTATTTTTGTACACTTCATGCTTTTATGCACATATTTGATCGTTTATTAAAGCTTCATACTGATTATGCCTTTACAATGAAGCCTGTGGAGAGGTCGTTTGACGCTATCTCAAAAGTGGAAGGGCTCTTAAATTTAATAGGTTGTCATGGGACCAACACCTCCATTGTTGCACAGAAGAACAATGCAAGCGCTCGGGAACTGGCCCAACCAGTGTCCATGAGTGAACTAAAGGCAACGCATTTTTTGAAGAGGGTTCAGTCCAAGGAAAGGCATGTGGTTTTAAAATTCAAAAGATTATTTTCTCGTGCTTTTTGCGGCTCTTTTCCACCATGTAAACCCACCCTTATATGGCCACCCTATATAAAGAGGTAAACCCCCCCCCCCCTCTCAAACACATAACACTCCTTCCCTCACTGAACAACACAAGCTCTAAAAAGTCCCCCCAAACGCACTTTCACGATGGCAAGGACCAAACAGACTGCAAAGAAGAATCCAAAGACCATTGAGGCGCGCAGAAAGCAGAAGATGTGTGCAAATCGACAACCAGAAGAGCTAGCTGACCTGGATTGAACAGAGATGGACACGTCCGATGAACCTCCGCCGTGGGAAGGGAGGACATCAAGTGAACTATAGGGTGGGTGGGAAGTCATTGCCATGCCAAATAGGCCCAATGCCATATGGCCCAGGTCGCCACACTCTGGCTGGCAAGTCACTGCCCATAAGAATGGGTGCCATGCCTTCTGATCAACCCAACAATGATGAGCATAGCAGTGAGATTGAGGATTATGATCCGGATGAAGATGCCCCCCAGCCACCTCCCAGGTGCCATCAAAAGTCAAAATTCTACCAGAAGCCGCAGAGAGCAAATCCACAAGGAGCTCAGAGGCCCCCACAATGCCAACCTCAAAGAACACGACGATTTTGTCGAGTGTTTGCTAAAATTTGGCATTACTAGAAGACAGAAGACCTGCTTATTAGGAAAGCACCATTTGTATGGACATGTAAGGAAGTGCTACAAAGCTATAGCACAGAGCTTCGGATGTCTGCAATTGCCCTTGAATCAATTCAGGAGGCTTATTTGGTCAGTCTCTTTGAAGACACATTCTTATGTGCTATCCATGCCAAGCGTGTAACAATCATGGCCCAGGACATGCAACTTGCACATCACCTAAGGCAATAATGATACCCTCTGACGTCAAAACCTCTTTTTGTAACTAACTTTTGTATTGGAATCAATTTACTTTGGAACCCTTGTACTGGATTCAAGTTTTCTAGAGAGCGAATGTATTTTCACTTTGCGACAAATACAATCGGTCTCTTTTTGTCTCTCTATGTTAACTTAATGTCCAATTTTAATGTCTATTTGTCTACATTTATTTTGTTAAATGGTTGAAGGTGAGATGCTAATCAACTGTACAAAAGGCTAATCAATTGGCAACCAAAGCCAAATAAATTTTTTAGCTGGCTTGAAATTGTCCATTAGGTAAAAGGTTCAAGAAACTTACAAACCTTGTCAAATTGGTGTTGTCCACAAGACATCGAGGTTTGGCCAGATAGCAAGCTTGCAGGGCTGAATCTCGCTGCCTTGTGGACACATGGAGAATTGCATGAAATGCCACTGACAGGGCACAACTAGTACAAAAAAATCAACTATATGCTATTTTTGGACAAGTTTTTTTCAACGTACAAAATCAACTTTCAAACAGTTTGCCATGAAAAAATTAGTAAATTGAACTTTGTAGAAGATCATGAAGAAGAGAGATAATTTTCATTTAAAAGATTGTACAACTGGTTTAATGATCTTTTGACAGGAGGCGCTTTGCAACCTCTCTACGACGTCGTATAGCGTTGGGTAGAATGGATGTAAGTACAGAAGCAGCTATAGCTTGGGCACATTCAATCCCCATGTCTTGACAAAGAGCTATGCGTGTCATGACCTTGCCACGGAAGCCAATGACAATTGCAAGTGATTTTTTCACGAGAATAATTACATGGGTTGTTTGAGGGATGGTGGCTAAGTATAGGAGTTTACTTGCAGCCTTAAGCACCCACAAAACAAAATGGCCATTCGGGGAGAAATCCTTGTTATGATGCACACATATTGCATTGGTAGTTTGCCGATGTAGTGTGCTAGGGCTACCTGAGGCCCAAACACCGTGCGCTCTCCCCCTTTTCGGCTAGCCCAAAGCTCCATGTCCAAAACATTCTGAAAATTTGTAATTAACCAAAAGCAAAGAAGAAAGGTTGAATTATCAATGTAGAAGATGCTTAGTATTACCTCTTGTTGCTTATCCTCATCATCCATAGCTGGTGTGGCTTCAAGGTTGATAGAGGATTTGCTCTCATCAACCTTGCGGGGGCTCCACAAACCAGGAAAATCAAGGCGGATAGAAGTTTGGTTTGCAACAACCCTGGCTTGTGTGGCAATGAACTCCTCATCCGTGACTTTACTCTACTCTGCAGCAAGAATATCCATAGTCACTAGTCGGCAACAAAGTCCCCCAATGGAAGCAGCTTGTCATCTGTAGCTTCTGGTGTAGTATCAAGGGGGAACTCCATCTTGGTGCATATGAGGCTAAGACACTCATCTAGTCGGACACCAAAAGCCTTTTCAAGATTATGTAAGAATAAATACTCCTCATCTTCTATTATGCTGCTGAGACGGCTAATCTCCACTTTGGAAATTGCAACAGGGTAACGAATCTCGAGATCGGGCACCTCGGAGGTGCCAGCAATCTGCTCTCTCACTACAACTGCTTCTTCCAAGCCGTGGCGATATTTGGCAACTTGCAGTCTTCACTCACTTTGGACATTTATAGGTGTGGTCTTGGGATCTTTACGATCCGCCAGCACCCCAACCACTACCAAATGCGGGATCTCCATCTCCTCCAAAGAGGGCTCCTCATTGACGAGGAAGAAGAGAGTGGCAATGTTAGACAAGAAAGATTTCCCAATTTTGTGCTTCTTGGAGGAGTCTAAAACTTCCTTTGTCACTTGACAGAAGTGGTTCGCCTCTTTTGCAATCGACTCAAAGCGAGCTAGTCTCTTTGAAAATGCAGTGTCGCCGTTGTGGATGTAGAAAAGAAGATCACATGGCAATCACAGCATGGCGTTGTCTTCAAAGTTCACAGCATACTTGAGTATATGCGCATGCATATACTCTATGATGTTGTTAAAAGTGTCATTGTGGACTTGCATGGTTTTTTCTAAATCCACTGTGCGGGTAAAGAAGCCGTGAAGATCACTGCGTTCAACATATTTGGTGTCCTCTAAGAAAAGAAGAAACCGCAAAAGGGGGGTGTGTGGCTCTTTCGATGCTGCTACTGTATGGGAGGAGGATGCAGTAGCATGTGCTGCCATGGCTCTCTCTCTCTCTCTCTCTCTCTCTCTCTCTCTCTCTCTCTCTCTCTCTCTCTCTTCCCCCCCCCCCCCCCCTGTGTGTGTGTCTTCTTTCTGTCTCTCTCAAGTGCTGACAGAAAAATAAGAAGCCCCCTCCCCTTCCCCTTTCCCCCCACCGCCACTGCCCGCTGTAGAAAAAGACACCATCCCAAGCTGTTTGATATACATATAAACACACATGGGTGCACACACAAACACCCAAACAAAATCTAAAATACTTAACCAATGAAGGTGATACTATATTGACAAAAAAAAAAGGTGAATTTCCATTAAATAGAAGGCTTTACAACGTGGCATTAGAGCCAGTTACATTGATCTATCATATCAACTCAAAGACAATGTGCCACCAACCCTCCACTCCTTTTGCACTTTCATGGCTGCCTCCATCCGCCTACCAATCTGAAACAACAAAAATGCTTTTAATAAGACTAACAATTGGCACATGTAGACAACATATAAATTAAACTGACCTTTTGCCGATTGAGACGAAAGTAAGCATCTTTGATTTCTTTGTAGCCTGAGATAATCAACTGTTCCTGTATGTTGGTGAGTGTCCAGTGTTCATTGACTTGCACAATCTTAGAAACACCATTTGACAAAGTAACCGGGCATGCCAAATGTCACAAAATTAGCAGCATTAGATTGTAAGGGTATCCACTTTCCACTCTTACACATCCAACGCTTATAGTGAAAACGTAGGTACAAAGTAGTGTGCACTTTCAAATATCATATCCCTATACCTGAAGCGCCCACCTTACACTTGTATTTGTCTCCTTGGTGCACTCCCTCAATCATTCCCCAATTATCTCCAAATACCAGTTTTAGTGCTTCATACTGTTGGGGTATAAAGCCCAATGTGGTCGCCCAGGTAAGTGGGCGGGCCGCCAGGTATGTACACATATTCTTTTGTTAAAACCTAATAAGAACTCACTATGCTCTACACATTACAATAGAGCGAGTTCACCATATCGTCGTGCTCTTCTTCTCGCACTCTCTCTCGCGTTGCACTTCCGCTCGTACTCCTTCAACTGGTATCAGAGCTCAGATCGAGGCTCGGGGCAGCACTGCAGGAGGCTAGAGTCACTAGCTCAGATTGGAGTCAAATTCGACAGGCAAAGACACGGCCCCAAATCTCGTGGGAGAGCCCGAACGCACCATTGTTGTCAGAATTTCATTCTGAGGTCATCTCGGCCACCGTTCGGCTTCGACAAAGGTCTGCGCAGGCCATTTTCGACTACGTGGTCTCGGCGGGTGCAGATCCGACTCTGCAAATTTGGGGTTTTCAGCCTACGACTGCAGGTGCTAAGGATATCGACACTCCCATAGTGTTGATTTGTGGCTGTCTACACATCGAAGGACGGCTCACAGTTCTTGGAGGCGTGTCACATACGTCACGGGCGCATCTACACACAGACTGTAGGCGACATCCACTAGTTCATCAGGTAGCTTGTGTTTGATGCTTGATATTCCAGATTTCATCCTAGCATTGCAGGTACTTCCACATGGGATGTATTGTCAGAGATGATGTATGTTTGTTGAGGGTTTGCTGGCTGTGAGTCACGCAGCAAACAACCGCCGCAGCGGTTACAACATATAGTGGGAAATTTGTGGATGTATGACTTTGTGGGAAGTCTATGTACTGTCAGATTTACTGCAGCCTTTGTTGAGGGTCGAGTGAGGTTTTATTGAGCTGGGGGATTCTCGAATGTTGAGATCCTTTCGGTGATACAGGTCTTGGAGCGATCCCTCGAGCACCCTTAGATAGGCAGCTAGGATGTATTGACTGTGAGTTAGACAGTTGGGATTGCATCTTTGCTTTACTGCCGTTGAGGCATTGTCGCAGTCTATGCTTACAGGACAGTGACAGGACAGTGAGAGACAGTACAGGTGCAGGACAGGTTTACCCGCAGCTTACAGTGTCAGAGAGACAGTGTTTTTGAGCTGTTTTTTGGTCTGTTCTTGAGTACACCAAAGCCATTTTACAAAGGAGACTCTGCCAAAATTTTTGCAGAATCTGAAGCTTTCTTGGTTCATTTGACAGGTTGATATTGGTTCAGAGGTCAGTTTACAGGGGAAACTCTGCCGAATTTTTCCCAGGAAAGTAAACTACTGTGAAGTGTAGCTATGGCTGGATCACAGGACACTGCTCTTTACAATATCAAGAAGCTAGATGGAACCAATTTCCCATTGTGGAAGAAGGAGATTTGGCACATGTTGGTACAAAAGAAGCAGATAAAACCTATAAAGCTCAAGGGGATAAAACCAGAAGATATGGACGAAGATGAATGGAGTGAAATGGATGAATTGGCACTTTCTACCATTATGCTGACTTTGGCAGAAAGCGTTTACTTCAATGTAGCAGACGAGATGTCGGCTTATCAAGCATGGTTAAAGCTGAGTGATCTTTATGAGAAGCAGAGTGCAGCTTCACAGGTATACTGGCTTAAGAAGCTTGTTGACTTGAAGATGAAAGAAGGGACACCTATGTCCAATCATCTGAATAAATTCAACACAATCTATAGTCAGTTGTCAGCTCAAGGTGTCAAGTTTGATGAACCTGTTAGAGCTATGTTCCTGCTGATCACATTGCCGGAAAGTTGGGACACTTTTCGCACAGCTTTGAGTAATTATGCACCTCCAGATGGTTTGAACATAGCAGGTGTAGAAGGAAGTCTGCTTACTGAAGAAACCAATAGAAAGACAATGGACAAAGGCAAAGGAACAGCCTTAGTTGTCAGGGGAAGGACCAAAGAAAAGTACAAAGGTGGAAAGAGGAATCAGTCTCGTAGCAAGTCCCGCAGTGCTAAAGGCAAGAGTGACATAGAATGCTACCATTGTGGCAAGAAGGGTCACATGAAAAGAGACTGCAGAGAATGGAAAGCAGGAAGAGGCAAAGAGAAAGCTGAAGACCATGGTGAGAAGAACAAGTCCTCAGTGAAGATTCAAGAAATAAATGTGACAAACACTGTTGCAGAGGATGACAGTCTATAGTCAGGAGACATCTACTTCTTGAAGAATACAATGGACTCAGCTCTTCTTACAGCATCTGATGGAAATGCACTAAGTGACTGGATTATAGACTTAGGGGCATCACTTCATGTGTCTCCAAACAAGGAGTGGTTTACCTCTTATGTGACCACTAAAGATCATGTTCGGCTAGGCAATGGGCAGACATGTGAGATCTTAGGTGTTGGAGATGTTCAATTGAAGTTTAAGAATGGCTCTTCTTTCACGCTGAAGAATGTGAGACATGTTCCCGCAATTACAAAGAGCTTGATCAGCACAGGTTTACTTGATGATGCTGGCTACGTCACCACTTTTGGACAGAACATGTGGAAGATATCCAAGGGTTCTATGATAGTAGCACATGGAGTAAAGTCTGGAGGACTTTACATGATTTCATTCTTGCTTCATAGTCATCACCTCTCATAGGCCGTATTGAGTTGTGCAAGTGGTTCTTCTCTCCTGTTTGTTGTCGAATAGGCCGCCATAGCCAAATTTGCATGCTCTCATAAGGAGACACCCTTGGACACCTCTTTTAGTGCTATTGGCCAAGTTTAAGGCTTAAGGGGATTCCATAAGAAGCCACAGGTTTTGGGAAATTTTTGAAAGGCCTAGAGAAGCCCCTAGACGAAGTAGAAAAGAGGGCTCATTAAATTTTGGTTTTTTGTATAATCTTTTCTCTTATTATTTTTTTTGTAGAAACGGCAACCAAAGCCTATCCTCTCAAGGAACTTATTCCATGGTTGGAGGCCTAAGCTTTACAAAGTTTGTCAAAAGCAGGGATTTGTGAACAAATGCAAGCAAATTTGGTTAGTCGGGGGTTCCTTGGAGCCTCAAGCTTCTGAAAGATTATTACTTAGCCACATGATAGAGAAGAGCTTTGAGATGATCACAATTATGTCCTAAAAAGGGAAAACTTGATTAGTCAAGGGTTTCTTGCAGCCTCAAGCTTGTGAAAGATTATTAGTTAGCTACACGATAGAGAAGAGCTTTGAGGTGCTCACAATTCTTCACGGCAATATTGCCCTAAAAAGGGCATTCTTGAAACTCTCCCAATTGCTAGGATTAAATATGAGGGCACACTTATTCACGGGATTGGAAAAAGCAGAACCTCTGACGAATGGAAGTGGGTAACTCTTTCCGTCAAATCTTTGACAATTGGAATATATGTGGCCATGGCTCTAATTAAGCATGGTGCTGATGTAATGGTATTTTCCTATTTATACAACCTCTCACATATTGTAAAAATTTCCAAAAAAGAAAATCTCCTAATTTTTACAATCAAATGGTCAAATGTGAGAGATTTTGTAGAATTTTTTTGTCAAAGAAAGCTCAAAATCTAGCTAGGATTTGTAGTTAAATTATGTTAAACTTTTGTTTTTCATATTGCATGGCACGATCTCAATTGCTAGGAAAAGAAAAGTATGGGCCTTGTAGTTGTGAAATTTGTAGCCTCCTAAAAGTAACACATTGGCCTTAATAATGATGTACGTAATACACTTAAGGCACTCTTCTTAAAAATTATGCAACACTAGGGTAGAATTTTCACACCTTAGAATCGAGCATCTACTTCTAGTATCAAGTGAAATCCATCTTCCATTGAGAAGGCGCAAAAGTAATTTTCCGAACGAGATCATTGCAAAATTGACGATAAGGGATATTTTAAAATTTTTGAAAAGGCTCTAGAGAAATTTGGAAGCATCACATAACATTTTCCAAACATGAGAGGTATTTAGTGGTCTTTTAAGATTTGAGGGTTGCCCCCCCCCCCCCCCCCCCCCCCCCCAACCAAAAACCAAAAACCGGTAGATATAAAAAATAAGTGGGGTTTACCCCTATTGTCTATGCTTATGGTACCTCTATTAAAAACCCATGTTCCTTAAACTCATGTGATATCATACAAAACATCTCGGAATCCATAGAGCTGAAGAATCAGTTGACTCAGCTTTTGGAACAAGGTTTCATCAAACCCAGTGTCTCTCCTGGGGTGCTCATGTGCTCGTCCAAAAGAAGAAAGATGGAACGACTTTGCATAGATTTTCGAGGCCTAAATAAGTGCACTATCAAGAACAAGTATCCCTTGCCTCGCATGGATGAGCTACTTGATCGACTCGGTGGTTCCAAATTTTTCACCAAGATTGATCTCAGGCCAGGCTATTACCAAGTTGGGATGAAAAGGGAGGATATTCCAAAAACAGCTTTCAACACAAGGTTTGGGCATTATGAGTTCATCGCCATGCCTTTTGGCCTAACTAATGCCCCCACCACATTTAACCGTCTCATGACTGACCTCTTCAGGACAAAGTTGGATGATTTTGTTCTAGTCTTCTTTGATGACATCCTTATATATTCAAAGACTAGAGAAGATCACGAACGGCATGTACGCCATGTCTTGGAGATTCCCAAAAAAGCCCAACTCTACGCCAAGCGGAGCAAATGCTCTTTCTTTGTAGAGAAGGTTGCCTATTTGGGATACATAGTTTCAAAGGATGGTCTTTCTCCCGACCCAGCTAAGGTGGAATCTATAGTTCAGTGGCACATTCCCAAGACTGTTTCAAAAGTACGGGGATTCCTTGGCCTCACAGGATGGTGTAGAGTATTTATCAAAAACTTTGCACTCATCGCACGTCCTCTCACTGAACTCACTAGAAAAGATAAAATCCATGGATATACTCTCCCATGGTGAATTAGGGATTGGCAATGGCTGGAATAATTGTAGGCCAATAAAAGTACGTCTCTACTCCTCGAAGAGTAGGTTTAATGCCTCCATGCCCCGCATAGGGAGGAGCATGGATTCATACATGATTTTCTCACGAAGGGAGTGGGTAACACATAGCCTATTTCCATGGAGAACATAACTATCATGCAAGGTGAATGGTTCCTCTTTCTTCCCTAAAGTAAGGGCTGACATTATGTCTTTAAAGTCAGGGTCAGTAGCATACTCATGTATCATAGAAGATAGATCATTGTGAGTAGCTATAGACACAACATTACCTTTTGGTCGTCATGAAAGTGCATCAGCCACTTGATTGGGCTTACCAGCAATGTGGAAATTAAATTGCAAAAGAAAATTTTCCCACCTCATTTGTTTGTCGGAAAGCTTTGTTTGCATCATGAAGTACTTGAGACTTTGATGGTCTATTCGTAAAATGAATGGAGTCACCAATAGATAGTACTTCCATGTGTCTAAGGCATGTAGAATAGCTAATAGCTCTTTCTCATAAATGCCTAAGACCCATTCATCTGTATTGAGCCTTCGGCTCTCATATGCTATAGCATGCCCTTCTTGAAGCAAGACTGCTCCAAGGCAAACACCACAAGCATCGCATTGGACCTCAAATGGCTTTGACTGTTTCGGAAGCACAAGGACTGGTTGGGAGGTAAGCTTCTCTTTGAGCTTGTCAAAAGCATTTTGCTCCTTAGCAATCCATGGATACTTAACATTTTTCTTTGTTAAGTCATCTAATGGTCTAGCTATTTGAGAGAATTTTGCTATGAAGCGTCTATAGTATGCACACATACCAATAAAGCTTCTTAGCTCATGTAGATTCCTTGGATTAGGCCATGCTTTTATTACCTCCAACTTTGATGGATCCATACGGATACCATTTTGAGAGATAATATGACCTAAGTATTGAATCTCTTGAAGGAAAAATTCACTTTTCTTTTGATTGAGAAAAAGCTTATTCTCCCTTAATGCTTGAAAAATCACTTGGAGATGTTGCTTGTGTTCCTCCAAGGAATTGGAGTAGATGATGATATCATCTCCAGTGAATTTGCGATAGGGTCTAAATTTTTTTTCCATTAATCGATTGAATGTAGCTGGTGCATTACTCAAGCCAAAAGGCATGACTAGATATTCATAAAGGCCAAACATTGTAGGAAATGCGGTCTTTATGATATCTTCATTCACTATCCTTATTTTATGGTAGCCACTTTTAAGGTCAATCCTACCAAAGTAGGTAGATCCTTGTAGCTTATCAAATAGATCTTCTACTCGAGGTACGTGAAATCTGTTTTTTGATAGTGATATGGTACAGTGTGTGATAGTCCACACACATGCGGTATGTACCATCTTCCTTTTGCACTAAAAGGACTGGAGAACAAAAGCGAGAGGATCTAGGCCTCACCATCCCTTTGTCTACCGATTCTTGTACTTGCCTCATGATCTCCTCTTGTTGAGCTTGGGAAACTCGATAAGGAGGTATGTTAGGTGGTGAGCTTCCTGATAGGATCTCAATTCGATGGTCATCATCCCCTCGTTTTGGAGGTAAGTCCATAGGGATATCATCAATGCAAACATCTTGGAATCCTTTTAGAAAGTTAGAGAAGTCTAACTCTTCTTGATTCCTACCATTCACCTTTGATGAAACATTAGGACCTTTTAGGGACTCTTTGACAAAAATCATGTACGTAGAAACTGAGCTCTTCATTGATTTATCAAGGGCAAGAGTATTTACAAATGGTATAGTACGACCAGACTCATTAGCATCTATATACATATTATCTCCCCTGTAGGTGAAGTAGATTTTGCTTTCAGGGAGCTTCATGTTGGCAGCCATGCGGTTGAACCATGGTGCCCCTAGGATAGCATCCTCATGTTGGAGAGGAGAGATAAAGAAGTCTTCTTTGTCGACATAGCTTTGGACATGAAGCCTCAACTTCCCAA
The DNA here is from genome assembly GCF_014529385.1 of Adiantum capillus-veneris. Lineage (NCBI taxonomy): Eukaryota > Viridiplantae > Streptophyta > Polypodiopsida > Polypodiales > Pteridaceae > Adiantum > Adiantum capillus-veneris. The sequence goes on from NC_140955.1 coordinate 112,995,273, forward strand.
TCAAGGGAGTAACAGAGGCTTGTTGTCCCTAGAAAGCGGCATCGGCAGTTACAACATCTGCCATCTCAAAAGCTTGAATGCCCAACTTGGTGGCCAACTCCGTTGATATGAAGTTGTGAGTAGAGCCAGGGTCAAACAAGATGAAGGCATCATGCTCCCTTACCTTTCCCCAAGCATAGGAGAGAGGTGATCCTTTGCAATGAGCATCCTCTTTTGGAGCTTCGATAGTGGAAGCTCTAGGAGTCTCATTGCGAGCATTTTTTTGGGGCAAGAACGATAACCATGTCCTTGCTCCCCACACTTAAAACATTTGTGATCCTTGCGAAAAGTTTCAAGCTCTTCAGGAGAGATTTTATTTTTACCTTTGTAAACTCCTTTCTCCTTGGACAGATTGTTGTTGTTGTTGTTGTTGTTGGAATGTCCTTGGGAAGAATTTTGGGCATTAATTTCCCTTTGCATCACTTTTGTCTTTATTTTCCATGGGCTTGACATTCCATCTAGCTGATAGAACCGAGCCATTGAGAGTTGACATACTCGGCCATCTCTTCACATAATCCCGCACATAATTGTTGCTTTTGCTCGGTGAACACTATCTTTTGAAAGACAGTAGCCTTGAGATGTAAATCCCAAAGCTTGTCCACATATTTGTGGATAGACTCATGAGAGAGAAGCCTCAAACTCCACCATTCGATGAGCACTTTGTCCTTTGCATCGCTTGCAAGGAATTGCTTCATGATGGAAACTCGTAGAGTTTTCCATGTCTTTGGGGCTTTTTCGTTGCCATGAATGCTAGCCCACCATTGACAAGCCAATTTTTGGAAGTGCATAGCTACATAATGTAGCTTGGAGTACTCCGTGAAGCCGTCGTCTCCAAAGGCCGCATCAAATTGTTAGATGAAGGCCAATACTTTGTCGTTAGCACCAAAGGTGCCATCATAGGTGAGAAAAGAGATACTATTTTCTCCCTCTTTGAACTTGTTTAGCTTTTGTGACCTTCGCCATGCAGGGTAAGTTTTGCGATGTCCTCCCCTCTTGTAATCTCTAGTGGAAGGAGAAGAGGGTGACCTCTTTCTTGCCCTTTTCTTCCTTTGTTTCCTCTCTTTCCTTTTGGAGTGACGAGGAAAAGGACTATGGGTTAACCCCATTTCCTCTTGGGAGGACTTGGCGATCGTTTAGTCTGCCTTCTTCGTGGAGCCACATCTTCGGAGGAACTTAGGGATTCATTACTTTCTTGATCTTTGGATTCCTCCTCTTGTATGGGAGAGAGTCTTCTTTAGGGTGTCTCATCAAGAGGCCTCCTAAGCTCTCTCTCCTCTTGGAGAGGAAAGGAAATCCCATAAGCACGAAGTTGTTGAGTAACTTCGGCTGGCAAAGCGGGGTTGCCCATAGCTTGTTGCAACCTAGTAACAAGATAATTAACAAACATTGGGGCATCATCATTAGCACCTTCATGTGCAAAATCAAAGTTATCAATGTTCGTTCTACTCTCTTGGTTATTCTCAGCCATGTTAATTAAACTTATGTGTTTACTTAGTGTATGCTTTGGCAATTCAAAACCTTAGTTGCTACTCCTCTTAGCCTTTGAAAATAGGCACTTAAGTATCTACACCCACGGCTCAAATTGGTTAATTATAGAAAGTAGTGGAGTGGGTCTAACATAGCAAAGTCCGAGGGATAGCTCCTTTCAGACTTCTTATGGCTCAATAATGGTAAATCCGTAGGCAAGTCTAAGAAGACTCCATTATTAAGACCAAAGCTCCCGAGGTGTGCACCATATCCCACATAGTGGACTCAACAAAACAAATAATAGATCCCAGTCCCACTTACCCTAATATAATTTAAAAAATCAACCATTAATAGGCTACTTAAGGACCTCTCTTCTTAAGCAAGAAAAGAGAAACCAAATGCTCTCATACTGATGTAATGGAAATGGCCTATGAACTTTGAGAATAGCGAAATTAGGAAATTAGATAAAGCGCTTATGTGAGGTTACTTTGTGAGCATAGCGGGTGAAAACTTAATTGATGGTAGCAACATAAACATGGTACTTAGTTAACTTGGCATGAATAATACTTTTGCGAGAGAGAGAGAGAGAGAGAGAGAGAGAGAGAGAGAGAGAGAGAGAGAGAAAGAGAGAGAGAGAGAGAGAGAGAGTTTAGAGAACATGACAATAGTTGAGGACCGGATTCATATGGAGTCGGTCCCCCCTCCAATAGGCATTTGTATTATAGTTTCTCCCATCAAGGGAGACTTAGTACAATACAATCTTTGTGTTCCTTGTGACCTAGGTGATGCAATGAAGATGGAAGGCTTCATGCATCACAAGCATAACATAAACTTTGTAGAAATAATTAACTATCCCAAGCCTCAGTCCCAAGGCCTCAAACACCTTTGAAGGTGGAGAGAGCTAGCGGGGAATGAGGGTAGGGAAGAGGAAGAAGAAACATTCCATAGGAGAAAGAAATAGTTCCTCACTTATCATCACTCTTCTTGCTAGCATACATAATAGCATAGTAATGAAGATGGAGAAGATGGCAAGCTTAAGCATTCAGGAATGGCTCTTGGTTGGATTTGCATTCCATAACAAAGATTTTTGGTGTAGGCTGTCACTTCTCACAAGCTTGGAGAAGGAGGTGGATTTCCACTACTTTCACCAAGTGAGAATGAATCCACAAAATGAGTGTGTGTGTGTGTGTGTGTGTGTGGTGTATAGCCCCCCCAACACACCCCTTGCTTGCTTGGGGCGAGTTCTATCCTTTTTTCATGTCTCAAGCTCATTGGACCCCTCTCCCCCTAGCCAATCACATGCAGCATGCATTTCAAGTACATGGGTAGTCTTTGGACAAGTGTCCTCCTTACCCCTTAGAGAGAGAGAGCTTGAAAATATATAGATATTTGTTGGATGGAACTAGAAGCTCATTGGACCCTCTTTATCCCAACCAATAGCATTCAAGCACACCATGTGGCTAAGCATAGGGAGAGTCTGACATGTGTCCCATGTGCCCCTTGAGAAAAGGGGTGCTCTTTGGGTGAGTGGGAGGTTAAGTCAAAGAGTCCCCTAACTTTGGGACTTTCCCCCTCCTTTGTAGGGTCTCTTTTTTACTCAAGCACCTTATACGCCATGTATGGGAAGCTTCTCAAGCACCTTCCTCATTAAGTATGACAAGCACCTCAAGTACCTTAGTCATCAAGCATGACAAGCACCTCAAGCGGGTTCCCACCTCAAGCTTAGCCCTAGCTTGCCTAAGGTCAAAGGACTTTTAAAACTAACCATTGGAGGTCTTTAACGAAGCTAACCCTAAGGTCTTTTAAGATCCATTAGTTAGCCTTGCTCTTTGACAAACCATCTCTCATTTGGACCCCTTTACCATTGGCCCCATGTTGAGATAGATCCGTAAGCACGTGTCTATATTCTAACCCTTGTTCCTGTTTATTATCCCACATTAAATGATCGGTTTAATATGAGAAAATCATTTGGATTGGTTAGATATTAGATTTTATGACAAGCACAATATCTATTTGGAAATACTCAAAAAATCCATCCATAATTGGGTACCTTTCATGACCTGCTACCTGATTCAAATTTTCATCCCAAAACGTTAGAGGGAAGTGATTCCATTTAGTAGCTGCATTCGGTGGCTTGTAATCAATGCACACTCTCCACTTCCCATTTTTCTTTGTAGTGATGATAATCGACAAAAGCCACTCTGACTCCTTCATAGGATAGATGATATCTACATCCAAAAGCTTGTTGATCTCCTTCCATAGGGCTTCCTTTTGAATCTCTCCCAATCTTCGTAGTTTCTATGCCTTTGGCATGTATCCCTCCTTCATTATTATCTTGTGCTCCACACCTTTTGCCCCTCGCAAATCCTTGTACTCCATCACAAACAAACTAAGATAAGAAGCACACAATTGGACCTGGCCTTCTTTTTCCTGCTTGGTCACATCCTCACTCAACATATCAACCACTTTTTTTGCACCTATGCCATGAACATGATGCTGCATAGCTTCTTTTATATGGGGTCTTCTACGATAAACCCATCGCAAATAGACTAGGATAAGAAGCACAAAACTGGAAATAGACTTATTTTTCATGCTTAGTCACATCCTCACTCAACATATCAACCACATATTCTACACCTATGCCATGAACATGAGGCTACTATCTTCTTTTTATAGGGGGTATCTGTGATAATCCCAAACAAATAGGCATCAATCTTTAGCATATTATCCTCACTCTCCTCTTCCCCTGTAGTACTAGTGTAAGCCTCATCATATGCCATCTCAATTTCCTACTCGTAGCTTGTTTTCATATCATCTTCCCCTCCTGCTACCATAGGATGGAAATGGCTCTCTTTGGTCTTTAGTTCCAGCACTATATGTCTTCCCTTCTCTTTATTAGGCAAGATGAACACCCGGTTCTCCTAATCCTACTTGGCCCCTATTGCCGGAATCCATGACCGCCCAAAAAGTATGGGGTAAGCGTTATCACTTGCTTTCATAACAAAAAATTCAATAAGACACTCTATACCCCTCACCTTCACCTTCACATCCTAAGCCACACCCAAACACTTAGCTTTAGCATGATTGGCCATCCTCATTTGCACGCTCGACATGGCTACCACTTGGACACCTATGTCTCTCATAGTTGCTTCCATCATGACACAAACATGAGCCCTACTATCTATATGCGATTGCACTTGCATGTTCTTCTCAATAACGGCATCCACAAGAGGAATAATGTCTTCAAGATTTCCTACCCTTAAGGCCATATTTTGCACCGCATGAATATCACCCTTCAGCCCAGGAAGCCTCGTACTCACACTTATAGACCACTGCCTTGTCAGTTTGGGATTCAATGCTAGCAACTACCCAAAGGTGATGTTAGCCTCGCCTTTTGATTCCAAACATCACTTACCAGGTCATACTCGGGATGACCCTGCCGTGATTGGAAGTCCAACATCTTAATCCTACGATGCCTCCTTTTCTTGCTAGTCTTCGACTGCTCCCTACCTTCATACACCTTCTCTTTGCCTTTTTGAGCCTTGGTTTCCCACTCAAACTCTTTTTCCCTTTCACCTCTCTCCCTCTTGTTAGACAAAATATCCACATCCTACTTGTCTACCCCAATGATATTGATGTTGGGGACCTCACCTTAATGTAGTGCAGCTGGTGTCATAGGGTTCTCAACTACCTGCTTCTTTGACCATTAAACTTCCTGTTAGAAGCTGGACACACCCCACGACATCTAACTACTCGGAGGATTATTATTTTTGTAATTATTCATTCATTGAGGAAAACCTGATTTCACCTTGTAATTATTGGGACTTACAGAAGTTTCCAGATTGTATCCCAGTTTTGATAGTTAGATTGAGTATATGGTTGATTTTGGAACTTTAGGGTTTGAGAAATTGTAAGGTATATATACCACTTTTTGACCTTAATGAAAGACCTTTTGTCATTTTAAAAACAAGTTTTGAAGTCTGTGAGTGAGCGTACTGTGTACGAGAGAGAGAGAGAGAGAGAGAGAGAGAGAGAGAGAGAGAGAGTGAGCTTCATGTTGACGCTACGTGTGCTCCGGTGGTCGGAATCGAGTGCGAAGAAGTGCAACGTGTTGCCCTCGACGAGAGATACACGCCAATACCTACATTGCGCGCGTACGGTCCGGTTTTGCGAGCTCCTTCTACGAGCTTCATCGGGTGTTTGGGTGAGCATATGTTGTCCGATTTTGCTTTGCAGCATATCCACGCGTTCACATTGAGTAGAACTACACATTAGACACTTTAGATTTCGGAAACGAAGACCTGCAGATTTCGGCCAGACATCCTACGTGTTTCTGCACCAGGTGTTTTGGGTCGTGACTTTGGTTCATAGACCTTAGGGAGAGCGATCTATTGGTAATAGTAGGGTCTCCTTCAAGTTCTATGGTGTTTCGAGATTGTTTGATGGGTGTTCGGCTCTAGAAAGCGTTGTAGGAAGTTTCCTCTTATGCACTCTTGAAGGCTGTGACTTAGACAATTGGTAGAGACCTCTTTAGGAATTAGTTAGGAGTCGGTCGAGTGTAGGTTGACACCTTATGCTTGCTTCCATGCGCCTGCGGGTCGAGCTTCGTCCTTAGCTGACATTACATGTTAGGTGAGTTCTCGTTGTGCTGACGTCCGTCGCGGCGTATCAGTCCAACATTGGCGCCGCTGCCGGGGACGAAAACCTTAGGTAGATGACCGAGACTAATCCTTGAGGATTGGGATTTTTGGCTTGCCAAGAGTCTCGCTTCACATTTGGATAGGATCAGAGGGTGGAGGACTCTCTAGGTCTTAGAGGGAGTCTAGGAAGCATGTGCCTGGCCTAGATCCTTCGACTTAGGTAGATGAGGTAGACTTAGGTAGTTGTAGGTGGTAGTCGAGTTCTAGAGTAGGAGTTGGAGTGGTAGAAGCGGTGAGAGGAGAGCTTGAGAGTCCGGAGAGGCCAAAAAGAAACCAAAAACACCATTATCACCATTTCACATGATAGGTAGGAGTAGAGTAAGTAGGACATCATGATTCAGGATCTAGAGAATTTCATGCATCTACACTTGCTTGGTAAATTCATTACAAGTTTGTAAAAGACACAAAAATACGCAAAAGTGTGTTTGAAAGCCTAATAGAAGTCCAAAAGTTACTGTGAGTGTTTCTAATAGATCTATAGAGCATCAGGAGCATTCCTGTCAGAAAAAAATTTAATTTTAGGCCAGGAGACATCCTACGCGTAGGATGTCTATAGGCTAATCTGGGAGGAATTTTGGGATTTTGAGTTGACCAGTGTGTTCAGAAGGTAGTGTTTACCCTAATTTCAACTGGAATGTGGAAATTTGACCACATCTTGACAGGATAAGGCCAGATAGACTGAAATTGCCAGACATCCTATCCAAATAGTGCCAAAACATTATTTTGAGACCAAAACCATAAGATGGCTGCATGAGCATGTCTTGCATGAGATATTGAGTAACTGAAAGGGGTTTCACCTCATTTGGGTAAGAAAATTGGATTCAAAGCGGACTTTAGCACTTTTTGACTGAAAAAGGCAAGAACAGTTGAAATTTGGGACTTTTGACATCCAAACCAAAATCTAAGCATACCACTGGGTTACTGACATCAAGGGGAAGCTGTGGGACAAGTCTGGGGTTAAACAGGCCAAAAAGACATCCTACGCGTAGGATGTCTTCTGAGTGATTTTGGACTCCGAACCAAATTTTGAGTATACCAAAGTGATCAGCAACTCAAGGGGAGCCTGAGCTTTGAGTTTAAAGCCATTCTAATGAAAAAGACATCCTCCGCGTAGGATGTCTAATGCAAGAAATTGAAGCCAGACTTTGACTTTGAGTATAGTAGGGTGTTATATAGCCTAAGGCAAGCCTCCTAGTCAATTTTGGCACAGATTGGAGTTGATTAGACTGATCAATACGAGCAACTGGCTGTCGGCACAGATTTCTGACTCGTTGACCAGCTAATAGGTGTCCAAACCAAAAAGTAAAAGCAGCTGTAAGCTCAGCACAACAAGGGAAAACTACAGTGCAAAAATCCAAGCAAAACACAGTAGGAGACATCCTACGCGTAGGATGTCTAATGGGGCATACTGCAAAGAAAATTTGACCTGGCATAGACAGTGAGATTCTATTGGGCTTAGGGATTCCAGAACTTCTTTCAGAAGTGAATTTGGACTGAATTCAAACTCTTTCGCGTAAATTGACCAACATCTGAGGGTAGTACTATTTCAGATTAGCAGACCTAATCTAGAACATCAGCAATGTATAAAATACATTAGTGGTTGAGATTAACTCTCCAGTTATACCAATCATTACTAAGATAACCTCTAGTAGATAAATGCTTTGATTCGATTGCCGAAATTAAAACACTTGTGTACAGGTATATTCAGCAACAAAGCAAGAAGTTGTGCAGAAACTGACTCGTTGCCAGGTGAGTGGTTGGATTTGTGATAAATTGCATTGATAAGTTTGATGAGTTTAAGATCAGGAAGATACATTGTTAGAGATCAGAAGGTGGCAGGTGACCAAGGTAGCTTAGTGTCCACCGAAGAGAGTGTAACTCAGGCAAGGCTAGATCCGCTAGCACCGATTATTGAGGAAGGTAGTGATACTGACACTTCGTCAGACAAATCTTTCTTCATGATGGGTAGTCAACAGCAAGGAGGTTTCACCTATGATGGACCTATGCGAGGAGGAAGCACCTCCCAAAATCCTTTGAATGATTCCAAGCTCACAGTGATCTTCTTAGAGGGAACAAACTCGAGAGGAGCCCTAGTCTATTCTGACTATCGAGGCCGCAAGTGCATTTGTATCGAAGAGAGGCCAGCTCAAAGATTGGAGATAATCCGAGTGTATGATGATGGAGATAGATTTCAAGACAAAAAGGGAAACCACTATTTAATAGTTAGTAACCCTGAAGATTACAACAGATATGGAGATAACGTAGCGAAAGGGAAAATGGTTTCAGAAGCTCAAGAACCTCCACCAAACATTGATCGGCCCGAAGCTATTTTTATGTATGATAAGAAAACAACCAGGGTTCCAACTTATAACGAGAACGTGGGAATCTACAAGCATGAGAGTGAGGGTATAGTCTCTTACTTTCATAGCAAAGAACCATACGTAAACGAATTAAGCAAAGACAAGGTTCTTTACTTATTCTCTTACGAAACTGCTACGGAAAATGGCATAGTTTTTGTTGATAGATACGGGCGAGAATACCAACGTATTCTCCCAGAGGAGGTAGAGAGGGCAACAGGTCCAGGAGCATCAGCATATGCCCCTGAGGAAGTGCCAAGAGCCATCTACACCCCAAGCAAGTCAACGAATCCTTTTTCAGATGAGTATGACGCAACCTCACATTCCACCCGACCACAAGCATTCAACAACCAAGACCAACCAGCAAACCAGCCATCATTGCAGGCATGGCTTCGGCAGAGTGCAACAATGAAACCAGACCGAAACCGAGATGGTTATCAAGCCGCACGAGGGCTCAGGGATTTAGAAGAACCACCACTCTATTCAAGGTATCAGGCAGAGAGTAAGCCAAAGACTCAAGGGTCGACAGAGCCTGGAGGACCACCCTTAGAACGAGTTCGAAGAGAAGAACCACCTCCAGCGAGAACCGTTAGAAATTATGGCTTAGGAGCACCATTGGGAGAGGAACCAGCCTATTACAGAAGGCCTGAGGAGGTATATCGACTAGGACGGGGGGATCCAATGATGAGGTTTGTAGACCATCGAAGAATTAGAACTTCTCAAGTGCAAAAATGGGTAAACAAGAAATACACAGGAAGCAGAGACCCAAGAGATCATGTAGCAGCCTTTGTGCGTGTAATTAGAGCTGAAGAGGTGTTAGATTTTCCTACCCAATTTGCAGGGTTTGGACTAACCCTAGAGGATGATGCTGCCACTTGGTTTGACTCTGTAGAGCGTAGAGACTTTGAGTCGATGGAGGAAGTGTTTGACGAGTTTATCGAGGAATTCTCTCAAAGGGGAATAGCTCATAATACCATCTCACAAATCCATAAATTCAAACAGAAAGATGGAGAATCTGTACGAAAGGCAGCCCTAAGACTAAAAAGATATGTTAAGTTCTGTCCTGTTGAAGAATTGCCAACTCAGTCCAGACTTATGCTGATATTCATCCAAGGACTTAGGAATGCAGATCTCCAGAAAGACTTACATATGAAGAGGAGCACGATGTTGAATGAATTGACCAAGGAGGCTCTGTACCTTGTGGACAATTGTGCGGTCTACAAAGAAGGGAAGTTCAAGGACCTTGATGACGATTCTTCTTCACAGCAAAGTGGAAGCAAGTCTTCTAAGATAGCACTGAAAGGAGAAGTAGCTATAAACCAGGAGCATCTCGTAGATTAAGTGCTAAAAAAGATCAACTTGTACGCCAAACCCCATGTTAAACAGCCCAAGTGGTGTGCTATTGAACAAAAATGGACAAACCATGGGACCAAGGAATGTTATTAAAACAAGGGATATGTGAGAGAGAGACCTTACGCTCCCCAAGCTCCAGTAGCTTCCCCTCAAGTTCCACCGATGCCTAGATATCAAGCAGGTAACTTACCAGGACCTGTAGGTGTAGAAAGACCACAACCGGTGTTGGGGCAACAACCACCCCTACCAGGATTACGACCAGTTGGTATAAGATACAACAGTAACTGAATCAGAGGATAAGGCTTTGGTACCTATGCATGCATATTATGAAGATCCAAATGGATATGCGACAAACCCTGTCTATTATCCATCGGAAGAACCCTCGACACCATAACCGTGGAGCATGATAGGAAACACAGGACCACCAACTACTACACAGACAGCAGGAGAAGGAAGATATAGCTTAGATGAACGAACATTGTTGTTCATAGCCAATGGAGGCATGGGCGGACAGAGACATGCTTACCAACAAAGAGGAGCTCAAGGAGCACCTCAACAACCCAAGGGACCCTGTTACAAGTGTGGTGGAGACCATTCCAAGCTGAGAGACTGTCCTCATGATGAAATCATTAGAGTCAATGCGTATTGCCCAGAATGTGGAATTACTCATTTGATTCCCGATTGCCCTAAAAACCCGAGCAAAGGAGCAAAAACCACCTTGAACATGTTAGAAATAGTACCGTCCAGTGGAGGATCGGAAAATGAAACAATCATACCTATTCATGCGGTAACACGATCCCAACCTCAGAGAAGGACGAATGAACCCATAGTTGAAGAACCAAAAACCGATGCCCAAAGTTCAGAAACGAAAAATCAAAGAAGCACTTGGAAAGATAGAAAGGCGCGTAGGAAAGCCAGGAAAGAACGAGAGCAACAGCCCTATCCGAGGAGTTGAAACATACAAAGGACAGATTGGAGTGGTTAGAGGCTCTAGCTAGCTTAAGCTTACACACCATAGCAGCCATAGCACCCAAGGAAATAGCAGAGCCCAAAAGTGCAGGATAAGGAGGATCTGTAATGGCAGACAAGGTAAATGAGCAATTGGATGCGCTTCTAAAAGCTTATGAAGCTCGACTTTAAAAGAACCAAACCCAGGAGCAAAGGTGGATGACTTATCCATATGCAGAAATAGAAAAATAGAGGTTGGATATGTGTAAAAAGATGATTGAGATGGCTCAATCATTGATGGAAGACCCGCTGGGTAAACCTGCAAATTGGCATGAAGAACCAGCTCCAACCCCTATCCAACCAACTTTAGAGAAACATGTGGAAACAAAGGAAAGACTCACTAATGCCTATGAGTCCAGAGAAGAGCCTATCATAGTGCCAAATACCACCGGTGGGGCAAGTGACGGGTTCCAGCCTAAAATATTGGCAGAAATGGGTAAGGACTGTAACGGTCTAGACGATTTGTGGAAGCAAATCCGAGAGGCCAACGAGGCTAACAGGATGAGTAGCCACATGAATAGCGCGAGAAAAGAAAAGAATGTGATCTTACCTCCTATTGAAGAATTTGAGGCAAGGTCGCAATGAACTTTGAGATACATTCACAAGGGGGAGACCAAGGATCAATTAGTTTGGGGCACAGTCAATCAGACTCGTTGAGAACTTTAACCTCTTACCTAGGAGAGTATGAAGCTAAGTCGGAGGTGAGAGCAATCCCATCTCAAAGACTTTCTTCTACTAAGGTGATGGATTCGCAACGATTGATTGAGTTGTTATCCACCCGGTGGCATGCACAATCACGTTAGCAGAACTCCTAAGGTTAAGGCCAAACATGTGGACCACAGTAGGAAAATGCCTAGAAAAATTTGGAGTGAAAGACCCCACCTTGAAGCTACAAGAAGGGATCAGAGAGTTGGACAGGCCTCAACTAAACACTAGGCCAATACCATTGAACAAGGTTGGAGAATATTGCGAGGGAGAAGATGGAAACACCACGCTACCATTAGAATTCCAAGGAGTAGTTTCCAAAGCTATTCTAGACAGTGGAGCGGGAGTTGCTATCGCCACCAAGGAAATCTGGAAAAAATGGGAAAAACCAGCTTTGAGGGCTACCAGAATGAAACTGCAATTGGCAGATGGGTTCATGGAGAAGCCTCTAGGACTCTTAGAAAAAGTGATTGTCACTTCGGGCGGAATCGAGTATAGGCATACATTTGCAATAGTCGATTTCGACAAAAAGAACAATTATGAGATTATCTTGGGACGACCATTCATGCGACAATTGAAGATGGTCCAAGATTGGGGTTATGACCACATATACCTGAGACATGGCGAGACAACAACTAAAATACACCTGAAAGACCATAGTTACAAAGATGTGAACCAAACACCGGTGGAAGAGTTTGATTCGGCTACAGTAGCAGGATCAGAATTACAAGCATGGTTAGGGCGACCAAAAGAGCTATGGATGTGTGGAGCTTCACATTGTGGAAGCTTAAGAAGAGAGGAATGCGTCTTAGAAAGAGCAATTGAGGACAAGGAGTATATTCCGGAACCTTTCCCTGAAGATGCCTTGGAACCTCTAGAATGGGAACACATACTAGCAACATTGGATGTCTGTACCATTACCGACAATCCAACAACAAAATTTTGCGATAAGGATGGCTATGATGTGTTACCCTATTACATGGTAAGCGTTATACCAGAAAAAGAGACGGTAGAACCATCAGGATAGGAAGAGTTTTACAACTCCTCTAAACATTTGGAAGTAAATGATGATGCAGATAATGAGTGTTCAGACACCTCAAGTAAGCGTGGAATGAAACCGAGAATATCAAGTTTTATGATTTTGCTAATCAACACCCTCGATGCCAAGAACACTATAGGAGGAAACGAGCAGGAAACAAAGCTAGAGAGAACCTGATGCCCAGGATGAAAGGTAAAACTCACTATTTGATGCTTGTAAAAGCATAGGATTGTGTAAAAGATCAAATATCAGGAAGATTCTCAAAAAATCGAATAGAAAGAACGCGAGAGGAAATAAAACAGGTACGAAAAGCTAAAATCAAAACAAAATCACAAAAATCTCAAAAATAAAAAAAAGAAACAATAAAAGACCAAGAGTGGACCAAACTGGAGCGTAAACAAAAATGCCAAGAACTGAAACATTCTATGAGAGAGATATGGACTACTGAAGAAGATAGTGATGGTAAAGGGGAGTCAGAAAAGGGGAACATGAACATACCATCACACTATCGGAAATTTACTATCCAGGACAGAAAAATCATCATGACACCACCAGTCAGGGAAAGAACCAACCAAGAATCTTACGATGGGCCTGAAAATGCAAAAAAGATAGACCTCGCAGAAGCAAGTGAAAAGCCTCATCCGGTCTATATAGCTAACGATTTAGAGCCTGAAGAGGAAGAACAGCTAACACAACTTCTCAAGAAGTATAAAGATGTGTTCGCCTGGTCCTATAAAGACCTCAAAGGAGTTGATCCATTGATATGCCAACATACAATTCCTTTGAAATCGGATGCAAAACCTAGCAAACAACTTCCTTATACATATAATGACACATTTGCTAAACGAATCAAAGAAGAGATTGATAAACTGATGGAAGTTGAATTCATCTATGAGATTGAACATACAGATTGGGTGTCACCCATTGTGGTAGTTCCCAAAAAGAATGAAAACTGTGAGTGTGTGTAAACCTCAAGAAGGTGAATGCAGCAACCATAAGGGATAATTATCCCTTGCCAATCACAGAACATGTAGTTGAGCGAGTGGCCGGGAAACGGGCTTATTCCTTTCTGGATGGGTTTTCAGGGTACAACCAATTGGTAATAGCAAGGGAGGATCAACACAAAACAGCGTTTGCCACAGAATGGGGGATTTATGCGTATCGAGTTATGCCATTTGGCTTAATTAATGCACCAGCCACTTTCCAAAGGTTAATGACTCATGCATTCAAGGAATACCTACGAATATTCTTAGAAATTTACATAGATGACCTGTGTGTACACTCTCTTCTACGAGAGGAACATATTGACCATTTGCAAAAGGTCTTTGAAAAGTGCAGTACATATCGAATATGTCTTAACCCGGAAAAGTGTGTATTTATGGTTAAGCAAGGCCGAATTTTAGGACACATTGTCTCAAGAAATTGCATAACCACAGACCTAGACAAATTCAAAGTCATGGTAGACCTACCCAGGCCTACTAATGCGAAACAATTACAATCCTTCATGGAACACTGCGGATATTATCGAAGATTCATATACATGTATGCGGTTATCGCACAATCTCTGTATCGTTTGCTAGTCAATTTCGAGTGGACCAAGGAGTGTGAAACGTCATTCCAAAAGCTGAAGGAAAACCTTATATCAGCACCTATACTAAAGGCGCCAGATTGGGAAAAGATATTCCATGTGCACATTGATGCTTCAGCATATGCCATTGGAAGTATTCTAGCTCAACCTGGAGACGGAACAATGGATTTTCCGGTTTGCTATGCTAGCCGACAGTTAAACAATGCGGGAAAGAACTACACAACCACCGAGCGGGAAGGGTTAGGAATGATTTATGCTGTAAAGAAATTTCGGCATTATTTGCTTGCAAACAAATTTGTGTTCTTCACAGATCATCAAGCTCTTTTGTACCTAGTAAATAAACCTTACAATATAGGGAGAATCGTATGCTGGTTTATTATATTGCTAGAATTTGACTTCACAGTGGTGGCCAAAAAGGGTAAAACCCATCTACGAGCAGATCATCTTTCACGGATACACAACGGGGAAGCTCCTGAAGGAGTAGATGATGACATACCAGATGCTTATCTTTTCAACATTGAAATGGTATCCAAATGGTCTCAGGAAATTGTTAGCGTTCTTTCCTTTGGAAGTGGGTTTGATAATACAGAATGCAGATCCAAACATCAAACAATTCGATAAACAAAAAACTTCCAGTTGGTAGCAGGACGGCTGTATCATTTTGGATCGGACCTAATTTACGATTATGTCTAAATCCGGAAGAATTCGAGAGCTACCTTGAAGAGACACATGTCCAGGATTGTGCATTTCATTGTTCAACAGTGAAGACACACCAAAGACTGAAACAGTTAGGGGTTTATTGTCCAACTATGTATGCGGACACGCATTCTTATGTTACCAATTGTACTATATGTAGTGCCAAACGACCAGTGGATCACGCAACTTTGTTTCAGGTAAACATAGCACCTGCATGGAGTCGATATATAATTGACTTCTTGACCACCAGGACGTTCCCTGAGAACATCACAAGAGCACGGGAAAAAGCTATAGAGCTGGAAGCTCGTGACTTTCAGTTAATTGGGAACCAACTCTATAAGCGAGGTAAGGACAATCAACTTAGAATCTGTGCAAGTGAAAGCGAATACCTGCTGATTCTAGAACATGCACATAGCGGAATAAGTGGAGGCCATTTTTCGGGCGATAAGACGGCAAAAATTGTCTTAACCGTAGGAATTTGGTGGCCTACATTGCACATGGATGCTGAAGAGTTTGTAAAGCGTTGTTACGCATGTCAACGCACCAAGGTGCCAATACAAAGAGATGAGATGCCATTACGGCCAATGATGGGAGCAAGAGCATTTGCAAAATGGGGCATTGATTTCATCAGACCTATATCACCTCCTGCATATCGCACACATACCCAATATATCATTGTGGCTACGGACTATCTCACAAAATGGGTAGAAGCCAAAGCAAGTCGAAGCCAAAGCAACACAAAAAGCTGATGCACGCACCACGGCACAATTTTTATATGAGAATTTTTTTGTGTGTTACGGGTTACCAATAGAAATTGTCAGTGACCGTGGAACACATTTTATCAATGAAGTCATTGAATATCTGCTAGAGGAATTCATGGTCGTACATAGGAAATCCGCACCATACCATCCACAAGCCAATGGGCAAGGTGAGGCCACTAATAAAACACTATGCACGGTTCTCACTAAAATAGTGTCAAAATCAAGAACAGATTGGGATCAGCAGCTACACTCAACACTATGGGCATATAGGGTAGCTTACAAAACATCAATAGGAACAACACCATACAACATGGTGTTTGGCCTAAATGCTATACTACCCATAGAGTTTTTAATTCCAACTCTACGAGTAGCAAAAAGCTTAGAATGGAAAGGGCATGAGCTCTCTTCAAGAATTGATGATCTTGAAAAGCTAGATGAACTCTACTTACGAGCTATCGCTTCAATCTATGCTAAAAAGAGAAGACAAAAGGAATTTTTTGACAAACATGTACGTACCAAAGAGTTCAAAACAGGTGATTATGTACTTGTTTATACCTTGAAACAACATGCCAAGAAACTTAAAAAGCGAGGGATGGGACCATTTGTGATTAGTGATCTATCACAAAGTGGAGCTGTCAAACTTGCTACATTAGCAGGTGAAGAAATGCCAAACTGGATTAGTGGATGTCGACTGAGGAGGTATCATCTACCACTCACACAGGAGATGCTCCAACAAATTCATCAAGGAAAACAAAGAATGAAGGAAAAACAGAGAGTACGGGAGGAAGCTCAACTCGAAGCACAAGAACGCATTGCAAAAAGACAGCTTTTGCGACAACAACAACAAAGTGGACCACCATTACGCATCAATGCCATTCGACTGACGAACTTGGAGGAAGAAACAGTGGAGCCAATAATTGCGGTCAAAGTGGGCAGTAATCAAGTTGAATCAACAGCTTTGCTTGATTCGGGTGCTCAAGCAAATTTGATCTCTTACGGATTATAACAAACAGCTCAAAGTCACAGGTCAACTTCATCCTACTCCTCACGTGCTGGAAAGTAGCACATCACACCCGTTGAAAACATTGGGATGGACTATATTGCATGTACAGATACATCAATATATTTACCCACACAAATTCTATGTAGTGACAGATGAAAGCACACAACACCCAATGATGTTGGGGCAACCTTAAGGCAGTCAAAATTCAGCATGAACATCAACAACAAGTGATAGCTTTTGCTCAGCAATACCAGCATGATCAACTGCAAGCCATGCAATCACTGGAAACAAAGCCAAAAGCACAAATTCCATCAAAGAACAACATGATACCCGAGACCAAAAATCAGGTAAAAGCCAACCATACTACTTACAGACACATGAAGTCAACGGCCACAATGCAAAAATCTAGGCTACCAAAACAAGGAAAACAAGTATGGATGCGGACGGATGGAAATGACATGGTAGACAAACAACAATGCAACAAAAGGATTCCAACAAAGCAGATGGTTCAAATACAAACCAGGGGCATAAAACAGATATGGATCCCAAAGAAAATTCTTAGCCATAACCCAAATGTCACTCACATTTGGATACCAAAGCAAAAGCAAAAGGAACTCCCTTCAGTACAAGCAACAACGGAAAGCAGACAGCTGCATTTCAAAAGGGAAAACCGACATATGTGGATGCCAATAAAAGACAAACCAGTGGCAAACGAGAAAGTGCCAAACCATCTACAAAAACCGGCAGCAACAAAATACAAATGGAAGCAATGGCCATACGGCCCATAACCATTACGGACCAGCCAATTTTGCCCTTAGAAACAGCTACGACTCCATCAACAGTGTCGGCAAAGCAATTGCCTTTTGCAAAAAAGACAATTAAACAGAGAGCAGTAGAGTTACAGCTGTTACTTGCAAAGAAAGCAGGAAACCTCGACGGCGGATGCCAATAAGCATCTAGCTTATTCCCTTCTCTTGCACAGCATTAATTTTTCCATGCATTGACCGAGTATGCATAACGTAGGGCCATATTAATCGGCCAGGCATTAGCACAACTTTTTCAACCCATGCACGACACATACTTCAAGGCGATACCTTGTCGTCCGGGAGGACTCCAGTTAGGAGGGGGGGAGGCATTCTAGAGGCACTCTCAAATGCGGAACCAATAACAAAAACAGCAAAAAAGGGCACGATTTTCGACTATTTTAAGGGTTGTTGTTTGATTGCAAAATTTTCTGGAGTAACCCAAGTATATATGCCCTTATACAGCATGAAGCTACAGGTATATGGGGCCAAACGCCAAATCAAGCCCCTAGGTGTGTGTATATAAGTAGAAATAGCCATTTTTCAGGCAAAATATTGGTAAAACAGAGAGATCCGGCCATAAAAATTGCATGTGAGTGTATATAATGTGTTGCGATGATGTTTGTGATTTATTATGATTTTTGGGAATTTTTTGGGTTTGATTTGCTATTTTCCTTTTAATTTTGCTAATTTTTGACAGAAAAACTTCAAAAATACAAAAAGCAGGTGAAAAACAGTCGTAATGAAAAAAAAAAAAATGGGGATGATCAGTGACTATAGGAAAACCTATGGTACAGTGGGGGTGCAATTATGAGACTGGAGCGGAAAGCGTGTTTTGGACAGATTTTGACCGAAATGCCAAATTTCTGGTAAATAGAGCAAATGGAGTCCAAATCAAGAAATTTTTGATCCTAAACCGCATCTCGCAAGAAGATAGGATCACATGTCAAATTTCATGAAAAGTGGTTTGGGGACCTCCATTATAAGAAATTATCACCCCATTTTTAGCTCATTCTCACTATTGACTTTGTGGAGAGAGCTTCTTCCACCTAGAGCGGATCGACCTTCCAGCAGCTTCTACGACACGCACGACTACTCAACAAGCTCTAGACATGAGAGGTAGGCTCACCACCTTGAGCTTTTCGCGCATGTTTGTCATTATGTCGCGAAAACTAGCGTAGGAGTCACATACAAAGCGGGCGGTAGAGACCTACAAGTAGAGACTACGGCCTAACGGCTAACCCGAAAGCAACAAGACTTCATCAGCAGCTTACCCTAGTCTAGGAGACCAGTCCTGGATAGCCAAAGGCAGTAGGAAACCATCGGGAAAAACCCTAATTCCCAGAAACCCGCAAGAGGCCACCAAATGGGAAATCGGCGAAACAGCGACCAAATGCTACCAAAATTCATGGGTAGGAGCATCTCGGCATGCTCGACAAGTCTATATGACCTGCATGACCAAAAAGTGACCCGAAGTGGCACTAAACTTCAGAAACGGCATCAGACACACAAAGCGTCAAATTGCTCTTGCAGCCAAACCGCAAGCCCGTTTGCCACCAAACTTCAGGAGCGGCTTTCTTAGACCATCAACAACCAAGCCCTATGGTGGTAGACCACCACAAATCATCAAAGGTATGTAAATGCAACCACGGGGGCTTCTAGAGCGACAAATTGCCAAATGGAGCTCCGGTGAAGCCAAAGTCGACAAAAACCATACGGCAAGGATCCCCAAGGGATCGGGAAGCTATGGAGACCAACATCAAGAAATTTCATCGCCAAAAAGCACTCCAAAACTTCAGAAAACGGCTCGGAGGCTCTGAAGTCCACACAGGGAGTTGTTCTCTATCCATTTGACTTTTTTGTTGAAAGTAGGCTCAAAAGGGACTTAGGGGGGCCAAGGGCAAGCACTGGGAGCACCAGCAATGAAAAAATCACCAGGAGACATCCTACGCGTAGGATGTCTCAAGGGCACTTTAACTCGAACATCTCTCATCCTGCACATGTTCTGAATGACATTTACAAGCTATCCACCAAGTTTCATCACATTTGGACCAAATTTGACCTCATATGCATGGAAAAACGCAAAGTTAGGGCATAGAGGCAATAATGGGCCATAGACCTACCAAATCTTGTCCAAATCCCATGAAACTTGCACAGCACATTCACCAACACATCAACAAACAATCTGTGTGGTCAGGGAGAAAAAATGATGAAATAGACATCCTACGCGTAGGATGTCTATTTGACCTTTTTGACATGCAAGGGATGATTTGTCATTCCAGATCCAATCACCTCATCATCAGGAGCCCATATATCAAGTTTGAAGCCATTTTAATCACTTTTGACCCCCAACACCCTCAAGATACACTTTTTGAGCCCAAAAACACCTCACAGAGCCTTACAAGCATCAAATCTTGTCCAAATTCAAATCCAAGAACATGGCCATGTTCCATAGGTCAAGGACAACCCACAGATTAAATTTCATGTCATTTTGATGAAAAAGACATCCTACGTGTAGGATGTCTCTAGCATAAATTTAGCCTTCTGTACAAAGAATGACATCATGGGAGCCAATACCATGGTGCAATGAGCCCATATACCAATTTTCAACCCATTTGGACATCAATTGCTACCTATGATGGACATTCTACCCAAATTGGGACCTAAAGCCTGAATCATCCCAAAAATCCACTTTTTGATATCCAAATTCAAATCCAAGCATATATCCATGTTCCATGAGCCCTACACTACCTGCATGTCAAGTATGAACCAATTTTGATGAAAAAGACATCCTACGCGTAGGATGTCTAGATGAAAACTTTTGGCCAGATTTGCAATGTGAGCACCTGCACAGCTTCACAAGTTCCTTTTAAGCTTTATTTTCAATTTTCAAGTCATTTGGATAAGTAAAACTCAGTTTCGCAGCTAATATGGAAAAAACGCTAACTTCGGACTACTAAGTGCAACAGGATCTATGGCAGCCTCGAAGTCACCGGCAAAGAGGAAAAGAATGACCATCAAGGATTATCTGGACGAAGTGGAACCCTTTGTCATTCCAGAAGGAACACTAAAGCCCACCAGCATCTGGATACAAGAGGATCTGTTAGAGTCCAATGACCTAAAGATCTACCAGGGAGTGTTCAAAGACACTGAAGGCAATGTTATAGAGCTACCAATGCTGCCGAGAGAACATAATGAGTTTGTACGAAGCAAGATGGCCGGCTACTTGGAGAAAATTGATCTCCACAACTACTTCGAAGCAATACCGGCGGGGGTGGACATCAAAAGAGTCTGGGAGTTTGTAGCAAGCATCAAAGAGGATGGAGAGGCCAAGGTAACAGATTTACAAGGTAGACCAGAAACAGAGATAATAATCAGTGAGCGGGTTGTAGCCCATGCACTAGACCTCTCCAATGAGGGAGACAATGTAACAAAAAGAAGGGATGAAGTCAAGGTGTACAAAGAGAAAAAGGCAAATTACACCTTTGAAGACATTGCCAACCCAAAAGTGGCAATTATGAGCCAGTTATACAACCAGTACTTCCACATGTGCACGAAGAGGCCACAGAAGTAAAGGATGCCGCCAGGTGCAATTGCCACAACGTTCACTTGGGCAATGACAAAAGGCACCCCAAAGATAATCAACTATGTGGCATATACATGATAGCTTAGTAAAGATGGACAACAAAAAGCCAACCTATATAGTGCCAGGAGAACTGATCACCAAGGTGGTTTATGGGGCACTACACGCTAAAGGAAGGTGGCGTGACCCCCCATCTCAGAATGATTGGCTAAGAGTAAAAGAAGACAAGGAAGATGAGCCGCAAAGGGCACCAAGGGTGGCTACGAGATTGAAAAGACGGCTAGAGCCAGTTGAAGAGGAGCAACCCAAGCAGAAGAAAGGAAAGAAGGAGTTTGCTCAAGTGCCTTGCTCAAGTGCCGGCCAAAGAAACAAGGTCTCAGAAAGCAGCAAGAATAGAGAGGCTGATGGAGAGTTTTCGAGTGGAGAGAGCCCTCAAGGTTGATTTAAGCGAGCTCTGGAAGCCATCTCTAGAGTCTATGTCCGAATCGTCCAAAAGAGTGCAAAGGGAGAAGATTATATCAAGAATTTTGAGATTCTTGATGCTGCAGTAGAAAACATCCCTCATGTCCCTTTCATAGACGAGGAAGTACAGCAGATAAGGCAGAAACTGTTGCATGAGCAAGAGAGACAGGAAAGAGAAAGAAAAACAAAAGCAGACAGGGACTTAAAGGGCAAACCTGCATCTTTACCAGATAGCCCTAAACCCAGCCCACAACCATCACCACCGCCCTCACCACCTCCTAGCAGCCCTCCACAGGAAGATAAGGAGGCTGAGGACAGACAAGAAGAAAGGCTAGCAGAAGATCAAGAGTAAAGACAAGAACCTGAGCCAAAAGAAGAGGCCAAGCCTGAAACTGAGCAAAAAGGATTAGATGAGGCTTACTATGCATTTTTGTACCTGCTAGTTGTAGGCTATACGAAGGAAGAAGCCGCCACAGACGCATTCGACTTGGCGAGGACATGGCCTAAAGAACAGATGCAAGGCATCAGGCTAGTGGAGCTAAAAGAAATTGCTACAGACACGATAGACCTGCACCCGCCCTCCAATGACTGGGACGTGGTGATGACAAAGCTAGCCGGATTGAGGGCACAATCCATGGCTTCAGAGAAAGAAATGACAACTCTCAAAGCCACTGAAGAAAAGATCAAAATGGAAGTACATTCTCTGCAGGCACAAAGCCAAGGGCAAAAGGAGAGAGAAGCCGACCTACAGGCCAGCTTGGCAAGGGCTCTACAAAACTGCCAAGCAATGGAAGAAGCAAATCAGGAAGCAGCAAAAAGAATACAGGCAGCTAAAGAAGAGTGTCAGCTCAGCAAGTCATTGCGAGATGCCGAGAAAGAAAGAGATAATCTGATACTACAGGTGGCAGAAGAAACGAAAGAAGTAGAGGCCATGAGGAATGCCAAGGAAAGAGCAGAGATAGAACAAGAAGCAAGCCTGGATGAAGTCCTTGAGCTCAAGGACCAACTAAAAGTCAAAGATCAAACCATCCAGAGGCTGCGAGCATCACCTGCTAGAGTCAGAGCTACAAGCTCGACTCAAATCATTTCTGAGAGTCAACTCTACGAAGAGCAAATGCAAGAACTTCAGAAAGTACCGACTCTCGAGAAAAAGCAGAGATTGATGATGGCTGAAGGTTCTATAGTCATGCAAACTAAAATGGAAGAGGGCCAAAAAGCCCTGCAAGAAGAAGTGGAAAGCATGAAGATAAAGCTCGAGAAGGCGGAAAGAATAAACGCCGAACTTAATGACCTCCTCGTGAATATGGGCGGACAAGCTGAAGCGGAAAAGCAAACACTCCTCGGGCAAATTGAGGAGTTGAAAGGCCAGCAAGGAGGAGAGGCAGAAAGCTCAGGGCCAGCCGCCAATGAGGGCATCGACCTCGAAAATGTGGCAGATCCTGTGGACACACCTATGCAAGAGGAAATCATAGCAGGATCCTCTCAAGAGCCACGGGATCTAACACAAGAAGAGGAGGAAAAATTGCGTAAGGCAATAGAGGAAGAGCTCAGAGAAACCACGAAGGAAGCCTTGGAGTGGGAGCAGAGGGTCTTCAAATCTATGACCATTCAGAAGATCGACGCCAGCAATCTCAGGCGCGAGTGGCTTCAACCCTCTCTCCCATATCCATTGTTGAATATGAGGCAGCTACAATAAACAAGCGGATCAAAGAAGAGCCAGCTGTACCTCTCTACAATGCAGATACCTCAAAATCAGAAGGGGTCAAGCTTATTGTGGACTCTCAGCCAAAGTGGAGGAAGGCCTGGCTTACAAAGTACCCACAATACCTAATCCACTTGGTAGAGGCACCTAAAAATATCAGAGACAACCTCATCTTCTGTCCTCTACCAAGGGTTAGGACATGAAAGGCACAGGAAATTTTTCAAAGGAGCCAACCCACTTGGCTGAACTATCCTAAGCTGTCGGGCGTGAAGGCAGGTGAGAGAATAAGTGTCCAATACATGGTGAAAACCCTAACGGGCGCCATAAAGTTGTTCACTGGCTCACCTGACCTTACATGCATTATGATGAGGAAAATCTGCAGAACCATCTTAGCAGTGTTCGAGACCTTCAAGCCAGGCCAGGTGACCGACATCATATTCTTCTTCCAGGCTACATATAGATGCGCCTATGATCTGTCAGGTCGGCCTTCCAAGGAGGTGATACATGCGCTGTATCAAAGGATCATGTTTCTACCATCCTATCACCTCCAGGCTTTTGAAGAAGCATTCTATACAGGGTTCTTCACCATAA
The DNA here is from genome assembly GCF_014529385.1 of Adiantum capillus-veneris. Lineage (NCBI taxonomy): Eukaryota > Viridiplantae > Streptophyta > Polypodiopsida > Polypodiales > Pteridaceae > Adiantum > Adiantum capillus-veneris. The sequence continues at coordinate 113,019,130 of NC_140955.1, forward strand.
ATACTGACATCTTTGGCCCAACAATGTTGAACCTACATGCCAGGTACGAATCACTGCTAAAGATGCGAGAAACAATACGATGAAGCAGCAGATCAAGGCCATGTCGGGGACGACGTGAACAAGGAGGGGGGGAGTGTTAGAAGCTGGACACACCCCACGGCATCTAACTACTCGGAGGATTATTATTTTTGTAATTATTCATTCGTTGAGGAAAACCTGATTTTTCACCTTGTAATTATTGGGACTTACAGAAGTTTCCAGATTGTATCCCAGTTTTGATAGTTAGATTGAGTAGATGGTTGATTTTGGAACTTTAGGGCTTGAGAAATTGTAAGGTATATATACCACTTTTTGACCTTAATGAAAGACCTTTTGTCATTTTAAAAACAAGTTTTGAAGTCTGTGAGTGAGCGTACTGTGTACGAGAGAGAGAGAGAGAGAGAGAGAGAGAGAGAGAGAGAGAGAGAGAGAGAGAGAGAGAGAGAGTGAGCTTCATCTTGATGCTACGTGTGCTCCGGTGGTCGGAATCGAGTGCGAAGAAGTGCAGCGTGTTGCCCCTGACGAGAGCTACGCGCCGATACCTACATTGCGTGCGTACGGTCCGGTTTTGTGAGCTCCTTCTACGAGCTTCATCGGGTGTTTGGGTGAGCATACGTTGTCCGATTTTGCATTGCAGCATATCCACGCGTTCACATTGAGTAGAACTACACATTAGGCACTTTAGATTTCGGAAACGAAGACCTGCAGATTTTGGCCAGACATCCTACGTGTTTCTGCACCAGGTGTTTTGGGTCGTGACTTTGGTTCATAGACCTTAGGGAGAGCGATCTATTGGTAATAGTAGGGTCTCCTTCAAGTTCTATGGTGTTTCGAGATTGTTTGATGGGTGTTCGGCTCTAGAAAGCCTTGTAGGAAGTTTCCTCTTATGCACTCTTGAAGGCTGTGACTTAGACAATTGGTAGAGACCTCTTTAGGAATTAGTTAGGAGTCGGTCGAGTGTAGGTTGACACCTTATTCTTTCTTCCACGTGCCTGCGGGTCGAGCTTCGTCCTTAGCTCACATTACATGTTAGGTGAGTTCTCACTGTGCTGGCATTCATTGCGGCGTATCCGTCCAACACTTCTCTTGCCATCTACCTCTACCAAACATGGGGTATATGCCTAGGAAAATGTGGGAAATCTGGAGTGTAATGACCCTCTTTTCCACAGTTGTAACATTATCCAGGTAATTGCGTAGCTCTTCCTCTTCCTCCTCTTGTTGTCCCCTATCCATCGCACTTAGTCGCATCTCCTGCATTTTCTTTGACAAATCCTTGATTGTGCATACCCAATGTTATGGAACAGTTCTCATACACAATTCTCCTGATTGTCGTCTTGGGCCACATCACAAGGACCTTGCAATTGAGTAGGAACCATCACTCATATCCCATTACACGTTGCTCGATCTTCTTCTTTATCTTCTTGCTTTTCAATTGGAAATTTTCACTACCTCGTTGTAGTTCTCTGTGCTTTCAAAGTCCACCTTTTCTTGCACCTTACGATGCAAGAATTCTAAAAATTTATCTAGCTTGAAGTATTCCCCATCATCCAATTGCATGGTTGCCGCTAACTCTACCGAACACACTTCAAAAAGATCCAAAAATAGGTCAAAATCTTCACTTACATCTTGTTTAAGAGCCTTCAGCTTCGCATCCATCTCTATCGGAGACACCTCTCTACGGAAGTCATGCAAAAATGCGACAAGACCAACCAAACGTGCCTTGTCTCACCTTCCAAAGCTTCAAATCACACTTTAGTTTTGCCGCGTACCACCAATGGAAATTCTTGCATTTTGCTATCCTCATTAGGCACACACATTAATATCATGTACAATTAAAAATCTGTCATCCACTCATCTAGATTCTCTTTACCTATAAAAATTGCTCCATAGCTTCATGTTTCCATGCTTTCCTACTGCAAAAACCACTTTTTGTCAATCAAGGAGCAATCAGAGCACCGTCCTCAATGGGGGCACCAGAAGATGGAGAGGGGGAATGGGAAACATGCCCAAAACACACATAGTTACCCCTATATAACTCAGGGTATTCATATCACCCTTGTCCTCTCAAAAACACCTTCAATAGAGAATAATTGCACTAGCAGGGCCTCGTCTGCACACTTCCCAATGCACACACAATTGAGAAGATCACCACACAACACGCATGTAGCATTGCAGTTCATTTTGGCCCTTCCAACTCACACGACACCTCTTAACTCACTCTCTCTCTACACACAGGCACCGCCAATTCGGAGGGACACACGCCTCCATAGCCAACACCGTCAACCAAAGCAAGAGTAGGAGAAAGAGATAGGGGGAGAGGGAGGGGGAAATCAACACCGAATGGGGCAAAACGGGTTTGATCTTAATTAAAAAACACTTACAGAGCTTTAGAATTCCATAGACATGGCTAGCTTCAACAAAACACTTGCTCTCGCCCTTCATAGACACCATACAATCTCAAAACGCTCTTTTTTCTTGAGAAGCACTCCCTCTTTCAAAAAAAAAACTTCTTGGTCGTTCCAAAAATCCCCCAAAAATGTTTTTTGAAAGCCCCTTATAGGGGTCTGACTACACTTTTTAGTATCTCGCATCCGATTGGTCCACCCAACCACTTGACTTAGAAATTTTGAGAGGGCGGTTCCACATATTGTTGTATGTATAAGCCTCACATGATATCTCTCCTTTATCAATGGCGCCCGCCACTACTGCCCCCCAGTTGGGTAGCTTTGTCCTCAATAAAAGGGGAGGCGTCCATTTAGGCACCCCCTGTGTGAACACCCCTAAGGGCACAACCAGGCCTGCTAACTAGCCGACCAAATGCCACCAATCACCACCAGCATTGAGCACCACCAAAAGATTCCCACACAGTGCCACGAGTGTTGGGGTGTAGGCCAGGTGGACGTGGGAAACCACCCTTGTATACTTTATTTCACCTAATCAATATAGGGAGAAAAAGAGAGAGGGTTGACTCTTCTCTTTCTTCTCCACTAACCCAACACAGGCTGTCTGTGATTCATCCCCTTCCCCATTCTCTTCTTCCCCTCTCTTGCACACACTCCGTACACGCGTTACGCGTACAACAATTGGTATCAGAGCACAGGGAGCTCGTCGGCATCCCCGGCTGCCCCGTGCGTGCAGCTCTCGCTATTGAGATCTTGGAATCAAGAAAGCTTGGAATCTCAGCAAGCAGGAAATCGGGCGTGAGCTCTCCAGAAAGTACATGCAAATCTATGTGCAGATTTAGAGAGGAAGATTCGACCATGGAGTTTGTGGAACTTAAGCTCAACATCTGAGCAAGAATCAAAGCACATTGAGCCAGAATCCAAGAGCAGTGAGATTGAAAGCCTTGAATGCTTGGAGCAACCAAGCAATAGATGCAACAGGTCGGTGGAAACTCAGACGAAATTGAAGCTTGGGATTTGCCATGAGCAAGAGACCAAAAATGAGCTTCAGCTCGGTAGACAGTAACTTAGCAAGCATTGAAGCCTTGATGGCTTGTATCGGAATCTACAATTAGGCTTGCGAGAAAGTCGGCAGCATAATAGACACAGCAGGAGTATGAATAGCAGGATCGGGTACAAACCAAAGCCTTGAAAGCAGTTACAGTCGGGCAATTAGAGTTGAAGCTTGATGCAACAGAGCGAGCTCGAGCAGCATGGCACACACACACTACTCTGCAGGCGTGCAACAGGAGAAGGCAAGCAATTGGGGGTGCAGTAGATGCCCATTCGGGTAGTGTTGAGCTGAATCAAATCAAGAGCTCGTGAGCGCTGGGAGAAGGGCAACAATTTTGGCATGTTGTGTGTGTTTACACACACACACCTCACCCTGCAAATCGGTTTCTTCTACAGCTCGACCAACAGAGCCAAGTGTGTGCAAGAATTCATTCCCACTAAGGTTGCGACAAAATCCTCCAACCCCTCTCCTCGAGCTCATGAAAAGAAAGACAGTTTTTCAGAATTGTAGTTGTGAGAGAGAGAGAGAGAGAGAGAGAGAGAGAGAGAGAGAGAGAGACAGAAAGGCGAGCTTGACACCGAGCTTGCGAGCGAGCTCAAGCAACACACAGAGCGAGTGAGAGAGAGAGAGACCAGAGTCTCATCATCGACATCAATGATTCTCTGATTTCGACATCGTCACCCGGCTTCCATATCCACACACCGAGTCCGACGAGCTTGAGAGCGATCTTGACAGATCGAGCGAGATCTGTGACGATCGATACCGATCCGACTCGGAATTGACTATTCGATACTGGATTCGAGCATTGGCGTTTTACGGCTACTCGGCTAGCCACTTCCGCCTGGCGGCGAAAGGCGACCGCCCGGCGGCGAAAGGCGACATCGACATCGACACCGCTCATGCACACCGGCTCGACACTACTCATTGCGGCGGATCTCGGACATCCAACCAAGACACCGGGCATTTCCCCAGACGAGCGCGTTCCCACAATCGATGACCGTGCTTGCGACATGCGCGGGTGAGGTACCTCTATCATAGAGGAGTGACACCCGGCATCGGCACCGAGTGCACCGATCGCCTTGTACGACACAATTTACGGATACAACACCTTTGGCGGCTATTCGACTAGCATATTTCTGCCCGACGACAGAAATCCACACATAGTAACACCGACGCGCAGGTTACAGGCTACAGGGGGGGGTTTTTAAGCCCATTCACTCACAGATTCTCCACGTTACCAGACATAGCGCTTTTCACAGGCGATTTGGAAGTCATTTCACAAGCAGATTCTCTGCGGACACATGCGTTGACATATGCATTTTGTTGTGAGCACACCTAGTGCTATTGAGCTCTTTTGAGAGCAGATATCCCTGCAGGGATCACTTTCACTGCATGCAGCAGTTCTTGGTGCCTGCTTGAGCGCGGTTTTACTCATGTACGTTGAGTTGCGAACACTGCCCACTGTACTACGTGTGGAGCCATTTTTGGCTATTTTGGCAGTTTTTCCCGGCCGTTTCTGAGACTCGGACCGGAAGAGCCCTTTCTGAGACTGTGGCTAGTCCATTTGTGTCTGCATTAGCCTTTGGAGGGTCGATAGCGTGAGGTTTTCTTTGAGCTGGGGTGTACTCGAATGTTGAGATACCTTCGGTGATACAGGTAGCTCGAGTTCCCCTTTACAGTACCCTCGTCATAGGATATGTATCTGGACGGTTATTTATGCTTTTGACACCAGGTTGGCACTCACATAGCAGTGGTTTTGTGCAGCAGATGCCCAGTTAGTGCAGTTGGCACATTTATATGCATTTTGAGTTGAGTTTTGACTCCTCATACAAAGGAGACTCTGCCGGATTTACTTCCCGCGAGTCGTGACTTCCATTGTTGGCACTTTTGAGTCTATCTCAGTTGAGATTTTACTCCCGATATAAAGGTTACTCTACCCAAATTTCTACAGCTTTTCGCCATAGTTTGGCACCTCTCAAACCCTCTTGTCAGCGATGGCTTCTTCTTCAGAAAAGGAGGAGTATTTCATTCGAAAGTTCGATGGCAGCAACTTCACCATGTGGAAAGAGCGCATGAAGGATGTTTTGATAAACAAAGGCCCCTCAAAACCGTTGAAAGAGCGCGCAGAGGATGATGATTATACACAAGCTCAATGGGAGATTTTGGATGCAGAAGCCATGGCTACGATACGTCTACATCTAGCCGAGTCAGTCTTCTTCGCTATCATAGGGAACAAAACAACCAAGGAACTTTGGGATAGCTTATGTTCAGCATGGGAGAGCAAAAATGCATCCAACAAAGTTTTTCGAATGAAAAATCTTATGAAGCTCAACATCAAAGAAGGTAGCATAGTTTCCGGTCACTTAAAAGAGTTCAATTCCTTGTTTAGTCAGCTGACATCTCAGGGCTTTAAGGAGTTTGACGATGAACTCAAGTCTATCTTCTTGTTTTGCTCTCTACCCAGTTCATGGGATATCTTTTGCACATCCATTAGCAATTCAGCTCCGAATTGCAAGTTAGAGTTCAATACTGTCACAGATGCGTTGCTCACTGAAGAGATTCGTCGTAAATCTCTCCATAATGCTAGTCATGGAGATGCATATATGGCTGGCAGTTCAACAAAGGCAAGAGGCCACGACAGGAACAAATACAAAAGCAAAAGTAGAGAGTGAAATCCTCGTAGTCCTAGCAGACGGGAACCAAAGTAGAGACCGCAATGCCAGAAATGTCTAGTGTTACTATTACCACAAGAAGGGTCATTACAAAAAGGATTGTCACAGTTTCCTAAGAGATCAGAAAAACATGCAAAAGGATAATTCTGGCAAAGGCAAAAGTACAGTAAAGATTGAAGAGCTCAATATTGTTGAGTCTCCCATACCTACCACTGCAGTAGAGGATGCTCCTCCTCCAGTGATGCTCATTATACCCACAGAGATTCATCACGAGGTGACAGCAGATGCCTCAGATGTTCTCATTTTCACTTCAGATCTCACTCCAGATGCTTTGGTTGCAAAGGATGAGGGTTATGCACAGAATTGGATCCTTGATTCTGGTGCAAGTTTTCATGTCACACCGCATAGAGAGTGGTTTTCCTCTTATCCATCCATGCATGGAATAGTCAAGCTCGGTGATTCCTATGACCTTGACATTATTGGCATTGGTGATGTGAAACTTCAGATGCATAATGGCACTACTTTTGTGTTGCAGAATGTCAGACATGTGCCCAAGCTTACAAAAAGCTTGCTTTCTATAGGGCAATTGGATGATCTTGGCTACACTACAGTTTTTGGTAATTGTTCTTGGATGATCCACAAGAACAACCTTATCATGATGAAAGGTAATAAAAACGGATCCATGTACTCTTTGTTTGTTTCGAGTGTCGACGAACACTCTATCTGTGTTGCCGAGCTGCCATCTTCTGAGTTGTGGCATAGCCGGCTAGGGCATATTAGCCAAAAGGGAATGAAAACACTTTAGCGTTTTGGCTACTTACTTGTGTTAGATTACACGGACTTTCCATTGTGTGAGCATTGTCTATATGGCAAACAGACTAGATTGACATCTTCGCCATTGAATAAGAAACTAGGCGAACCTCTAGACTTGGTGCACAGTGACTTGTGTGGTCCAATGCCACATAAGACTCTAGGGGGGGCGAACTACTTGCTCACGTTCATAGATGATTCTACCAGAAAGGTGTGGGTGTATCTCATTAAGTGTAAGGAAGAAGTCTTCTCGACATTCCAAAAATTCCTCGCCATGGTTGAAAACCAATCAGGAACAAAGCTCAAAGCTTTTCGCACGGACAATGGTGGAGAATATGTCTCCTCAGAGTTCAAGGATTTTTGCAATAGAAGAGGCATTCGGCGGCAGTTTACTGCTCTATACACACCTGCACAAAATGGGATAGCTGAAAGAATGAATCGTACGATTCAAGACCGAGTTGTCTCTATGATATCTATGGCGAAGCTTACTCCAGAGTTTTGGGGGGAAGCTAATCTGACAGCAGTGCACATCATCAACAGGTCACCTAGTTCTCCTTTGAATTTCAAAATTCCACAGGAATTATGGACTGGCAAAGGGCCAAGCTATGAGCATTTACATGTATTTGGATGTGAGGCATATGTACATGTGCCCAAAGAACTTCGTCGAATGTTAGATCCCAGATCACACAAATGCATTTTTATTGGCTATGGTGCAAACGGAGAGATGGGATATCGTCTCTAGCACCCAGAATCAAACAAAGTCATTCGTAGCTCACATGTGATTTTCAATGAATCAAAAATGCACAAGAAGCCCATCAAAGATTTTGAGTACAGACGTGTTTGTTTTGAGGACGTAGCCTCTGAGCCAACTCAGTTCATTAGTGTTGCACCTACTCCTCAAGTGCAAGATACTACTATTGCTCCGGAGAGAGCAGATTCCAGCAGTCAGGCACTGAGAGGCTCTGAGAGAGTATCACGTGCGCCCGAGCGGTTTGAGCCGGGTATACACCACATTTTGGTCACTGACAGTGGAGAGCCAACTTGCTACAAAGAAGCTATACAAATGGAGGATAGCGTTAAGTGAGAGTAGGCTATGCAATCAGAATACAATTCGATTGTGGCTAATGAGACATGGGATTTGGTTGAATTACCAAAAGGCAAAAATGCTTTACCTTGCAAGTGGGTATACAAGAAGAAGTATACAGCGGAAGATCCCGAGCCTAGATACAAGGCTCGTCTAGTTGCCAAGGGTTTCAAGGAGCAAAAAGGTGTGAATTTTGATGAGATTTTCTCTCCACTAGTCAAGATGACTACACTTCGCACAGTGCTTGGCTTGGTTGCTATCCAGGACATGGAACTTGTCCAAATGGATGTGAGCACAGCATTTCTTCACGGGGATCTAGATGAAGATGTCTACATGAAACAACCAAAGGGCTTCGTATGTGAAACCCAAAAACCAACGAGGACAGAATCGGTTTGTAAACTTAGAAAGGCACTCTATGGCCTCAAGCAAGGTTCAAGGCAATGGTATCAAGAATTCGACAAATTCGTGCAGTCTCAGGGTTACATAAGAAGTCAAGAGGATCACTGCTTATACACAAAAAGATTGAACGATGGTTCTTTAATCATCTTGATTTTGTATGTAGATGATATGCTTATCGCAGGCAAATCAATTGATGAGATCAATCAAATGAAAAAGATGCTAAGCACTCAGTTTTCCATGAAAGATTTGGGAGATGCCAATCACTTTCTTGGTATGCACATCAAGAGAGACAGACAACGTGGAATTCTTGAATTATCTCAAGAAAAGTATATTCACAAAGTCTTGCAATGTTTTAGTATGCAAGGGGGGAAGTCATTGAGTACCCCAATGCAAGCATACTCCAAACTTAGCAAGGAAGACTCTCCCAAGATAGTGGCTAAGAAAGAGGAAATGGTAAAAGTACCATATTCTTCAGCAGTTGGCAGTTTTATGTACGCTATGGTAGCCACAAGACCAGACATTGCACATGCAGTGGGAGTGGTTAGTAGGTACATGGCAAACCCTGGCAAGAAGCATTGGGAAGCAGTGAAGAAAATCTATTGTAGGTTACACATATGAGGATTATGCGGGTTGCATGGATCGTAGAAGATCCACATCTGGCTATGTGTTCATGTTTGTTGGAGCAGCTATCTCTTGGAGATCGTGTCTCCAAGATTGCACGTCTTCATCTACCACTGAGGCAGAATCTGTTGCTGCGTCTGACGCCAGCAAGGAAGCCATATGGTTGGCTCGTCTAGTGGGAGATTTGGGCATTCATGAGGTTCCAGTACTAAATTGTGATAGTCAGAGTGCTATTGCTTTGGCAAAGAATCCGGTGTTTCACTCAAAGTCGAAACACATAGAGGTCAGATACCATGTCATACGAGATGCATTGGCAGGCAAGCGTATCGAGCTCGTCAAGGTTCACACTGACGACAACCCCGCAGATGCTCTCACAAAGAGCCTAGCCTCGAAGCGATTTACACATTGTATAGAACTTATGGGTGTAGGATGAAGCCTCGACAATGCTTCATCAACTTTGTATAGACTAACTATACTAATGCCACTATTGGCCACCATGACCTTCAAGTGGGAGGTTGTTGGGGTGTAGGCCAGGTGGTCGTGGGAAACCACCCTTGTATACTTGATTTCACCTAATCAATATAGGGAGAAAAAGAGAGAGGGTTGACTCTTCTCTTTCTTCTCCACTAACCCAACACAGGTTGTCTGTGATTCATCCCCTTCCCCATTCAACACAGGCTGTCTGTGATTCATCCCCTTCCCCATTCTCTTCTTCCCCTCTCTTGCACACACTCCGTACATGTGTCACGCGTACAACAACGAGGACCCCCCACGCACGCACACACGAGAGGGGAGAGAGAGAAGCCCTCTCTGGAGCTCTCTCTCTACCTTGTGTTGTCTTATGAGGTGGCCTTGCTCCTTTATATATACACTGGACATTTACCTCGGGGTTTAGCATATGGGGTATATAGCCCGCCAAATGGTGCCTTCTCAAGGCACACCCTCTTTGTGAGTTAAAAGAAACCTAATGAAATCTCATATAAAACCAAACGTTTTTCCTAGCTTTGAAGAGCTCCCATCTCCTGCTCATTGACCGATACCCAAGCAGTAAGGCCCGATTGGAAGCCCATATCCAGGACTTTGATCCTTGTCACCTGCCATGCATTTTAACTTCATCATGACCTTGAATGACGTGTCCAAACTTGCCAAAAAGTTATATGCTCCTACTTTCTCGGCACTTGCTCTCGATGATATGTCAATCTGCCATATCTTGTCGCCCAAGATCCCAATTGACAGCTATCAACTCCATATAAAGCATACTTCCCATTGGAACCTTGGCGAACTCAAAAAAATCCCTATCACCACTCCTACCAAGGCGATCAAATTATGCCAGAACTTGTCCCCTTCAAAACTTCGCTTACATTGCTCTAACCACCCATCTATACCTTTCAAGTTCGACAAGGATTTCCAAAGCACTCCACATTTCAAGTGAGATATCTTGCACACCATAGCTCCGATTGAGGAGCTTCCTAGATTGGCTTGGAAAGCACCTTGTACATCACCACTTGCCCCATATTCCTAGCACTTTGGATACCTGTAGCAACCAATTTGATCAGCCTACCATGGGGTCTTTCTAGCCTAGAAAACCAGCATAAGCATACTTTTCCATATCTGCTTAGCTACCCTGGACCTCTATACATGCTTTAGCACCCTAGCTTGCACCTATATGCATCTTCAACCATGCCTTACACTTTTCACAATCCAGACCATCTATGGCTGCACCAACATGCATATGCCTCACATCCAAAGACACACAAATGATCATAGTATGGCTTCTTTCCAAACTAAAACTCCTCTAGAAGTATTACGTAATTTATTAATGATATGAATTTTTGTCAGTACTACTTGTGTGCAAAACTCTTCAGCCAAATTCACCATAGAAAGCATAGTTGTGACCCGCTCTTGAATCATTCAATTCATCCTTTGTGCAACTCCATTTTTTATTAGGTGTGCAAGTATTAACCTAGATGGTATCCTTATTATTGTATTATATTTAGTCATGGGCTAGGCTTGTCGGTCCCATAGGTGCATGGTCAATGATTGGGTGATCATCGATGGCAGACACACCACAAAATTTATTAGAGTGTAAGTATGTGTGAGCATGAGTGTGTGTGTGTGTGTGTGTGTGTGTTGGCAATTAATCATCGACAGTGGTACGATGACTATGAGGCAATTGAGCAGTAGAGGTGAGCTGCTTGATCACTACAGTGCCAGATTCATTCCTAGATGGCAACACATCAAGGTGAATGACACACTATCTACATCTATTTAGCTTGTCTGCAGCAAGCTTGTGTGTCTGTAGCCTTTGTGACTCGAACACAGCGCACAGCAAGGGCATTGTTGGTGACAATTTTTTGGCGACCTTACCAGCAAACTATTGTGCACCAATCTCTTCGATTGCACTCTATGCTGCTATTTGAGGATATGTTTTTTCATTATTGTGTTGACAACCCAAAAAAACAAGTCCAACTAGTCCTCGGGTTGCTGGAAAAAAGAAAGAACCCCAATGGCAGACATCCTAGCCTCGGCCTCGGTCTTTGATATATATGTGTGTGTGTGTGTGTGATATCATCATTCATACACTCCTCTTTGGTGAGATCAATAGTGAGGATCACACTATATATATAGCTTAGTCCTCCCAAGGGTAAAGAGCGCATGTGGGATAGAGGAAAGGCTTTTTCTTCCAAAAGCCTTCCTTAAAATTACCACCAATGTCACATGTACTTATGATCTCGTCAAGTGCTAGAATCTGAATAGCTAGAGAGTGCTTCAGTTTATGTGAGTACCCACTATCCATCTACATTAGGTTTTCGGCCTTCGGTGACCCACACATCATCCCTAGTGACTCTTCCTTCGGCTACAACATGATGGAGGCAAACCCTACACCAAACCTTGAGAATCCAAATCAAAATGTATTTGTCTTGGCCCCACATCCTGGTGCTAATGTGTTTAGTCATCTAATGGAAACATTTAGTAGAGCTACTAGCTCTAAAACTGCTAGTGAAGTCACAAAGGGGACAGGGAGGTAGATTCACCTTTCTCATCTCATGTAGACCTTGCACTCCCTAAGAATGTCCATGTGGATATCGTATCCATTGCATTTATTGAAGGCCCTATAAGGCTATCACCCTTTGAATTTCTATGACATCATGGTAGGGGTCTTTCAAAAGTGCAAGAAGTCAAACATTATATGCAAGCAGCTAGAGAAGGAAATCCAAAGCTTATGCATAGTAGAACAATGCAGACCAATGAAGGCAAAGGCCCCTATGAGAGCAGCCATACCAGTCAAGCAATTGAGTTCATACGAATTAGTGATCACTAAGAGTCAAACCATAGGGAGCCACAATGCATCCACTTCAAGGGAAACATCTAGCACACTAATCCTAGAAGGGGTATTTGTCAATAAAATTTGGGAATATGACCTATAAACTAAAACTCTGATCGATATATACATGGGCTACACATATCATGTGAGTTGGTTAGATGTTGTATAATCCACATCTAGTGCCACTAGTCTAGAGGTGTAGAAATGGATGTTTTATGACATCATCCATAGGATTACCCAGTTGGAGAGGCAAAACAAAGGAAGTAACATGACTTCTACAGGTCTTATGAGATTCTTGGATACGCTCAATGTCAAACAATCAGCCCTATCACAAATGGAGATTCCTTGGCAAAGTCTCGTGGATACACCGTATGTTGTTTCCCATGAATTCTCAATACATTTTGAGCCCACAAGTAGTACCTTTAGTTTCCCAGACCTAGCTTAATTTTTGTCCTACTCCAATGATGAGCATGATAGAAGGTACACCCTTGACCTTGGTGGTTAGTACTACATGCTACCTAGTAGGGTAGGACCTCTTGAAGAATAGGTATCATATGCATATTTGGTATAGGTTGAATTTACTTCATAAAAGTTGAATTTTAAGTCAAAATAACCATGGTTGATCACCCTTAGTCATTAGTCAATCGTTCATGCCATGATTGCGGGGAGGAAAGTCACTTTTCCTACAATTAAGACAAGAAAATTGGAGTTGTCTACCTATGAGCAGGGCAGTTTTTCACAACTGATATCTCTCAATTCATGACAAATTTTGAGGAGATTCCAAAAGAAATGTCGTAATTCATAACATCCTCTACGAAAATACCAAATCTCATGGGTAGATGATATAAAGTTCTCAAGTTATGGTCTCTACAAATAGACCCTAGAGTACTGTTTTTTTCTACAATAGTACCTACTAGCTACCTACCTAAATCTCTATATAAATAGCTATGTAATACCTGCTCATATAAGGTGAGAAAGAGGATAATCATAGAGGCTTAATGGCCACATTAGAGTCTTATCTCAGCACTTTGTGATTGGGGATTGAGTCTACTCTCCCATTGATTAGTGTATCCCAAATTGGCCTCTACACTTCATGTAGTTCCACCATTAGTAATATGATTGACTGTTTCTCATCAAATAAGCTTGTGTAATTATTCTCTTGGTTAGTGTGTGTGATTATTCCATTCAATTACTTTATTTTTGAGCCAAATTAATCTCATTTTTGCTACAATCAGCACAAGTACTATAAGTACTAGCTTCTAGTGCTCATGTAGTGCTAGAGTGAACCTTGAGAGGTGCATCTAGTTGATGATCTTGTGCTAGATTTGTTTTAACATGGTATCAATGCTCTAGGTTATTGGGATGATAATAGAGCTTAATCTATTGGGTTGACAGTGTAGAGGTATTGGCCTAGCTCTTCTAAGTACCACACTAGTTGAGTGTGAGATTTCATAATCAAGAGAAGAGAGAGTGTTCATTTTACACACACAATGGCCCCAAGTGATCTCACCCTTCTTGGTGATGAAAGCAAGCTGAACCAAAACAACTATGTCTCATGGAAGTTCAAGATACAAACACTCTTGATGATCAAGAACATGTGGAAGATTGTGATGGCTGAAGAACCAAGACCAACGCATGGAGATCAAAGAAATGATTGGGATAGAAGAGCACTTCAAGCTCAAGGCTTCATCAACATCAACGTCAAGGATACTTTGGTTGGATACATAAGGAGTGCTACATTAGCCAAACAAGCTTGGGAAACCCTTGCAAGGAGATTTGAAGATAAAAGTACCATTAAGGTCATGCATTTGAAGGCAAAGCTGAATGAAGCTACTAAAAAGTCAAGTGAAAGTGTGCATGAGTACTTGCTTAAGCTTAGGAACATTCAAGATGAGCTTGCATCCATAGGAGAAGAAGTCAAGGATGAGGAAATGATTCAAGCTATCCTCAAAGGAATCAAGATGGAGTACAAGCATTTTTTCACTTCTCTTCAGCAAGAGAGAAGTTTCCATCATTGGAGGATCTCACCTCACTTCTACTCCAAGAAGAGGAGAGATTTTTTGAAAAAAAACTCAACTTCAAGGAATCAACAATCAGCCCTTGTGATGGATCAAGAAGGAAGATTCAATGGTAGAGGCCGTGAAAGACATGGAAGAGGATTCACTAAAACAAAAACTCAACATTTATGGCTTCATCAAATTCAACTCCAACACATCAAAAAAAATAGCACTTTGAGAGAAGAGGAGGCAACCATCAAGGACCAAGAGGAAGAGGCAATGGAAGAAGGACTGGTTATTGCTACAATTGTGGACTACCTAGACATTGGCACATGGATTATAGGAGGAATCAAATCAATGGTAGACCACAGATCACAAATGGACAATGAGGTATCTAATTATGCATCTTCAAGTTCAAATCAACACGAGAAAGCTTTCTTGTCTACTTACGTGGCTCACCTCCAAGAAGAAGGGGAATAAGTGTTCACAAAGAAGGAGTGGATTTTAGCCATGGATGAGGAGTACAATGCCCTCATGAAGAACAACACATGGAAGCTAGTGGATCTACCCGACAGAAAGAAAGCTATTGGAAGCAAGTGGGTCTACAAAACAAATTTGAAATTTGATGGTTCTGTTGACAAGCATAAGGCAAGTTTAGTTGCCAAAGGATTTTCTCAACACTATGGAGAATACTATGATGAAACCTTTGCCCCAATTGCAAAGATGACAATGGTAAGGCTAGTCATTGCTTTAGCCTTATTCTTTGTATGGATACTTACACAAATGGATGCCAAGAATGCTTTTCTTGATGGAGATATGGAGTTAACTCATCAAGGCTTCATATGGTCGCAAGCAAGCTTCAAGAGCTTGGTACAAAAGATTCATAAATTTATTATTTCTCTTGGATTTCATAGTAGCATTGTGGATCCTACTCTCTATATCAAGCATGAAGGAGAGGATATCATCCTTCTTATGATATATGTGGATGATCTCATTATTATCAGGAGCAATCATGAACTCACTGAGGAGATCAAGGCTCTCTTGAAAAGGGAGTATGAGATGAAGGACCTTGGAGAACTTCATTACTTTCTTGGTATTGAAGTTAATAGGAGTCCCAAGAGAATCACACTTTCTCAGAGGAAGTATTCCGGAAACATTTTGAAGAGGTTCAATATGGAAAGCTGTAAACCAGCCCACACACCTATGGAAACAAACTCCAAGCTCGTCAAAGATGATGGATCTAAACAAGTAGATTCTCATATGTATAAAAAGTTGGTTGGAAGTCTCATTTATCTTAGAATCACAAGACCAGACATATCATATGCTGTGAGTATTTTCAGCCAATTCATGGAGATTCCAAGGGAATCACATTGGATGGCAGTCAAGAGGATTCTTAGGTACATCAAAGGCACGGTTGATCATGGTCTCTTTTATGAAGCTGACTCTCCTTTAAAGCTACTTGCTTACACAAATGTGGATTGGGCCAAATTTTTTGAAGATATAAGTTCTACTTCGGGTTATTGTTTCTCACTTGGAAGTGGCTTGATTAGTTGGTCAAGGAAGAAACAACCCACAATGCTCTTTCATCAATCGAAGCCGAGTATAGAGTAGCAGCCAATGTCACTCGTGAAGTCATATGGCTGAGGAGAATGCTTGAAGACATAGGAATCAACATTTTAGATCCTACAAAGATATTTTGTGACAACCTCTCAAGCATCTACCTCGCCAACAATCGAGTTCTCCATGATAGATCCAAGCACATCGAAGTTCACTACCATTTCACTCGAGACAAGGTTCAAGAAGGAGAAGTCGCACTTCCTCATTGCTCTACACATGAGAAAATTTCATATATCTTTACAAAGCCTCTCAGCTTTGACAAGTTTCATATGTTCAAGAATAAGCTTATGGTTGGCAAGTGCAAGCATGTTCAGTCTTGCACTTGAGGGGAGTTGTTGAAGTATAGGTATCACATGCATATTTAGTATAAGTTGCATTTACTTCATATAAGTTGAATTTTAAGTCAAAATAACCATGGTTGATCACCCTTAGTCATGAGTCAATCCATCGTGCCATGATTGGTGGGAAGAAAATCACTTTTCCGACAATTAAGGGAAGAAAAGTGGAGTTGTCTACATATCAGCAGGGCAATTTTGCACAATTGATTTCTCTCAATCTAGAACAAATTTTAAGGAGCTTCCAAAATCAAAGTCATAGCTCATAATATTTAGTGTGTTCTAACTTGGTGAGGAGAACATAAATTGGACTACCCCATTAGCTTTGCCAGTTGCCAATTAAATGATGCCAAGATGAACTACACCAGTACAAAGCAAGAAAGTTTAGCTATTGACGGTAGCAAAGCGAACCCCGAACCCCGACGGCCTCTAAAACACCGGGGACCGAATGGCGCGCCTCGAGCCTGTCATGGTAAAGCAAACAGGGGGCACCACCTAGCTTCAGCGGCTAGGACGCAAACAACACACCACCATAACAAAGTTTTCATCCAAGAGAGATGGATGCTTGGGAGTAATGATGAAAAGGAAAGGGAATGAGAGCAAGTGAGAGAGAGAGAGAGAGAGAGAGAGAGAGAGAGAGAGAGAGAGAGAGAGAGAGAGAGAGTGAGGGAGGGGGTATAGCGGCTTAGTACTTAGGCATCACAAAAGGATGGCGAATCCGCACACCCTTCACACATACACAAGCTCACTCCAAAACACAAGACTAGGTGGCGATTCCGCACACCTCACATGGGCAAAACATTGCAAGAAAACATACTCACAAAACCTCAAGCTTTATTTAGAGAATTAGGCGATGAAATGGGGAGCATAGGGTAGGGGAATGAGAAGGGAGAGAGTGGTAGAGCACATGGCGGATAGGTGGGAGTTGATGGCGAAGACTCGCACGAGGATTATGGCCATCATCCTTCATTTAGTTGCCCTTCATCTTCCATAGCCAAGGGTGTAGAGGTCATGCTCAAGACAAGCATGGTGATTGCGGTGATGGTGATGGTGTGGGTGTGTGTGTGTGCACTAGGCACACACAGTGCATAGTGTGTTCTTTGGTGATGTTGTGTGTGTATTTAGTGTGATGGTGACCCCTCTTTATATAGGGGAGGAGGGGGGAGGAATTCTAGAATTTAGAAATGAAGAAATCATTATCTACATAGGCCATGTGACTGTGGGCCCCACTTGTCTGGCTGTGTGTATATGTGCCAGAACAGCAGTCTCATGAGAGAGAGACTAAGAGAGAGAGATGGGTTGATGAAAAAAAGTGAGAGGTGACATGGAGAATAAAGTAATTACAAGAGGGGAGAGAGAGGAGTGTGTTCAGAGGTGAATCTGTGTGCAGATGTGTGTGAACACAAGAAAAATCAGGTAACCACCGGGTGGGGATGGGTCTGTGGGCACCTTTTTTTAGTGAAACTGAGTGTGTGTGAGTGTGGGGGAGGTTATTTAGCTACAAGACAAGAGACATGGCGCCCTTTAGAGAGAGGGGGGGTATTTGGGTCATGGGATATGATAGGAGAGAGAAAGAGGGGGTGGGGTATACTATTTTGGAAGATAGGGTAAGTTGCATGTGAGTTGGTGCATTATTGGTGAGTTATAATGCATTATTGGTGAGAGGTGGGGTAGCTTGAGGGGAGAGAGAAAGGAGAAAGGACAAGGGGAAGAGAGAGGGGGTTGACCTTTTGAGTGGAGGAGAGGAAAAGGAACACACGGCGGGGCAACAGTGAAGAAAAAGGAGGCAAGGTGGGGATGGGCTACCCCGCAAGCATGAGGTGGCCTATTTTACCTTTCTTATATATTTACATAATCATACTTTATTTTTTTCTTACTTTTTCCAATGCCTTTTATCACTCCCTCCCTAAGAGGGGGTTTTCATGGGGTGGGGACGAGAGAAGAGGGGTATGGGAGCTTGGCTTGTGAAAAGCCCCCATCACTATGATTTATGTAGTAAAGAAATTTTGATATTATATTCTTTCCACTAAGTTTTTGTTTTATGGTGATCATTATGGGTCACTATACATAGTAATTAAGCCATGCTCCATGGAAAGAAATACAAAATTGCTGCTCATTCGTCTTGAATTTGATTTTACAATGGTTCTGAGGCCCAACAAAAGACATGTAATGGCTGATTGTTTCTCTCACATACCCAATGGAGAAGCCCTGAGGGAGTTTATGATGAATCCCAGTGATGCGTGGGTGGAGTCTGAGAGAGGAGAGAGCAGGCTCTATCCTGATGATTGGATAGAGAAGCTCCATGGTAAAGAAACGTGGAGAGACTATCCATGGTTTTTTGAACTATGTGGATGTCAAATTTCCCGAAGACGAAGCTGAAGCATACAACGGTAAGTAGTGTTTTTCTTGTTCAAGTAATGTGTTTAGTTTGCTATAATGTCCTCGCTTTTTTGTGGACTTGCAACATTGCACAAGAAGGTAAAAGGTAAGGGAAAAAGCGAGAGTGTCACCAGCAATCAACCTCCCATTGATGAGATTTCTCTTGGCACGACTAAGGGACACGAAGCCCAAAAATTGCTCAAGACAGACCTAAATAAGGCAAGAAGAGAGGACGACCTGTCATCAATGAATTTTCAAAGTTTTTAGAGTTTCAAAGCGAAAGGAGTGAGCACGAAGGTGGCGGGTCAGATTATGGGCAGGGTGATTCTGAATGTCACTCGGAGTCACGAAGATCCAGTCCTTCCCAAGCCTGGGATCCCAAGGTCTCGAGCGAACCATATCCATTGGTACAGTTCAAAGCGAGGGCAACCACCAGGTGTCTATTCGGCTATCCAAACCACTTAACTCCTTTCCATTAGGTAAGGAATGCCACTACAAACAAATGTCTGTTTTAACAACAAGAAAATTGTGGTACCTAACATTTCATTAAATTTTGTGTTTGACATAGTTTCGGCTCACTCTCATGCACAAATGGCAAAAATATTAAGTGTTGGGGTCGTCCCAGTACATCTCACAGTACTTGCTGATGTATGCTATCTAGTACGGTTATCATGGATCCAAAGATTTCTTCTGAGTGAGTTTATTACACTTTGGCTTCCACTTTGAATTTGGTAAGCACTCTCTGAATCTTATTTTGCATGGTATTTATGCATTGCAGGAGCCTTCCAGTGATCCAATGTTTGATCGAATCTCTCTCACACTCCGGCAAAATGGACCCTGACCACCGGCTTGGAGGGGTGCAACTTGTGTGGGCAGACCTTCCCACATATTGCAAACTTGATTCCCGAATTGGTGGCATACCCCTATGGAATGCATTCTCTGTTGATATCGTTTCCAGTGTTCACCTTGGCTGCAAAGTTTTTACTATCGGATGGTGCAGTAGTCATGGCGTTTCGGGCAGACCACTTGGCACTCATCACCGAGGAGGCCCGCTTGCATGATTTTTGCTATCTTTGTACTATGTTTCTTCGTATGGTGTCACGCACGTACGTTGTGAGATGCCTTCACGGATCCAATAAGTTCTCAACCATTTCTCCACAAATTTCATGGTTGGTAAATATTGGTGTGTTTTTTGTTTGAAACAGTACTCATTTTTCAGGTCGCAACCTTATTGCTAGTCACGTTCACACGTAAAATTGAAGGGCTTCTAGTGATTCCACTGCATGATCGTCAAGCAGGAGATGTGGCAGATGACAAGGATGGGTTCAAGTTTGATTGTGACATGATCCGAAAGCCACTACGGGACAAACCATGGATGCTAGATGCCCTTGGAGCACCATTTTGGCTTGGAGTGGAGAAAAGCGAATTCTTTGCTCGGTAAGTCAAGTAGGGTGCCTTTATGATCGGTTCTAGCCATTGAACTACTCCGCTAATGTTCCATTGGAATGTCTGCTAATGTTTGTGCTTTTGAAAGCAGGTGGTTGTTGGGTACCTTCACAAAGGTTGGGGATGCAGTTTTAGATATTCTAGAAAGTTGTGGTGGCCTGGAAATGGAGTGTGAGCATCGACAACTGCATTGTATCAGCATTGATTGGGACAAGAAACTGTTCTTGGCACGTATTCAACCGCAACAACAGCTACCCACTAGTCTAGGATCGACTCTTCATGTGGGCAAGGTCTCTCATAGAGCACAATCACATCCACCCTCGTCTCCTTTAAGACTTCGCCAAGAGTCGGTTGGGATGTCTGCTCCTCCTTCGAGTAGACCTCCCACCATAGTTCTTGGTTGGCCAAGCTATCGCCCTCTATTTTCCACATTGTCCATGGTACCCCCACCTGCACACGCTCCAGTAGCGCAACCCCCACAGGATTTGCGGCCATCGGGAACCTAATTCCCAACTTGTATTGATTACTCCATTTTATCTTTTTTTTATGTAATGGCACACCTGAACTTACTAGTTGGTCATACTATGTTTTAATTTTTGCTTAATCTGATATACGTTTACTTTATGTTGTTTTTTATTTCTGTAACTAAGTTTAATTTTTGAAGGCAAGTCAATCCATGGTGGTAATCTTTCAGTTTTTTTTTTGTATGCATAATATTTTAAGTGAAAATATTGCGAAGGACATGGTGTGAATGACCCTTGAAATATAGACGCTTGTGGTTTTTTTATAAGAACACAATGTTTCATTCATTCATTCATGCGCAAGTCTCTCCACTAATTATCTATTTTTTAAAGCTATTCCTTGAGTTTTCTCTCACTCACATATTTACCATGCCAAGGGGAAATTGAAGACAACGTAATCAGCGTGGTCAACCCCCTCCCCATGTTGACCCCATCAACAATGTGTACGCCACTTATATTCTTAATAGTGTATATGCTATGAATGCAGTATGCACAACACAGAGTGCACACAACTACTCCTACTCCTTCCGTGCAGCCGATGCGACCACAAGATCTTTATTCAACGCCATGCAAAACCTTGATCTCAATGCACATCCACGCGAAGGGGATATCGATCAAGTTGCGGCACTAGCCAACAATGCAAGTATGGTTTGGGGGGAACATGGTTTTCGCACCCCACAGGAGAGTGCATCCTTCGAACGACACGTGGAGGCTTGGGTAGAAGTGTGGATGCCATACATTGTCGGGCATGGAATAGCCAATGGAGCCAACAACAACAACAACTAGATCTCACCTTTCCTCGCTAATATTGGAGAAATAAGGCCTTGACACCATATTAGCATATTGTACTGTTTTTTTCTCCATATCTATCTTATTATAGTTTTTGTTTTAAGCTGTGTACTCTAAACCCCTTTAATAACAGTCTGTGGTGTTTCTATTGCAATCTTTAAATGTTGTTCAAAATTGCTTTCTATTATTATGTAAACCGTTGAAATTAATTTGTTACATGTGTACGAGTGATCACAAGTGTGAAAAGATAAAAGGAGTACTCTAAACCCTTTTAATAACAATCTGTGGTGTTTCTATTGCAATCTTTAAATGTTGTTCAAAATCGATTTCCATTATATGTAAACCATTGAAATTAATTTGTTGCATGTGTACAAGTGATCACAAAAGTGTGAAAAGATAGAAGGACACTTGTCACGTTGGTGATTTATCTAATTGCCCAACATATGTCACAACATTTGAGAAGACAAGTCACACGTTTGAGTGAGAGGATATTGACAGAGAGAGAATTATAAACTATGAATGTTTGATAGAGAGAGAGAGAGAGAGAGAGAGAGAGAGAGAGAGAGAGAGAGAGAAAGAGAGGAAGATGACGATGGAGAAGAAGAAGCTTGGGTGGTATGGGCGATAGAACCATTTACCATTTTGCTTTTAAAACACACATACAACCATCGTCAAAGCACACAGATATTTGTGTGTGTGTGTGTGTGTGTGTGTGTGTGTGAGAGAGAGAGAGGAAGATGACAATGGAGAAGAAGAAGCTTGGGTGGTATAGTGATAGAACCATTTACCAAATATATATTTTTAACACACATACAACCATCGTCAAAGCACACACATATTTGAGAGAGAGAGAGAGAGAGAGAGAGAGAGAGAGAGAGAGAGTGAGAGAGAGAGGAAGATGACGATGGAGAAGAAGAAGCTTGGGTGGTATAGTGATAGAATCATTTACCACTTTTTTTTAACACACATACAACCATCGTCAAAGCACACACATATCTGAGAGAGAGAGAGAGAGAGAGAGAGAGAGAGAGAGAGAGAGAGAGAGGGGGGGGAAGATGATGATAGAGAAGAAGAAGCTTGGGTGGTAGCGAGAGAGAACAAAGTTGAGAAGGGAGAGAAACTTTTTGGAATCTGCTCTCGCCGGATTCCAAAAAGCGTTCACCGGGAAATGTTCACCAAAAAATCACGTCCTCCTCTCCTTTCTTCTCTCTCACCGTGCCGGTGTAGCATTCCGCTCTAGGAGGTGCATGTGCATGTGCTCTCTTACTCTTTCCCTCTCTCTCCCTCTGTGTGTGTGTGTGTGTGTGTGTGTGTGTGTGTGTGTGTGTGTGTGTGTGTGTGTGTGTGTGTGTGTGTGTGTGTGTGTGTGAGAGAGAGAGAGAGAGAGAGAGAGAGATTGCGTGGCGCTTTGATTATATGCTATGGGATTCACCAGGTATGTAGATTTGTCTATTTTATGGGTTGCGACATTTTGCAGGGCTCTTTGCGCTCCCCTCCCATTTCTAGCACTCACAATGTTTCCACGGCCATGGAAGCTCCGAGCTTCGATCCATTGCCGATGTGAAGTTGCCGGGAAGAGGGAAACATCAAAGGAGGAGTAGCACCACAACCTTCGGCTCTGATACCACTTGAAGAGTGCATGGTGCGTGCGGAGTGAGAGGGAGAAGAAGATTAGACACAAAGTGTTGGTGGAGCTCCCACTGAGGATTGGATGCCTCACTACTCCTTATTGTTCTATATGATCAAAAGAATAGATAAGGTTAGTACGATCAATGTGATGGGTGTCTGGCTAGTTGGCATGAACCCTCACACACACACACACACACACACACACACACACACAAATAGTGAAAGAACTAGAGAGGAAAAATAGATGTGCAAAGAGAAAGAGATAGAGACACCCGATGGATAGGGGGAGTGTGAGGTGGATGAGTTAAGGGATGGAGGAAGAGAGTTTTGGAGAAGGAAGAGAGAGAGAGAGAGAAGTCGATTCGGCCACCATGAATAGTCGTGAAAATGCTATAAGCCAACATGAAATTCTTGCTATACGTGTCGTCGTGAATTTTTTGGGAAGGAATAAAGTACAACCCCAAGAACCCAAGTATCCCAAGTACCAAGAACCCAAATGATCGAAGTACTCCAAGTATCCCAAGAACCAAGGACCCAAGTACTCCAAGTATCTAAGAACCCTAAGGACACCCAATTTTGAGTGCATGGTCGTCACCAAAAGCGGGATGGATACTTTGCATCAAGGTGACAGGAGTGGAATTGGAGAAGAAGAAATCCCTATATCAGGAAGATTGTCTTCGAATCCTCTCCCATCCCCATCCTCTCCATAGATTAGTCCATGTTGAAGATGATGCTACAATAAGAGGCTCAACGGGCTATAGCCAAAAAGGAAAGAATTGCTTGAGGAAACATGAAGCTCTATGTATAGCTACCAAAGAAAAGAGGGTAGGTAAGGAGCAAGAGCGTGATGCCCAAAGAGATCAACACATGCAAGAGTTGGTCTATCACTTCCTCTCCTTGAGGGTCAATCCCTTCAAAAAGACTGACAAGCCATCATGTAGCAGATGAAGAGACGAAGACTCCAACCACCGAGTCACTAAGAAGATGACTTTCAATAAGTATGACGGACGATGGATGCTTTTGTGATTTATTCTTGGTTTCATCAATTTAATGCTTACTTTTGACTAACAAGAAGAATAGTAACAATAAATTTTTGACAGCCACCATGTATTTGTCGGGTGATGCCATTAATTGGTATGAAGCCTGGCAAGAGGCATAGATGATCGGGCACCTTGAGCATATTGTAGATGGTGTACACGTGTCCTATAGCTGGGCCAACTTCCAAATCAAGCTCAAGGATCACTTTATGCCACCCCAGTACCTTGATCGATTGAAAGGGAGCTTAAGAAAAATGGCACTCCTCTTATGTCTTTTTCTAATCATATTTTGCAGATAGGTGTTCAATTGCGTAAGTTTGATCAGGATTGCAAGGAGACTTTCCTTTTTGGTTTGGATGAGTACATCAAATACGGCGTGAAAGTCTTATGACCCGTTGACGAGAGAGAGAGAGAGAGAGAGAGAGAGAGAGAGAGAGAGAGAGAGAGAGAGAGAGAGAGAGAGAGAGAGAGAGAGAGAGAGAGAGAGAGAGAGAGAGAGAGGGCACAAAAAAAGAGGGGGAGAGCGAGGGAAGAGAGAGAAGGAGAGATAGTGAGAGAGATGGAGAGAGGGAAAGAGAGAGAGGAGGCACATATGGAGAGGGAAAGAAAATAGAGAGAGAGAGAGAGAGAGAGACAGAGAGAGAGAGAGAGAGAGAGAGAGAGAGAGAGAGAGAGAAGGAAAGATCGTGAGAGAGATGGAGAGAGGGGAAACATACAAAGAGGGGGAGAAAGGAGAGGGAGGGAAGAGGGATAAGAAGAGATATTGAGAGAGCTGGAGAGAGAGAGAGAGAGAGAGAGAGAATTGGGGGGGGGGAGAGAGAGAGAGAGAGAGAGAGAGAGAGAGAGAGAGAGAGAGAGAGAGAGAGATTTTATTATCATTCTTGAAGGTCAAATATGACCTACGGAACCAAAGTTACATGTGATGTAGTATGTGTGTGGCTAATGAGTGATTCTTGATGCTCCAAAATTTTGGTGATGAGAGTCGCAATGGAGAGACCACACTATGACCGAGAGCAAAAAGTATAGGTCTAAGCCATGGCTAAAAATGTGAGGGAAGCAAGTTCGGATGTGACCAAAAGCTGAGCACTCTAGTAGTGTGTGGTACTCAAACTCTGAAACTTGCAATGAGCATAATATGCACAATTGATTTGACTCTTCTCCATTGCCCCAATGCCCTCTCTCGCATCAAAGGGAGTGGGAGCTAAGCCGAACAACTTTGATAGTGCGTATTGATGACAAGGGGATAGGCTCAAGCATATAAGGGTGAGTACGGTTTTGTCTTTCAGCGAAGAACATGGTTTTGTAGTTGGGGCAATATGGGTGGCGTAATGTATGAAGCGTGACCCATCGGATTCCTCCCAAGTCATAATACATTGGCATTGTAGAAAAGCTTCATTCGCTTGGGAGTCTATTGAGGCATCATGTAGAAAATGCAATGCATCCCATCTCCCAAACCACTTCTTTATGTCTTGCACTAAAAATAGTAATATAAGCTCACAAGACATTTATGATAGTTTTTTTCCCCTTTTTAGTGGTGGAAATTCGAATGAGGCAAATGTACAACCTATGGGGGTTTTAAAAAAATGCTACGGATCAGCCTATTACTGATCCATATGTACTTGATGTGGAAAGGGTTGAGAATGAGCAGGCTAGAGGCATGCCAAAATGGCTGGTGCATACTTTGTGTGATAGTAAATTGGATGCACCTTTGTCTAGTCCTATACTTGTTTAGGTTCTCGCCATACATCTTATGCATCAAATTGTTATGCTTTGGTTGTTTCTAGCTTATGTGATGTAGAGGAACATCTGTCTTTTGATGAAGCACAAAATTCAAAAAATTGGATGGCTGTCATGCAATTAGAATATGATGCACGCATGGACTTCATGTGATTTGCCTCTTGGAAAAAAGTGGGTTTACAAGTTGAAATGAAAATCGGACGGCAAGATTGATCGCTATAAGGCTCGACTTGTTCCAAAAGGCTATGCATAACAGAAAGACATAAATTATGAAGAGACTTTTGCTCCCGCTTGTTTTATGACTACTGTGAATTTTCTATGTGAATTGCCACCTCATTATTGGATGGGAAGCACATCAATCAGATATTGTTACTGCTTTCTTGAATGGCGACATATTTGAGGAATTTTATGTAACACACCTTGCGGTTTTGTTAATAAAGGGCAGGAAGATAAAGTATGCAAATGTAAGAAAGCTTTGTATGGGTTGAAGAAATCTCCTCGTGCTTGGTATAAGAAAGCTGACACTCATTTGGTTAAATGAGGCTTGCATAACAATCCAACAGAAAGCACTTTGTATGTAAAGCATGAGGGTGATGTACTTCTCATTGTCGTTCTTTCTGTTGATGATTTGTTGATCAATGGATCAAATAAGACACATACTCCTGAATTTAAGGCTGATTTGAATGTTACTTTCAAGATGAAAGACTTGGGGCTATTGCACAATTTAAGCAATGTGATGGTGGTATTGCCTTGTATCAAACAAGTTACATAGAGACATTGCTATGTAAGTTTGGACTTGAGGACTACAAGCCTATTGCTACTCCCATGGAAACAGGTTTGAAGTTGAGTCTTCATGATGCTGGTGATCCTACTGATGTCACTCTTTACCAAACTGATCGTGGTTGTCTTATTTCTGTATGCAACATGAGGACGGATATTCATCTTGCAGTCTCACAGGTCAACAGATTTATGCATGGTCTAGGGCCTAAGAATTGGGAGGCTGTCAAAAGGATTTTTGCTACTTGAGTGGCACTTTGCATCTTGGCTTGTTTTATCCCAAGAGTGGATCTTTGCTGCCAAATTTACATGCTTTTTTTACTCATATTGGACTGGTTGTCATGACACGCGAGTGTCCACGAGTGGTTTTGTTTCATGCTCAATAGTTCATGCATACCATGGTTGAGAAAGAAGCAACCTATTGTGGTACTTCCAGTTCTGAGGCTGAGTACAGGGCAGTGTTCACATCTATGATTGAGTGTGTATGTCTCACACACCTTATGGTTGATGTCGGTGTTGGACAGGATACTGCCAACATCATCTCCACTGACACTCAGAGCACATTGGTAGTTGCGAGGGACCCTGTTTTTCATGCTTGCACATAGCACATTGAGGTGCATTACCACTATGTCAGAGAGAGACTCTTAACAGGAGAGATCAGCTTGGCTCATGTGCCAACACAGGACAACCTTGCAGATCTTTTCACAAAGGCATTGTCTCGTGAGAAGTTTGAAGCTTTTTGCAAGCTTTGGGCTTACTCTCCTTTGTGGAATGATCATGTCCTTAGGGCATGGAACTTCCCTATACACTATGTGCCAGCTCGTGTTCATCGTATCACTCCCAGGGGGGATTTGTTACCGTATACATGTGGTAGTGATGTATGTGAACACACTTAGGACCATTTGGGCATTTTTACCCTCACTAGGAGGTTTTTTCATCCGTGCATTGTATACACGCCCATCACTCTAGGGCTAACTTATCATTCAATGCATTGTATATACGCCCATCACTCTAGTGCTAACTTATCTTTCAATTGCAAACTAAGTAATACTACTCTCTGTTGTGTGCTTAGAGCTTCTTCATCTTCTCCAAGCTGTGTGCTTACAATCCTATTTCCAACATTGCTTGTATCTCAAATGTCCTCTTGAGATTATCTTTCTCAACAACAAGAACCGTTAACGTGCCATTCTCCATTGCAAGTGCCCGTAAGTCTTCACCTTGCTTGTTTAGAGTCTCTTGCAACAATACCAAGTACGCCATAATCATGATTTTTGATGTCATTGGTTGAGTGGTTGTTTTGCTATCTCCATACTTAGGAGATTTTGGATCACTTTCTACAATGGTTGTGAACCTTGTTGAAGAAGAAGAACCATTGTGAGTGTCGGAAGACATTGTATGTAAAACAAGAGATGAGAGTCAACTTTCCCGAACCTATTCACTTCCAAAATGTTGTTGCAAAAAACCCTTCCATAGCTCCAAAGTTTCTTTGTTTTTACATTAATGTGTAGAAAGCGCGGTGCTCTTCAATTGAGGCTATAGATCACCCAAATTGGAGTTCGGATAGAGAAGTCGTGATCAAAAGAGTGAATTGCTATCTACTAGGTCAAAAACGGCTGCACGAGAGAGAGAGAGAGAGAGAGAGAGAGAGAGAGAGAGAGAGAGGACAATTGGAGGCTAATGGAGGAGATGTCATAAAATCTAATATCTAGCTTACCCAAATGATTTTCTCATATTAAACTGATCATTTAGTGTGGAGAATAAACGGGAATAAGAGTTAGAATAGAGACATGTGCTTCTAGACCTATCTCAGCAGGGGACCAAAAGGAGAGATGGGTGCATCTCAATACGGGTCCAAAAGGAGATACTCTACCAAAGAGCAATGTGCAATAAGTGCTTCTAGACTTATCTCAGCAGGGGACCAAGAGGAGAGATGGTTACATCTCAATACGGGTCCAAAAGGAGGTAGTCTATCAAAGAGCAACGTGCATCTAATGGAGCTTAAAATACCTTAGGGTTAGCTTCATTAAAGACCTCCAATAGTTAGTGTTAAAAGTCCCTTGACCTTAGGAAAGCTAGGGCTGAGCTTGAGGTGGGAACCCGACCTAAGCTTGAGGTGCTTGTCGTGCTTGATGACTAAGGTGCTTGAGATTCTTGTCATGCTTGATGACTAAGGTGCTTGTCATGCTTAATGAGGAAGGTGCTTGAGGAGCTTCCCATGCATGGGGGGTAAGGTGCTTGAGTCAAAAGAGACCCTACGAAGGAGGGGAAAAGTCCCAAAGTTAGGGGAATCTTTGACTTAACCTCCCACTCACCCAAAGGGCACCCCTTTTCTCAAGGGGCACATGGGACACATGTCAGACTCTCCCTATGCTTAGCCACATGGCGTGCTTGAATGCTATTGGTTGGGCTAAAGAGGGGTCCAATAAGCTTCTAGTTCCATCCAATAAATATCTAGATATTTTCAAGCTCTCTCTCTCTAAGGGGTAAGGAGGACCCTTGTCCAAAGACTACCCATGTACTTGAAATGCATGCTGCATGTGATTGGCTAGGGGGAGAGGGGTCCAATGAGCTTGAGGCATGAGAAAAAGGTAGAACTCGCCCCAAGAAAGCAAGGGGTGTGTTGGGGGGGTATACACCACACACACACACACACTCATTTTGTGGATTCATTCTCACTTGGTGAAAGTAGAGGAACTCCACCTCCTTCTCCAAGCTTGTGAGAAGTGAGAGCCTACACCAACACTCTTGGCTATGGAATGCAAATCCAACCAAGAGCCATGCTTCAATGCTTAAGCTTTCCATCTTCTCCATCTTCATTACTATGCTATTATGTATGCTAGCAGTAAGAGTGATGATAAGTGAGGAACTACTTCTTTGTCCTATGGGATGTTTCTTCTTCCTCTTCCCTGCCCTCATTCCCCGCTAGCTCTGTCCACCTCCGAAGGTGTTTGAGATCTTGGGACTGAGGCTTGGGATAGTTAATGCTTTCTACAAAGTTTATGTTATGTTTGTGATGCATGAAGCTTTCCATCTTCATTGCATCACCTAGGTCACAAGGAACACAAAGATTGTATTGTACCAAGTCTCTCTTGATGGGAGAAACTATAATACAAATGCCTATTGGAGGGGGGACCGGCTCCGTATGAATCCTATCCTCAACTATTGTCATGTTCTCTAAACTCTCTCTCTTGCAAAAGTATTATTCATGCCAAGTTAACTAAGTACCATGTTTATGTTGCTACCATCAATTAAGTTCACCTCCTATACTCACAAAGTAATCTCACAAAAGTGCTTTATCTAATTTCCTAATTCTACTACTCTCAAAGTTCATAGGCCATTTCCGTTAGTGGCACAACATGGAGGAGCAAGAGAGGTTGCGATGGCACAAATAAAAGGCCATATGCTGCCAATTAGGGAGGTGGAAATCGGTGGGAAATGATGGTGGTGGGCGACAATTGTGGAAAAATAAATCTCTCTCCAAAGCTCACTCCCCTTGTTCTTGTGTGTGTGTGTGTGTGTGTGTGTGTGTGTGTGTGTGTATGTGTGAGTGTGTGTGAGAGAGAGAGAGAGAGAGAACCATAAATTGAATCTTCTGTTAAGTATGGAGCCTGATTTACCCTTGTAATTTTCTATGGCAAAAGCGCACATTTGTAAGGCCCCCATTATGAGGAGAAGCCATCGTGCGTATAGGAAAATCACTCGCCGGAAACCAAAATTTTCACGGCCAAAAATTAGGGGCAATGGGGGCGGAAGCCCCCGAGACTTTTTTTTTTCCCTCGCCGGAATATTTTGGCCGGACGGCGGTCGGAAAGTGGTCGGAAAACAACCGTTGGTTGGCCGGTGGCCGGTGGTCGGAAGTCAATGGCCGGTGGCCGGTGGCCGAATTCAAAAGCGGACTTGTTTTCTCAAGGGCGGCCACACATGGGCGGATTGGAGGGTCCGGTTTGGACTTATCTACACAAGGGCGGCTACACATGGCTGCCTCTCATGAGAGAGGAAAAGGAGGCCATTTCTACACACATTTCATATAGTGTGAAGTTGATGCAACAAGGTGAGTGTGAGGTGGTGAGAGTGAAGCAAGGCGGGAGCTCCATTAAGGGTATAATCCCTTTGTAAACTACTTCTTGTTGTGAAGTACTAAAGCCAATGAGTGACTGCTTTCCCGTGGACGTAGCCCACATTAGGTGAACCACGTATATCGTGTGTACTCTCTCTCTCTCTCTCTCTCTCTCTCTCTCTCTCTCTCTCTACTCTATAATCTTGTGTATGTAAATTTGTCTCTCTCCATTAAGTAATCTACTCAATTATCTATTTAGCTACGTCTTATTTCCTAACAACTGGTATCAGAGCATGGTTTGCTCGTAGCTAAATTATCTCAAGGAAAGGATTCCTTGAATTGAGTGGGAGTTATGGCGGAGGAAGGGAAGCTCAAGATAGAGAAGTTCAACGGCAAAAACTACCAACATTGGAAGATGCAGATTGAAGACTATCTCTACCGGAAGGACCTCTATCTGCCACTAGGCGGTCTTGCAAAGAAGCCCGCAACGAATGCAGATGAAGCATGGATTGTCCTTGATCGAAAGGCACTGGGAACAATCCGGTTAAGCTTGGCATCAACGGTGGCCTTCAATGTTTCGGATATGAAGACCACGGAGGACTTGATGAAGTCACTTGAGCAACTTCTACGAGAAACCATCGGCATCCAATAAGGTATTTCTTATGAAGCGCTTGTTCAATCTAAAGATGGCAGAGAATGGTTCAGTTGCAGAACACCTAAATGACTTTAACACAAACATAAGTCAACTTCGATCGGTGAAAATCAATTTCGATGACGAAGTGCGAGCTCTCCTTATACTATCATCCCTACCAAATAGTTGGGACAGCCTTGTGATGGTTGTAAGTAATTCTATTTCTGGCACAAATACTCTTAAGTTTGATGATGTTGTGGGTGTTCTCCTAAGCGAGGAAATACGAAGGAGAAGCACAGGAGAATCATCAAGTGCTGCATTGTCAGTGGAAACAAGAGGAAGGCCTAAGGAGAGGTTCAAAAACCAAAAGGGTCGTGATCGCTCAAGACCGAGAAAATCACGCACAAAGTCAGTTCTTGAATGTTGGAACTGCGGCAAGAAGGGCCACGTCAAGAAGGATTGTTGGTCCAAGAAGAAGAAGGAGACAGAGTCTCAAGACAACAAGCCAACATTGGAGGCCAATGTGGCACGTAAAGTAGATCAAGATGCTCTAATTCTCTCATTAGACAATGTGTCTAATTCCTGGATAGTAGATTCCGGGGCTTCATTCCATGCGACACCACACAAGCAACATTTCCAAGACTACACCAAAGGTAATTTTGGGTATGTATACTTGGGAGATGATGAAGCTTGTGAGATTGTCGGCAAAGGTACAGTTTTTGTCAAAACTGCTAATGGAAATGAATGGAAGCTTAAAGATATTAGGTATGTTCCTTCTCTTTGGAAAAATTTGATCTCTACAGGACAATTGGACGATGAAGGTCACAACATTGCATTCGGAAACAAACGGTGGAAGATCTCAAAGGGATCTTTGGTGGTTGCCTAGGGAGAAAAAGTCGGTACACTTTACTTGTGTACTGTTAGCACGCAACCTTCTGTATGTGCAGCAACTACAAAAGTTGACAGTGCGGTGTGGCACTACCGGCTTGGGCATATGAGTGCCAAAGGAATGCAAATCCTTCAAACAAAGAAGCTTCTACCAGGTTTGAAAGAAGTGGACTTAGAGTTCTGTGAAGATTGTGTTTATGGTAAAAAAAAGAGGGTAAAATTTCAAAAATCACGAAATGAAAGAAAAAATAAAAAACTTGAGTTGGTTCATTCTGATGTTTGGGGTCCTGCAAGTACACCATCACTTGGTGGCTCATTGTACTATGTAACATTCATCGACGATGCGACTAGAAAAACATGGGTTTATGTCATGAAGAATAAATCCGATGTATTTTCCACATTTCAAAGGTGGAAAGCCTTTGTGGAGAATGAAACAGGTACCAAGGTTAAATGCCTCAGATCCGACAATGGAGGTGAATATTGCAGCCAAGCTTTTGAAAGCTTTTGTGCTAGCAATGGCATTCGGAGGCAAAGGACAACCCCAAGGACACCTCAACAAAATGGTATTTTGGAAAGGATGAACAGGACAATCATGGAGCGAGCACGAAGCATGCGGCTACATGCAGGCCTACCGCTTGAGCTTTCGGCGGAAGTTGTAAGTACGTCTATGTACTTAATCAATCGGTCACCCTCAACGGCATTGGATGGGGGAGTTCCAGAAGAGGCATGGACAGGTAAACTGGTGAATTATGCATTTCTCAAAGTGTTTGGGTGTGACGCTTTCATGCACATAGATAGAAGCCTAAGATCAAAGCTAGATGCAAAGTCCAAAAAGTGTTTCTTCATTGGCTATGGAGAAGGTGACTTTGGGTATCGCCTATGGAATCCTGAAAATGGTAAAATCTTAAGAAGTAGGGATGTAATTTTTAACGAACAAAATATGTACAAAGATTACTTGGAAAGAAAACAAACAAAAGAAATAGGTGATGAGTACATGGAGCTTGAGGACGGTGAAGACTCAAGGACTGCAAATGGGGACAATGTGCAACGACGTCAACCAATTGAGGAGCCTCAACCTATTCCCCGAAGATCTACAAGAGCAAGTAGACCTCCAGAAAGGTTTGTACCTTCCTTCAACCATCTCTTGATCTCAGATTCTGGAGAGCCGGAATCATACGAAGAAGCTATGCAACATGAATCCAAAGAAGAATGGACAAAGAGCATGCAAGTGGAGATGGACTCACTACATCGCAACCAAACATGGGAGTTGGTTGAATTGCCTAAAGGTAAGCGGGCACTTCAAAACAAATGGGTGTACAAGCTGAAGGAAGAAGGTGGGAAGAAAAGGTACAAGTCTAGGCTTGTGGTAAAAGGGTTTTCTCAAAAGAAAGGTATTGACTTCAATGAAATATTTTCTCTTGTTGTAAAAATGAACTCAATTAGGCTTGTCTTAAGCCTTGTGGCTGCTCATGATTTAAATCTCGAGCAAATGGATGTAAATACGGCATTCCCTCACGGTGACTTAGAGGAGGAAATCTACATGCTTCAACCAAAGGGGTATGAAGTAAAAGGTAAGGAGAAAATGGTTTGCAGATTAAAGAAGAGCTTGTATGGTTTAAAGCAAGCATAAAGACAATGGTACTTGAAGTTTGATCGATGGATGTTGGATCATGGATTCACAAGATGCAACTCGGATCACTGCGTCTACATGAAGAATTTGGGAGATGTGAAATTCATCATCCTAATGTTGTATGTTTATGACATGTTGATTGCAAGTGCTAACATGCAGGACATCAAAGACCTAAAAGAGGAGCTGTCTAAATCTTTTTCAATGAAAGATTTAGGTGCTGCAAAGAGGATACTTGGTATGAAAATATCAAGGGACAGGACGAAGAAGACAATAAAGCTATCTCAAGAAGATTACATCAAGAAGGTACCAGAAAGGTTTGCAATGCAAAATGCAGAACCAGTTTCTACACCTTTGGCTGGTCATTTTAAACTAACGAAGGATATGTGTCCAAAGACACAAGAGGAGATAGCCTATATGTCGAAAGTTCCATATGCTGCAGCGGTAGGTTCTCTAATGTATGCTATGGTCTGGACAAGACCAGACATTGCACATGCAGTGGGAGTTGTGAGTAGGTTCATGGACAACCCAGGTAAAGAGCATTGGCAAGCTATGAAGTGGATACTTAGGTATCTAAAAGGGACAACAACAAATGCTTTGTATTTTGGAGGAACTGATATTTTTCTAGAAGGGTATGCTGATGCAGATATGGCATGTGACAAAGATACTCGAAGGAGCACTAATGGCTATGTGTTTACGGTTGGAGGCACAACAATAAGCTGGGCTTCAAAGCTGCAAAAAGTGGTTTCACTTTCTACCACGGAAGCAGAGTATGTAACAATGACGGAGGCAAGCAAAGAAATTATGTGGCTTATTCTTAGAAGAGCTTGGATTCAAACAAGACAATTGTGTCTTGTACAGTGATAGCCAAAGCGCTATCCATCTTGCAAAGAACTCAGCCTTTCATTCAAGGACAAAGCACATTGAGGTGAGATATCACTTCATACGCACTCTTTTGGAAGAGGGACAACTAAAGCTAGGAAAGGTGCATACAAGTGAAAATCCTGCAGACATGTTTACAAAGGTGGTCAACAAGGAGAAGTTGAGCTTTTGCTCATCTTCAATCAGCATTCAAGGATAAGAAGCCAGGATGGAAAGCAGTCACAGGTTTGGTTTGGAGATCAGTCTCCAAGTGGGAGATTGTTAAGTATGGAGCCTGATTTACCCTTGTAATTTTCTATGGTAAAAGCGCACATTTGTAAGGCCCCCATTATGAGGAGAAGCCATTGTGCGTATAGGAAAATCACTCCCCGGAAACCAAAATTTTCACGGCCAAAAATCAGGGGCAACGGGGGAGGAAGCCCCCGCGACTTTTTTTTTTCCCTCGCCAGAATAGTATGGCCGGACGGTGGCCGAAAAGTGGTCGGAAAACAACCGTCGATTGGCCGGTGGCCAGTGGTCGGAAGTCAATGGCCGGTGGCCGAAATCAAAAGCGGACTTGTCTTCTCAAGGACGGCCACACATGGGCGGATTGGAGGGTCCGATTTGGACTTATCTACACAAGGGCGGCTACACATGGCTGCCTCTCATGAGAGAGGGCAGCCCTTTTGGCCTATAAAAGGAGGCCATTTCTACACACATTTCATATAGTGTGAAGTTGATGCAACAAGGTGAGTGTGAGGTGGTGAGAGTGAAGCAAGGCGGGAGCTCCATTAAGGGTATAATCCCTTTGTAAACTACTTCTTGTTTTGAAGTACTAAAGCCATTGAGTGGCTGCTTTCCCGTGGACGTAGCCCACATTGGGTGAACCATGTATATCGTGTGTACTCTCTCTCTCTCTCTCTCTCTCTCTCTCTCTCTCTCTCTACTCTACTCTACTCTATAATCTTGTGTATGTAAATTTGTCTCTCTCCATTAAGTAATCTACTCAATTATCTATTTAGCTACGTCTTATTTCCTAACATCTTCATAGATACAATATGAGAGTGAGACATCACCTCAAGAAGAGAGAAGAGAGAGGGGGCTATGTACATGAACCTTGCCATTGTAACACTTCACAGTGTCAAAGACACCTTTACTCAGTGTGCATACACCATTAGTTATGGCACATAAGTGGCATGATATGCAACCATAGCGATGTGAGCATCGGGCAATGTTAGTAAACCATACCATTGTAAACTTCACTCCATCAATTATACCTTTGATTCATGTGCATCCAATGAAGGAGAAAGGTTATATGCACAATTGGATCTACAATGTCCCATTGACGCTTGTATACTCAATGACGACCACATGATCCATATAGAAAGATTTCATTTCAATGTTGTTGGATAGCGCTACAAGTATGCACCCTCTATTTTTCTGCAACAAAGCATTGGTGGTGTGCGAGGTTTTGTCTTGAACACACACACATAGAATCTACCAATCTACAAATGCTACATGGCCAAATGAATCACGAGAGAAATACATGGACTTGATTGACAATATGTTTCATGCTCACGTGGATGGCTCAGGGTAGCCTGCAAGCTAGCTAGACATCTTGTTTCAACTGAAGATACACACATAGAATCTACCAACCTACAAATGCTACGTGGCCAAATGAACCTCAAGAATACATGGACTCGATTGACAATATGTTTCGTGCTCACGTGGATGGCTTAGGGCAGCCCACAAGATAGCTAGACATCTTGCTTCAATAGAAGGTATTGTGGGAGTGTGTCGAGAGTGAAAGACACCTTGTATCATTGCAGGTCAAGGGGAATAACAGAAAATGAAAGAAGGTCTCCATGTCTGCTCATGCTGCAGAAACAATTTATGGCATATCAAATTGTTGAGTATCATGTTGCAATGTTTTTGTGCAGGTATTCATATCCCCAAAGACAATAACATCTTTTTTGCTTTTAAAATTAGCAATGTTCTCCTCTTAATTAAAAAAATGGCTCATCTCCATCCATGCAAGCATAAAAGGGGGAATCATGATGAGGAATGTAACAACTGGCTACAAAAATAGGTGCTCTTTTTGGTGTCATAATTTTCAGCCATGCATAACTTTTGTGCTTGTCATCTTTCACAATTGATACAAAATCTTCATATCCTTTCTTAATCATATAAGCTACCCCTCCTTGCCCTCTTCGTTGCTTGAGATTTTTTGATTACATCAATATATGTACCTTGTAATCCTTCAACCCGCTAATCCTTTGTGTATCATATGTGCAACGATGGGCTAAAAAGACCCTAAGGTTCAACCCATTAAGACTTCCAAAATGCTAAGGTTCCAAAATTCAAAGGTTGTGTCCAAAGGTCAACCATGGGGGGAATTGGATGCTTTGTGTGTGTCCCAAAAGTCTTTTCAAATCCCTACATAGGAGGGGGCGAGCCTAGCTTGTAGGGGATGAGAGAGAAAGTCACAGACACACACAAGCTCCCTTTACACAAAGGGAATGAGGGACACATGTCAGCTCCCTAGCCCAGATGCCCACAAGGTGTACCCAATTCCTATTGGATGGCCTTGGAGGTGGACCAATGAGAATTAGACTAGAGTAAATCTAGTTTAATTAATTTAAAAACACTTAATAAAAGAACCAATGAGAATTAAGTCCTCTAGAAGACTATTGGACAGTCTCCCAAGGGGTCCAATGAGCATTCAACAGCCCAATGGCTTGCCTGATTCCTATTGGCCAGGGGTCCAATGAGAGTTTAGTTGAATTATTAGATTACCTAAAGCTCTCACAAAAGGGGAAAGGGGGACACATGTCAGAAGGCTATCACTTCTGCTGCTTAATTGTCATTGGCTAGCCCTAGGGAGGTCCAATGAGAGGATAGCATGAGCAAATAGCAAGAGGGGTCGACCAAGAGAGAGAGAGGGGGCTGATTTTTGCAAGGCATTATCACACACACACTCACACAATCTCATGTGTGAAGTAAAGAAGACTCTCTCTCCTTCTCAAGCTTTAATGGAAAGCTTACCACCTACTCCAAGCTTGTGAGAAGGGAGGCCTACACCAACAACTCTTGGCTTTGTGATGCAAATCCAACCAAGAGCCAAGCTTCAATGCATGCTCATCTCCTCTACCATGCTAATTACTAAGCTAAGCTATGCTAATATGAGTGATTATGTGAGGAGATGTACATCTTTCTCGTAAGAATACTCCTTCTTCCTCTCAATCTACTCTCATACCCTGCTAGCTCTCACCATCTTCGAAGGTGTGTGAGGTCTTGGGTCTGAGACCGGGGATAATTGATGTTGTGTTTGATAAGTGTTTTGCTTAGTGCATGAAGCTTTCATCTTCATTGCACTAGCTAGTCTTGAAGGAGCACAAAGAATTGTATTGTACAATGTCTCTCTTGATGGGAGAAACCATAATACAAAGCCTTTTGGAGGGGGGACCGGCTCCATGAAAATCCGGTCCTCAAATGTTGTCAATAGCTTAATTTCTCTCTCTTTTGAAAGTATTGTTCATGCTATCTAACTAGGTGTTATGCTTTTTGTTGCTCTCTCCACCCAAGCACTCTTGTAATTCTCATTAGGAATCTATTCTAATGAAATGCCCACTATGTTCATGCTAATTTCCGCTACACACAAGTTTTTAGGCCATTAAATGTTACATTGGTATCAGAGCACAAGGTTTCTCTTTTCTTGCTCAAGAAGGGAGGTCCTCAAGCTAGCTATAAATGGTTGGTATTATTAATTGCCTATGAGTAAGTAGAATAGGGATTTTTTAGCCTTGGAGTGCACCTGCCTTCGTGCAATTAACGGGGCATCACCATCGAGAGCTATGGTCTTAATAGTGGAGTCCTACGTGGCTTGCCTACGGCTTAACCACTATTGAGCTATTAGAGGCTTGACAGGAGCCGGTGATGTTTTGGTGTTGAACAACCCTCTCTTCTATTCCTTGCAATTAATGGTATTCGAGCCACGGGTACAGTAGCTTGAGTGCTTTTTCTAAAGGGGTAAAGAGGAGTAGCAACTAGGGCTTGAAGTGCCAAAGTACACCTAAAAAGTTTACACCTAAAAGTTGTTAGAATGGCTGACAATAGTAAAGAGAGTGAAATTAATGTTGATAACTTTGATTTTGCTAATGAGCAAGCTACTAATGATGCTCCGATGCTTGTTAACTATCTTGTTTCTAGGCTTCAACAAGCCATGGGCAATCCATCTCTCCAAAGTGAAGTGCAACGGCAGCTCCGTGCTCACGGGATTCTCCAAGCTCACCACCATGACGAGAGAACACCTAGGAAGCCTCCTTGTGAGACTTCCAAAAGAGGTCTCTCTCCGATTCGGGAAGAAGAAGAGAATCCATACGAAGGGCTCAAGAACTTACTGCTTGATGATGCATCTCCTTCCCAAAGGAGAACTCGAGAGCCTCCACCGAAGGAACGAGAAAGAAGTGAGTCTCTCGCCACCTCGGCGGAGATGGATCCACGAAGGCGGCGGGCTAAAAGCTCTCCATCACCACCAAAGCGAAGAAGATCATCCCCGGGGGATTCACCATGAAAAACTTATCGCACCACGTAAGTGCAGGAGAGGGGGTTTTTTTAACAAGTTACATAAGCGTATAAGCTAGGGGTAGGCCCCAAATAATTTATCTCCTAAGTTTAAAAATAAGGGAGGGGGTATCATATTTAGGGGGGCAGGAGGAAAGTGAAAAAGGGGGGAAATGAAAGGAATTTTTTTGTGTTTGAAAATCATGGCTTCCCAAAAGAGTCTTCCCTCAAATTTGTGAGTTAATAGCTACTAAAATACATGCAAGAACCAACACTCCTTTGTATCAATTGCTTGTTTTGTTATTATAGGTCATTTGTTGAGGGATGAAGTCTATAAAGAGTTTGTACAGATGCAAATTTACATGGAGAACCTAACACAACTTTATAACCATATTTTTTGAGTAATTTAGATGGGTCAGAATTGGATGAGTAGCTAGAGTGCAGGTTGAACGTGCACATAGCTTGAAAGTCAAACTAAGACACATTGAGGGTACATTGTTAACCCTCACGGCTCACGAACACCCTATCACCTACGAGACGGACGTTGTAACCTACGGTGGACATTTTGTATTATTTATTTGGTAGAGTCAGGTACCGGGCTTGTCGGTCCAATAGGAAAAGGGTAAGAGTGATCGCCGATGAGAGGCGCACTCTAACTGGGACATTCAAGGGATTAGTTGGCTAAGCATGGGCGCCCAAGTGTGAATGGGATGAGCTCATATAAAAGCCAACTAAACCTAAAATTCAGTCATTCTCTCATTTGTGCAATAGAAGAGTGCTCTTGCTCCATCTCCATCTCCATCTTCTTCTTCTTCACCTCCTTGTGTGTGTGTGTGTATGTGAGAGAGAGAGAGAGAGAGAGAGAGAGTGCGATCCAGCATCGCGGCGGCACGACGGCGGTGAAGCGGTTGAGCGCGACGTAGCGGCGTCTCCTTCTTCTTCGCGGCGAGGAATTCTCCATGGCAAGAGCATAAAGCGGTGAGTGACACACCATTGCCCTCTTTTGAGCTTACTAGTTAAGCTAGTTGTGTGCTTGGAGCCGTCTGTGGCTCGCACACAGTGTTAGGCAAGTCCCTTGCTTCGACAGTGCGGCAAGGAGCGCACATTTTTGGCGCCGTTGTAGGGGGAATCGCCCTGCACTAAGCCCAAGA
Organism: Adiantum capillus-veneris; assembly: GCF_014529385.1. Taxonomy (NCBI): domain Eukaryota; kingdom Viridiplantae; phylum Streptophyta; class Polypodiopsida; order Polypodiales; family Pteridaceae; genus Adiantum; species Adiantum capillus-veneris. Next base: position 113,059,578 of record NC_140955.1, read on the forward strand.
GGCACTTTGTGCTTCTCCTATGAGTTGTTTGTAGTAGGAAAGAAGAGGAAGAGGAAGAGGAAGAGGAATGAGTTATTTTTCTGCAAGTTGTTAATTTCTGTATTGTCTGCAAGTTCTGTGATTTCTGCATAATGTTGTGTTTTCTGTTTGCACACAGTCTTTGCACGGTTAGTAGTCGTTAGCTTGTTCGCATTGAATGAATAAGTAGGAAGGCAGTTAGCAATTTCTGTTTGCACACAGTCTGTACACAGTTATCTGACAAGGTTTGCCTGCACACAGTCTTTGCACAGTAAGGTAGTGAGAGAGGAAGTAGGTGGACAGTTAGCCCACTGTCAGTAAGCAGTTAGCAGAGTGGTTAACAGATTAGTTAGTAAATTAGTTAGTGGTCAACAGCACTGTTAGTAAGTAGAAAAGGTAGTGAGCTGTTGACAGAGAGGTTAGGTAGGTGTTGACAGTGTGTGTGGCCAAGAAAGGGTCACCTAAGCCGTGTGACCAAAAATATTTAAGCGTGAGTGACTGGGGGGCTACACTAAAATTTGGATTGGGATCGGGATCATTTCCCCAAGCCCAAGCCCAAGCCCAAGCCCAAGCCCAGGCCCAGGCCCAAGCCCAGGCCCAGGCCCAGGCCCAGGCCTCAGGCCTCAGTCTTATGATATATACTAGACTCACTCTTATATATATACCCTACCCCCTCAAGAGGGAATGAGAGCATGTGGGGCAAGTCCTCCACTCTCCTCCCTTCTCTTCCCACTTGCACCCTTAGACTTTCTAATTTGGGCCTAGTTCCCTACTAGAAATTGACGGTTTTAGGGATTCCAAGGGCATAAAGTGACCAAACGGAGGGCTGTAAAGCACGGCCCGTCCCTCTGACCGAGACGCTCATTTTGAGCTATCATACGTTCTATTCTATAGCTGGGTCAGAAAAAAAGGACCAAAAAATCAAAAAATAAATAAATAATAAAAGACTTGGGTTGCAAAACACCCAAAATTACTAGGTGAGCAGCCTTCACAGGCACTCACTGACACTTCTAGGGGATCCAAGTCATATGAACCTACGCTCTGGACGAGTGTTAGAGCACGAGCATATTGGTAGTGCCTCCATTTACGCGGGCACCCATTATTCCTCCACCCTAGGTTCTGGACCTTCGGCCGGGACTCAAGGTAGAGCGACCCAAGATCCAAATATCGCATCTAGTGATTCTTCCTCTGACTACGAAGTCATGGAGGGGTATCCTACACCAAACCCTGATAGTTCAAGTCAAGACATGCATGCCATGGGCCCACGGCCCGGGTCCAGCGTGTTTAGCCGCTTAAAAGAGACCCTTAGTAGAGCTACTCGCTCCGAACATGCGGTTAATGAAATAAATGAAGGGAGTGGGGAAGTAAATTCATCATTCATGCCTAAAATAGACCCTATGCTTCTTGAGAGTGTGCATGTGAATGTTCCATCCACTGCAGCTCCCGATCCTTTAGGACTATCTCCCTCTGAGGTTTTACTACCCGATGGTAGGAGTCTTGCCGAAGTACAAGAGATCAAACGCTATATGCAAGCAACAAAGGGAGAGGGAAATTGAGAACCTACGAAGGCTGGAACAAAGTCGAGCCCTGAAAGCAAAGGCTCCTATGACAACAATCATGCCAGCCGAGCAACCGAGTGCTCCCAAGGTAGCAGTCACCGAGAGGCAAGCGATGGGGAGCAATAATGCTTCCACTTCGAGGGAAACCTCCAGCACGCCAGGCCTAGATGGGATATTCCTAAACGAAAATTGGGAGTATGACCTACAAGCAGAAGCTTTAACTGATCGGTACACAGGACACACCTATCATGTGGGTTTGTTAGATGTTCTACAATCCACATCGGGTGCTACTAGCATAGATGAGCAACAACAGAAAGTCTGTGATGTCCTCCATAGGATTGTCGAGTTAGAAAGACAGAACACGGGGATCAACATGCCTTCAACAGGCCTAATGAGATTCTTGGATACGGGAAAGGCCAACCAACCAACCCTATCACAAATGGAGACTCCCTCAGTGAGCCCCATTGATCCTCCATATGTTGTTTCGCCAGGAGCCTCAGTACAATCTGAGCCCACAAGTGGCAGCTTTACCATCCCAGATCTAGCTCATCTTTCTCTTAATGACACTACGGCTACCATGCATATCCCAGTGGTGAGCGTGACAAGAAGTACGCCATGGAGTTCATTTGTTAACACTGCGCTGATGCCTAGTAGCACAATGCCCCCAACTATACCTACATGTATGTATCAATCATGTGCACCTGTCGTACCTCAGCCTCTTGTAGCTCCTACACCTCCGATTATTCCAAGAGCTTACAATCCACAATGGCATTATCCAAGCTCTTATACAAGTGGAGCCATGCCATTTAATAATAACATGCCATATCAGGCACCCCCTATGCCTAGGGCCACGCCTGTAAACTTTGGACCACCGTCTGGTACACCACCATACGAAATATGGGACCCAAGAGCCGCACGTATGCCAAGGCCAAGGCCAACTCCCATCTCACATGTGGTTCCAGGAGCACATACACCCATTATACCTGCTCAAATAGGAGATTTGGCAACATTTGCTCAAACTATCGGTAGCTCTATTGCGGAAAACATGCGTAGTGCACCTGATAGAGAGCCTAGGAGCAAGGCAGTTCAAGTAGCTAAGCTCACACAGAAATTCAGTGGAGACGGAGATGCTAGAAAGCATATGGAAGTCTTTGAACACGTGTGTGATTCCTTAGAAGAGCACAATGAGCTACATAAGTGTAAGGCTTTGAGTTTGACCCTAAGCGGAAAGGCTGGAGATTGGTATAGAACCTTAAGAGTAGAAGAGAAAACGATCTACTCTACTCTTAGGAGACTGTTCTTAAAAGAATACATACGAGAGGGAGTACTTTGGGGTGTAGCCTCTCAGCTCCAAAAAGCCCAACGAGAAGAAGGTGAATCCGTGAGAGACTTTATTAGTCGCCTAAAGAATTTGAATTCTCGATGCAATCCAAACGAGCGATTCAACAACAACCAATTGCTCGATAGATTCCTTAGGGGACTACGACATGAAAGTATCTATAATGGCCTAGTCATTAGAGGTATCACTACTTGGGAAGCAGTCACCATGAATGCAATCCAATTGGAGGATAATTTAATGATTGCAGGAGAAAGAGTGTCTGCCGAGCCGAAGTCTAGTAGCTCGCAAGCGTCAGGGCATGAGCCAATGAAGATAAAGCCAATCGTGAAAGAGCAAACGATATCTGAGATGACTTTGGCAGATCTCACCAAGGCCATCCAAGAAAGCCTTAGGGGTAATCGTGCTCCACAAAACACTCATATGTATCCAAGAAGGGAGCAGCAATGGTGCTCAATCTGCTTGGGCCCACATACTTCGAGTGAATGCCCTACTTTCAGAGTAAAGTTTAACGGGACTTGTAACGCGTGTGGTAGGTATGGCCATCAAGCGAAGGATTGCCTAATGCTGAAACGCACCATGGAAAATAGACCGCCTATAGCTTGGGCAGACTCACCTCGAGCTCCTGCATTGATGCCTACCCCACCCATGGAGCAACAATTGCCATTACAGCACATGGTCCCTAGAACCCAAAATGTGGTCCAAACCACACCCTTGCCACCTCCAGTGCTAGGACCGCAACCCCCTCATCCAAGAGTTACACCTATGAACCAAATAGGTTGCGAGTCATCTAGTACTTATGTAGATTGCGAAGAGGACATAGACTCTAGTATCACCTATGGAGTCGACATGCTTGAGGAGTGTCCCATGTACTATATGGAAGACCATTGGGGAAAAATCAAACCGGTATATCAAGCTACTGCGCTAGCAGCAAGAGGCCAAAACATTAATAGTTTTGCCAGGAAACCACCTCTTCAATGCTATGAATGTGGTGGACCACATCGAGTAGCTGAGTGCCCCATTAGAATGCAAAAGAATGCCGCACTAATGCAAACAAGTCAAGGGAGTGCATTGGCAATGCCAATACTCACTTGTAATCGTTGTGGCATAGATCATTTGATCGCACAGTGTCCTAACAATCCAAACGCACCGAAAATCACACCATTGAACATAATAGAGATTGTTGATGGGACACCACCAACTATAAACATAGCACCAGTGAATGCACTCACACGGTCGATGCTCCAAAAGCAAAATTACACCCTCGAAGAGAGAGATGCTGCATCCATTGGCCGAGCGAGAAAGAAGAAAACCCGGAGAAAGAAATCCCTTAATGCTTCTAGCTCAAAACCTAGTTCAAAGACTAACATAGGGACAGGAGAGGATCCCGTGTATATGAATGACCCTGAGGATGACTCAGATTCGATAGAGACCACGGAGACCAAAATTGTTACTACAAAGGAAAAAGCCAGTGAGGAGGATCACGAGAGGGAATTACGACGAACACCAAAAGAGTATTCAAAGTTAAACCACCCAGTTGCGAACCCCCAAGATAAGCCACGAGAGACAAAAAATGAGGATTGCAAGAGAAAGATTGGAACCTATCCAAACCCAACAGTGGAAATTGAACGAGTCCAACAACTGAGGGGTTTGGTGGAAGAAACTCAACGAAAATTAGAACCTGAACCCAAACATATCCAGATGTCGGACACAGTGTTTCCCACACAAGTTCAACCTCACAAGAACTACAGGTCGTTAGCTATACCCAGTATCATTCGGGAAGAGAGTGAGGGTAGGACATCTGAAAGTGGACACACACCTTTCCTACTAGAGAGAATGTTCAATGAGGGAATGGCCGACCCCCTTGAGGAAGTGGAGATTCCATCTTCACCATTCTCTTGTCAGGGTCCTACGTCCCACAAGATGCCATTAAATGTTGCCAAGCTAATGGATTTCATGTCCTCAAAAACACGTACGACTATCATATCTAAGTTATACGGAGATCCAGAATTATTCCTAGCACTGCGAGCGCTTCTCAATGGAGAATTACAGGACGGATTACCATAGTTTGCACATATGAACAAACCTGACTCTGTAATGAATGATGAGGAACATTTAGCACCACCATCTGACCTAGCGGGACATGAATCTGTAATTGAAGTACCCGTTAACAAGTTGGGGCAATACTTTGAAGGTGATGAATCTAATGCTACTCTACCAATCACTACTAAAGGATTAACTGTAAAGGGGGTCCTTGACGGTGGTGCGGAAGTCAGCATGGTGACAAAGAGTTGTTGGGAGTCTATGGGGCGACCTCACCTTGAAGCCACAAGCGTAGTGGTAAAAATGGCTAATGGATCTATTGTTACGCCTATTGGAATGCTAAAGGATCTCAGGATCAAGGTCTTGGGACACAAGGTAAGGCAGACAATCATTGTTATGGATTTTTCAAAGCATCCTATGTCATTTGAGATGATCTTAGGGCGTCCATTCATGAGGGAAGCAAAAATGGTGCATGACTGGTCCAAAAACCACGTCTACTTACAGTTCCAAGACTCTATCATTCGAGTTGATCTTTTAAGTGGTCGAACGCATCCTCTAGGAAATAAATTCATCATTGTTAAGGCGGTTACGCCGCTAGCGGAAGCTAAATAGCGAGAACTCAACCAACAACAGAATTTGTCAGACGAGGACGAAGCTTGACCCGCAGGCGCATGGAAACAACTAGGTGGGTGTCAAATCACCTACTCGACCTTCTAATGACAATCACTACTAAGGAAATCAAATCTAAGTTCTAAAACACGCAAGTGACTGAAATCCGTACTACGAACGAATGCTATACGAAACAGGATCTAGAATCATCGAATCGATCTCAAACTCAAGGGGAAGTCTATGCACTAGGTAAGAACAACACCCTAAAGATTTGAACTGTAAAATCAACCTATAATCACTCCGTGCGGTAAACGCGTATGAAGACAGGCCGAAAAATACAGGTGACCGAAACTTGACCCCGATGGTACTAATGTGTAGCTCTACTCGTTGTGGTTCTATAGATATGCTGCACACTCTATTCCGACACACGAGTTGGAAGAAAACTCACACCGAAGCTCGTAGGAACTTACCACACGTAGAAGCCGATAGCGCGCACTCTTGGTATCTGTGCGTAGCTCTCACCGTTGCTAACACAATGGCGGTGTCGCTTCTCCAATGGCGGTCCCGTAGCTCGCGTAGCAAGGAGATAAGACTCTCTCTCTCTCTCTCTTTCTCTCTCAGACACAGTCACGGCGCTCAAAAACTCACTTTGATTAATAATTGAATCCTTAGGTTACAAAACTTTGGCTTATATACCTCAGCCTTGGAGGTGAGAACATCTCTAATTATTTACATTAACAGGTGAAATTACTTCGGGATTACAAGTTGGAAACTCAATTGAGTCCCGTTACTTAATGAATGGCTCAAATCAAAATTAATGTCGGAAAGACATTTATTACAATCAATGGTTACAAAATGATGGGTGTGAGCAAAAATGCGGGTGTGATCCTCTGCTGGCTCAACACTCCCCCCCTCCGCGTTCATGTCGTCCCTGACATGACTTTTAGGCTTGATCAATAGAGTCCTGTCGTCTTGAGCATCTGCAAATGTGATTCGTAGCGTAGGTTGCCGATGGTCAAGGTTGGGCCGAATATTTTGCTTTCGTGAGTGAAAAAGCCGGTGTAGAAAGCTTCTTCGAATGTTTGCATGTGGAAGCTAGGCAAAAACATAATTCTTTGGTATAAGAGATGTAACACCTTTGGTGATGGCTGCAAAGAAAGATCATACATCATATCTGTCACTGTGTCGGCCGTCGATAGTAGACTCGAGGTCGTGGCTTTATCTGGCGCGAACACTTCAATGCATGCTAAGAGAGTCCTACAGATTTTCTTTAGCATCTGACACGAAAGGTCAGGAGAGCCAGTAAAGAGTTTGATGGTGCCCGTTAGGGTTTTCACCATGTAGGCTTTACCTATTCTCTCTCCTTCCTTTGGTCCTGGCATCCTTGGGTAATTAAGCCAATTTGGCTTCTTTTCTGCAATCCTGCCATGCTCTTTCCAGCTTCTGACTCTTGGCACGGGGCAGAAGGTTGCATCCTCCCGAATCTCCTTTGGAGCCTCATCTTGGCTTTCCCTTTGTTTGCTTGCCCGTCTTTCTCTTGAGGTTCAGTAGACTCATCTACTTTCTTCTTCCCCTTGTCGTCCTTTTTCAGCTCAGCTTTTAAAAGCTGTACTTCCTCTTCAGTATAAGGCTCGACAGGTTGCTGCTCAATTATGGCCTCCGACTCCTCATAAGCTCTTATATATTGATCATATTGATCAACATGTGGCCTGGCTGAGCTGGTTCCGACTTTACTGGGGTCCGGCACCCACATTTCTTCGAAGTCCCCCTTTAGAGCTCTTTCCGCTCTAAACTGCTCCACCAGCCTTTCCATTCTTGCGGCTTTTTGACTTTTGGTTTGCTTGGGATCGGCCTTCTTCTTCACTTTCTTCTTGAGTGGCTCGTCCACGGCCTCCTCAGGTTCTGAAACTATTTCTAGTTTTCGGCGTGCTCTTGTGGACGCCCTCTTGGATACTTCTTGCTGTTCTTCCTCCTCATCGGCTTCTCTAAGCCACTCATTCTGGGAGGGAATCTGTGGCCCTTGATCCCTAGCTCCAATAGCTTCATAAGCTATTCTTGTTAGGATTTCTCCTCCTCCTATGTACTTTGGCTTCTGGTTGTGCATGGCGATTACTTGCTCGTGGATGTATTGAGCATAGTTCACCTCTTTTGGCATGTTGCTCTTCAGTGCCCATGTGATGGTTGTCGCAATGGCATGGGGTGGTGTAGTATACTTCTGCGGTCTTTTACTGCACACATGGAAAAACTGGTTGTATAACCGGCAAAGGGTTGCCGCTCGTTGATCTGCCATATCTACGTAGGTTGTATTTTGTTTCTTTGATCCATAGACCTCTATGGCCTCCCTTCTTTCTCTGACAGAACTCCCTTTGTTGTGCAGCTTCAATGCATCTGCAATGAGCTGTGGAGTGATCTGTACTTCAACTGTTTCTCCATCCATGGCTGTCAACGTGGCTTTCCCATCCTTCTGAATGGATGTTGCCAACTCATACACTCTTCTTGTGTCTACACCTGATGGTCTCGAGGTGAAGAACCTGTGTAAGTCAGCCTTTTCCAGGTATCTGCTGATGTTCTCTGATCTGCTATAATCCACTAATTCTCGTGGGATCATAGGCACATCGACCGATTGCCCTTGAGGATCTCTGAAAGTCCCCTGGTAGATCTTTATTCCCTCTTTTTCTAGTACTGCTTCCTCCACCCAAGTCTTGGTTGGCTTGAGGGTTTCTGTTGGAATATCAAAAGGTTCTGCCTCTGCAAGAGCATCCTTGATGGTTGGTCTTTTTCTCTTAGTTGCCGATGACTTAGCGGAATCCATGGATCCTGTAACTCCAATTACAGAAGTTAGCGTCTTTTTAGTACTGAAAGCCGAAATGAAGCTTTTAACTATTCAAATGACTTGAAAATTGAAACATGAGCTATTCAGGGCCTAAGGATGCAATGTAGGTGAAAAAATATGCAAACTGGGCTCAAAAACATGCTTGAGACATCATACGCGTATGATGTCTTTTGTGTCAGAATGACTTCATATTGGTTGTGCTTGTAGCTGATAGTGTATACATGAGTATCATATGCTTGGATTTGAGTTTGGATCCCATTTGGTCAAGTTTTGGCCAGTTTACTCCAGTTCAGGCTCTTGGCAAAATTTTGAAAGGGAAATGGATTTTATGATCCAAATTGGATAAAACTTGGTGGATTACTTTCAAATGGCATGTAGAACACTTCTGTTTGGTGGTTGAAGCCCTGAGGTGCCAAAATCACATAGTGAGACATCATACGCGTATGATGTCTTTTGGTGCATTTTTGGACCAATTTTCTCTATAAGCTTGGATTTGGCTTTAGATAGGCTTATTCAGTGGATTTATGAAGTTTGGATAGATTTTGGGCTAAAAATGGCTCTGGAGACATCATACGCGTATGATGTCTTTTTCATCAATTTTTCATGGGATTGGTTCTGTGGACTCTCCATGTGCTAGTGAAGGACTGTTTATACTCAAATCTTGGTTTGGACTTGAATATGTTGGATTTGGGACAAAAATAGGCTTTGTATGAAGGATTTTCTCTTAATTGGGCTAATGGGGTGATCCACTTGACCAAATGGTTCCAAACTTCATATGTAGCATGTATTAGATATATATAATGGATGTATGATGACAAATGAGCATTTTTGGCTCTGTAAGTGCAAATAGACATCATACGCGTATGATGTCTTTTGTGTCAAAATGGTGCTTTTTGGTTCCAGATAGCTTATAGATGTGTTAATCAACAATCCTACAAAGTTTCAATGAGTTTGGAGTTATTTTGACAAAATTAGGACCAAAAATCAATTTTATGGCCTACTTTGCGTCTTTTTGGTTTTCCTTGGGTTTTCTAACTCCAATTCTCATGATACTTGGTTCATAGGATGTGATTAACATGTGGAATGAGGCTATGCACTCAAATGTTGAAATGGATGTGAAAATCATGCTGTGAGACATCATACGCGTATGATGTCTTTTCTTGAAATGTTGGTCTTTTTGTGCAAAGAATGCTTTGTGCTAGTGCCCTAAGCCCTGCTAACTAGTTTTCAACTTAAAAAGTCATCAGTTTAGCTAAAAAGTCCCCTTATAGGCATTTCAGTCTCCGAAGTCGTCTTTTTGCCTTGGAGTTGAATTTCTTCAACTTTTCTTCTTGAGAGTTGCATTTCCAGCTCATTGAATATGTTGCGAAGCCATCCAGTTGGTTGGACTTGACTTTGGCTCCCCGTTCTCCATCTTTATCCATTTGGTTACTCGAAAGCGTCTTTTTCACCATCGGTAAGTGAATCAGCTTTCTTTTGGGTTTTGCTTGCAAACATAAGTCATCCATGTATAGTTGAAACTGCTCGTGAAGTTTCATGTCATTTGGTCGTCAATTTTAGCCGTTATGCCAAAATGACGCTTTGTGTGTCCGCAGCCGAATCGGTTGTTCCGACCTACTTTTGGTGATCCAAACCCGGAGATACTCCATGGTTGCATTTCCCTCAATGTTGTTAAGCTTCCTGAGAAGTTTTGTGTCGTTCCGACAACTTTTTTCTGTTTGCCTCTTGCAGGCTCTGTTGACCTAGGGTTTTTCCAGTCATTCTTTCTCGAGCTTTGAGTGCTAGAAACTCATCTCCTATACTAGGGTAACCCACCTCTAAGTTCTTGCAAGGTTTGGTTAGGCGGTTGTGCCCCTACCTAGCGTTCTTCCCCATTCCCCGTCTGCTCTTGTTTCTTGGTTTTGGTGAGTTTTCGCGACAAAAGTTAACGATAAGCATCAAAAGCTTATGGCAACGAGTCTACCTCTCATGTCTGGTGTCCTCTGAGCTCTCGTAGCAGTCGTAGAAGGCGGTAGAAGGTCGGATGCTCCTGTGTGCTCTTTGCTCTCTCCAAGAAGGTAATAGTGGAAATGAGCTTGATAGTGAAGTGAAAAATACTTAACTTCGGGCTTCCCGGATCACTTGTTACCAAATTTGACATGTGCTCCTATCTCGTCGTGAAATGCACTTTAGGATTTGAAATTTCTCAATTTGGACTCCGTTTGACCTGTTTCTGAGAAATTTGTCCACTTTGCCAAAATTCTGTCATTTCGGGCTTTCCGCAACTTTTTCAGAATTGTACCCCATTTTTACCATGGGTTGCCCTTGTCATTAGGATCATCACCGTCTATTCTTTTCTTTTTTCCGATCTCATTTCACCTGCTTTTTTATTTTTCTTTTATTTTTATTAAGAAAATCATAAAAAATAAAGGAAAATAGTAAATTGAAGCCAAAAAAATTCCAAACATACACGATAAATAGCTGATAACCCTGTGTATATGAATATACACTTCTTTGTGATTTTTGGACTTGGATTATCACTTTTTTCCACTTTTTAGCTCCAAAAACACTCTTATTTAGTGATATTTACACATCTAGAGACCCAAATTCATCATTTGATCTCTTCTTTGTTGCAAAACAAGGTATATAAGGGCATAAATATTATCAATATCCGCAATCAAACATAAAAAATTGCAAAATCATGTAAGACATTGCCCTTGTAATATAATTTTTGTTTTTCTTTGTTTTTCCCGCTTGTAGCTGCTTTGTAGCTCCTGTATACCTCCCCCCCTCCTAGTTTGAGTCCTCCCGGACGACTATGAAGTGTCTGTGGGTGAAGCATTGTAGTTGTTTTGGTCATAAGTTCCCAATGCAATTGTAGAGCAATGATACAACAGTCTTTCCAATAAAGCTGCTCTTTGTTTGATTGAAGGATTGGTGGTCGGGTTTTGGGTTGGTTTTGGCACTTCGGTAGTAGAATCAGTAGATGGATTCTTCGTTACCTTGTTGTCATTTTTCACAATCCAAATCTGCTTCCGCTTTGCTTGTGCTTGCCACAAACTCTTTGCGACCCAAACCTGCTTTGTTCTGTGTGTTGATTTCCTCGCCTTGAAATACCTAGGAGTTTCCGTTGATTGTATTGAAGGGAGTTCCTTTTTACAATTCTTTGGGATCCAAATTTGCTTGCTATAGCTTTGTGCCGTCATGAACTGCTTTGGAATCCAGATCTATTTCACTGTCCTTGATTGTCGGGGATCACTCTGTTGTCTGGTATTGAAGACTCTGTTTGTGTTTTCTGGCACCACCTTTTTTGGTCTCCATACCATCTTTGAAACCGTTTTTTTCCAAGGTTGAGCTGTTATAATATTGCTTGTCTTCCTTATCCACTGTTGAGAATTCCTCGTCGAAGAGTAATCCGGTTGTATAGAAACTTTTGGTTGCCATTGCTTCTTCTTTTCCTCTGTTTGTTGTTTGCCCTTGTCCGTGGATTCTTCCTTTGGAGTTGGCTCTGCTCCTTTGGTGAACTTAACTGATTGACTTTCACCTTCGTATTTGATAAGCACTGATTTAGAACTCCAGTCAATCATTGCATTGTATTGCTTCTGCCATGGTTGTCCTAGCAATAATGGATGTTGTGTAGCTTGGTCTTCAACCACGTAAAACATATGAGGATACACATATTGGTTAATCTGTATATGTAAAACTGTGCATCCGACAGTTTTGATTGAATTCTCAGAGTAACTTTTTAACTCTTGCTTGGCAGTTTGTAGTTTAGTGTCATTTGTCAATTGTCTATACAAACTGAGTGACAGTAGGTTAGCTTGAGCTCCTGAATCCACTAGTGCTCTGGCTTTGATTTGGTTGGTTCCTACTTTGCATTCAATGATGGGTTCTTCTTTGTCATTCCCCATTTCTGTTATACTAACTGCGTTTATTCGTATTGCTTCTTCATTGCGCTGTTTCTGACGCAGTAGTCTTCTTTTCTCCATTCTTTCCTTCGCCTCGGCTTGCGCTTCCTCCTCAATCTTTTTCTTTTTCTGGACACGCAACTTTTCTTGATGTATTTTGAGAAGCATGTCTTGGGTTAGCGGCAAAAGATACTTTTTCACTCTGCATCCACTAATCCAATTGGGCATTTCCTCTCCGTCTAATGTAGCAAGCTTGACGGCTCCACTTGGTGATAGATCTTTAATCACCAGAGGTCCCATCCCTCGCTTTTTAAGCTTTTTAGCATGCTGTTTCAGAGTGTAAACTAGGACATAGTCCCCAACCTTAAACTCTTTAGTCCGCACATGCTTATCAAAAAATTCCTTTTGTCACCTTTTTTGAGCGTAGATGGAAGCTACTGCTTTTAGGCGAAGCTCATCTAGCTTTTCCAGGTCATCTATTCTATCAGAGAGCTCGTGCCCTATCCACTCTAGATCCTTAGCCACCCTTAAGGTTGAAATCAAGAATTCTATTGGCAAGATAGCATTTAGCCCAAAAACCATGTTATATGGGGTCGTTCCTATGGATGTTTTATACGCCACCCTATATGCCCATAATGTTGAATGTAACTTTTGGTCCCAGTCAGTTCTCGACTCAGATACAATCTTCGTGAGGACCGTACATATGGTTTTGTTTGTTGCTTCAGCTTGTCCGTTTGCTTGTGGATGATACGGGGCTGATTTCCTATGGATTACCATGAATTCATCTAGAAGGATCTCTATCACTTCATTTATGAAATGTGTGCCTCGATCACTCACAATTTCTATTGGCAATCCATATCGTACAAAGACGTATTCATACAGAAATTGTGCCGTGGTCCTGGCATCTGCTTTTTGAGTTGCCTTTGCTTCGACCCACTTTGTTAGATAGTCTGTAGCCACAATGATGTATTGTGCATGAGTCTTATATGCAGGAGGTGAAATGGGTCCGACATAATCAATCCCCCATTTTGCAAAAGCTCTTGCTCCCATCATTGGTCTAAGCGGCATATCATCTCTTTTAAGTGGTACTTTGGTCTGCTGACAGTCATCACACCGTTTAACGTATTCCTCAGCGTCCATATGTAATGTTGGCCACCATATTCCTGCGGCTAAGACAAGTTTTGTTGTCTTATCACCTGAGAAATGGCCTCCACCTACTCCTCCATGAGCTTGCTCTAGGATTATCACATACTCAGACTCTGATGCGCAAATCCTAAGCTGGTTGTCTTTACCTCTCTTATAGAGTTGATCTCCTATTAAAGCGTAATCTCTAGCTTCTGTCTCTACAGATTTCTGACGAGCTTTTGACGTTCCTTCTGGGAAAGTTCTATTTGTGAGATATTCAACAATATACTGACTCCATTCTGGAGCGATCATTATCTGATATAATGTTGAATACTCGGCTGGCGGTTTTGATGAACATACAATACATACTGTGACGTATTCATGTACGCTTTCTTTCATTCCTGGCCAATAGACTCCCAATTGTAACAAATTCCTATATGTGTTCCTTCTTGAACAATGAAATGCACATTCCTGAACATGTGCTTCGCACAGATATATATTATATTCCTCAGGATTGATGCATAGTCGTAAAACATGATCATTTCCCAATTGATACAACCTTCCTGCAATCAATTGAAGATTCTTGGATTGCTAAATAGCAATATGTTTCAGGTTGTATTCTCTTCTATCAAACTCTCCTCCATAGGTTAATAGGTCAACGACATTTTGAGACCACTTAGGTATCATTTCTATGTTGAACAAGTACGCGTCTGGCATGTCGTCATCTACTCCTATAGGGTCTTCTCCATTCGTTAATCGCGAAAGATGATCAGCTCTAAGATGTGTTTTTCCTTTCTTTACTACTACCGTGAAGTCGAATTCTAGTAAGATAATGAACCATCTCACTATTCTCCCGGTATTGCATGGTTTATTCACTAGGTAGAGCAAAGCTTGGTGATCCGTAAAAAACACAAACTTGTTGGCTAGAAGATAATGCCGAAATTTCTTCACAGCATATATCATTCCTAATCCCTCTTGCTCTGTTGTGGTGTAATTCTTCTCTGCATGGTTGAGCTGTCGACTGGTGTAACAGATAGGAAAATCCATGTTTCCTTCTTCTGGCTGAGCCAGAATGCATCCTATTGCATATGCAGAGCATCTATGTGCACATGGAATATCTTCTCCCAATCTGGTGATTTCAAGACTGGAGCAGTAATGAGTGCCTCTTTCAATTTCTTGAATGATTCCTCACATTCCTCTGTCCATTCAAAGTTCACTATTAGCCTGTAAAGTGGTTGGCCTATTATAGCGTACATGTAAATGAATCGTCTATAATATCCGCAATGTCCCATAAAGCTTTGTACTTGTTTCGCATTGGTTGGTCTAGGCATATCCACTATAACTTTTATCTTCTCTAAATCCGTGGATATTCCGTTTTGTGAGACAATATGTCCCAGAATTCTGCCTGTCGGACCATAAACACACATTTCTCAGGATTGAGACAAATGCGATATGTCCTACATTTCTCAAATACTTTTCTTAGGTATTCTAGATGCTCATCTCTCAGTAGAGAATGTACACATAAGTCATCCATGTATATTTCGAGAAACAGCCTTAAGTATTCTTTGAAAGCATGCGTCATCAGCCTCTGGAAGGTTGCGGGAGCATTGGTTAGACCAAAAGGCATAACCCGATAAGCATAAATTCCCCACTCCGTTGCAAAAGCTGTTTTATGTTGATCTTCCAGTGCTATGGCTAGCTGGTTATATCCTGAAAAACCATCAAGAAAGGAGTATGCTGTTTTCCCTGATACACGCTCTAGAACATGATCAGTTATTGGCAGGGGATAATTGTCCCTGATTGTTGCAGCATTCACTTTCTTTAAGTTGACACACACTCGGAGTTTTCCGTTCTTCTTAGGTACTACCACAATCGGAGATACCCAATCAGTGTGTTCAATCTCGTATATGAATTCAGCTTCCATTAGCTTATCTATCTCCTCCTTGATTCGCTTAGCAAAAGTATCATTATATGTGTATGGTCTCTGTCTGCTAGGCTTTGCGTCTTGTTTCAGTGGGATTGAGTGTTGGCATATCGATGGGTCAACTCCCTTTAAGTCCTTATAAGACCATGTAAACACATCCCTATACTCTCTGAGAAGACTCAAAAGTCTCTCTTCCTCGCTTGGAGACAAATCTGTGGCTATGTACACCGGTCTAGGCGTCTCACCTGGAGCTGCTAAATCAACTTTTTTTGCATCCTCCGGTCCGTCATAAGGTTCGTTCTCCTTCCTCTCTCGAATAGGTGGGGTTAATATCACCTTCCTATCCTCTATTGTGAATTTCCTATAGTGAGAGGGAGCATCCACGTTTTCCTTGATTTTGACGTTTTCGTCCTCTCCACTCTCAATTTCAGTTGTCCAAACTTCCTTCAAAGTTTTCTTGAGCTCTCTGTACTTGTTTCTACGTTCTAACTTGGACTCCGTGTATTCTCTGTTGCGCTTGTTCTTTTCTGATTTTTCTGTTTCAGTTTTCGTTCCATTATTTTGAACTTGATTTCTTGAGCCTCTTTTGTCTTTTCGTAAGCTCTTTTGATCACTGCCTCTCATTCTTCCAGAAATCTTATCCTTAACACAATCTCCAGCCTTTACTAGCATTAGGAATTGATTTTTTCCTCTTATTCTAGGCATCGGATTGGTTCTAACCCCTTTTGTTTTTTTCTTTGCTCTATAGTGTTTCTGGCGTTGTTTAGTTTGGTTCGGAAAATCATAAAATCGGACATCCGTTATAGTTTCTTTGTTTCCGCTTGAATTGTTTGTTGACTCGTTGTCTGCTTCATTTCCCCACTCTGGATGATTGGGAATGTCGTGAAACACCTCTTCTTCATCTTCCTTTTCCAGTGTATCGTTCTTTTCAGTTTCTTTTTCGAGCACAGTTCTCAACATGAAATACGGAACCACGTCGTACCCGTCCTTGTCGCAAAATTTCGTTGTGGGACCATCCGGAATTGCACAAACATCTAGGGTTGCTAGAATGTGTGTCCATTCTAATGGTTCAAACGTGTCCTCTGGAAAGGGTTCTCCTACATAAGTTTCGTCTTCGATAGCCCTTTCTAAAACACATTCTTCTCGTTTCAGACTTCCACATTTCGAAGCTCCACACATCCATAACTCCTTGGGTTTACCTAACCAAGCTGGAAATTCGGATCCCGCCAAAGTAGCTGAATCAAACTCCTCTACCGGTGTTCGGTTCACATCTTTGTAGCTATGGTCTTTCAGGTTCACACGTGTAGTGGTTTCCATATTTCTCAAGTATATGTGATCGTAGCCCAAATCTTGGACCATTTTCAATTGTCTCATGAATGGTCTTCCCAGTATGATATCATAGTTATTCTCCTTGCCAAAATCGACAATAGCAAAAGTATGTTCGTATTCAATGCCGCAAGAAGTCACTACAACTTTCTCTAATAACCCCATAGGTTTCTCCATGTGTCCATCTGCTAATTGGAGTTTCAACCTAGTCTTCCTTATTGCTGGTTTCCCCCATTTTTTCCAGATTTCTTTTGTAGCTATGGCTACCCCAGCTCCGCTGTCTAGTATTGCCATTGTGTTCACTCCTTGGAATTCAACTGGTAAGGTTGTATTCCCCTCTTCACCTTCGCAATACTCTCCGACCTTGTTTAAGGGTACAGGCTTAGCGTTCTTTTGTGGCTTGCTTAGCTCCTCAATGCTCTCTTGCAATCTCGATGTTGGATCTTTTATCCTGAATTTCTCCAAGCATTTTCCTACAGTGGTCCACATATGTGGTCTTAGCCTCAAAAGCTCAGCTAGAGTGATAGTGCATGTCACTGGTGTTGACAAAATCTCTATCAATCCTTGCGAGTCCATGACTTTTTCTGATGAGATTTTTCGTGAGGGAAGTGCTCTAATCTCGGATTTTGCTTCATACTCTCCTAAGTATGAAGGTAAGGTTTTCAGTGAATGAGGTTTGCTCTCCATTGTTCTAACAGAGCCCCCATCTCCCCAGTAAGATTGCAGATCCAAGTCTACTTGAGATCCTGCCTCAAATTCCACTATGGGAGGATTCCTGATGTCCTTTTCCCAATTTGTCTGATTAGCTTGGCAACTTAGCTCGTTTGCAAAGTTTGCCTCTCTCACTTGTTTCCAAAATTCATTGTAATCCTCATCTTTTCCGTAAATCCTCTGTATGACTGGATGAAAACTCTCTATCTCCTGATCGGTTATGTTCAATACTATGCGATCATCCTTTTGTGTATTTTCAGGCTTTTGTGCACTAGGAGTCTTTTCAGCTACCCGTGAAACGATAGTCTCTTGCTGAATTGGGTTTTCCTTTCCACAATTCATTGTTTCTTTTGGTGGTTCTAATAAGGCTTGTGCAGTCTCGATCATTCTCTGGCACATTTCAAGTCTCTGCTTTTCCAATTCTGCGTTTGGGTATGTCATCCACCTCTGTTCTTGTGTTTGGTTGTTCTTTAACCTAGCTTCGTAAGCTCTCATCAGTGCGTCCAATGGTTCGTGTACTTTGTCGACTAGCACTGATCCCCCTGAGCTTAAGCTCGTTGTTTCTTTGATACTCTTTTGTTTCGTTCCTTCCGGGCTCATCTCTCGTTTCCCGTTTTGACTCTCAAGTTTTTCTAATCTAGCTTTAGTTTGCTTTAGTTCCTCAGCTAGAATAGCGTCTTCACGTTCTTTTCTCAACTTCATGCGTGCTTTTCTAGCTTTCCATGTGTTTTTCTGACTCCGCGGTCCTTGACTAACCACTTCAGTCGCTAACTTTCCATTCTCAGGTTCTCTAGTGGTTTTCTTAGCTTGAGCTCTAGTAACAACTTGCGTTGGTATCAGAGTTTCATTTTCAGACCCACTGCTGGTAGGAATAGTTTCTAACATATTCAATGTCGTCTTTTGCACTTTGTTTGGATTCTTTGAACAATCCTCAATGAAGTGAGTAACCCCACACTCAGTGCAATAAGCGTTAATTCGAATGATTTCCGTATGTGGGCAAACATTCATCAGATGGTCACCTCCACACTTGTAACAAGGTCCTAATGCTGGTCTTGGTCCCATTTGATTCGTCCTTTGTGGATAGGATGGTCTTTGTCCTGCTAACCCTCCATGAGCTATGAACATCAAGGTTCTTGCGTCCATATTGTATCTCTCTTCATCAGAAGCACTTGTAACTGTTGGTGTTCCAACATTCCCCATCATGCCCCATGGTTCTGGTTGTTTTGGTTCTTCTGGTGGGTAATAAACTGTCGGAGACATGTGTGCACCCGATTCTTCGTAATAGGCTTGAACAGGCACTAAGGCTTGTTCTTCCTGATTCTCTAAGGTTGGTGCATATCTAATGCCCACTGGTCTTGCTCCTGGTAAAGGTGGTTGTTGTCCCAATACCAGTTGAGGTCTTTCTATCCCCATAGGTCCTGGTACATTTCCCGTTGGGTATCGAGGTATTGGATGTATCTGAGGTGGTGCTAATTGAGCAGGAGGTGCATACTGGCGCTCCCTTACATACCCTTTTTTTAGAGCATCTTCTATCATTTGCTCTACATTTGGCATGGTTGTTGTTTGAACATTCTTTTTAGTGGTAGTCTCGCTCGCTACGGAGGAGGAGCTAATGGATGCAAAATCTGTATCCGCTGACACCTCTCCATAAACCGTACAGTTATCCACTAAGTACAATGCCTCTCTCGTTACTTGCTCGAAACTTGTACAAGCTTTCAAGTGCAAGTCCTTCTTGAGAGTGTCGTTCCTCAGTCCCTCAATAAAGAGAACAGATAGTCTGTCATCTTGTGGTCGTTCACGTACTGGACATCTCTCAATGTATTGTTTGAAGCGAAGTGACGCTTCCTTCACTTTTTCGTGTTCTCTCTGTTTAAAAGCATATATTTGTGAGACCGTATTGTGCTTAATCCCTCGTTTTGAGAATTCCTCAGCAAACTCTCTTAGCAAATGGTCAATGTCATGGAATCCCCCAATGTTCATTGGTTGAAACCATGTCAATGCGGTACCTTCTAGAGTAAGACCAAATCCCTCGTATTGTGTATGGAAATCTGTTATCTGCTCAGCTCTTAAGACTTGCTTAAAGAGTGACACATGTGCATACGGATCTCCTGAACCACCATACTTCTTTGGCATACACTTGGCTACTTGAGATGGTCTCATACGTCTATGATCTGCTACCAATCTCATTGCTCCTGTGTCCCGGCTAAAGCTTTCTCTAGCATCATGGACTTCATGGGTTACCCTTGTCGGTTCCTCTGCCCTGAATCTACTACTGGGAGGTAAATGTGATGGTTCCGCTTCAAACCTTGGACCTGGAGTGTTATAGGTGGGGATTGGAACTGCACTACCTCGATTCGTCTCCATTGACTCTCTGGAATGTAATGATCCCATTGGTCCGAGCTTCGAGTCCCAAGGTTGACTGAAAGAGTCAGCAACCTGAGTTCTTTGTCCTCCTGTTGTCATTGAGTTTCGCAGTCCATTTGTTGGTGCTGGTCTATGTGAGCTAGAAGTAACATAATACTGATGTAGTGGTCCCCCAAAGTATGTATATCCTTCTAATTCTTTCTTGCCCATTGTTGAGTATTGCCTGCCATACTTATCGTAAGCGGCAATTTTCACTTCCGATCCCTCTGTGTAGGTAAAGACATAGAGTCTTTTTTGGTCTGTCAACTCTCCGGTGTAGGGTTCTTCACATCTATAATAGAGATCTTGCTCCCCTTATTATATTTGTACAGCCCCACATAGATGTTATCAGTGTTGATCCTTGTAGTTTCATTCTCTCTTCTTAACCTCGCATTAGGGAAGTTCATTATTGGTGCTTTCTCCTCGAGTTCTTTATCTATTTTGGCTTTGGTGCCCATCAATCCCCACTTGTCCACAATGTTAGGATTTAGGACTACCAAGTACATGGTACCCTCGTCATCTAGATATCTATCTCCGCTATAGCTCACAGGCACTAAGTCCTTGAACTCACTAGGTCTATCTTCTATCTTTACACAATAGCGGTCCATTCCATCTTTGTAGATCTTGGCACCTTGCTCATTGTCGTACTGGTATTTTATGAACAATAGCTTCATGGTGGCGGAAGGGTTTGATGATCCTGCTGCCATATTTTCTCTGTTGTTCAGGTTCAAGTGTTCCAAGTTTTCGGTGAAAATCTCGTAAGATCTCTCCGAAGAAGTATCAGAAACACTTCCTTCAAAGATCGGCTCTAATGGTTGCACCCAACTTTGGTTTACACTTCCCTCGGTTGATATGACACTTGTTGGTTCCCCTTGTTTTGGTTGATTATTCCGGAGATTCCTGCCCGATCTCAAATTCATCAATTCCCCTAAAGGACTGTAGCTTTTCCGTCTCGGCAATTTGTTTTCCCCAAGTTTTTGTGGTCAGAATTGATCCAAACTGATTGATTCTTTGTCAATTGTTTAATCTTGTCAGTGGGACAACTTCTGTTTCATCAGTGAGAATTTTGTTACTGTTATGCTGAAAAAGACATTATACACGTATGATGTCTTTTTTCACAGATTTTGACTATTTTGGTTATGCTCACTCTCAGTGGCCCCTTTATGCTCTGTTCACTCACAAAATTCAGTTTGAACTCTGTTTGAGCAAGTTATGGCTAGTTCAGGCTTTTCTTGGCAATTTTCCGCTTTTGACTTGTTTTTTGGGTCAATTGTGATCCAAATGGGATGAAACTTGAAATATAACCTCTAGACAGCTATTACAATGGATCTGTGTTAGCAAAGTATCAAAATATGTCCAAAATTAGGTCAAAGACATCATACGCGTATGATGTTTTTTTCATCAATTTGGGTCCAAACTTGATATTTATGCTTTCAACAGTGTTTGTAACAATCTTGTCAGGTCAGATTTCAAAAATAAGTAGTGGATGTGCCAAAAGACATTATACGCGTATGATGTCTTTTGTCCCAGATTTTGACTATTTTTGGTTTTAAGCCTTCTCCAATGTTTATAATTGAGTTTCAAGTGTTTTTGTCAGGTTTGAATGTAAAAACAAGATCTGAATCCAAAATTTCCTTTTCTTTGCGTTTCTTGGACTCCGACTTGTCTTTTTGGGTTTCTTTGAGTGTTAATGCTCTTGTTTTAAGTTGATCTTAGGGTAAAACCCCCCTTCTAAACACTCTGGCAATGTCAAATTTTCAATTTTAGTCTCTGTTTAGGTCCTAAGACATCATACGCGTATGATGTCTAAAGTTGCAGATTTCCAGTTTTTCAGCACAGAACTCTTCCAATAGCTCTTTTAAGTGCTCAGCAACAATCAGTTACACAGAAAATTTTTCTGAACTTTGTTTATTGCATATTTCACTACCAAAGAGACTTTTTCAGTGATCTAACATGCAATCAAACACATCAAGCAAATAGAACACTAATTGATAGCTCTAGATCAGGATCAAATCAGGCCCTACCTAAGCTACTTCTAATCATAAAATGGATTTTTTGCAATTGAAAATATAAAGAGATTTACTACCACACAAGGAGTAGCAAATGCTTTTTATGTCAACAACCACTTAAACACCATCAAAAACAATCTAATCTAAGCTAAACTAAAAATACTGTCAACACGGAAGACCCAGGAATACCCCACTTCCTAGTATCTCTCGAGACCTTCGGAGTCCACCACTCCTAGATCTTTTCTAACTAAAGTATACAAAGTAGTTTATACGACTCACCTCGTAGGAGTAGTCTAAGGTCACCTACTTAGGGCTCTCGTCCCCGACAGCGGCGCCAAATGTTAAGGCGGTTACGCCGCTAGCGGAAGCTAAATAGCGAGAACTCAACCAACAACAGAATTTGTCAGACGAGGACGAAGCTTGACCCGCAGGCGCATGGAAACAACTAGGTGGGTGTCAAATCACCTACTCGACCTTCTAATGACAATCACTACTAAGGAAATCAAATCTAAGTTCTAAAACACGCAAGTGACTGAAATCCGTACTACGAACGAATGCTATACGAAACAGGATCTAGAATCATCGAATCGATCTCAAACTCAAGGGGAAGTCTATGCACTAGGTAAGAACAACACCCTAAAGATTTGAACTGTAAAATCAACCTATAATCACTCCGTGCGGTAAACGCGTATGAAGACAGGCCGAAAAATACAGGTGACCGAAACTTGACCCCGATGGTACTAATGTGTAGCTCTACTCGTTGTGGTTCTATAGATATGCTGCACACTCTATTCCGACACACGAGTTGGAAGAAAACTCACACCGAAGCTCGTAGGAACTTACCACACGTAGAAGCCGATAGCGCGCACTCTTGGTATCTGTGCGTAGCTCTCACCGTTGCTAACACAATGGCGGTGTCGCTTCTCCAATGGCGGTCCCGTAGCTCGCGTAGCAAGGAGATAAGACTCTCTCTCTCTCTCTCTCTTTCTCTCTCAGACACAGTCACGGCGCTCAAAAACTCACTTTGATTAATAATTGAATCCTTAGGTTACAAAACTTTGGCTTATATACCTCAACCTTGGAGGTGAGAACATCTCTAATTATTTACATTAACAGGTGAAATTACTTCGGGATTACAAGTTGGAAACTCAATTGAGTCCCGTTACTTAATGAATGGCTCAAATCAAAATTAATGTCGGAAAGACATTTATTACAATCAATGGTTACAAAATGATGGGTGTGAGCAAAAATGCGGGTGTGATCCTCTGCTGGCTCAACAATCATTGATAATCGATCAGACACAACAATTCACTCAGCTCCATTACAGTATTGTTACACTTGTAACGAAGACACGGATATTGGGGAGAACTCTCCTTATATGGATATCCTACCCGGAATGGCTGAGTCAGACAATGTCGATTGGGTACACCTAGCGGCAACTATAGATACATGGGGAGCTAGAGGAACAACCTTGGTAACACCAGATGGGGAAGAGATACCACACATTGCACCAGTAAACATGTTAGGTGTAGCGCATGTAACATCCGATGATAAGAAAGAGGCACACCTACCTGAGAGTGAAACCGATGATTCCTCAAAGGCTTCAGGCCAATACACATCAGAAACGGAATCTCAGGGAGAAATCGATTCAGAACCTGAGGAAACATCGAGTGAGCCAAGTATAAAAACTGAACACTCAAGGCCTAGTACGACCATCTATGGTAATTTATATGAGAGTGAAGAAGATACAAGCGAAGACCTATCAGGCGAGTCGAGTTCAAACATTTACCAAAATCAAAACCTTAACAAGAAACAAAGGTCATATAAGAGACGACGATATCGAGCAAATGTGAGAGCTAGGATAAACAAAGAAAGATCTACTGCAGAATGGCTTAGCTATCTAGGGGCATGTGATGCTCATCGAAAGCTAGTAGACAATTGGGGTGAACATCTCCGGAGTGTCATGTGGTGCAGCCCGCGACCCATTGACCTCGCTCAATTGGAGGTTACAGAGCCAAAATTGAGTCGAACTATAAGAAGACGTCAAAACCGAGAGTTAGCACAACAACAAAAGGAGGCAGAACTAAAAGAAAGGTCTCTGTCAGGACAAGAGCCTGCTGACTTATATACGGCTCCTGAACATTTTAAATCTTATACCACGGGGGAGCGAAAGGTTGTGTATGCCAAAGCCCAACGAATACCTACCAATGGAAGCAGTGGAGTCTATGATGGTCCAGCGGTAGTTAAAGAGATAGAATTAGCAGAACCAGGTGAGGAGTCTAAACCAGTTTTTATTGCTCAAGACCTTACCGAAACTGAAAAGGCTGTACTTAAGGAGCTTCTCAAGGAATACAAGGATATCTTTGCTTGGACATATCATGACATGAAGGGCGTTCCACCTTCTATGGTGCAACATACAATTCCCATGATCAACACTCCTAAACCCGTCCAGCAACGACCCTATCCAATGAATCCTAAGTACGCCAAAATTGTACAAGAGGAGATTGAAAAACTTATCCAATGTGGATTCATATACCCTATTGAGCACTCAGAATGGGTTTCTCCAATAGTCATTGTGCCAAAAAAGAATGGGAAACTAAGAGTGTACGTGGACCTCAAGAAAGTTAATGCAGCTACCAGGAGAGATCATTATCCCTTGCCATATTCAGAACATGTGCTTGAAAGAGTTGCGGGCAAGGAAGCTTATAGCTTTTTAGATGGGTACTCTGGTTACAATCAAATCACAATTGCATTAGAGGACCAAGCTAAAACTGCTTTTATCACAGAGTTTGGAGTGTTTGCATTTCGTGTTATGTCTTTTGGCTTAACAAATGCCCCTGCTACATTCCAACGATTGATAAACACTGCGTTTAAAGAATTTCTAAGGGAGTTTTGTGAAGCTTTCCTAGACGACCTTTGTGTTTATTCTTCTTGGGAGAAGCATTTGTTATATCTACGAAAAATATTTGAAAGGTGCAGATTTTATCGCATCTCATTGAACCCTTTCAAATGCCAATTTTGGGTTAAGCGTGGAGTCATTCTAGGGCATATAGTATCCAAGAACGGGATATCCACAGATGAGAGTAAGATTAAAGCCATTGCCGATTTGCCACCACCTACGAACTATAAAGGAGTTCAAAGATTTATGGGCCATGTTGGTTATTATCGAAGGTTTATTTTAAACTTTGCCGAGATAGCGCATCCATTGTACAAGCTTCTTATCGAGTTTCACTGGACGAAAGAATGTCATCAATCTTATGAGTTATTAAAGAAGGCCCTAACAAGTGCTCCAATCCTGCGAACACCTGATTGGAATGTACCTTTTCATGTGCATATTGATGCATCAAATTTTGCTATTGAGTGTGTTCTAACTCAACCAGGAGAACATAAATTGGACTACCCTATTAGCTTTGCAAGTCGCCAATTAAATGATGCCGAGATGAACTACACTACTACAGAGCGCGAAGGTCTAGCTATGATTTACGCAGTAAAGAAATTTCGCTATTACCTTCTTGCTACCAAGTTTGTGTTTTATGTTGATCATCAAGCATTGCTATATTTGGTAAACAAGCCGTGTTCCACATGTCGAATTACACGATGGTTGTTAATTCTTCTTGAGTTTGACTTCACCGTTGTTGTGAGGCCTGGGAGGAAACGGCGGATCATTTATCTCGTATCCCTAATGGCGAAGCTCCTACGGGGGTTGATGATGAATTGCCTGATACTCCTTTGTTCATTGTTGAGACAATGCCTGAATGGAGTGAAAAGATTGTTAACTTCTTAGTTAATGGTTTTCCACCCAAAGAGCTGCGAAAAGATATAGCTCGAAAATTAATCAAGGAATGCGAACCCTACTGCTTACTGGCTGGAACTCTCTATAAGAGAGGAAAAGATGATGTTCTTAGACGCTGTGCACGCGAGGATGAGTATTTATATATTCTACAAGAGGCACACATGGGCGTAGCTGGTGGTCACTTTTCAGAAAAGTTGACTGCCCGAAAGATCTTACAGTCAGGCTATTGGTGGCCCACTCTGTTTAAGGATGCATCACTTTTTGCAAAGGGATGTGATGAATGCCAACGCTTCAAGAAGCCACAAAGAGGGGATAGGATGCCTCTACATCCCATCAAGGTAACCCAACCATTTGAAAAGTGGGGCTTAGACTTTGTAGGACCGATTAGTCCGGCTGCACGTAACACGCAATCACGATATATCATTGTGGCTACCAACTATGTAACCAAATGGGCTGAAGCAAAAGCAACACGAAAGGCGGATGCAAAAACAATAGCTAAGTTCCTCTTTGAGAACATTATCACACGTTTTGGATGCCCCTTTGAACTTGTGAGTGACAATGGAACTCATTTTATAAATGAAGTAATAAAAGAACTCACATCAAACTTCATGATATCTCACCACAAGTCTACACCCTATTATTCCCAAGAAAATGGCCAAGCTGAGAGTACCAACAAAAATCTCATCTCCATTTTGACAAAGACAGTTGAGGCTCATCGCACTGATTGGGACCTAAAGCTTACATCAGCTTTATGGGCTTATTGTACTGCGTATAAAGTTACTATTAATTGCACACCGTTTAAGATGGTGTATGGCCAAGAAGCAGTTATGCCATGGGAGTTTGTCATTCCTAGTCTTCGAGTAGCTTCTCAAGAAGGTTGGGATGGTAACCCCTTAGTGGAGCGATTATATATCCTGGAAAGGCTAGATGAAGAGAGGCAATTAGCTGTGTGAAATGCTCTAGTGGAGAAGGATAGGAGAAAGAAGTGGTTTGATAGCCATTTAAAGGATAAAGACATCAAGGTTGGTGATAAAGTTCTTATGTACGGGGTACATAATGAAAAGAAGAAATTGAAATACGCTGGTAAGGGACCATATCGAGTGTGTGAAATTACCCCGCAAGGTACCATTCGTGTGGAGACTCTAGATGGAGTTGAAACCATTGGATTCCTTAATGGGAGTAAATTCAAAAGATATTATAATCCTCTAAGCCAGGAAGAGTTGCAAGCCATCCATCAAAAGAAGGCTGCCAAGGAACAAGCAGAGCTTTAAAAAATCCAAGCAAGAGTTGAGGCTCGAGAACGACAACAACGTCTTAGACGCCAATGAGAGGCTAATCTGGGAATCACGCAAGCATTTTTCGAGGACACAGATGACGACTCATTAGAATCTGAGCCACCCCTACGATACCCAATTGAGCTAAATAGGCCCTATGGGAAAGTACTATACAATGCCTTATTAGATACGAGAGCTAAACACAATTTGTTATCCTATGGAGTTTGGTGTCAATTAGGGAAACCGACCCTATCCCCGAGTACGATGCAAGTCAAGGGCATTAATAAAAAGAAAACTGCTATTCTTGGAGTCCTTCAGACCCCTGTTGTCTATGACAATGGAAGCATAGTGCAGAGGTTTCTAATCATGCCCGCGGGAGCTATGGAAGGCAACGTAAACCTGGGACGCACGTGGATGTTGGCAACCAAATGCACTATTGATTGGGATACTGGTAGTGTCACGATGCGACCACCGACTCTTACCCCTATCATTCAAGCAAAGTCACCTACGTTGCAAACTCTAGCAAAGTTGAAGGATAGCCAACATTCACAAGCCAAGGTGGTTAACTCGTCTTTGCCGGCTACCCATGAACCTAGCACTTCAACACTTGTAGTTGCAGCAAGCAGTAATATTGCAAGTACTCAACCTGTACGACCTAAGAGTACATATCAATGGGTCCCCAAGGCCTTACTTCCAACTACCTCAACCCTCCCATCCATTCCAAGAAAAAATTTCCCCGGAAAACCAAGAGCGCGCCCTAGGAGAGTCAAGACCAAATCACGATGGATTCCAAAACAACTATTAGAAGCCCAAGGTTACTATGATGGAAATGAGCAAATTTGGGTACCTAAACGTAAAATGTGTCCTTCCCTATCGACAACAAACCCATATGAGTCAAACAGTGTAACGCTAAAGCCAATGGCAGACCGTGGGAAGGGAAAGATCACAGAATGCTACACACCTAGTCCAGAGCTAGTTTGGGCTCCAAGGCAAAACCAATTTATTCCACCTAGCTCAAGAAGGGGGGAGTTCCATGAAGCTTCTAGCTCCTCATGTAATACATCCATAAGGGTAAAAGCTTCTACACAACCTCCATCTATAGTAGTGGACCTCCATGAAGCTACAAAAGAATCCACACCTCCCAGTGTTCAAGAATCACCTGATGAACCACTTCAAGTTCGATCCTGGGAGAGTACCTTACCACCCTTGCAACTTGACGAGGCACCTAGGGTAATAGAAAACTACTAGAAAAAATCCTCACCTATTACCAACTGGAACAATTGGTTTCAAAGGGTGACGAGCTCATTTCAAACGGTATGATCTACCCAAGGAAGGGGGGAGTGTTTGCTGACAATCATCACTCACTCACTTTCCTCTCAACCTTTCCCCCTGACCCCTTAATCTCCAATCTTAGGGAATGTATATATAAAGCCTTATACTCACAAAAACAAGATAAAAAAGTAAAAGAGCAAGAGCCATAACACAAAATCATAAAAACAAATTATGCACAAGAACACGACCCTTGTAATATTTACACTCTCACCATCATCTATTTGCGTGTACAGATATGGCTAGTACGCTAGAGTCATCCACTCCTGCCTTGGGTGAGAGGTACCCTCGTTACTTTTCACAAATATTTCACATGGTCTTTCCAGTGCTTGCATGTGAATGGGATTTGATAGGTACGCTAGCATGTGAGAGGACTTTTGAGGAGTTAGAATGGCTGGTACGTCTCTTGACCACGTCTGATCCATACTTAGTAGAGAGCGTTTCTCCCATTGCACAAGCCTATCCTTTTGACCAAGATGACTATAGGCGTCTAGTGACCTTCTTAGTAAACATGGGAACCTATGATGAAGAAGAAAATTTACAGGACTACACGGATGGCACATATGGTCTCATGGATGATGACTTTGTTTATCTCGACGACTAGGATAGGGGTTTAGCCTTAGGGTTTCCCCCCAACCTCTACAATATCCTATTCCCTTGACTCTCTAGGGGGAGTGCAAATAATTAGGTTAGGGTTCCTTATGTTTTTTGTTGTGTTCAATAAGTGTTGGTACCTTTTCCCACTAATGTGCCTCCTAGAGGTATTCCTTTTGTTTCCTAGTGTGTACAGGAGCGTGTTGCTATTGATAGGATTTGGACCTTCATGGAATCTTTATCTCGACTCACTCTTCAAATCAAGCGCGACCATCGACACAAACATGTGTTTCTTGTCCATTAGCATTGCCCCTTATCTTTTTTGCATCTATGATTGTCTGCTTTAATTGTGATTGGTAGACTAATATTCACCGCATTTGCTTAGTATCAAACATTTAATTCAATGTAATTTTTTGTCATAATCACTTGTCTAGGTTTAAAAATCAAGCAGTCCGACTAAGCTAGTTTGACCAAGTTAGGTGTTAGAGATCTTCTCTTAATACCATGGGGAATGCCTTCCTAATAATCAATGGTTACTTAGGTTCTTAATCCGATTTAGGCAGCATTGTGTGAAATGTACTAGGGCTTTCTAGTGGGCTTGACCCTATTGACCTTTCGCTTAAGTATTATAAAGGGAGTTTACTAGTGTGATGAGCCTGGGGAGGTGTATCAATGTTATATGACCCCCCAAAGTTACAAAATTAAAATGCTGAAAATGAACAAACAAAAAATCAAAGTGCCACACTATAAAATCTTAAGCTGGAAGAGAAATCTCAGCTTGATTTGGTACTTCACTCACATGTATTGCCTATGGTACTAGAGCCCTAGAGGTTCCCAGTGTGGGCGCTTTTCCTTGAAAAGCAAAAAACCCAAGGCATACAAAATAAGCACACACATCAAATTGAATCACTGTGAAAACACTTTGGGGGGTCAAAGAAAAGGTAATCAGTCAGGCGATGATTTCATGAGAAATTCCTTTTATCGTAGCTTAACTACAAGGTCCTCTAGGTATAGCCTCTAGTCAGCCCTTGAACATGAAATACTTGGCTCTCGCGATTAAACAACTTAATTGACCAGAGAAAATTAAGAAGCTTACCCATGGTATTAATAGTCGATCTCTAGTGCCTTTCGACCGTTAAATTAGCGACCCCAGACTTGTTTAATTTTTTACCTTTACATCTGTTTATGCATTTGATTACATTGCAATTTAATGCTTATTGCTGACAAATTGTTTAAAATTCTGTTACCAATCAATTGTCTGCCTAAAATTGCATATGCTTTTTAATCGCTTATGAAAATGCAATTACTGTGCAATGTTGTTTGATTTTGCAGTGACTAATGAAGGCTAAGGACATTCATCTCAAATGCTCTTCCACCTCGACCAACGAGCTTCAACTCAATAGCTTCCGAGGACGGAATCTACATCAGGAAGGGGGGCATGTTAACCCTCACGGCTCATGGACACCCTATCACCTACGAGACGGACGTTGTAACCTACGGTGTGGACATTGTATTATTTATTTGGTAGAGTCAGGTACCGGGCTTGTTCGTCCAATAGGAAAAGGGTAAGAGTGATCGCCGATGAGAGGCGCACTCTAACTGGGACATTCAAGGGATTAGTTGGCTAAGCATGGGCGCCCAAGTGTGAATGGGGTGAGCTCATATAAAAGACAACCAAACCTAAAATTCAGTCATTCTCTCATTTGTGCAATAGAAGAGTGCTCTTGCTCCATCTCCATCTCCATCTCCATCTTCTTCTTCTTCTTCACCTCCTTGTGTGTGTGTGTATGTGTGTGTGAGAGAGAGAGAGAGAGAGAGAGAGAGAGTGCGATCGAGCATTGCGGCGGCACGACGGCGGTGAAGCGGTTGAGCGCGACGTAGCGGCGTCTCCTTCTTCTTCGCGGCGAGGAATCCTCCACGGCAGGAGCATAGAGCGGTGAGTGACACACCATTGCCCTCTTTTGAGCTTACTAGTTAAGCTAGTTGTGTGCTTGGAGCCGTCTGTGGCTCGCACACAGTGTTAGGCAAGTCCCTTGCTTCGACAGTGCGGCAAGGAGCGCACATACATCTAGTTATGAACAAAAGTGGTTCCTTAGTACATTGTTAGTCACTATGCTACATGCTCTTTGACTAGTTTTACTCAGTTAGATCATGTGAGATCTAAATTTTATATGTAAGATAGGGGTATGATAGTTTTTTGCATTGACTTTTGTATAAGCGTAGAAAGGGGGGTCATATTCCCTAAAATGAGTCGTATATAGGGGTTTTATCAAAGTTGTCCGCTCGCATGTGGCATCCCGTTTTGTATATAGAGTGAATCCCCTGGGAGATCATCGCATCCTTCTCCATACCATAACTCAAAGAGGGATGATAAAAAGCAAGAGAAGAAAAAGGCGAGAAAGAGGACACCCTCTTCTCCATCTTCTTCATGCTCTTCCTCTTATGAAAGTGATGGTGAAGACGACGAAGATCAAGACAAGAAAAAGGCGAGAAAGAGGTCACCCTCTTCTCCACCTTCTTCAAATTCTTCACCTTCTAAAGAAAGTGATGGTGCAACCTTTAAACCATCAAAAAGAAGAGGCCATAGGAAATCCTATGCTGCATGGAAGAGGTCGTCCAAGCTGAAGAAGTTCAAAGAGGGAGGGAAGATCATCCCTTTCGTTACCTATGATGGCACCTTTGGTGCTATGGACAAAGTCTTGGCCTTTATCCAACAGTTTGATGCGGCGTTTGGAGATGAGGGCTTCACGAAGTTTTCTAAGCTACGCCATGTAGCTATGCACTTTCAAAAGTCTGCCAAGCAATGGTGGTCTAGCCTACGAGCCAACGGTGAAGCTCCGCGAACATGGTGTTGGGGTATAAAGCCCAATGTGGTCACCTAGGTAAGTGGGTGGGCCGCCAGGTATTTACACATATTCTTTTGTAAAAACTTAATAAGAACTCACTATGCTCTACACATTACAGTAGAGCAAGTTCACCATATCATCGTGCTCTTCTTCTCGCACTCTCTCTCGCGTCACACTTCCGCTCGTACTCCTTCAATTGGTATCAGAGCTCAGATCGAGGCTCGGGGCAGCATTTGCAGGTAGCCAGAGTCACCTGCTCAGATTGGAGTGAAATTCGACAGGCGAAGACACGGTCCCAAATCCTGTGGGAAAGCTCGAAGTGCTTGGTATTCTCAGAATTTCATTCTGAGGTCATCTCGGCCACCGTTCTGAGGTCATTCTAAGGTCATCTCGACGGGTGCAGATCCAACTCTGCAAATTTGGGGTTTCGGCCTACGACTACAGGTGCTGAGGATATCTGCACTTCCAGAGTGCTGATTTGTGGCTGTCTACACAACAAAGGACGGGTCATAGTTCTTGGAGGCGTGTCACATACGACACGGACACATCTACACACAGATTGTAGGCGACATCCACTAGTTCATCAGGTAGCTTGTGTTTGCTGCTTGATATTCCAGATTTCATCCTGACATTGCAGGTACTTCCACATGGAATGTATTGTCAGAGATGATGTATATCTGTTGAGGGTTTGCTGGCTGTGAGTCACGCAGCAAACAACTGCTGCAACGGTTACAGCATATATTGGGAAATTTGTGGATGTATGACTTTGTGGGAAGTCTATGTACTATCAGATCTACTGCAGCCTTTGTTGAGGGTCGAGTGAGGTTTTATTGAGCTGGGGGATTCTCGAAAGTTGAGATTCTTTCGGTGATACAGGTCTTGGAGCGATCCCTCGAGCACCCTTAGATAGGCAGCTAGGATGTATTGACTGTGAGTTAGACAGTTGGGATTGCATCTTTGCTTTACTGCCGTTGAGGCATTGTTGCAGTCTATGCTTACAGGACAGTGACAGGACAGTGAGAGATAGTACAGGTGCAGGACAGGTTTACCCACAGCTTACAGTGTTAGAGAGACAGTGGTTTTTTGAGCTATTTTTGGTCTGTTTTTGAGTACACCATAGCCATTTTATAAAGGAGACTCTACCGAATTTTTTGCAGAATCTAAAGCTTTCTTGGTTCATTTGACAGGTTGATATTGGTTCAGAGGTCAGTTTATAGGAGAAACTCTGCCGAATTTTTCCCAGGAAAGTAAACTACTGTGAAGCGTAGCTATGGCTGGATCACAGGACACTGCTCTTTACAATATCAAGAAGCTGGATGGAACCAATTTCCCATTGTGGAAGAAGCAGATTTGGCATGTGTTGGTACAAAAGAAGCAGATAAAACCTATAAAGCTCAAGGGGATAAAACCAGAAGATATGGACGAAGATGAATGGAGCAAAATGGATGAATTGGCACTTTCTACCATTATGCTGACTTTGGCAGAAAGCGTTTACTTCAATGTAGCAGACGAGATGTCGGCTTATCAAGCATGGTTAAAGCTGAGTGATCTTTATGAGAAGCAGAGTGCAGCTTCACAGGTATACTGGCTTAAGAAGCTTGTTGACTTGAAGATGAAAGAAGGGACATCTATGTTCAATCATATGAATGAATTCAACACAATCTACAGTCAGTTGTCAGCTCAAGGCGTCAAGTTTGATGAAATTGCTAGAGCTATTTCTTTTGTTGATCACATTGCCGAAAAGTTGGGACACTTTTCGCACAGCTTTGAGTAATTCTGCACCTCCAGATGGTTTGAACATAGCAGGTGTAGAAGGAAGTCTGCTTACTGAAGAAACCAATAGAAAGACAATGGACAAAGGCAAAGGAACAGCCTTAGTTGTCAGGGGAAGGACCAAAGAAAAGTACAAAGGTGGAAAGAGGAATCAGTCTCGTAGCAAGTCCCGCAGTGCTAAAGGCGAGAGTGACATAGAATGCTACCATTGTGGCAAGAAGGGTCACATGAAAAGAGACTGTAGAGAATGGAAAGCAGAAAAAGTCAAAGAGAAAGCTGAAGACCATGGTGAGAAGAACAAGTCCTCAGTGAAGATTCAAGAAATAAATGTGACAAACACTGTTGCAGAGGATGACAGTCTAGTGTCAGGAGGCATCTACTTCTTGAAGAATACAATGGACTCAGCTCTTCTTACATCATCTGATGGAAATGCACTGAGTGACTGGATTATAGACTCAGGGGCATCACTTCATGTGTCTCCAAACAAGGAGTGGTTTACCTCTTATGTGACCACTAAAGATCATGTTCGGCTAGGCAATGGGCAGACATGTGAGATCTTAGGTGTTGGAGATGTTCAATTGAAGTTTCAGAATGGCTCTTCTTTCACGCTGAAGAATGTGAGACATGTTCCCGCAATTACAAAGAGCTTGATCAGCACAGGTTTACTTGATGATGCTAGCTACGTCACCACTTTTGGACAAAACATGTGGAAGATATCCAAGGGTTCGATGACAGTAGCACATGGAGTAAAGTCTGGAGGACTTTACATGATTTATGTATCAAATGTCTCTAAAAATGTAATCAATGTAACCGAGCAACCGAACGTTTCTTTGTGGCATAGCCGGTTAGGACATATGTCCAAGAAGGGAATGGAAATCTTGTCTCGTTCTGGTTATTTGCATGGCTTTTCATTTAATGATTTTGAATTCTGTGAACATTGTCTGTATGGTAAGCAAACACAGCAGCCACATAAGCATAGAAGCAGTAGAATAGATACACAGTTGGCACTTGTTCATAGTGATTTGTGTGGACCTATGCCTAACCTATCTCTAGGGGGAGCTTCTTACTTTATGACATTTATAGATGATTACTCGAGGAAAGTATGGGTTTACTTTCTCAAGCACAAGGATGAAGTGTTCATCTTATAATTAAATAGATCACCTAGCAAGGTTTTGCAGAAGGATTCAGTGCCAGAGATGGTATGGTCATGCAAAATGCTCTCATACAAGCATCTCAAAGTCTTTGGCTGTGAGGCATATACTCACGTTCCAAAGGAATTTAGGAACAAACTTGAGCCAAAGAGTAGAAAGTGCATCTTTCTAGGCTATGGTAATTTTGGTGAGATGGGGTACAGACTTTGGGATCCCGAATCCAGAAAGGTTATCCGCAGCAATGATGTTCACTTTAATGAATCCAAATATCATTCTAAACCAGAGAGGGTTGAGGAGATTAGAAGAGTTGTCTTTCAAGAAGATGGACCTGCACGTGCAAGACAAAATGTCAGGGCTCAAGAGGAGCAAGGACATGATAGATTGGAACCAAAGGTTGTGGCTGAGCCTGAGCCACCTATTGTGCGTAGATCTGGACGTATCACGCGACCTCTTGATAGGTTTGTTCCATCTATGAACTATGTCATGTTGACTGATTGCAATGAGCCTTCATGTTACAAGGAAGCATTACAAATGAAGGACTCCGGGAATTGGCAATTGGCCATGCAGTCAGAGATGACAACTCTGCATAAAAACCAAACATGGAAGCTAGTTAAATTACCACAGGCCAAAAAGGCTCTACCTTGTAAATGGGTTTACAGGTATAAGATCACAGCTCATGATAGTCAGCCAAAGTACAAAGCAAGGCTTGTTGCCAAGGGCTTTAAGCAAGAACAAGGCATTGACTTTGATGAAGTCTTCTCTCCGGTGGTCAAGATGACTACATTGAGATGCTTTCTTGCATTGGTTGCCATATTAGATTTGGTGTTGCACCAAATGGATGTCAAGACAGCGTTCTTGCATGGTGATTTAGATGTGGAAATTTACATGCAGGAGCCAGAAGGGTTTGTTGAGAAAGGCAAGGAAGATTTGGTATGCCAGTTGTTAAAGAGTCTTTATGGCTTAAAACAATCACCGAGGGCATGGTACCATAAGTTCCACAAGTTTATGCTTTCTCAAGGCTACAAATGTAGTGAGTTCGATCACTGTCTATATACAAAGAAGGCTAAGAATGGTAGTTGGTTGATCCTTATTTTGTATGTGGATGACAGACATGTTGATTGCTGGCAAGCACTTGGAAGAAATTTCAGCTTTGAAGTCAAAGATGGCAAAATCGTTTGACATGAAAGACATGGGTGAGGCAAGTCATATACTTGGTATGCGCATTGAGAGAGACAGATCAAAGAAGTTGATTTGGTTATCTCAAACATAGTATATTGACAAGGTTTTGCAACGTTTCAATATGGAGAATGGAAAGGCATTGAGTGTTCCATTGCCACCATATGTGAAACTTAGCAAACAAGATTGTCATGTGTCTGAGGAAGAACAGGCTGAAATGGATAAGATTCCATATGCGTCTGCAGTGGGTAGTTTGATGTATGCAATGATTGCTACTCGCCCAGACATTGCATTTGCAGTGGGAGTAGTAAGTCAATACATGTCAAACCCAAGCAAGAAACATTGGGAGGCAGTGAAAGGAATATTGAGATACCTGAAAGCTACAAAGAGTATGCGCATATGCTATGGGAGTCAGGAGCTAAGTATAAAGTGTTTTACAAACTCAGTTTATGCAGGTGACTTAGACAACCGAAGGTCTACGTCAGGGTATGTCTTTACATTGGCTGGTGGAGCAGTATCATGGCGTTCTAGATTACAAGATTGTGTTACTCAGTCTACTACACAGGCTGAATATGTTGCAGCATCAAAGGCATGCAAAGAATCAATTTGGTTTAATCGACTAGTAACAAATTTGGGAATCAAAGAAGAGATGCATGTGTTATATTGTGATAGTCAAAGTGCTATACAATTGGCTCGCAATCCAGTTTATCACTCAAAGACAAAGAGTGTGGATGTGAAGTATCATTTCATCAGGGAAATGCTCGAGGATAAGCACCTTCAGCTTGTCAAAGTTCACACCACAGAAAATCCTGTTGATCTACTTACAAAAGGACTTCCCTCAGAGAGCTTTGAGCATTTTCGCAAGCAGTTAGGTGTAGGGTAGTACATCACTTCTCTACATCTCTTGTATATTAGCTTGTATAGTAGCTTCTCTCACACTTAAAGTACCACATTGGACTTTAAGTGGGAGGTTGTTGGGGTATAAAGTCCAATGTGGTCGCCCTGGTAAGTGGGCGGGCCGCTAGGTATGTACACATATTCTTTTGTAAAAACCTAATAAGAACTCACTATGCTCTACACATTACAGTAGAGCGAGTTCACCATATCGTTGTGCTCTTCTTCTCGCACTCTCTCTCGCGTCACACTTCCGCTCGTACTCCTTCACATGGAAAGCTTTAAGAGCTTCCATTATGAAGCAGTTTTTGGCCACCGATGCCAAAGACAAAGTACTCACCGAATGGCGAAGCTTAAAGCTTTCTCCCTATGAATCCATCCACAAATATGTAGACAAGTTTTGGGACCTACAACTCAAAGCCTCTGTCTTCAAAAAGTTGGATTTTGGAGAGCAAAAGCAACAATTTTGTGCGGGCTTAACGGAAGAAATGGAGGAGTATGTCAACTCCCAAAGGCCACGTAGCATATTGGCGGTAATACACCATACTATGGTGGCCTCTCGAATCAATTTCCAAATGGGGGCTAAAAGAAATAATAAGCCCACGGAAAACAAGGGTTCCAACAAGCCTAAAGGGAAGGACAATGTCCAAAAGTCTCCTAAGGGAAGTCTCCTAAGGGAAACTCCAACAAAGCTAAAGAGAAGGGAGTTTACAAAGGTCAAAACAAATTCTCTCCTGAAGAGCTTGAGCGTTATCGGAAGGATAACCGGTGTTTCAAGTGCGGCGAACAAGGGCATGCATACCGCGCTTGTCCCCAAAAGAACAACCGTCAAGATCCTCCTAGAGCTACCTTGGTTGAAATCCAAGAGGAGGAGACTCACCAAACTCACCACAAAGGATCTCCTCTATGCCATGCTTGGGGAAAGGTAAGAGAACATGATGCTTTTATTCTCTTTGACCGTGGTTCTACTCACAATTTTATATCTATATAGTTGGCCACCAAGCTAGGCATACAAGCCTACGAGATGGGAGATGTCCTACCCGCAGATAGTGCTTTCAAGGGGCAAGAAGCTTCAGTCACTCCCTTAATCGGGAAATTGAGGCTTCATATCCAAAGCTATGTGGACAAAGAGGACTTCTTTATCTCTCCTCTCAAGCATGAGGATGTAATCCTAGGGGCACCATGGTTTGATCGCCTGGCTGCCAATGTTAAATTCCTCGAAAGGAGAATCTCCTTTAAGTTCAGGGAAAAAGACATGTATATAGATGCTAAGGAAATGGGTAACACTATCCCCATTTTACATACACCAGCTTTCAACAAGTCAATAAAGAGCTCTATTTCGCGTGTACATGATTTTTGCTAAAGATTCTCAAATGAACCTAATGCTTTAGCAAAAGAAAATAAAAGCAACCAAAAGGAATTAGAGTTATCCAATTTTCTCAAGGGGTTTCAAGATGTTTTTATTGACGACATCCCTTGTGAGCTACCTCCTAAACGAGGTAATGATGACCATGCAATTGAAATTCTTCCTGGAAGTTCACCGCCTAACAAACCTCCTTATAGAGTTTCTCAAGCTCAACAAGAGGAGATTATGCGGCAAGTGCATGAGTTAGTTGAGAAGGGTATGGTTAGGCCTAGCTCATCTCCATTTTTCTCACTTGTGCTATTAGTGCAAAAGAAAGACGGCACATATCGTATGTGTGTCGACTATAGAGCACTAAATAGGATCACTATCAAGAATAGGTTTCCCATTCCATGGGTAGAAGACCTATTTGATAAGCTACAAGGATCGACCTACTTCAGTAGGATTGACCTAAAAAGTGGCTATCATCAAATAAGGATAGTTGATCAAGACATTGTAAAGACCGCATTTCGTACCACATTTGGTCTTTACGAATACATTGTCATGCCTTTTGGCTTGACCAATGCACCAGCCACATTCAACCGCTTGATGGAGAAGCTGTTCATGCCTCATCGAACCTTCACTGGAGTGTTCTTTGATGACATTATCATCTACTCTAATTCATTAGACGAACACAAGCAACACCTCCAGATAATATTTCAAGTTTTAAGAGAGAATAAACTTTATGTTAATCGAAAGAAAAGTGAATTTTTCTTGCCAGAGATTCAGTATTTAGGTCACATTATCTCTCAAGATGGCATCCAAATGGATCCATCAAAGTTAGAGGTAATAAAAGGATGGCCTAAACCAAGGAATCTTCATGAACTAAGAAGCTTTATAGGTATGTGTGCATACTATAGACACTTCATAGAAAAGTTCTCACAAATTGCGGGACCATTACATGACCTAACAAAGAAAAGAGTTAGGTATACCTAGTCTGCTAAGGAGAACAATGCTTTCAAAAGGCTTAAAGAAAAGCTTATCTCTCAACCTGTGCTTACACTATCGGATCTCTCAAAACCATTTGAGGTCCAATGTGATGCTTGTGGTGATTGCCTTGGAGCTGTTTCCAAGAAGGGCATGCCATAGGCTATGAAAGGCTCGACCCTGTTGAGCAAGCTCCTTGCAATTCTACATGCCTTAGACTCATGGAAGCACTATTTATTGGGGACTCCTTTCATTCTGCGAACGAATCACCAAAGTACTTCATGAAGCAGACCAAGCTCTTCGACAGACAAAATGAGGTGGGCAAATTTCCTTTCGCAATTTCATTTTCATATTGCTCACATTTCTGGCAAGCATAATCAAGTAGTTGATGCACTCTCAAGACGGCCAAGAGTGAATGCGGTTTCCATAGCAACTCACAATGATCTTTCTTCAATGATAGATGAGTATGCTATTGATCCCGATTTTAGAGATGTGATTTCAGCCCTTGCATTAGGGAAGAAAGAAGAACCATTTACTTTACAAGATGGTTATCTTCTCTATGGCAATAGACTATGTGTTACTAACTCACTACGTGAGAAAGTAATGTATGAATCTCATGCTCCACCTTATGCGGGGCATAGAGGGATTCAATCTACCTTAAAGGGAATTGAAACATATTTTCTATTGGCCTACCATGAAAGTGAACATACAAGAGTATGTTTCTAAATGTGTAGTATGCCAAAAGACAAAATTTGATAGAGGGAAGCATCTTGGATTGCTTCAACCCTTGCCAATCCTTAATTCACCATGGGAGAGCATATCCATGGATTTTATCTTTGGATTGCCTAAGTCTATCCATGGGAATACAGGAATATGGACGATATAGTAGACAGGTTCAGTAAACAAGCTCATTTTATACCTGTCAAAAGACTATCAAAGCCCATCAAATGGAAACCCTCTTCATTTCACAAATTTTCAAGTACCATGGCTTGCCAATGTCCATAGTGTCGGATAGAGATTCTAGAATGACCAGTAATTTCTGGAAGGGTCTCTTTGAGAATTTAGGGACAAGGCTAAACTTCTCTTCGGCCTATCATCCACAAACGGATGGCCAAAGTGAAATAGCTAACCTAACAATTCTTGATCTACTAAAAGCCTATGTAACGGAAGTAGATCAAAGATCCCAATGGGAGAAGTACTTACCCTTAGTGGAGTATGCTTACAATAACACTGTACATACTTCCACGGGAAAAGCACCTTTTGAGGTAATTGAGGGAAGATCAAAAAGTCCCTTGCTACTTAAGGTACGTGGGAAGATCTTCGGTGCAGATGAGTATAGCAGAGACCTACAAGAATCTTTTCAAAAGATTAAGGATGCTATCTCTATCTGACAACAAAGGCAAAAGGCTGCTGCTGACAAGCACAGAAGAGACCAAGCCTTTAAAGAAAATGATTGGGTCTTATTAAAATTTCCCAAGGCTCAATTAATGCACACGACGGGAAAGAATCCTACGGGACACCAAAAGTACTATGCTAAACTAGCAAAAAGGTACTATGGTCCCTTCCAGGTTCTTGGACCAATCAATGAGATGGCCTATCAACTCAAGTTGCCCAATCATTGGCTCATACACAATGCTTTCCATGTGAGCCTATCAAAGCCTTACAAAGGAGAGCCACCTCAAGAACCAACTACTGAAGACCCACCGGAGATCGAGGACCAAGAGGAGGTGCTGCAGCCCGAGTCCATTCTCCGACATGAAGACAAGGTACTAAGAGGCGGTAAGACTATCCGACGATATCTTATTAAGTTTAAGAATTATCCTTTTGAAGATGCTAGATGGATGCAAGGCATACAATTAAAGGATAACCTAAACCTTGTCAATGCTTACAATGCTTCCCAAGAGTAAGCAAATGTACAACATGTTAAAAATGAACAAAGTTTTTGTCTTATAAGACTCTCTTTTTCTTTATTGTGCACAAAAATGAAGTAGTATGCATGCTTAGATCAAGTTTGCGGAGACGACGTCTCCCAAACACCAAGTAGAGCTTGTCACTCTACTACGGAAGATTGATAGGACTAATGTGCATACATGCTTGTGGCAGCCTCAGGCTCTCAAACTCCAAATGGACTAGTCATCCATTGTGGAATGATGTCGTAGGGTAACATAGGAATCCTCTACCCACTAAGGAAAGGACTCATGAATATGCTTTATCTTCTCTACACCATAGTCGAGGACGACTATGATTTCAAGAGAGAGGTAATGTCATAATAATCAATATCTAATTCTCCTTAATGATTTTCTCATGTTAAACTGATCATTTAATATGGGGAAGTGCCAGGGGAGGAAAAGCTAGAATATTGGTTAAGCTAGTAGACCGGCCACAGTATGGATCCAAAGGAGGGA
Organism: Adiantum capillus-veneris; assembly: GCF_014529385.1. Taxonomy (NCBI): domain Eukaryota; kingdom Viridiplantae; phylum Streptophyta; class Polypodiopsida; order Polypodiales; family Pteridaceae; genus Adiantum; species Adiantum capillus-veneris. The sequence goes on from NC_140955.1 coordinate 113,100,925, forward strand.
AAATAGGGATAAAAAGGGGGGGCCATCTGCAAAAGAGCCATGTGCAACAATGGGCTAAAAAGACCCTAAGGTTCAACCCATTAAGACTTCCAAAATGCTAAGGTTCCAAAATTCAAAGGTTGTGTCCAAAGGTCAACCATGGGGGGAATTGGATACTTTGTGTGTGTCCCAAAAGTCTTTTCAAATCCCCACATAGGAGGGGGCGAGCCTAGCTTGTAGGGGATGAGAGATAAAGTCACAGACACACACAAGCTCCCTTTACACAAAGGGAATGAGGGACACATGTCAGCTCCCTAGCCCAGATGCCCACAAGGTGTACCCAATTCCTATTGGATGGCCTTGGAGGTGGACCAATGAGAATTAGACTAGAGTAAATCTAGTTTAATTAATTTAAAAACACTTAATAAAAGAACCAATGAGAATTAAGTCCTCTAGAAGACTATTGGACAGTCTCCCAAGGGGTCCAATGAGCATTCAACAGCCCAATGGCTTGCCTGATTCCTATTGGCCAGGGGTCCAATGAGAGTTTAGTTGAATTATTAG